>NC_083351.1:138619575-139244575 GCF_030254825.1 Meriones unguiculatus | reverse complement strand
TTGGGAGCTGGCCTCCTCTCCCTGAAAGCAGCCTGACTGGGCAGCATGCTGTGTGCTCAGTCTGATAGCATTTATCATGGGGCAGGAGAGGAAAGGTCTCCCACCTCTCTGGACTCTTCCTCACTGGAACAGCTGACTTTAAAATGATCCTCATGAGCTCAAGCTCCATCCACAAGAATAGGAATCAAAAGAAAAGAGTAAATAATGTCCTGGGGAAAGAGGCACACCTATCCGGAGCACAGGACAACCTCCAAGGGAAAAAAGAGCCAGCTTCTGCATCAACTAGTGGTTCACAGGAGAAATGGGACATCTCTAGTTTAAGAGAATCCAGAGACACAGGAGCCAAAAGCGATCTCATCTGGCTCCCACTTAAAACAAAACAAATTCAAAATGGAACATTTAACACAGTTAAGGATGACACGGGATGAAAGCAGATGTCACAAATGTATGTAAAATGGCACAGTAGTAAGCTGCAGGGATTCAACCTCAGACATCTGACTGAGCCTAAGCTTTGACCTCCACTGCATATTCTCTCTCTCTCTCTCTCTCTCTCTCTCTCTCTCTGTCTGTCTTTCAGCTGGAAACAGAGCTACTCCAAGAATTACATAGTTTTTATTGGTCCTCTGGGGGAGGGGTGGCTTTCTGACCAATGCACTGAAGCAGAGAGGACATTTTGCAAATTAGCTTCCAGCATGACCCTCAAACTGAAATAATCACTCTGTTGATTTTAATAGACACAAAGCAAGGTTATGCATAAATAAAGGCTCGCCAGAATGTGTTTCAGCAGGGAGCAGCTGTCCTAACGTGCTTGTGTTTGAGAAATGCAGCTCAGACTTCTTTTCCAACGCTGTATTTGAGAGAGGATGCAAGATTCACCGCAAAACTTTCTCATTCCTAACGGCTTATGGAACAGGTGTGCACACGCTTGAATGTGTCTGCACCCTACTCCACATGCCCTTTGCCCCGAGTGAGACATCAGCTAGCATGGCCTCATTGCTCTTTGGCCAAACTGATGGTTCATTAGTCCTCGCTCTTAACTTGACTAGAGTTAGAACCTCCTAGGAGACACACTGCTGGGTACGTACGTGAGTGCATTTCTGGTAAGGTCTAACTGACCAGGAAGACCAGGCCTGAGTGTGAGCAGCTGGGGCTCCTGGGCTGAATAAAAAGGAAGAGAAGGGAAATTTAGCTGAGAAGCAGCATTCATCACCCTGCTTCCTGACTGCAGACACAGTGTGACCAGCAGCTTGTACTCCCATGATTCTCTGCTATGATGGGCTGTATCCGAGCCAAAAATCAGGCCTTTCTTAAATTGGTGCTGTCAGGCATATTGTCCTAGCAGCGAGAACAGTGATGGTATTCCCCATGAGGCAACGCTTCTCCTGCCTGTGCTGCGAGACGTGTTTGGCTCCACGGGGAGTGACATCTAGGAGAATCTGTTCCCTGTGCTCTCATGTGTGCCTCTGCGAGATTCTGGTGGCTCCTGTGGCCTTGTTTGATGGAAAAACCGATGTTGCCCAAATACATGTCAGCTGTAGAAAACAGTTAGCAGCAAGGTGGGTGGGTTTTCTGAGACTAGGAGGAAGCAGGTGGAACCCAGGGTCTAATGCATGCTGGGAAAGCACTCTACCACTGAGCTACATGCCAGCCCCTGACAGCAAGGATTGTTGTGTGGTAACAGTATCATGGTTAAGATTAAATAGTCTATTTTGGGGAGATATATATGAAAGAATGTGGTCATAAAACAGTACCTGATCTCTATGCTAAAGGTCCTTCTGTGCCATCATGTCTGCTTCACTTAGTTTTGACATTTTCATCATAGAAGAAAAAGACACCATTGAAAGGATTTTGTAATGGATCTTTAAAAAGGAAAAAAAAAAAACCAAACATGTTGCTGGCTTGGTGGGTGAAGCATTTGCTAAGTCAGCCCACAAACTGTAGCCTGGATTCCTAACATCCACACAACGAAAGTCAGGTAGGTGTGGAAACCACCAGTGATCTTAGGGCTCAAGAGGTCTGGAGACAGGAGTGTTCCTGAGGCAAGCTGGCTGGCCAGACTAGACAGACCTGGGAGTTCAGCTCTCAAGCCGCAGCCTGTAAACAAGGTGGAGAGAGATCAATGAAGACAGCCAGCAGCAGCTGGCCTCCCCACACATGTGCAGATATGTGTTTGCCGTCCCTACATGTGTGCCCCCACCAGCATGCAGACACACATAACTCATACACGCGCATGCAATCATAAAGTGAGAATCCTGGCGAAAGCTGATTTTTTCAAGCACTCAGCTTCACACTTGGCTTTAAATGTTGTTAGATATTGCTGGTAAAGTTCTCATTGTTTCCTTTACGAATTAAAAGATTTTGGTTTGTGAGTTTTGTGGTGTGTGCGTGGGGTACGGGTGTGCACACGTACCATGGTGCTTCTGTGGGAGGCAGAGGAAGGGGTTCAGCAGTCACTGCCCTCCTTCTGCTGCATGGGTCAGTGGGCTGCACCACAGCTCCTTCTCTTATGGATTCCGACACGAAGGACCATGTGTCAGTCAAAGTTAGAGTAAAGACGCGGGGTCCAAGAACGTCATCGCTTTGAGTAAAGCGCCTGCCTACCGGCTACCTATGCTGAACGTGGCAGCCCACCCCTGTAACCTAGCACTCAGGAGGTGGAGGCAGGAGGACAGGAAGTTCAAGACCATCCTTGATTACTGAAAAATCCTTGCAGGGCCATATAGATGCTGGTCAGGCAGGAAGTCCCTGAGCTCACCCACTGTAGCTCCTTTGAGGAGCAAATTCCTGTCATCCCCTAAAGTGCAGAAGAGCCTGGGGAGCCTCACGGCAAAGGGGGGGCACGTCTTTCTGGCCAGGTGCTCCCTGGCGATACAGAAATGAACGTGGCAAAAACCCTAAGTTTAATCAGGCCACGTGACTAGTTACGGCTGAGAAAATGTCCTGTGTTTCTCTACCTGCCGCCTCGGAAGAGAACCCTCAGTCAAAGCAATTGGCCCTCCCTTTCTCACTGAGAAGGAGGGGTTCTGTCACTGCAGCCCAGGCCTGCTTGACACAGCAATGGGACAAGCAGAGTGTCTTTCCTTTCCATGCCTCACATTCATTTTACTCTGCTCTCTACTGTAGTGATATTGTTTGTGACTAAGGGTTCACCGACTTAGCGGATACGGTCCTAGCCGGTCTCAGCACAAGCTATTTACTATCATCTCCACAGCATATTTGAGACAAACTGAGGCTCAGAGAAGCTCAGTGTCTCACCCAAGATCACCTAGCTGGTATGAGGAACAGCCAGGACCAGAGCCATGCTGGACTCTACTGAGCAGCCTTTGGCTTGGAAGCTGTGCTGTGTTCTCTGGGGTTTTGGGTCTTAAAAACTCAAACTGGCTTATTAAATATTTTAAAATAAACATTGTTAGGTGGAGCCTTTCCATAACCATACGGAACAATAGCTTTGAGAGTTCTGCAAGTTTCTGAAATTGGAAGCTGGGATGCAACGACTGTGTCATCCTTTGCTTTTCCGTAGCATCTGGGACAACAGCCTTCAGACGTCGCTCTGTGCATGGGAGGAAGCCTACATATCACTTCTGTCTGAATAAAAGAGGCATCGGAGCCTTGGAAAGGTTCTCAAAGCTTGTGACCGGGTGCCCACAGCTCATCTGAGGCAGTGGCTCTGTGTGGGAGTCACTCGCACGACCCTGAGCTCCCTGGATCCTTGTACCCCATCACCTCCTAAGAGCCACATCGCCTGAGTTCTCCTGGGCATGTGGCCATTTGGCTGCTCCACTAGTGAGCTGCCTGTGTTGATCCTGATGGGTACCTTGTGAAGCAAATATTACCAGGCCTTGTCACAGGTGGGTAAACTGAGGCACAGGTCATCTGCGTGGTACAGACCACGACTAGAGCCCATGTGCAATAGGACTAAAGACGAGGCTCGCCCCAGTTACACACAAACTGTAGCCTGGCCTCCTACCTGGCATCCCTCAGCACCAGGCCCAGTCCCAGCTGTGTGCAGGCGGCGGAGCTGATGTTCTTCCTGAGGTGGACTCCTCGAGGAACCTTTGTGAGAGACGGTGCCGGCACACCTAGCAGGCCCCGTTTCTGCTGGCACTTTCTGGCCATCCCAAAGCACACCTCTGCCACTATGACCATTCAGGGGTCCCACTTGAGAAGGGTTGGGGCTAAAGGGGCTTCCTCTGACTACCGTGATGAGGCCTTCCTGGAAGGGTCCAAATTCTAAAGCACTGATAGCAGACTGAATATATTTCTTGATACTACGATGGAATTCTCTCTTTTTTTTTTTTTTTAAGATGCATTTATTTTAGTGATTTGCTTGCGTGTATGTACGTGTACTGTGTGTATTGGTGTTGCTCAAGGAGGCCAGAAGAGGGTGCAGAATCCCCTGGATCTGGAGTTACAGAGAGTTGTGAGCTAACAGGTAGGTGCTGGGGACCTGGGTACTCTGTAAGAACAGCCAGTGACTTTCTGTCTTTTATCATGGGAATTTTGTTGTTGTTGTTTTTGTTGTTGTTTGTTTGTTTGAGACAGGGTTTCTCTGTGTAGCCTTGGCTGTTCTGGACTCACTTTGCAGACCAGGCTGGCCTTGAGTTCACAGATAACCTCCTGCCTCTGCCTCCGGAGTACTGAGATAGAAGGCGTGTGGCACCATGGCCTGGCTATCATGGAACTCTTGACTAAACTTAATGTCAAAAAAGTCTTGGAGAAAAAAAACATTCAGTTACTAAAGGCCGGGCTTGCCATGAGTGTCGTGAGCCTGTGTCCCAGTCATCTTTAATAGCAGGCTTGTTTCTCTGCCATGGGGGATGCTGGCTAAACACGAGCCTGCCAGATCTTTCAGGGGCCACTCAGCTTGGACTCTCCTTTCCAAGGAGGCCCACATCCACAGGGTGGATGGTCTTGGGGGAGGAGCATGTGCATGTGTGCATGTATGTGTGTGCATGTGTGAGATGCTAGAAGTAGAACACAAACCCTTACTCGTGCTGAAAACACACCCTCCCACTGAGCTCTACCCAAGCCCCAGCAGGCCTGCCTTGGTACAGCGTTTTCACAGGAGTGTCCCTGAGGGGCTGGCCAGGACTGCCCCTGAGACTCCTACAGCCTGACCCCCGCTACTCTTTACTGAAGATGTGCTCCTCAGATACTTGACACATATGTGCAACCATCAGAGTCCCAGCCTATCACAGATGAGAAGGGACATGGGCAGGAGCTGAGGCTTGCGCTGTCTTGGCCACTCTTCCCTCCGTGGACACTGGGCCAGAGGGAGCACAGAGGTTGGAGTCTGCATGATGCCCACCAGCCAAGTGGGAACTGTATGGGAACCACATCTGCCTCCCGTCATCGCCACAGTGCCGCAGACTCACAGTCTCCATCCAGGCACTGCCTGTCTCTCCTTAGAGACAGTGGAAGCTCGGAGATAACCAGCTCCCATCTGAGAATGTTCTGGACCCCAGAGGAGCCGGACCCACTGGTCAGGCTGTCCAAGTCACAGAATCCAAACAGGGCGCCTCACCTCCGGATAGCGGTGAGGTCACAGGTTGTCCCACATGGAGCTTCCAGCATCTGTCTTTGGAGTTGTTCTAGGCCCCAGCCGGACACTGTGAAACTCTGCTCCAACAACCTCCATCGATAACTTATGGGGACCTGACTTCCAGGTTCCCTGGTAAGAAGCGCTTCTGTGGAACAGCAGCCACCACAGCCTGTGTGTCCTTTGCCAACAGCAGCTGCCTGGGCCCACGGGAGTGTTGCCCCTCCCCAGAAACTTACGTGCTGTGGAGGCCTCCGTGAAGACCTGGGAAGCGCGTCTGGAAAGAAGCCACCAATCTCAGTGTGGGGGTCCATATGTTCAGATGTGACGTGTCACACATCACAGAGCACTGCTCAACCAGTATCTACCCCACCCAGGTCTCGAATCTTCCTTCCCCACCGGACCCCGCTCCTCCCTCCCTCTGCCCCCTTCTCTGTTCTTCCTATCTCGTTTGCTTTCCTGTTGTGCCTACAGAACCCAGCCAGATATTCGTTTGCGTAATCCCATGCAGTCTTGCTCCAGACCGCCTCTTAAAAGACTGTGCGGAACCACACAAGCTTGGATGAGCACACAGCGGGTCAGAAGGAAAGGGCCTGTGAAAGCATCAGGCTTGAGAAGAAACAAAGACCACAGCTGGAAGCCCAGCCCAGCCCTGCGCTCAGCGTGTTTGTGTCCCCAGGGACATCACGCTGGTGTACACTGGCCTGTGACTGGCCCCTTCCTCTGACCATGTCATTACCCACGTCTGCAATCACCATTTACACATGTGCGCACACACACTCACATGGGTGCTCGCCCCTATCAGGGACTGTGTGCATTGTCTAGAAAGCCAATGGCAGAAAGGCAGTGACTGGTGAGCTCTGGAGGATTTAGTTCACACTGAGAAGAAAAGAAGGCTCTTCAAAGGGAGTGCTCCACCTGGGGCCGGTGCTCCCCAACCCCAAGCCTCCACCCTCCGGAAGTATGCCAGGAATGGCCAGGGCTCGCCCAGAACCATGCAGCGGCCTTTGTAAAGCACCACACAATAACTCTAGCGCCTCCCTTACTGGGCTCACCTGTGTGTCTCTTGCCCTCCATTTCCTGTCACTGAACGGCTCGGACTCTCATGAGGTTACTTTTTAAAAGAAGAAATAGAAGATATTTTGGGCTGAAAAAAAATTATTGCTGTAGGGGACAATTCCTTCAGACAATTCCCTGCTGTTTACTGAGCAGAGCTCCCATGCGCTGCTGGGGGACGCTGGGCGGACCCCGAGGCAGGCCCACGGGCATGATGCCCTGGAACCACCCAGAGCCAGCATCTGGACCTCCCTGAGGCCTGCTCTCACACAGGAGAAAGTGGGGCTGGCCACCCCCCACAGGACTGAAATGTGGTTGTTTTATTCTTCTCCAGATGGATCCTGTCTGCCAGCAATGTTCGTGACTCTTCTGTCTCAGAAAATGTCCATCTCTCCAGAAAGACATGCAGAGACAATTAGGGGAATAGTTGCAAGCATGGGGTTTGCTCAGCGACTCCCCTTGTGTGTCTTCTGGTGGGAATGAGAAGGAGGCCCCCGGGGTTTCCCTCCGAAAGCCAGACACACACACACACACACACACACACACGCATACACACACATCATTCACACACACACATCACTCACACACTCATGCCCTTGAATATACACATCACTCACTCACACACACTCACATCCATATACATACACTCACACACACACACACCATAGTCACAAGTACAATTTTTGTAAAAATAAATTAATGAAATGAAATCAGAGTATGGGGGTGCGGGCCTGTAATTCCTGTAGTGGGAAGGCTGGGGAAAGAGAACCGCAAAATCAAAGTCTGCCTGCACTACAGAGCAAGTTCAAAGCCAGTCTGGGCAAACTACACTAGAGTAAATCATAGGAGAAGGGGCACGGCTCAGGGTGGAGCCCCTTGCCTAGCACGCATGAGGCTTTAGGTTTGACCCCTAGGACTGTAGGGGAGAGAGAAAAGAATATTAAAATCCTGTTTTTAAGTCTTCAGGCAGAAAGAGAAAAGGACCGTGATTTATGCTGTCACAGCTGACTTCCTACAACTTTGCCTGTGTGCTGTGAGCACACCCTTGCCATGGTTAACAATCTCCTCATCTTGCACTCTGTGGAATTCCAAAGCTGTTTGCTGGCAACTGGGCGAAGACAAATGACGGAGGAAGTGCATTTGTCTTCAGACACTCAGGGTCTTTGTCGGCACACGTGGGGGTCCTTGGGAAATGCATGGAGACTAAAGCTTTCCTTCTCAAGTAGACCGACCAGCCTCAAGAGGAGGCGCCCCAATGGCTTGACCAGATATCAATGCTGTATTCACAAGTGTCTTCTGACCTACAAAGCTACATTCTTCTTAACGTGTGAGCGCACACAGGCACACGTGTGCGCATGCGCAGTACGTGTCCACCGAGGGCTAATAGGAGCAACACCACCATTGCCATCATCCCGGTAATGTCAGTTGAGGGTGAGGTCTCTGAGCCCACCGTGTGGAAGCAAGGGCTGGCTTTTATTCCATGCCTAGGGCTTCAGTTGGGTTTGTGGGGGGTGGGGAGAGGCCCCTCCCTTCCACATCCCAGCAGCCAGCCAGCATGGTCAGTGAGCAGCCTGCGCAGATGAGGAACCTCTTCTTTGCTGTGCTGGGTCTTCCCCTCGGCCAGAATCTGACCTCCATGATGCTCAGCCTCTCTCCAAGGGCCCAGAAACACAGAGCGAAGTGATCCTGGATCAAGGTCTCTGAAGCCATGAACTAGATAGATAGGTAGATAGATAGGTAGATAGATAGATAGATAGATAGATAGATAGATAGATAGATAGATAGATAAAATTCTTCTCTTTTTCATCCATCCCATCAACCCACCAATACCTGTCACAATACCTGCCACTGCCTACCTGCTCTCCCTTAGAAATCTGTCTCTTTGTCTTCTGTCTTCCTGTCCTCGGCCTTGTCTTGTCTCTTGTGATCTATGGGTTCTCTCTGAGCTTTGTTTTTTAAGTCTGCCTGCAAGCACCACCTCTTCTAGGAGCTCACAGGCCCTGGCTGTAGACTTAAAAGAGCTCATTGCCATGGGATGGGAAGGTATGGGTTTGTGGGCTGGGTCAACCCCCGGTTTTTAGGCTTCTGAAGACTCTGGCACTTCTTCTCCTTCTCCAGAAAGATCTCTGGCAGCAGCCGCCCAGTGAGTTACCAGCACGGCTGGCCCCACTGTTACCGTCAGGCCGGGTTCTGTTTGTGCGAGAGCGCATTCCATTTCCAATTTACTTTGGGACAAAGCAGTGGAGAGAATTTACCTCAAGCATAACATGCCACTCAACAAAGGAAAGAGTCTGGGTTCTAGGCCCTTGGCCAAATTCAGCTCATTTTCTTGCTGTCACCACCTCCAGGTTGTGATTCACAAATTAACCATTAGTATTGGTGAACATGGCAAAAACAGAGAATTTTGGAAGGCTTCAGAGCCGGTCTTCCATATCGGCTGTTGAGGGCTGAAGTCAGGATCATCACCCAAGGCACAGCCTTGTTTATGCCATGTGAGAGGAATGACTGACTGGGCAAACATCATTATCACCGAACATAAATAGATGCCTGCTGGGCTGGCTGTGTGCAGAGAACTCAAACGGCATTATGTGACGGATTCTGTCTGTGACTGGACAGCCTTATTAGGAAAAGTGAGTGAAAGAACAGATTTCAAAGGATGACGCCCCTCCTCCCCAGTCCCACCCTCACCCACCCCTGCCACTCTCTCCCCAGAGAAGACATTGTTAGTGAGCTGTCGCTTGTCTGCAGTGTGGGAGCCAGGGCTCGCCTACTCCATGATTTCTGACCCTGTCCCTGGTTTGAAATAACAACCCACATGAGATTCCTTTTGAATAAGCTGATAATGCCCACAGCGATGGGCTGTTTTCACATTTACTTCTCAGTTTCCATCCCGAGCTCAGCTTCTGAACACTGTCTAACTTAGCCACACCAAGCCACCAACCAGACTCACCAGCAAAAGCTGCTGCCCCAGAGCCACTGAACATAGAAACAAAACAAAGCAAAACCTTTGCCTACTCCCTAACATGCAATGCATTCTTTAAACACACACACTTTCTCTCTCTCTCTCTCTCTCTCTCTCTCTCTCTCTCTCTCTCTCTCTCTCTAATAAATAAGTTTCTCATGTCATGCCTACCACCCATAAATAAAAACAAGAAGGGTCTCCTACAAATCAGTCTATAGCCACCCATCCAGAAATGAACAGTGATTCATTTGTCACTGCTAACTGTCACTAAAATCCAAGGAATTCTTTAAATACACAAACATACACAAATACACTCTGTCACCACTAATCTTGAGAGCCATTCTAATTTTGCCAGTTAACCATCCCAGTATTTGTCTGGGTTGTTATTGTTTTGCTGTGTGTGTGACCGGGGGATAGGTGTAGAGAGGCCAGAGAAAGACATCCAACAGTCTGTTCTATTCCTCTTTGCCTTAATCTCTTGAGATGGTGTCTCTCCCTGTTAGGCTGGTTGTCAGGCAGTGCCAGCCACTGTCCTGCTTCTGTTCCACCATCCTGGGGTTGCAGGTCACTGGATAGTGGTGCCTGGCCTTGTGTGTGAGTTCTGGGGATTTTTGCTCAGGCCACTCTGACGCACCAAGTCTTCTCCACAGCCCACTGTGCTCTTTTTATAGTATCCTGCTACTGTTACCCAGCTTCAGTTGCTCCTGTTACTTTCCGTTCATTTCTGCAATTCGGTGAAGACGGTGACAAGCAGGCCATGTCTTCTCTTGGTGATCCATGAGTCTGCTTAAGAGGAGTGACTTTGGAAGTAAAGGCATCATTGGTATGATTGAAGTCTGTTTGAAGGCTGCTGGTAGTTTGGAAACACACTTATAGATGCAGCAGCTCTCCCAAAAGCCCAATCCCATCAGCAAAAGCCCCGGAGGGGGGCAAAGGTAGAGTTTCACTGGGAAACTCTTAAACCTGGCAAACTGTTGCATCCCTAGACTTGAAACATGTAAGGTTTATGTAGGGATGGGGACCACTGGAAACCTCTGTCACCTTTTCTTTTCTAGTTTCTGCCTGCACATATAACAGAAGAGATGGTCTCTGTGAGAGTGTTGTGGGTTTGTTGTTGTTGCTCTTCTGGTTTCTTTGTTTGTTAAAAACTCATCTTGTCCTGAACTCACACAAAAGCCTTCTAGAAATCAGGCGCTGAATTTCAAGAAATCGAGGGTATGTTTGAGATTATATGGTTACGAAATTCTTGGTTATGCATGATAAAAGTAAGTCTTGCATGGAAATGTGTTTCACTAAGAGGCCTCTAAAGTTACCGGTTCTCAACTTGTGAGTCTCGACCCCTTTAAGGATTGCACATCACATATCTACCATATCAGCTATTTACATTAGGATTCATAACAGTAGCAGAATCCAGTTATGAAGCAGCAATGCGGGTCCCGCATTAGGAAGATGGAGAACCACTGCTCTAAATGCTGAACAACCACGTGGAGAACCCCAACATGGCAGCTGGTCGTGCCCTGTCTGAGATCCTGAAGGAGGGCAATTATAGTATTAGTTTCACCTCAGAGATAAGATAAATGGATGTGAGTGATGTTCCATTCAGCTCTAGAGTTAAATTCTGAGGTGAGGATTCCTGAACCCCAGGTCCTAGGAAAGAAGCAATCATGGTTACTGACTCAGCAGAAGCTCAGTCACAAAACCTCCACCTCTCCTGGCTTAAGATCCCCTTATCCCTACAAGCAGGCCATGTCCATTATGGCTCTTAATTAATTCCCCAGAATTATAAGTCCCACCTTATTTCCTAATATCCCCTGTAACTGAATCAAGACTCATGTTCATTATAGCAGTGAATAAGATTGACCTCTGTAGAAATATATCCTATGTAGCCAATAAAATGTGTTAGATGATGAGCCATTTTATCCAATAAAATGCATTTGGAAACAAAAACCTTTATTTTCCAGAAATTATTTTAATAATATTGTTAGTTATTTTCCATATGAAAAGAATTTGATATAGTGATAATTTCAAAGATGTGCAGGGGACCTTTACCTGCCATTTTATAACTGAAAAGTCAGCACTAATGTTTCTGTTGCTGGTTGGACTGGTGCTTGTATATTGAATCTAGTTACTGGTATCAAGATCTGGTTACTGCCTGGACACACCTATCCTTGTTGTGTAAACCTACCTGTTTGGTTGAATAAATGGCCTATACCTTGGCAGGGCAAAATTGGGTAGGCATGGCTAAGGTTCCAGGCTTTTGAAGACAGGATAATCATGGGAAGGAGACAGACAGGAAGAGGGAAGGAAGGAGGACTCAACAAACGATGGGTACTTAGTATGGAGAAAAACTAAAAATGTGGGCTGGGAAGAAGGACTCCAATAATGGTGTGAAAAAGCCCAGATGGAAAATACAAACAAGTATCTTGGGATTATGAATGATTAAGGTAGATAGCATTGGATGGTGGATGGTGAGGTTATTGAGACAGGTAGAAATACCTGCCGGCCCAAGGTAATAAGGCAATTATAAAATCTAACAGGTGCCTATGTCTTATTATTTGTGATAGCGGGTTAGATAATACCACCACAATAATCTTAGGACTAACAATAAATAATATATAGTTCAGTGTTTATTTTCATTTACTACAACACATTTCCTTTGTGTTGCCAACATCATTACTCCTTAGGAAGTCTCAATATCTGTCCCAAGGAGTTTCAGCATCGATCTCCGTCATTTTCCAAGTATCTTAAATAAATTACAACCTTAAAAACAGCCTGGCTGAAATGCCTCTCTATCTATGGGCCACTGTCAGAATCCTAGTTAGCAAAAAGTCCAGACATAAGCACATATATCAACGTGTGTGTGTGTGTGTGTGTTTGTGTGTGTGTGTGTGAGAGAGAGAGAAAGAGAGAGAGAGAAACATCCCAGGGAGTCTAGCAAGATTCCAGTAACAATTGCCCCAAGATATAATGGTCATTCAGCTGTCTCAGGAGCAGATACCAATTCAAAAAGCAAGATTTCCCACCAAGTCGAGTTCCAGTTTCTACCTCCAGGAAATGTAAGCTCACCCCGTAATAAGGATGGTGATGTTGACACAGGCAAGGCCCCTTTTCTGAGCAGACCCACAGAGCAGAAGGTTAAGAGAGAGCCAGAACCAGGGAGCCGGCTGTTGGCCAGGAAGGAAGGAAGAAGCCAAAAGAGCTCACACTAGGAACTGGGGAGAAGAAATCGGCCCACAGAAACAGCTCCGTTCCTAACTGGGTACCAGAAAACTAAACCAAATAAGGCTGAGGGCTCCAAGAAGAACAGCGGGCAGTCTCCTCAAGCGCAGCAGATTCCAGCAGCTCTTCAGAAACAAAATATACTGGGCTTCGGGCAAGAAGAGAAAGACTTTTTTTTTTTTTTCCTTCCGAAGAAAGAACACCAAGCAGACCTCGGTCCCAAGGGAAACAAACCACAGAAACATTTCAGAGTGATTATCTCTCGGAACAGCCATCAATCTGAAAGAAGTGAATCATGGGAGTGACACAGCTCAAGAGAATGGAAAGAATGGGCAGCACTCACCAGCTGCCAGCCAGAGGCTGAGGCTCAGGTTTCATAGTGTTGAGTAAGGTGACTGCTAAAGGGATCACAGTCGGCATGAGGAGGGGGTGCCAGCTATCATCTGCCAGTCAAGATAATACTCCTGGAAGGGATTTCAGTAAGAGCCTTGTTCTGCCTGGGACTCTCGACTCTAGAGGTAGGGAGAGATAAAACCATCACACCTGCAGTTTGCCTCTAGACCAGAAGTTCTCAATCTGTGGGTCACGACCCCCTCCAGGGCCCGCCTGTCAGGTATATGTGACAATTCATAACAGCAGCAAAATTACAGCCGTGAAGTAGCAACGAGATCATTTTATGGTTGGGGTCACGATAACATGAGGAGCTGTGGTGAAGGGTGGCAGCATCAGAAAGGCTGAGAGCCACTGATCTAGAGGGAAGATGACTCTGTTTGGTTCAGGTAACTAACCACTGTTTTTTGTTGGTTTTTTTTTTTCAATCTTTCTTTTTTCTTTTTTTAATTATACTTTATTCACTTTGTATCCCCCCATAAGCCCCTCGCTCCTCCCCTCCCAATCCCACCTTCCCTCCCACCCTTTTCTTCATGAATGCCCCTCCCCAAGTCCACTGATAGGGGAGGTCTTCCTCTCCTTCCTTCTGATCTTAGTCTATCAAATCTCATCAGGAGTGGCTGCACTGTCATCTTCTGTGGCCTGGTAAGGCTGCTCTCCCCTCGGGGGGTGGGGGGGTGATCAAAGTACAGGCCAATCAGATTATGTCATTTAAATGGAGTACCCATAAAGGCAAAGGCATTACATGAAGTGAGTGTAAAACCTCACCCTGCATCAGCACTGTCTGGAGGATGAGACCCTAAGTCTCTACCTGATGCCCAACAGGAAACATATTTTGAGACCTTCTGCAAGACTCATGGTGGCTGCTCCACGTGCAGCAGGAGAACCCCTCAAACAGCGGCTGCAGGCATCATGGCGCAGAGACCAGGGTCCTGTTCTTTCACAGCAGCAAAGGCGGCCGGAAGAGTTAGCACCGCACGGGCAGCTTCAGAGAGATGCCTGATCTAGGGGCGCTGACTCTTCTGCAGCAAGAATTGAGCAGCCCTTCTGAGTGAGAAGAGCAAGCGCAAAACTCTGAAGGAGTGAATGAAGCAGGTGTGTCCACATGGTGGTGCCAGGGCCAGCGGGTAGGACCCTCTCATGGGGGGGGGCAGAGATCAGTGTGTTAGAGAGAGCAGCAGGCATTAAGAACATACTGAACCCAAGATCCCAGCAGCTACTTGGTGCAATTTGTCTCAGTTCCCAGAAAAATTTGTATGTGGAGTAGTGCTGGGAATTTGTGCTGGAAAATCATGACCAATTGGCAGAGCCACACTCATCTCTTCACTGCTGCAGTCCAGTGTCTGGCAGATGCTTTTGGAATGAGTGAACGAGCCACATCCATCTCTTAGCAGCAAAGCTCAGGGGGGAAAGGAAACCATTGGCTTGTGACCTAGGAGAACTTACTGAATCAAACCCATAAGGCCTCTGAGACCGGAGGAAGTCTCGCCAGCTCTTCAGACCTTTGTTTTGGGGCCTTCAGATGTAGAGTGGATATTAGACCACCAGATCCCAGTGGTGGCTGCCTATTAGAATAACTTGAGGAGTTTTGAAAATGTCACATGAAAGCAGAAGAGAAATTCAGAAGATGGAAGAGGCTGTGAAACGGTGACAGCATCTCTTCCAGACATGAATGGGAAGTGGAGAGAAAGGCTCTTCAGGCACGAAGAGCCTTAGCAAGGTCCTCTCCCAAAAGGATCTCGTCTGGACCGTGATTCAGAACCAGTTAACCAGCTCGGTTATAAATGTACATTTTTCACTAGCCTATATTAACTACACATAGTGACAGGTTTCCTTTTGATGTTCCCATACACACCTACAATGTATTTTGATCATATTCACCTGCTTGTTGCCCTCTCTTGTCCACCTACTACTCCCATTGGATACCTTTCTCTTTGTAAGAAATCCCCTTCTTCTTCTACTTTCACACAGAGCAACATGAGCCAGGGGTTATTTATGGGAGCATAGGCACCCTCCCAGTAGTTGCACCACTGAAGAAAATGTCGCTCCCAGAAATCATTAACTCTTTACAGAGTCCCAGGGAGGGATAGGCTTCACCTCATTCCCCAACAGGATGTTGGGGAAACCAGTCTTATTCAAATCTTCTGCCAGTGATAACCTTGGCGGGGAGTTCTTAACAATCCGTTTTTCTTTGTTGTGGAGTTCAGTTGTTTGACAATGTGATGTTTGTATACTGCAGTCCCATTACTCTCTCCCTCCAACCTTCTCTCACCTCCCTCCTCCCCTGTCAGCCTTTCCCCTGACCAATAAATCCCTTTAACCCCAAATTTAAAAGAAATTTTTGAGCCTGTCTCTGGACAAGTGCAGCTAACTTATTTAGAAGTATGATTATCTTCTAGTGTACCAGCAGTAGTGTGTGTGAGTGCATACAGGTACACACACACATGCACACACACACGTACACACACAAGCAGAGCTCTTGTCTGTTGGAGATACGTACAAAGTATCAGACTCAAAATGATACCATGCGTGGGAGAGGTTTGTTTTGGAATACTCTTAGCCACCAAAAACACAAAAACAAAGCAAAACAAAAAATCAACCAACCAGCCAACGAACCAAACAAACAAAAACAACAATGTGGTGGAAAGAGAGCTAACACGCTTGAGGAATGGCGATGGCTGAGCTTGAACAGTGACCATGTGGCAGAGCAGTGGGGACTAGAGGCTGAAACACCAAGGTTAATGTGTGCAGGAAGCTGTGCCGTGAAATCTCATCAACCGGGTCACCTAAACAAGACTGCACAGAGATACCAGCTAACATCCCAGTGTGGATGGGGAAATTCTCACAAGGTCTCACTCCTGATAAAGAGCTACAGACCATTAATGGCTGCCAAGAGATAAGAACCAGTCTTCTCCAGGCATAACCCCCCCCAATGGGTTGGTTAACCAATCCCAAATGGTCAGCCCTAAACACATATGTATACTAACAATGTGTGTGCGTGAGTGTGCACCACAATAATAATTATAATTAAAGAAGGGGCCAAGGAAGGGAGAGACTTGAGACAAGCCAGAGGGGCAGAGCAGAAATGCTGTAAATTCAGCGCTCACGTATGAACCTCTCAAAAAGAGTAAAATAAATGTTAAGAAATTAAGAAGTACTTAATTCATTTTACTTGCTTCAAATAAAGCCATAAGAAAACTGGGAATCCTAGAACAATTCTCGAAATGATCAGAAATGTTCTTCTCTTAGTGTGCTCCAATCGTGATGCTGTATAAAGCCCAGAGAAGAAACAATGTGTGTGGGGAAAGATTTACGAAATAAGCCAGTTTGTGGAAGAAGCCTGTAAGCCATTCATTCCCCACCCAGGCTTCTGTAGCAAAGGGAGCCTGTGTGGGAGGTGGGGGAGCCCAGAAAATAAAACGTGAGAGCAGGGGACATCACCCCCTGGCTGTGGCCGCTTGCTTTTGGGAGCTCTTTCTACAGCTCAGGAGCCTGCCTCCATTCTTGGGAGTCCTGTTCCTTTCTTAGTAAACCATCTGTTTCTATTCCTAATTGTGCCTCTGGTGCAGCCTTGGAACACAAAAGCCTGAGGTCTAACGCCCTCTGAACTTAAATCATCGACCCTGAATTCCTAAGCTGCTTTGCCCAGCACCGTGGGCTTCTGAGCTCTTTCTTGGATCTCCATGCCTCACTTAGAAGACTTTCTCTGGCTCCCCTCCTCCGGGCAGCTGCCAGGATTTTCTTCTTGCCTGTACTGTTGTTTGTGCCCAGTCTCTAACTGAATCGTCCTGGAGCTTCCCGATGAATCTGTGTTTAAATGATTTTATCCCGGAAGACCCCAAAAGGGAATCTTCCCTGGGCACAGCCATGGTGTTCCCTGGCTTGTTTCTCTCTACATTTACGTAGCTTTGAAGAGATCTGGAGGTATTGTCACTTGAGCAATGAACAGTGTCCTGGATGAGGGAGGGACAATGACACCCACGTGTAGAGTGTAGATGCTGCAGGGGATTCCAGTGCTGCAGGCAGGACTGTGATCTGCTGGGTTATTGGGGGGTATCATTATTCTACAAGAGAATTAATCAATGGGGAATATGACGTCCACATCCTTTCCCTGGACGTTTGCAGGGATCACAGGAGAAAGGAGCAGTGTTTTTGAACCCTCAGAACCCTGGGGAGTCTTTCTTCTTACAAATACTTACTTAGTGTGCTTTTTTTGATACAATTTCAGTTCTATATATACTTGTAAGCACTGCTGTAGAGAGATTGCCTAGGACCATTATTTAGTTTTGCCCAGTGATTAACATCTCACCAAACTATTGCAGAGTCCTTACTGGGATCTGATAGTGATGCAGCCAAGGCGTAGAACAGGAGGCCTGGAGAGCTGGTTCAGTGGCTGAATCTTTGCTGCTCCCAGGGGACCTGAGTTCAGTCTGCAGCACCCACATCGGGTACCCCACAGCCACCTGTAATTGTAGCTCCAGGGGATCTGAGGTCCTCTCCCGGCCTCCACTGGTACTGCCCCCACATAAAAAAAAATGTTTAAATAATAATAATAATAAAATGAATTTGAGCCAAAGAGGAGGCAGAACGGTTTCATTATCACATGAAAACCTCTTGTTGCCCTTTCCCGGCCACGCCTACTTCCCTTCCCCTGCTACCTGATAAGCTCCAGCAACCACTAACCTAACGTGTTCCTTCCCCCTGTAATTTAGTCTTTTATAGTAATGTTTAGATAACTGTAACTGTGGAGCACATAACCTTTTACATTGTTTTCTTCAGTCCACAAAGTCCTCTGTGTGTTCTTTCAGATTATTGTAAATGCCGAAAACTTGACACTTTTTAATTATCACATAATATTCCACAAAATGGATTCAGTGGTTTGCTTAGCCCTTAAACTGTAGAAGGGCATATGCTTGTGTTAGGCATCACTCTCTTCCTCTAGATTCTTAGCATGAGAGGGTAGATGAGTGATCAGAGGTAAACTTTAGTTTTAAAACTTTCCCTTCCCATGCTGCTCTAACGTGTTCTAAATCACAAATGCTGAACTTTCAGTTCGTGCGGTTCAGTGCCTTCTTAAACTTCCCTTCAGATTTCTTCTCCAGCTCCTGCGTCATTTTGAACTGTACTGCTGAGTGTCCAACTTGTCAAGAGTCTGTCCCACTGTCCTCCTGTTAGCGCCTCCTGAGTTTATTCTCCTTTCTATGCGCATTCCATGGCACTTGATTCTTTCAAATATGTTCAGGTTTGTTTCCTGGCCAGATAACGGCTTCCCCTTTGGGTATGCTCCATTGCCACTTGAAAAGAACTGGTAATGAAAAGAACTGGCTGGGTCTAGATGCCCTACTGGATGCTGTCAGGTCAGACGCCGGGTCTCTTACCAGCCCCTGTTTATTCTTCCTCTAGCCAGCGAGTCTGTTATTGAGGAAGGAGCTTGGAGACACTGATGTGAAATTCTCTGTCTTCCTCCTGTTAGATGTGCTTGCTGGTTCTTAAGCTTTGCTGTTTTGAACATGCATGTGATGAACTGCCGTGGTAGACCCACCCTTTCAATTTACTTTGCTTTGCTTCAAATCGCTTTGGGTGGTATCAATAGAGCTACATTTTCCTTCGTCTCTCTCCTCCTCTCTTCCCTATCCTCTTCCCTTTTTTCTTCTCCCTCCCCCTCCTCCTCCTCTTCTTTCTATCTGCTGTTGCATCATCATCATTCATCACCACCGCCACCACTACCACCATCATCATCTCTCTCTTTTTTTTTTCTCTGTCTGTCTCTCTCTACTATCTAAATCAGGCTAGCTTCAAACTCAAAACCCTCTCAATTTAGCCTCCTAAGTGCTGAGGTTACAGGCATGAACCACACCTGGCTTCTTCCACATCCTTTGTAATCTGTCTCTATCTAAGGTGACTTTGTTTCATTTTTGTGAGTGGTGTGTGTGTGTGTGTGTGCTTATGTGTGTGTGTGTGCATGTAGGTAGGCAAGTGTGTGTGGGTCACTGTTGACCTCAAAAGTCTTCCCTAATTTATCTTCTCCCTAGTTTTTTTCACGGAGGGTCTCTCAACTTTGGGATTTCTCAGATTCAGGCAGACTGGCTGGTGATTCGTTCCCAGGATCCACCTGTCCCTGCCTTTCCAGAACTGAGGTTAGAGACTCAGGCTGCTGCACTCAGCTTCTCCCATGATTGCTCAGGAACTGGACTTGGGCCTCACGCTTACACATTACTGACATCGCCTTAGCCCTAAGATGACTTTCTTACAGACAGCATATAGCTGGATCATGTCTCATTTAAGTCCACCCCACGGATCTCTGCCTTTAAATTACTGTATGTAGCCCATTGGCATTCAGTAGTCGTTGACACATTAAGAGTAGGTGAGCACTTTTATTTTATCATTCTTTCTATTTTTCCTTTCATCCTGTGAGCTACTTTAGCATTTTTAGGATCCCATTTTGGTGTGATTTCTGTTTAATGTTTTGGAATGTGTCTCTGCCATGGGTTTTCCTAGTAGTCGCACTAAATGACATTGCACACATATTAACCTGTATAAAATAGTCAGCATGATGTTCTCATGTTGCCAGTTGGAATGACACATAGGACCTTTCCTTCCTTTGAGCCCTTTACTCTCCTAATCTATAACTAAGTCATTTCCTTGACGTATATTTATATTCACATCAGCAAAAACAAATGCATTTTTTGGTTCAATTATTGAACATAGTTTTAAAAACTCAAGAAAAATGTCCTTTTTACCCTTGTCCCAGGTTCCTTTTCATTCTTGGGATTTTCTGTCCATGGTCTCCTTAGCCATTCTGTCTGGGCACCCCTCGTGGGGAAGATTTTTCTTAGCTTTTCTCCATCTGAGGATTTCTTATTCCTTCTCATTCCTGAAGCAGATTTCTGTTGGACGTGAGAATTCTGCATAGATGATTCTGGACAACTGTAAAGCTTAATTTATCTTATTTTGTGTACATGAGGGTTGGCCTGCATATCCCTGTGCATCATGGGAGTGCCTGGTGCCCCAGAGACCAAAAGATGCCCTGGTATTGGAGTTATGAAAGGTTGTGAGGCCCCTGGCACAGAGGAACCCACCCTGGGTCTTCCAGAAGGGTAGCAAATGTTCTAAGGGCTGAACCACTTCTCCAGTATCTGTTTAGTTTTGACTTCTGCATTTAAAGCGTGAGATATTTTTTTTCTGGTCCCAGTGGTCTCTTATGAGAAGCCACTGTCATTAGAATTATCTTCTGTATACAAGCTGCTGTTCCATTTTTCTGCTGTAAAGAACTTTTCATTTTTAGAGGTTTAATAATAACAGGTCCATTGGATCTTTCCTGAGTAGGCGTTTGTGTGGTCCACCTAGGCTCTTAGCTCCATAGTTTCATGTCTACTGTCAAATTTGGAGCATTTTTAGCCATCATTCTTTCTACTGCATCTTCAACCTTTCTTTTGATTTGTTAGGCCTTTGAGGCCTAGGGTTCTGGCAGTGGTTTGGGGGTTGTTTCTCTGTTGTTAATTTTGCATGGTTTCTACTGCTCCACCTTCAATTTCACTGGTTCTTTCTTCATTTCCTTCCACTCTGCCACGAAGCCTAGTCACTAATTTTTAAATTTTTGATTATTTGCGTCAATTATAAGTTTTCCTGTTTTGTTTTGTTTTTTAAGTTGTGTCTTCTATTTCTTTGTTGAAAGTTCTATATTCCCTTGTTAGTTTTCTTTTGTTTCATGTTTTGTTTGTTTCTAACATGCCTGTAATTACTCCTGGGACATTTTTAAAAGACAACTACTTCCTTTTCTTCTCTCAGTGCTGGAGATCAAAGCTAAGGCCTTGTGACTGCTGGCCAAGGGCTGTGCCGCCAAGCTACACACTGGGCCCCTTTACCTGGCTGCATTAGAACCTGTAGGTGTGTCCAGCATCTTGGCCATTTTCATGTTGTTACCTACTGACTGTTTTTCTTCGTTCAGTTTATGACATCCCTCATCTGAATATGAAAAGTGACCTCCTTCTAAATGTGGGTTTAGGGTGTGCTACCCATCTGTGTCAGCTGAGTTTCTCTGACAGCCTGGGGGCTATGGGCACTGCCTCATTCCTGACTGGGGCTCCCCAGTGTTATTTATTTCTCTCTGTTCTTGACTGTGGGTACAATTTGATTAGCTGCTTTGTGCTCCTGCCACTTTGATTTTCCTTGTATGATGGCCTGTAACCTAGAATAAAACTTCTTCTCTCCTAAGTTGTCAAAGTGTTTTTATTGCATCAATAGAAATGAAGCTACAACACCCAGCTAGCATTCTTTTTGTTTGTTTGTTTGTTTGTTTGTTTTATGCCCAAAATGAGGAGAATGGGCTTGTCAGTCTTAGCAAGTATATATTGGGGTTACAGTCCCCACAAGCCCTGCAAGGGTGTCCCCCTGCTGAGAGCTGGGTCCCACATTGCTTCTCTCTGTGTGATCCTTTTTGATTCTGCAGCCTGGTGGCATTGCCACCCCAGGGCAGAAGAGATAGGCCCACTTTTCCTTAGGTCTCTGCTCAGAGCACCCCGGCAGGGCAGGGGAGGGGAGATGGGGTGGGAAGCCAGGCTCTCCATCTGGTTGGCATGGATGGGACTGGATGACAGATTTCTCTGTGGTATTTGTTGCTCTCTGAAGCTCTTCCGTGTGTAAGGCCAGCTCTTCTCAGTCCTCTGGCCAGTGCTGGAGAGTATGCTCTTGCTAGGCATCCCTTGTCTCTGCTTATCAACATCTTCTAACTACAGGCCCTGGAACTACAGTCTGCCAGACATGACAGACACAGAAAGAGCTCATTCCCATGTTCTTCTGTATTCCCATGTTCTTCTGCAGTCCACAGCCTATTCCCGTGTTCTTCTGTTTGTTCTGTACGTAGCATCTAAGGTGTTTGTCTTAGTCACTCTTCTATTGCTGTGAAGAGACACTGTGACCAAAGCAACTCTTATAAAAGAAAACATCTAGTTGATACTTGCTTACTTACAGTTTTAGAATGTTAGTTCATGATCATCATGGCAAAAACAGGCAGGCTTGGTGCTGGGGCAGAAGCTCAGAGCTGTTTGTCCTGATCTGTAGGCAGCTGGGCGGGGGGGAGAGGGGAGCGAGACAGAGAGACAGAGAGAGAGACTGACATAAGCTTTTGAAACCTCAAAGCCCACTCCCATGACACACCTCCTCCAATGAGGCCACACCCTTTCCAAAAAGGCTACACCTCCTAATCCTTCCCAAACAGTTCTACCAACTGGGGACCAAGCATATATATGAGCCTATGGGAGCCATTCTCATTCAAATCATCACAATGCTCAACTGGACATGTGGGAGAAATGAAAAGTGATGCTTTCCCAGAAATATATAATATTTTAAAACATCGTGTTAATTATTTTGATGTGTATACGCATTTTGCTTGCATGTATTTCTGTGTGACACATACAAGCCTGATGGCAGTGGAGGCCAGAAGACAGCATCAGATCCTCTGGAAGTGGAATTATAGACAGTTGTAACTGAACTTGAATCCTGTGGAAGCGCAACGAGTGCTCTTAACTGAGAGCCACCTCTTCAGGCCACAATATTTTGTATAATATTTCATACAAGTAAAATAATACAGATGAATATATGTAATATGTACATATTGATGTTAAGAATAGCTCATGAATGCTTGATCTACTACATTTATTGTTATTACATTGATGCTAATGTGCTGAAACTGAACCAGAGCCTTGTACATTCTAGACAAGCACTGTACTGCTGAGCTACAGCCCGGATCTGGTAAAATGTTCGATATCTGGTAATGAACTGTTGATGGTTTTTCTATCAGTAGGCACTAAGTTAAAGTTAGATGAAGTAACAAGATCTAGTGTGCCATTATGCACTTGTATGACCATAGTGAAACAGTTATTTCCATGTCTTCAAAACATTAGAAGAAAGTGTGAATATTTCCAGCATAAAGAAAGGCTAAAGATACTAGGAATGGTGGCTCAGGACTTTAATCCCAGGGGAGGTAGAGGAAAGGTGGACCTCTGTGAATCTGAGGTCAGTCTGAGCTACATAGTCACACAGTAAGATCCTGTCTCAGAGAGAGAGAGAGAGAGAGAGAGAGAGAGAGAGCGAGCAAGAGTGGTTGAGGAGATAGACATCTGTACAATGTGTACCTTTATAAAATTTCTAAATGTTGTGTTTTAAATATTAATTGAAAAGAACTAAAATTAGGGCCATCAAATTGGCCCAGTGGGTAAAGACATCTGCTGCCAAGCCTGAAGACCCGGGTTCAGTCTCCAGGACCAGCTCTTTAAGTTATCTTCTGACCACCAAATTGTCCTCTGACCACCACACTCATGCCATGGTATGTGTACACACCACATGAAATAAAATACATACATAAATGTAAAAAATTAGGTATTGATTTAACTGAAAATAAAAGGCAAGAGCATGTTGGCTTGCCTTCTCTGGCAAGAACTTCGATAAGCTGAGTTTGGCTGTACTTACAAGGACTCAGCAGTGTCCTTTGTTCTGGGATCTGTGGGTAGCTGAATCTTGACCCTGTGATGTAGTTACCACAGTTGGCCATTGTTGTTATTTGAAAACCACCTTTCCTCCGTTGTGACATTTCCTGCCTAAGTGCCACATGTCACCACCAGGAGAGACACAGCCTTGCAGCAGCAAGCCTGGGAAGCTGATGACTCAGGAAACTAAAATAAACACACTTCCAAGCTGAGCATCCCACAGGCACATGGGCTGGCCCCATGCCCCCTCCCATTCCCCCACCCCTCTCTCCTGTGCCTGCCTTTTGTTCCTCTCCGGAAGCATTCTCACTCTCTGTGCAGCACGATCTAGTCACCACCTAATTTTCTGCTATTTTAGCAAAAGTCAGTTGTCTGGAGGAAGCCTCCCACAGCCGTCTAGTTCAAAGAGAACTGCAGCAGGTACACACAGAGCAGAGCTTACGTACAGAGCTGGGCGCTTCGACCAGACAACAGGATCTGATGAGCCATTAACACAGTACCTGGGATGTCGGCAGTCAGCTCAGGTCTTGACGCTCCCCGGGGAACGTTTGGAAGATGTGAATCTTCCCTCTTATTTTCTCCACAGGCCCCCTTTCCTCTGGCAGCCTTCCAACAGACTTCTGGGAACTGAGAGGGTGAATCCCAGCCTTCATGCTATTACTGAACAGATGAGAGTCCCTGAGATCCAAGGGACACCACACAGAGTCCTTCTATGTCCCGTAAACGTTGCCAGCCTGATTGATCCCTTCTGAGGCTCTCAAACTGCCCCAGCATGCGGTCTGGCTGCACAGAAGGAAGCAGCAGGGACTGAAGGTTCCATCCGCAACAAACAACCTGAGTTAATGCTGGTCAGAAATGAAAACATCTCTAACATAGAACAAAGGGCTGCAGCTGCGATGGCGGACCTGCTGAGCACCAACAGCTGAATGTTGCCTGTGGCTTTAAACCCTATTTCTTCTGCAGTTTGGAGGCAATGGCCTCTGCAGGGAATCCAGTTCTTAGGTCTGGGTGAGCAGTGCTTTGGTCTTTGGGCCTCAGTGTTTTTATGGGCTTAAAAACTGGTGTTTGTAATCTTGTTGTGCAAGTTGCTATTTATTCAATGAAATAAACTTCTTTAGAATAATGTTCTTGGGTGGGGCGATGAGATCATGGAAACAATATCCTACCTGAGACATGCTTTAGAGTATTACAGAGGAAGAGAATACAAAAAGGAAAAGGGGAAAGTGGGTGTGAGGGAGCACAAACAAAGTAGCTTGGAAAGGTGCCTCCAGCTGATGGAGGAGAGTACTGGGCCTGGGCAAATCCTACAGACCATTCCTTACTTGTGTGTTTTGTTTTTCCAAAATTTTCTGTGACTGAAAATGAAAAGGAGGGCTGGAAACGTTGCTCAGTGGTAGATCATTTAGCTGTCACGCACTGGGTTCTGAGTTCCAAGCCAATGACACAAAATAAATAGATGAAGGAGCAATGTCTGTCATGCATGACAGTGCATAGTTGTCCCCTTGGCAAATAGTGTCTTGCTTTTGAAGAGATCCCTACTGGTTCCGTAACCAAGCATGCTTGGGTGCATCTCTCTTCCTGGCTGGGTTTGGTTGTCAAGAGATATGATGGTCCTACCAGCAAAGTCCCACGGGGTTCTCCTAGCCACACCATCATCTGCAGATGGGGAGCCATCAGGAGGCTTCTGCCGCACAGAAAGCTGGAGTAGAAAGAGGGCCGCAGCTGACTTTTAAGTACCTGCTCCTCTCTACTGGTGTGGATGCTTCTCTGCCCCAAGCTCACAGCTGCCTCCATTTTCTCAGTTCTCCTGCCTCCTCTCCCTGAAGAAAAATGTCCTAATTTTTCTCTCTCCTGGATTTTTCTCTCTCCTAATTTTTAGCTCTCTTCAAGGGCTAAGGCCAAGGCTGTCTGTCTACCTGCCAGGTCAAGGAAGGCCCCTGGGCTGGGGCAGACAGGTACCAGGTGCGTGAACATCATTGTTCCTGAGTTCCAGGAGAGCACAGACTGAGCACTGGATCTGAAAAGAGAAATGGACTGACCGCCTGTCCTAAACAGTTGCCATCTTACAATAGTCATTTCATGAGTCTCCACTTAGAGGACTCTCTTCAACTAGAAAATTTTTAAAATCAACTTGTATTAATTTAAAAAAAAAAGAAAGAAAAAGAAAAAGAAAAAAGAAAAGAAAGAAAGAAAAGTAGTAAAAAAGAAAAAGTGGTTTTACCTTGACACGCTGGTACCTGCATTTAACTTCCTTGATTACCCTCACCTCCTCCCGTTCTTGTCTCCTCTCCCACCTCTGCAGCTCCTTTCTTCTTTGCATCTAGTCCCTTCTAAGGAACGGCGACCCAGAGGCCATTAACAAGAGAGAACTCATTCCAGTATTGATACGGAGTAAGAATTTGCTGTCCAGCCTGTGCAGGAACCAGTGGCACAGATTTTCACAAACTTTATTGTAGGTCAACATGCAAGTAGGGGTAGTCAAGCTTTTCTCTCTCAAGGCTGGCAATGAAGGGATTTAAGGGCCTTGGGCACAGGGATGGACCGGAAGTCCTAACCAGACTCCTAACTGCAACTGTGGTCCACAGGGAACTTGGGGAAACGTTGGGAAGCGTCTCTGTTGTTCTGGTTCATCCTGCAGCTCTTGGCAGCACCTTCACATCCAATCCTGGGCCTCGAGGCTCTGTTCTCATTGTCAGGGTTTCGCTTGTGTTGAGGATGCCCAGAAGCACAAGCTTATTGCAGGGAGTCTTCCTCTGAGTCCTGAAATGCAACCAGCGCACAGCTTTTCACAGAAGTGAAGTTGCTGTTTTGTATTCTGGCTTCAGGGCCACGAAAGGACCCTGGTAGAAAGGAAAAAGATCTCCCACCCCACAGTAATCAGAAAAGAAGAAATAGCCCTCACACTGAACCCATGGGGTTTGTACAGGATGGAGGCTATTTTAAAACACCCAGGGGTTCCTTTTGATGCTCTGACTAACAGGAAGCCCTGTTTGCTTCCTAGGTCCAATCTGCAGCCCATCTCCCGGCTTCCTGTGTTTACTTTGGAGCACCGAGTGCGTCTCCTTCTGATGAGTGCTCTGCTCTGAGTGCTGGAACCCATTGTGTTCATGTTAGTAATCTCCGTTTATTGCATATGCACTTTTTAAAAGACCCATAATCAAATTCGCTAGAAGTATTATGGTTTAGTGTGAAAGAGAGCCCCTCCCTAGGGGACCCAGGCACTGTGAACTCGCCTTCCGTTGCACAGTGGGGTCTCCAGTGCTCGCAGTAGCAGTCTCTCCTTCCTGTTCCCAGAGCTCTATCCTTAGGTTTCTTCATTTCTATCTGGACACCACCATTTTTGCCTTTCTTCTGACCCTTCTGACCAACCGACGCCAAATGACTGCTGGAATGGTCCAATATTAGTTATTTTCCTGTTTATGTGATGAAACACCATGGCCAAGACAAATTATAGAAGAAAGCATTTATTTGGCTTCTGGTTCCAGAAGGATTATAGTCCTTGTAGCAGAGCAGAGGTAGCCGGAGGCAGGTGATTGGACCAGCATTGAGAGCTCACATCTTCCGCAAACAGGAAATGGAGAGTACATTCAAAATGAGGACAGTTTGAAACCTCAAAGCCCATTCCCAGTGACATGCTTCTTCCAGCAGGGCCACACCTCCTGGTCCCCCACTTTAAAACACCCATACATACATGGCCCCCACCCGAGGACCATGTATGCAAATGCCCAAGACGGTTGGAGGGCATCTTATTCAAATCACCACAGCTTACACTTTGCTGCACCAGGCATGTATCCTCTGTCTCATACCCTGCTGTGCCGTATGTACCAAGCTGCTCCTCAGTAGCACCCTCTATGTTACATTCTGACAGAAAACGAAAGAAGCTTCCAGAGAGGAATGCGTGGGATCCCAGTACATCCTTCAAGGGCCTTCCCAGAGTGACCGCCTCACGGTGCCGGCGACATTCAGTGCTGCAGGCTGAGCACCAGGCCTGTGCTGCTTTGACCCTTTTACACACATATCATCAGGCGCTTGGGAGCCCAGCGGCTTTCCCTGGGCCTCCTGCCCTTCACTTCCCCTTCCCGACAGACATCTCTTACCTCGTGGATCGGTCACTGACACCACGACTCCTGCAGTCTTCTCAAGTCTGTTGTTTTAACCAAATCCATGGCCTTCTTTCTTTTGCTCAAGATCAGCGGAAAGTCATTGCCAACTGCGTCTTTATGCTCCGTGCCCAATCCATTGTGCAAGCCCTTGTTCTTCCCACCTGTCTTGGTTTCCCCTCTGTTGCTGGGATGAAATACGACAGCAACTTAGAAGAAAAATGGTTAATTGTGGTTCATAGTCCGAGGGTGGCATTTGTTATGGTGGGGAAGCTAAGGCGGTAGAACTTGAAGCAACTGCTCACAGCTGGGAAGCAGATCAATGAACAAAATCCGAGCACTCAGCTCACTTTCTGCATTTTAAACAACCTGGGACTTCAGCTAAGGAATGGTGCCACCCACAGTGGGCAGGGCTCCCCACTGTGAATTGAGTGAGCCAAGACAACTGTCCCCAGGCCCGCCCAAGGAAGTTCTAGCCGAGATAATTCCTACAGGTGTGCAGGGAAGGCCTAGCTCTTAGGTGATGCTGGATTTGTCAAGTGGACCATTAACACTATTAAAACCTGAACTCTGGGCCATTACCCAAGCAGCTGTGTGCCTTCTGCTCCCGGCCATTGTGGACCTTCGTTATCCTTGTTCCTGGAAGGTGGGAGTCCTTTGCACTTCTGTCCCCTGCATGGAAAGTTGTATTGGACAATCTCCAGGACTTGATCCAGTCTCATGCTCTTCATTTACTTGTAAAAATATTGAGTGGGCATCTCCTGTACGGCAGCTGTGGCCCTAGGTGTGCACACTCTGATGGACACAGTAGCCATGGCTCCAGGTGTGAACACTCTGACGGACAGAAGCCAGTAAGTGGTGGCCATGTTGGGGATAATTTTTCATGCTGTGTAGACACATAAAGCAGACACACATGCCAAACAGAGGAAGCAAAACATTTTCACTGTGTCTCCCCTTTTGAAAATGTGAGAACAGGCTGCATTCTTCAGGTTATGCCAGTATATGATTGTTGTCATAAAAAAAAAAAAGAAAAAGCACAAAAAAATGGGTGACTCGAACAAGCAGAAATTTCTTCTCTGGTGGTTCTAGAAGCCAGAAATAGAAAAATCCAGATATATCACCAAGACCTTGCTCTTGCTGAAGCTCTATGGAGATCTTGTGTGTGTGTGTGTGTGTGTGTGTGTGTGTCTGTCTGTCTGTCTGTCTGTCTACTTCAAGCTGCTGGTAACCCCAGGTTACTTTTCTTGTGGCCTCGATCTTCATTTACTTCTTTTCTTCATGCTTCACTGTGGCCTCTCCCCTTCTATAAGGGCCTAAAGCCTTAGATTTATGGGTGGCCCCAAGTTGGGGCGATTTCATCACAGAATCCTAAACACTTGCAATTACCTTCTTTCCAGACAAGGTCACACTCTGAGGCTCCAGGTGAGCATGAACTTAGGTAGGAATATATTGCACAGCCCACTACCCTCCTGCAACAGTGGCAAATGCTGCCTATAAACTTATATAAAGGTGCTTTCAAAGCGAAAGCCTGCCTGTGGGGGTCTCCCACAAAATGGTTCATGCAGTGAGGGTTTGGTCCCCACCTGGTGATCATAAGAGAGTGGATCTGATGTGGATTCAAAATATTATTGGGAAGAGTGGAAAGCAGCAGGAGGAAGCAGACCGTTGGGGCCATGCCTTAGAAAGGAGTACCTTGTGCCTGATCCCTTCCGGTCATTCTGTTTTCTGGCCACTCTTCAACACATGCCCACTGTGACACTGTGCCTCACAGCACAGAAACCACAGAGCCAGCTGGCTGTGGACAGAAACTGAACCAAGTGAAGCCTTCCTCCCTTTCTCAGGTATTTGTTAGCACAACCGAAAGTCTCATCCAGTGGCTAAATATCTAAACCAACCCTTCAGGGCAGCAGCCCAAGGGGTGCCCCAAACCAAGGCAGTCTGTGCCACCGTCCGAATCCTCCATCATCAGCCAAGGATCTGTACGCCATTTCCTCAACCCTCTGTTGAGAAGGGGGCGGGGTTTATTCAACAGCCAAGGAGTTGAGTGGGGACACAAAGGCTCTGGGACCTCCCGGGTTTTGGTTTGGTTTGGTTTGGTTTGGTTTTTTTGTCATCACCAGAACTGACTCACCATTTGTCATGCACAGCAGCCCCTTCAGAACCAGGCAGGCCCGGTAGCGTCACAGTCTTGGCTTTTGGTTTGCACGCTTGAGCTCTTAGATTTTGATTCTAACCTTCGACTTAGTGGAGTAAACGCAGTTCTGTTAACAATCACTAATTAACTAAATAGCTGACTAAATAATAGCGAAATAGCCCATGGTAACTGAGCCCTGCACACTCTACCTTTGGCATCTTGAACAAACATGCGGAGGAGAAACTAGTAACGTTCTCGTTTGTGCGTGAAGAGCACGCCAAGGCCCAGGTAGGACTTGATGCTGTTATTCCCAGGGCCATGGCCCCCACAGAACATAGCCTCTGGGTAGCCATTCTCCAAAAGAATTCTGCACATTTCAAACCACCCGTTTGCTTCATCTCTTTAAAATAAAGTTTGGAGTTTCTACACCTATTTCCAAGCCTTGTTTTTGGCTCACAAAAGTGTTTACAAGAATCCTGCTTGTTTCTGAGTACTCACTTACTTAATTGGAAACTTTTATACAATTTTTGAGTATTTGCTTGTCTAAAGGTTTAAAAGGTTTTGTTGTGTTTTTTATTTTTTTTTAATGTAAACACAGTGAGAGTCTGAGGAGCTGTAGAGACACACTCATGAAATCACAAAAGAGGACAGAGTCAAGGCCCTGGCCAGCAGAGAACATCACAGACTGAGAGGGCAGCAGCGTGAGCGCAGGCTACACCAACTCATAAGCAAGAGTGAGTCAGGGAGCTCCCTTACCTGAAGAACAAGGGATGTGTTCCTGTAACTGTGAAGAACAAGACTTGCATTCGGGACACTGGACAGAAGCCATGGAGACCTTCATCTATCGCCTGCTTGAGAAAGCTCGTGGGAACCCTGTCCTTGAAGCCCTCTGACCCCTGCCTCATCCTGGCGACTTGCCCTGTGTGTTTCGCAGCAGGCATGGCTTATGGTCCTGCCTTCTCTCAGCGTTTGTTTAGAAAAGCGTGTTTATGATGCGATAAGGTAAATGCACACCAGGAGGGGCATCCACACTTGCGTTACACCTTCCCAAGTATCCCTCACTGGTGCAGCGTGGCTCAGACTTCCCAACCCTGGACTGCGATGCCTGGACTGTTGGGGTGTCATTTACTGGGACTGAAGCTGAGGGCCTCCTGCCGCATCTAATTCTGATGTGCCTGTTACCTCTGCTTCCTTCCTGGTTAAATCTAGTCAGCCTGATTGAATAATTACTCGCCTCCACAATTCAATAACTGGTAAGATTTACCTGACTCCTGAAATTATTGCAGCTTTTTAAAGAGGTGTCCTTGTTATAAGATTAAAAAAAAAACCACAAATTTTATAACATCAAAGTATTCTGAGTTTAACGCCTTTATGTTCTCCTGTTTTTCAAGTCCAGTGTTGCAAAGATGTCAGAGGGTATTCACAGGGAGTTGAGACGATGTATGCACAGACAGGAATTCTCACCATGAGTTATCAATTTATAGAAAAATTGAAGCTACCATAGTTTCTGCAGGAATCTGCTGGGTCACAGCATCTTGAGAGGGGACACGATGAGTGGCCTGCTTGATGGGATCCCTGACCTAGCCCTCCATCACACTCACGGACTCCTCCAGCCCCGTCTCTGCCTCTTTAATGAGGACAACCAGGACAGTGTTGGAGGGCTGCTCAGCACTCGCTAATGCCCACCAGCACCAGCTGATGGACCAATACAGCCTGCTCCATGCCCTTGGGTCTGTGTGCCACACTGGCTCCCGGGGTCTGCGGCAGCGGTGTGCTCAATCAATAGCTCACAGGCATTGCAGGCCCAGGAACACACTCACTCTCCCCTTTCATTCCCCACTCTCCACTGGTCTCTTCTTCCTTTCCTCAATAAAAATTTATTCTGAAGTTGCTGTCTTTTGTCTAGATTCCAGAGGACCCAAGCTAAAGCAAGATGGAGGCCGCTGGTGAGTCATTCTTAATACTGAATCTTTCAGATCTACCTTCAGATGTGGGCAAAACATCACAAAGCCAGGAGCATGAGTTCTGGATTGGCTCCCAGATAGTGTGGGGTTTCAGCTCTTAGATGTCCTTGTACCTAACGTGAGGCACTGCCTCTGACTGATGCTCCTCTGTGGATCACCAGGAGTTGTGCTTCCTCCCCTGAAGTCCTGCTGTGGGTCAATGGTGGTTGGTCCCAGATGATCCCATCTGATCCTAGGTGGATCTTAGGCTACGGTGAAGCCAAGCACTGAGCTGTGGGTCCCTTTGCTTTGATCTTTCCTTGTCTTGTCTTTTTTTTTGTCCTCTCTGAAAATGTGAGAATCAGTTCAATTCAATTGAATGTGAGATCCATTCAGTTTTCTAAAAACTCAAAGCCTGGGGTGACCACGTCACTGTACAGGGGCTTTTTATATTCATGAATACTCTTCTCTGGAGTTAGCCCACACCATTCTCACTATTGCTTCTAGAACATTTTGTTTGAAATTCATGTGTTTTTGCTTGGAAGGAACCTCTGGAATTTGAAAGCGTCTGGAGGTGACTGAGGTTTATAAAGTCTGGACTTTCTCAATCCCCTGCAACTTTGAAGGCTCAGATAAAGATCAATTTACAAGCTGATAGTCTGTTGACAAATAATTTTGCTGACTCAACATGAGTCCATCTGGGAAGCTCAGGTTCAGGTGTAGAGGGAAAAACTGGAGGACCAGATGGTTGTGACAGCCTCCTGCTGCTGTACGAGGGCTTGGATAGAGCAAGGAACTAAACAGCAGTGTAAACAGTAGAAAACAACTTATCCATCCTGGGTTGTTATGGGAATCTCAGAATAGAATTCTTTTCTATTGTAGAGTGAATCTTGAACACGTAAGCCAAGAAGATGCCAGAGAGGTCAGCATCCAGATCTTGACAGTATATCATTCTCCCCTTGACCTCTTAGGTGTCTCTTTGCTGAGCTGCTATCATGTTATTTCATATGACTCCTTTCAGCCCAGTGTTCTGTTCATTGGCACGGTGGTTTTATGTTCATGCTCTTCCTACGTGTTTGGAATTAAAGTGTATTTTACTTCATGGGCTCCTAGTAACAGCAGCTGGTAGCTCTGTTTCTCTCCTTAATGAAAATCATTGCTCTTCTATCTTCCCTTCCTGGGTTAGTCAATGTTGATTGCCAAATTGACAAGATTGAGAATCACCAAAGAGGCACTCTTTTGGGCGCGCCTAGGAGGTATTGTCTAGATGATATTTACTGAGGTAGAACAAGCTACTGTAGATGTGGGTAGCATCGTTCTGGCCTGGGGTCCTGAACTGCACGAAAAGGAGGATGTGAGCTACACACCCCCATTCATCTCTCTCCAGCTGTGAGTGATATTCCCTGACTGTGAAGGCATCATGACTGCCTCCCTCAAGCTCCTGCCACCGTGACTCCTCCGCAGTGATGGCTGTGCCCTTGAACTCTGAGTCAGCATAAGCCCTTCCTTCCTTAAATCGTGTTTCTTGGGTATTCTGTTGCAGCAACAGAAAAGCAACCAACATTCCACCCTCCATTTAAGAGTTATGCATTGACAAGTTGTAGGTATACATATTAATGGACTCCAGGAAATGCATTGTTTCTTAATACGATGTGGAATGATCAGCTCAAGGCGACCAACCCACTGCCTAAAACATCTGACATCATCCATGATGCAAACAGTCAAGACCCACCCTTGAGAGACTGTGAAACTCAACACAGTCAAGTATTGACTGTATTCAACACACTGAATAGTGTAACTCAATAAACACGCATGCTTGGGGCTGGAGAGCTGGCTCAGTGGTTAAGAACACTGTCTGCTCTTCCTAAAGGACCTGGGTTCAATTCCCAGTACCCACAAGGCAGCTCACAACTGTCTGTAACAGATATGATACCTTTACCCTAATGCACATAAAATAAAAATTAAATAAATTATTAAAAAAATAAAAAAATAAACACGCACGCTTGGGGCCAGTGAGCTAGCTCGAGGGTAATGGTGCTTGCTCTCTCACACCATGGGCTACACCCTCAAACTGTGAGCAGAGCACACCCTCACTTCCTTGAGTTGCTTTTGACAGGGACTTTGTTTCAGCAGTGAGGAAAGTGACTAACATGCTCAGCAACAGTGAGCAAGCGTTCCCCATTCTCGGCATTCCCCCTTTCTAATCAATATTTTATGGGCTGTTAAAGCCTGAAAGTCACCATTCCTCTCTTCTTCCCACAGGGCCTCGGTGCTGGCTTCCTCTGCGGTGGACCCACTGGGCTGTCTGCACTAAGCTTTGGCTTTGCTGTACGTGAGCTGCCTGCAGCTGGCTGAAGGGTTCTCTGCAATCAAGTGGAACAACATGAATTCTGCCACAAGGAATACTCTCCTGTCTCCGCCCAAGGAATCTGCCCTTGTGTTCAGAATGATATCATTCATTCTGCTGAAAGATCTCCTCGCTTGATGTGGAGGACTCTGTCTCTGGGCACAGTTACGCTGGCCGATGGAAACCAAGACACAAGAGCGACACAACTCTTAGATGTTTCCACCCAGATTCATCACAGAACCACCAGCTCCACTAAGATTCCACAACTTATAACAAATTTTTCTCTCCCTGAAAATTCTCAGTGAGTCACACCCAGCTAAGTGCTTTATTCCTAATTACTTTAGCACACGTCTTCCTGAGACACAACTTCCTCCCAATGACCACATTGCCATCGTCATGTCTAGAAAGGCTAGTGATGGTATCACTGGGGAACCAGTCCACGCTGGGTCTCTCTAGACTTCAAGCGTCTCTTGCGGCTGTCTCTTCACCCTTTGAACACAGGCCTAGTTCCAAGTTTGCACAAAACTTGCTGTCCCGTTTTCTCCTTTAAGAGCCTGGATTCGCCTTCTTGCAGAACATTCTGTATGAGGAGTGTCTGAATGTATTTATCTTGGTGTCTTTCAGCTTCTCCATCTACCCTGCTTCCTATCAACTAAGTCTGTGGCACACACACTCTTTACCCTTCGACAGTCTTGAACTTTGTTGTTTCTTCAGCAGGGAACCCCACCTCAACAGTGTAGAAATCCACACCATTGGATTCCGTGACATTTTTGGATTTATAATTTGTTATTTGTTGAGCATACGCATTGTCTTTGTCCTTACCTGCCTCTGGAGCAGATTAATGGCCCAAATGGAAGGTCTCTGTTAGACATAAACCATCTAGGCCCTGAGGAGCGCCACAGGAATCACTGGAATGCAGTGTTTATTCTTCCTGTCTCCCCCCTTACACAGACACAGACGGACACTTACAGCTTGCCCGGGCTAGAATATTAGAGCCCAGAGAAAAGTCTCCCCGATTCTCCCAATCTGATCCTGCATCGTGTTTCCCTCACACTGTGTTCTCACAGCTAGCTATCACCAGCCCCAGGCTGCTCACGGGTATGGCCACCCTTCTTCCACAGCCACGTCTGCTGGCAATCTAAGGAAGCCACATCAGTATGCTGTGCATGTGCCTCTGCAGTAGCTGTGCCCTTGAGTGTACACTGCCCTCGGCGTGCTGTGTAACTTAGCCCTTCCGAGTCCCGCCACTGAAGAGTGGGTCTGCTCCTGAAAAATGGCCGGCGGCAAGCCAGACACACTGGGCCCGACGTGGAGCAAGAAGTGACTTCAAGACACAGAAACCATGCCGTAAGGCCAGTGGAAGTACAGAAAGTAAAGGGATGCCACTGACCTGCTCCTGTACCCACTGTGCCTGCTGATTGGTGGCACAGCCCAGTGTTCTTTGAGACCCCCCCCCCCCCGATGGCTACCTTTAAACTGCCCAGGGAGTGTTTACCGAGCATGTGCAAGGCCCTAGTGTGATCTCTAGCACTTCAAAATAAATGAACACATGATGAATAAAGGCTGCCTGGGCACAGCTAGAGGCATGAGATGAGCTTGTATTCTCTGTCATGTTGGTAGAGGTAAATAAAGCCACTAACAAGAACCAAAGGATGAGGGATAGCAGGAAAACTGCATAGATTGACAGCCTGGCAGCCTATCCCTAGATCTGCTAACTCCACACTGCTGTGACACTCAATAGTTCACTTAAGGGACAGACTAGAGATAAGGAAGATGAGCTGAAGATGAAACCACGTGTTATCTGTGAGCCTCTGAGCAGCTCCCAGAGAGCAAGCAGAGGGCTGCCCTGCTGGCATTCTGTGTGTGTCGCCAGAGCCTGACCGTGCTCAGGGACCAGCGTCAGGTCTGTGTGGGGACCACAAGCTGCTGCCCACGGCTCCCAGGATGTGCGGGCCACAGCAGTGGCAGCAGAAGAATGAGGCCTGGTGTTGGCCCCACGCTGGCAGGTGAGACATCCCTCGTGTTACAGCATTGCGCCTGCTCCAAAGCCACCTAGCTCATGACAGGACTAAAAATTAAGAGGTGCTTCGTGCAAGACGTGACCAAACCCAAGTGTCTTCCTTCTCTTCAGTTGATTTGGCTAAATCATCACAATGCAAGTGTTTTGCATTTTTCTAAAGGTTTGAAAATAGAATCTTTATGGAAGGAAGGCAAATTAAAACAAAAGCCTTTTGCTCCTTTACATACCAGCTTGAAAGACTGAACAATTCAGCACAATGTAGATCGTATGGGCATGTAGAGAAGTGGCCAAATATTCCAAATAGTTCTGTGAAGAACAATCAGTAATGTCTAAAAAAGGAAAAACAACAGACAAACAAACAAAACTGGTGCATACGCTTTGATTTGGCGACTTTACTTCTAGGAATAAATCCTACAGACATACTTGTACAAGAGTACAATTATACCCAAAAGAGACTTTTTCCTATAGCATTGTAATTAAAAAATGAATATAACTTAAATGAACACGATGCCTACATCAATAAGGAATGGGTTATAAAGTATGTTGCTGAAAAGACCTATTAAAAATAAACTAAACTTGTGTATGGTTAAATAAAATACAATATAAATGGTTACTAAATATATAATAATATGTATTACGTTAAGTTTAATGTTTATAAAGTAGTGTTTAATATATATAAAATTTGTGGAAATATGTATCCTCAATGTTGGTATTCATGGAAAAACTCTGGAAGGGTGTGTAAGAAAGTATTCCTAGTGGTTACCTTCTGGTTGTACGGTGTGTGGGCTGGTTGGTTTTATCAGCTCGACACAAACCTGGACATATCTGGGAAGAAGGAATCTCAGCTGAGGCATTGCTTTTATCGCATAGTTTGGTACTTTCTCGATTGATGGCTGCTGTGGAGGGCCCAGACATCTGTGGGTGGTGCCATTCCCAGGCAGGGGCCCTGCATTGTATAAGAACGTAGACTGAGCGTGCCACAAGGGAAAAGTTCTATGGGCTCTACTTCAGTTCCAGCCTCCAGGTTCCTGCGTTGATAAAAGATGTGATCTGTAAGATGAAATAAACCATTCCCTTCCCTAGTTGCTTTTGGTCATAGTGTTGTATTACAGCAATAGAAGCCTAAGACAGGCACTGTTCTACTCTTACTTCTGTTGCAACGACAAATGTCCTTACAAAATGAAATTTAGAGAAAACGGTTTTTTGTTTGTTTGTTTGTTTGTTTCGGCTTACAATCCCAAGTTATAGTCCTTCATTTGGGGAAATTAAGGCAGGAACTCAAAGAGCTATTTCATCACATTGACAGTCAAAAGGGCAGAAAAAGAAATGGCTCCTGGTTTGCTTTCTCTGATCTTGTTCTTCTCTACTTCACACAGCTCTGGGCCTCCGGCCTAGGGAATGGGGCTGCCCACACGGGTGGACTCACTTACATCAATTAACAATGTCGATATGGCCACGTAAGTATGTCCACAGGCCAGCCCGGTACAGGCAACCCTTCAACTGAAATCCCCCTCAGGCAATTATAGGTAGTGTCGGGTTGGCTATTAAACCAAACCATTGCAGGTGGCATAAGACAAATCAGTTCTTCTGTTTGAAGGTTTTAAAAACTCATGTAATACATTAGTAATTTTTTTGAGACAGGGTAGCCTTATATAGCCCAGGCTGGCCTCAAACTCAGGGTCCTCCTGTTTCCGCCTCCCAAGTGCAAGTATGTGTAACCACAGCTGGCTAGTATCTGTAACTTTTAAAGGATGCATCCTTATTGTTTCAGTTTCAATTCTCTGTGTGTGTTTATGTGGATATGTATATGTGCAATTGTCCAGAGAGGGCATACGGGTATCAGCCCTCCTGGAGGTGGAATTCTAGGCAGTTGTGAGCTGCTCTCTGTATGTGCTCTGACCCAAACTCAGATCCTCAGTAAGAACAGCATGTGCTCTTAACCTCTGAACTGCTGAGCCATCTCTTCGGTCCAGGTGCTGGCTGGGGAGATGCCTTTGTGGACAGCGCAAGCATTGAGAGTCTGAGTCTGGTCCCCAGTGGTGCGCTGTGCTCCCTGGAGGCTTATGCACAGTGGAACAGAGCAAAATCAAGTTTAAAGATGGGTTCATGAGAGCCACAGCAGAGAGCAGTGGGGCACACTGGAGCAGCGCTCTTATTTCCTGTTTGTGAATTAGCCATTGCCTCGTTGCAAGGCCTGGATGCCCATGGTTTCATGTGTCACGTGCCTGGGGGATTATGACTGGAATTGTTTGTTCCTGAGCTCTCTTCAAAATTAACCCTAGCAGGAGAAAATACTGTCATGTTAACTTCTCATTTCAAAAATGTTCTCTAGTTAGCAAATTTTTTTTTTTTAATTCTATTTTTGATGTTTACTTGTTTGCATTTTCATGGCTTTCAAACCACCAGGTTCTGGCCACAAAGTTCTATATAGGTGGGTAATAAGTTGACAAGGTAACATTTCAATTCAGAGACCAATCACTTAGATAAAGGAAGCAAAGGAGCCAGTAGTCCCCAGCCAGGGAAGCGGAACCCACCGTTTGATGCCAGGTACAGGAAGGTCCCACTGGGGCCTGGTGTTTCTTCCTCCTCATGTATCCTTTCCTGACACTCAAAGAGCTCAGTCTACACCCACCCCCCAAGATTCCCATCGCTGAAAGAGAAGTCTGGTGAGAAGGCTGTATGTGTTTTCAGACTCAAATTCACGAGATATCTGTATGAAAAAATGCAAATTCCTGAACACCGTTCATAGAAGGGCTGCCTGGTGCATGCTGGGAAAGTTTAGACCCAACCTGCCAGCTCCCTTTTAATTTTCCAGAGGATCCCAAGCACATATGGAGAAACAAACACTGGCCTGGTGTAGAGGAGGGACTTCCACAATGGTGGTGGGTTTTGCAAGTTAGTTAATGCAAGAAAAATGAATGATTGAAGGAGAAATTGGGACCCTGGTAATCCTCAGACCGCTGGGTCAAGAAGGTCAAGGAAGATAACTTTTGGAGTGCAGGGCAGCCTGCACTTCCTCCTTTCTTCGCTTTGTTCGCAACATGCTCTAAAGCACTGAGCACTCCTGATCTGTTCCCCTAGCCTACCCTCACCCTGGAAAACCAGGCTCCTGCAAGCAACTGTGCGCCCCTTTCCCCTTGTGGAAGCCCCACATTGAACACACCCACGTACCCGCGTCAGCACAAAACGTGGTCTTGCCCCAAAGAAAATAAAGGTGCTTATTCTGAGCCACGAACGAGTAACCAAGAGTATGGATTCAAGCTCTTGTGAATGACAAGGTAGATGGTGGCAGCAGAGTCGTGGTGACAGCTCTCTTCTCTGGGCTTCGGATATCCTGGAATATTCTTGGCCTTAAGGTTAGTGGAAGTTTTTTTTTTTTTTTTGGTAATTTTGTTGTTGTTGTTTTGGTTTACGTTTTGTTTTTGTTTTTGTTTTTTGTTTTTTTTTCTAGATAGGGTTTCTCTGTGTAGCCTTGACTATCCTGGACTCACTTTGTAGACTAGGCTGGCCTCTAACTCACAGAGATCTGCCTGCCTCCGCCTCCCTCAGTTCTGAGATTACAGGCATGCACTACCATGCCCAGCACTAGGAGAATTCTTACTTATTCCAAAACCTTTACTTAACAGTTACAAAGATGTGAGGTCAGATGCAGATGTTAACAGTAAATGGTTGTAGAGGGGACTAAAGTGAGCCCAGACTAATTCTCGGCTCTCACTATGCAGACTCCCGCCTTCCACAATCATGACATTAATCAGTTCTTCATCATAAACGTGGTTTCCCCAGAGCACTTCATTTCAATACCCCCCCCCACACACACATTTCATTGTGACCACACGCACACTTTTTTTTCAGGCAGTAAGCAACACCTTGTCCACTCTTTCAGTCCATGCTGTATAGTGATTTCCTCCAGATAAAGCCTTCCAGGCAAGGGTGTTCCCACACAGGAGATTTAAGAACACCCTAAAATCGACCAGACATTCTAGGACACCCCCCCTTCCCCGAGATTATATAAACAGTGAGGACTTCTGAGACACTCTCAGAGCTGTCCAGTTGCCCCTGAGTCCCACAGTGTGCTTTCGAGAGCTGTCACCCTTGCTGAGGTAGGGCTTTCGTGATGCAGCTCTGACTCATCTCTGCTCCGGAGAGCAACTCTCTCGCCTATACTATTCTAAGTAACCCCAATAAAACTCACTGGTTCACCAAACTGAACTTTGGTTTGTCACCGGTTCCCTATCTGGCATGAGTAGACATTTGTTCATGTCTGCCTAGGAATAGTGTAACACAACAAGCCCAAATAGAAGATAATCATCTGTTTTTCAGCTACTATATGTTACAACCTCACTTGAGGTCAAAGAAATGCTGCTTGATGTAGCAGAATCACCACAGAACGTCCGTGCTCTGTTACCCAGCCTCAGAGAACTCGGAGGCGGTGTGTACTACCACAAGAAAAATGAGGAGCCATCTTCCTGGCCCCCAATGTCTGGAGTAGAACACCCCTCCGCCTGCCATCTACCAACAACACCAGAATATGATATAAGGTACAAATAATCTTATGTTGTGCTAAGCCACCCAGCCTTGTTGTCGAGTTCTTATAGACCTGATAAGAACAAGGATGAACCAGGACCACCCGGAGAATCGAGGCTTGCTGCTTCCTGTCCACTCATGGTGGCACTGGCACTGAGTTAGATAGATCAGAGTCCAGACAACGGATCAAGAGTCACTGCCACATGTCAGCTGGACCTGAGGCTGGACCTGCTGTCCAGCTAACATCGCATGGTGTTCCATCTACTTCGCTTTCAGTGGCTGTAGCCCAAAGTGAGGTAGGCCTTTCCACATCAAACACTAATCAAGAAACCGCCACACAGACTCAACTATAGGCCATTCTGATAGAGGCAATTCTTCAGTTGAAATTTCTTCTTCCCAGATAGGTCTAGGTTTGTGTCCAGTTCAGAAAAACTGGCCAGCACACTCTGGAACCTCCATGCATGTCCACGTTAGTCCATTAAACTGTCCCCCAGGCTTCTTAGCTCATCTCCAGTAGATTTTCTCCTGAGACCAGTCGATGACTGGGCTTGCAGCTCCTCTTTTCCCTGTTAATGCAGGACTTTATTTATAGCTTAAAAACTGTACTTTCTGTGGTAAACCATAAGTCTCCCATGTTCCCATGTCTTTTCCTTCTCCTGCCTTTCTGAGGACAATTTACTTCACTTAACATTTTCCAATTCCTCCTTTGATTTTATCTCTGAGCTTCTAAAATGGACCCAACTTTTCTGCTGTCACTATTTGAGTCTCAGAAAAAAACTCAGCAGTGATGTTCCCAAGGCCGAGCTCACAACCTCTCATGATTTTCCTTGTCTACTTTGTTGGGATGAATTCATTCCCTGTTTTCTTGAGTTGAAAAAGCCAGAAGTGGATTGAGCATTTTAGTCAGGGTTCTCTCTCTTGATCAGTTTCTTTAGATGTACAGATTTTAGTAGGTTTATCCTATATTACATGTTGATATGAGTGAGTATATACCATGTGTGTCTTTCTGATTCTGGGACAGCTCACTCAGGACGATCCTTTCCAAGTCCTACCATTTACCTGCAAATTTCATGATTTCCTTATTTTTCATTGCTGAGTAATATTCCATTGTGTAGATGTACCAAAATTTCTGCATCCATTCTTCAGTTGAGGGCATCTGGGCTGTTTCCAGCTTCTGGCTATTACAAATAAGGCTGCCACAAACATGGTTGAGCAAATGTCCTTGTGTACTTGAACCTCTTTTGGGTATATGCCTAGGAGTGGTATGGCTGGATCTTGAGGCAGTGCTATTCCTAGTTGTCTGAGAAAGTGCCAGATTGATTTCCAGAGTGGTTGTACAAGTTTACATTCCCACCAGCAGTGGAGGAGGGTTTCCCTTTCTTCACAGCCTCTCCAGCATTGTGTTGTCACTCGAGTTTTTCTTCTTGGCCTTTTTGACATCAGAAGAAGAAGAAAACAGGAAACAAGCTAGAAATCTGCCACGGAGGGCCTCTGAAAGGCTCTGCCCTGCAGACTATCAAAGCAGATGCTGAGACTTATGGACAACTGTTGGGCAGAGTGCATGGAATCTTATGCAAGAAGTGGGAAATAGTAAGATCAGGAGAGGACAGGAACCCCACAAGGAGAGCAACAGAATCAGAAAATTTGAATACAGGGGTCTTTCCAGAGACTCATACTCCAACCAAGTACCATGCATGGAGATAACCTAGAACCCCTGCACAGATGTAGCCCATGGCAGTTCAGTGTCCAAGTGGGTTTCATAGTAATGGGAAGAGGGACTGCCTCTGACATAATCTGAATGGCTGCTCTTTGATCACCTCCCCCTGGGGGGGAGCAGCCTTACAGGCCACAGAAGATGACAATGCAGCCACTCCTGATGTGATCTGATAGACTAAGATCAGAAAGAAGGAGAGGGGGACCTCCCCTATCAGTGGACTTGGGGAGAGGCATGCGTGAAGAAGAGGGTGAGAGGGTGGGATCGGGAGGGGCTTATGGGGGGATACAAAGTGAATAAAGTGTAATTAATAAAAGTTTAAAAAAAGAAAAAGCCAGGAGTGCACAGTCATCCTTGCCCCACATCCCTGCCATTCTCCACGCCCACGTCACTCAATGATTTCACTTCCTCTGTTTCCAGAAGCTCCCAGTGCTCGTCTCTTCTGCTATCACTCCCCAGTGCCGAGCTTGCAGCACCCAGTCTACTGCATCCCTCAGTGACCTCCTCACCTGCAGTCAGCAGGGACTGTGGCCTGCCTATACATACATGCACACACACACTCACACACACACACACACACACCCAAAGTCTCCCTTTACTCTTGGAATAAAGACCCCGGTCCCCAACGTCTTCCCCACCCTACCGTGGTCTCCGGCTGCCTTGCCAGTGTTTTTTTCCCCCCCACCCTCAGTTTCTACATTCCAGCCATACCGGCTCCTTTTCTTTCTCCTCCTTTAAACAAACAAACAAACAAACAAAAAAACAAACCCAAACATTTTATTTTGAAATAATTTCAGACATACAAAAATGTTGCAAAAAGGACGCAGAGGTTTCCTGCATGCCCTTAGGCCAACTTCCCCAAGTGTGAGCATCTTACATAAGCATGGTGCAGCAACCAGAACCAGGAAGTTCACACCCTAAGGTGTACTACTCACTCATCTGCTCACATCCGTGGTCCCGTGTCAGGACCTCCCAGCCTAGAGCACCCCTTGAACTGCACCCAACCATGGCAGTGTGCACGAATGCAGGGAGTTACCTAACAGCACACTTCCCAGCTTGGGTTTAATCTGGTGTTTTCTTGTTTTGGAGTTCAGGAAACAGATTTTGGCAAGGATGTCTCAGAAGTGGCCTCTTGAGTACATTGTAACAGGGGAGCAGTTACCAACTGTGCGGTCACTGGTGATGCTGACATTGAACCATTGCTGGAGAAGCATCTTGCGAGCCTTGCCCTCTCTTTTGGTGGGAGAGAGATATTTTGGGTCTGTATAATCATTCTTTCTCTCATTATACATGGCACTAATTTTAGCAGCAGTTAATAATCCTCACATGCAATAATCATCGCTGGTACTGCCAAATGTTGGTTTTCTATTTCTCTCACGAGCCTCCAGTAATTCACTGAAATTCAGTTGATGCTGTTTCCTTCATGTTATTCACCCATCTAATACCACTGCGGACTAGTGCGATTTCACCTTTCTATCATTACATATATTGTCTACTCATTTGATCCCGTTTCTTTCTGTTGCTCTCAAAATCAATTTGCCACAAGGCCTTTAAACACACTGTCCTTTGAATGAGGAATAGCCTTTTAATCTCCCCACTTCCTCTGTCCTGGTTTCTTGGGAAGAAAACCTCTTCACAGCATTGGAAGGATGAGCCCCAGGATCAAGCAGAGTGTCTGAATTTCTGCATCACACTCATCTGTTCCCACAGAGATGACTGGTACACATGAGCAGGGAGACTTCCACCATGAGGAACTCAGATCTTTTGTACGGGACACCAAGCTGCTTGCTGGGCTCTGCCAGAGACTTTCTGTCACACGGGACAGAAAGGATGCCTGGCTTTGGCTCCCAGGAGGACTCATCTCCGGAACAAGACTCAAGCCTGTTCTTTAGAGGATCACAGTCTACCTGCCAAGGCTACCTATCTCCTGTTCAAGTGTCTTGGGACAGAAAATGTAGAATAGAGGGCAGCTGGCCACAGGGCAGGCAGAAACAGAAGGAGAAGGGGAGGGGAAGCTCTCTCCATCATATTTCCTTCCTCCTTCTCAAAGCCTTTCTGTGCTTCCCTCACAGTTCCTCTTTTGATGGCTCCTGTACAAAGGACTTTCTGAAGACTCCCGTACGCAAGGGCACACAACCCACTTGCCTGAGGTAACCTACAGTAATGTTCATCCAGGTAACCTACATTAACACATCCCTGGGATGATGCCTATTTGCTGACTACTCTTGGACACACACACACACACACACACACACACACACACACACGAGTCACTGGGAAAGAGGGAACCTCACTGAGGTATTGCCTGCACCAGACTGTCTGCGGCATATCTGTGGGGCATTTTCTTGGTTAATGATTGATGTGGGAGGGTCCTGATTTTCATAAGAAGGCAGCTGAGCAAGCCAGGGAAAATGAGCTGGTAAGCAGCCTTCCTCTGCGGTTCCTGCTTGAGCAGGCTTCCCTGGACGGACCGTAAGCTCTTGGCTGTAACACCCCTTACCCTCCCAAGTTGGTTTTGGTGTTTTTATCACAGGAACAGAAAAGCAAACTAGAACACATACCTGGGTTTAAGTCATTTGGTGGTGGTGGTAGGTTGTGAGCTGATGGAGGTATTCTGTGCCACTTTGGATTTCTCACTCTTGCAGTGATAAGTAATAATGTGTCACCACATGCCCAGAACACTGCAGACATGCAGTAGGTGTGAACTATTGTGCCAGTCAAAACAAACAGCCTTTCCTGGCAGTAGTAAACTATCTCTATATCCAAGTGTGATTGTTTTCCTCCTTCCTCCACTGTTTGTCACTGTTGGTGGCCCGGAGGTTCCAGGGTCAAGGCTGACAGGTGCACACTGTTGGAGAGTTGTTGGCCTTCATGACCGACACAAAGGACTTTGTAGAAACTAGCCCTGGCCATCAACACTTGAGCCAGCACTCACAAATGTCTCACCTCTCCTAAAAACTGTAAGCAGAGGCTGTCACATGGCCCCACCAGGGAGCCAAGAGTACAGTGGTACCATGTGCCCCAAAGACAGAGAGATGGGACATTTGGGGACACATCCTTTGCCAGAGGACATTACCCCAAATCTTCCCCGGTCCTCCTACCTCCACCTCTTCTCCTCTCTCCTTCCTTTTCTTTCTCTGGTAACAAAACCTTAACGTTGTTCAGGGTTCACCCCACACACCATTGCCAACCCCAGGGAAGCGTGGTCAGCACCCTTCATGTGGCCTTGCATAGGCCTGAGTGACCGGGCCCCTGCTGCCTCCCTGCTGGTCTGGTTCGGAGACAGGTATTCTGGGACTGTGGCAGGTGCTCTTGGGGGCTTTAGTGGTGATTTATGACTGTCTCCCCAAAGGGCTGGCAGATGTGATGTTTTTCCTTCTTGTGGACAGTGTCCAAAGCCTGGAACCAGAGCAACTATACCTGCCACTGGCCTGAGGATGACACAGAGAAACAGAGCCACCAGACCAAGGCAGTGTTAATCCCCCCCACCCCACCTCCCATGATGGCTGTCCTTGATTGTCAACTCAACTACATCTGGAATTAACTAAACCTCAAATGCTGGGCACACCTGTGAGGGATTTCTTTTTTTCTTAATTACAACGTTTCAAGTGGGAAGACCCACTTCTCATCTGGATCTCTGAGCTAGGAAGATCCACCCTTCCTCTGGGCCACACCTCCAGCTGGCAGTCTACAGAAAGAATACAGAAGAAGAAGGACACCTGCTCTCTTTGCCTTGCTTGCTGTTGATCTTGCTGCCAAGTCCATTCCTTCACTGGTGTTAGAGCCTACTTCTTTGGGATTCTGACATACACTGAAGACCAGTTGAGACACCCAGGCTAAAGGACTAAACTATTGGACTCTTGGACCTTCCATTGGTAGAGAGCCATTGTTGGACTAGCTGGACCATGGCCTATATAAGCCATTTTAGTAAATCTTCATATCTCTATCTATCTATCTACACAAACACACACACACACACACACACACACACACACACACACACATATATATATATATATATATATATATATATATATATATAGAGAGAGAGAGAGAGAGAGAGAGAGAGAGAAGCCTGACTAATACAACCACCAAGACTTCCTAATACTGCCCTTCACTCTTTCAGCCAGGATGAAGAGGATTTTGTTATGTTAGCTGAAAGTGGCCTAACTAATACTAATCCCTTTCCTGATGACCTTGGCAAAGACTGGCAGTGTGGAGTGATAGAATGGCAGTCTGGGGACAGTTGTCTCACATGTTTATAAAACCCTATAGATGGACCAATTTGGAAGTCTTCATGATGCCCTAAGGTATAACAACAGCAAACTTATTCACTTCCTACCCCTGAACAAAAACCTTGAGCCTTAAGCCCTGGCCCAGGGACACTTTGCTGGCTGAAGTGTGGTCTCCCAGGAAAGCCCTGCCCCTAGCCGTGGTGATTACCACAGATTTTGATCTCCTGCACAGCTTTTCTGCTGGTCCCCTTTGAGCAACCTGGAGGAATGCTCCTGTTGGGTTTAACTGTAAGCTTTAAGGACAATATTTTGGCATATTCCTGCCACTTTAGTGCAAGCTTCCTCTTGGTGGCACCATCCTAGCTGCTGCCCGAAGGCCATGTCTAGGCATGACCAGGGGGCCTTGACTGCACAATAAGCAAGCCTGTTGGCATCTTCCTCCATCATCTGATTTGAAGAGTATCAGGTTAGGGGCAGAGTGGACCCCTTACTCAGCATCCCAGAGAAAGAAAACCCTGCAGACCTGTGGCTGTGTGCTATTTTCTGGGTTTTTAAGCATTGTTACCCTGGGTACCAGCTTTCTTCTTCCTTGCAGGGAGATCTCTGGAAGAAACAGCATCATTGGTGCCAGGGGCTTTGTCCTCAAAGATGTTCAGGAAACTTTAAGACCACATGGACCACTGTCAATCACAGTGTCTGGGGCTGTGGCAGGTGTGTTAGTGTGGGCTCAGTGGGAAGCCATAGATTAGCTTTCTTTTGTGTTGGACAGTTGGAAATAGTGGGTTTTATACCGATGCTACTGCGAGTAGGGTGGCATTTTTACCATCACACAGTTGCTATCTTGTGCGCTGTTTGGGCCACTTTAGATACCCAAAGAGAGTAGTGTAACTTGGAGTATGCTTTTTCATAACCCCTTTGACCAGATGTGGCATTCTTCTGTGGACAGTGAGCCAGTCAGCCAGTCCCTGAGGGCAAGAGTCCTTTATCAACCTTAATAATGTTTGGTTAATGGCAAGCACAATGCTGTATCCCAGCCACATCCCACCTTCACCAGAGGCTACAGCAGGAAGGTCACCGGAGCTCAGGAACTCCAGGCCAGTTTGGGTTGCATAGTGAGATCCTTTCTCTTCAAGCTAACATACACAGTCCATTTCATTGTATGTCTCTCTTAGTAGCCAGGCTCCTGCTAATTGTGTAAATATTGTTGATAATAAAGTTAATGCAGGGAGTGGAAAATAAAATGGAACAGAGGAGTCTTCCTTGCATGTAGGGATTAAAAAGAAAATCCAGCCGACACCCACCTGGCTGAGTTTCAATGGCTGAGACAGGCTCAATTCGAATAATAACATCAAAGAATAGTTTGGCATACAGGAAGTTTTCACAACCACATTTTATTTTGCTCAACTCCTCCTGATCCTGCCTCCAAATCTGAGGAAGAAAGAGTCTGGAACCCATTTTTAAGTTTTGATGGAACTCATGCTTGTCCCAGCCTGATTTCTTTCAGATTCTACCCCTCTTACAAAAACAAAACATACCAACACAGTGACATTCATGACCAAGTATGTGTCTCTTGAAAAGCAAGACGATAGCAGCTGTCTTTTAAAGATTTTTCTCTTATAATGTTGGTTGTTTTCAGTTCACCTTATTTGTCTTCCTTTTAAAATTCTTCATCCACATTCATCCTGGGGTCCAAGTTTCAGTTCTTATAGTCTGTCCAGACCAGAATAACCAGTGCAATGAAAAACTATCACAGCAATAATATGTAACCTTTATTTACATGGCAACGTTCTTCAACAGACTCTGAACTTCAGGCTGGGGAGGAAGAACATTGCCTTCTGGACACCCGTGGGCTGGGTCTTTCTTCCCCATTTAAAGGCATCTAAGATGCTGAAAATACTTGGCATGACTATCAAGGTTGTAGTTTCCAAGGCCCACTTGTTATGTCCCCTTGTTACATAATCCTATCTCACTCTGCTCCTGACCCTGGCCTTCTAGCCTAGGCATTATCAAAGCTGGGACAGTGAACAGTACTTTGAGCACCACAGATGGCTCTGGGCTTTTTATGCAGATAAATAAAGGAGCAAGCGCTTCCTTTATTTCTGGGAAGCATACATAGTTTAGTAACACACTTGAAGCCTTGGACTGTTCAGGATGGAAACTGGCTTAGGGAGCCCCCAGGCACTGCACTTCTCACCCACGTCTGGGAACCTCAGTCAACACTAGCTCCTTCTGGCAGTGAACTGGGCCCCTCCCTCTGCTTTTCTGAGTTTTGTATCTTCTCGCTCCTCAACAGGCTCACTCCCTTCTTACACACTTGCATCTGTCTTCAGTCTGCAGAAGCACCATGGGGCCAACCTCCCGTTTGTATAGGGAACACGGTGTTTTAGTGTCCTCTCTGCCATTCCTTGATTAAAAGTTTGTCCCAGGCCATCTCTTTCCAGAATGTTCTATGCTTATATGCTTACATATATCCTTTGTGTTTGGTCTGGGTGTTCTTAAGTACACATTCTCTAGCTGCTTACAGCAGGGACACTCAGGCTTTTTAACCATGATCCACAAAAAGAAGCTCATTTGATGACCTAAGTAAACACACACACACACACACACACACACACACACACACACGGTCACTTACACCCTCTTGAAAACATCATAAACTCAAATACTTTATTCAGGATGCACTTTAATGTTTTTATTTCTAATTTTGCTTCATAAGAAATAAGATAAATAAAATAAGATAAATAACGGGCCAGGCATGGTGGTTCATGCCTGTATTCCCGTCACTCAGGAAGCTAGTAGTTTAAGGTTATCCTCAGCTTTGTAGTGAATTTTAGGCCAGCCTGAGGTACACGAAACCTTCTCTCAAATAACTAAAAATGGGTGTCGCAGGTGGCTCAGCAGGTAAAGCCACCCACTGTCAAACCTGACGGCTTGAGTTCTGTCTCCAGACTCCGCTGAGCGGAGGGGAGGGAACAGACTGGAGAAGCTTGTTCTCTGACCCACGAGTACACTGTGGCACAGCTGCCTTTCTGTGCGTAGACCTATAGATAGATTAATAAAATTAAAAAGAAAAAAAAAAACTAAAGGAGGAAGGAAGAGGTAGTGTGTAGCCATAACACAGATTTTAGGACCAGTAGATTAAAACACTCTGTCTCAGGAACCCAGAGGCCACAGAAGCCAAAGACCAAAAGACAATAGGAGGTGACTTAGGGGAGGACTTCCCCAAATGTTATTATAAAAATGGGGACTGCTCTAAATAGGAAATCTGTAAGTAAGTGCTAAACTTTACCAGCTACTCTGGATCTTCAAGCCTTGATCCATTCTTTAATGTGTTCATATAGTATATGCATCAATTTAATAATACATATATATATATTTGTATATATCCACATTTTTGAAGCATCTCGTATAAGTTTCAGATTTCTCAGAGTGGACAAAGTTCTTGTTCTCTGGGTGTTCACAGTAAACTTAGTGGAGGACACAGAAGAGTGAGCTGTGAACGCAGGCTGGCCCGTGTTGTGCAAGTGTGACAGGGCTCATGTCCAGAGCTGTGGGAGATAGTGGAGACCCTCAGTCTGGAAAGGGAGGGGGGCTTCCTGACCGTGCTGACTCACGTCTAGAAAGGTACAAGCATGCCTGTTCTGGAGCTTGGGGACATGGTGCCCTTGGACACACAAGGAGTCACACGTTTTGATGCCAGGGCAGACAGAGCAATCCAGCAGGCTAGGGCTAGCAGGCTAGCGTCCAGAAGCCCCAGGGGGAACCCAGGAAGGGGCTTAAATCGGGACAACAGGGCTTATTTGCAACACCACTGAAGGCGGAATGGGGAGGGTGTCTCCCCAGGAAGGGGCTTAAATCGGGACAACAGGGCTTATTTGCAACACCACTGAAGGCGGAATGGGGAGGGTGTCGGCTGGAAAGCCATTGTAGGGTAGGGGTCTTGCTAGGAGACTGCTAAAACCTGGATAGTGCAAATGACTTGAATGGCAGCAACAGTGGAGGGAGCGCAGAAAAGGGATGGCAGCTGGTAGCTTGAAGACAGCGAGGCGCAGAGGTTATGTCTGGAGCGGGTTTGCATTGCACTCCGGTGGGGGTGTACTTCCCATACTGAGTGTAGAGGGCACTGTGATCCAAGCCCCTCCCCCCATGCTGTCTTTGGGTTACTACTGCTATGATGAAACACCATGGCAAAAAGCAAGTTAGGGACAGAAAGACCTATTTGGCGAACACTTCCACATGTAGTTTACCAGTAAAGGAAGTCAGGACAGAACTCAAGCAGAGCTCCCGGAGGCGGGAGCTGATACAGAGGCCACGCGGGGCGCTGCTTACTGGCTTGCTCCTCTGGGCTTGCTCAGCCTGCTTTCTTATAGCACCCAGGACCCCCAGCCCAGGTGTGGCACCACTCACAATGGGCTGGGCCCTCCCACATGAATTACTGATTAAGAAAATGCCCTACAGGCTTGCCTGCAGTCTGGTCTTCCGGAGGCGTTTTCTGAGTTGAGGCTAAGACTGTAGCTCATGTCAAGGTGGCAGAAACTAACCAGCACAGACCTGAAACATGAGGAGGAACCTGGCTTGAAAAGGAAAGGGTTAGATGAAACCACAAAGAAAGATATGGAATGGAGGCAGTAGTCTGGAGCAGAGGCCTTGGGATGGTCTCCCTCTGACTTTGCTGAAGACAAGCCTCTGCTTAACCTGGCCCGTGCTCAACCCTCCCCCCTCCTCTCCTGTTTACACCAACCCCAGATTCCACAGGCACTCTCATATCCAAGCAGGAAAGAAGCTTCCCTCTGCTCAGTCAACAGAGCCAGGGCCTGTTGGGGTGACACAGGTTCCAGGCAGAGAGCACACTGCACAAAGGCGAGGCAGAGAGAAGGGCAAGGTGTCTAGAGTATGTAAGGAGGAGCTGAAAGGGCCCATTTGGAATTGCTTATTAGGCAAGGCACCCCACCCTCGCAGACTCACATGCTCATCTCCTGCAAATACATGGACTTGACTAGGCTGTTTCTTTACTGCATTTTCAGGCTTTCCAGTGTAAGGAGATCTCATCGCTTTGGGATGTGTGAGCCAGGTTCACAGGTCAGTCTAGATGGAGGGGCGGAACAGGGCCTTGGGAAGGAAAACCCTCCATGTCTTCTCTAGCATGACAGCATTGAAGTTCACAGCTATGGCCCATGTCCCTCCCACCTGGTCCGTGGAGATCCCAACCCTAAGTATCTCGGAATGTTACTGCATCTGCGACACTGTATTTAAAGGGGTGATTACGCTGCAACCAGGCCATAAGTTCCCGTAAGCGATCTGGACACTGAGAGTCAGAGGCAAGACCTTCTGTAGGCACGGGGAAGGGGGACAGAAGCCTTAGGAGAAACCAGGCTTGCCTACACCTTGATCTTGGACACCTGACCCCCGGAACTGCACGGTAATAAATACTCCGTGAAGCCCCGAGTTTGTGATATCTAGATAGGCAGCCCTAAACAAACAAATACATTTACTTTCTTTTGCCCTTATTGGGGCTGTTCCCTGTGAGCTAGGAGCAAACTCTGGAGAGAGAGAGAGAGAGAGAGAGAGAGAGAGAGAGAGAGAGAGAGAGAGAACTTAACACCCAGAGGAAGCGAGCAGGGATTGGAAGGAAGTTCAATTCTAACATTGTCTGCTCAAACAGAAATGCAACGTAATTTCCACATTTAAATTTATCTATCGCTCTGCTCTTCACTCAGCGTTTTCACAAACTAACTCAGCATCACCTGGGAGCTTGTGAGAAATGCAAATTGGCTGGCCCCGCCTAAAGACGGGGCGAATCAGCAACCCAATGGATGGGGAGGCGAAGGGCTGCAGTCTTGGGCTAATCGGTTGGAGAGCTCAGCCAGTGAGGTAGTGAGTCTTCCTGGAGTCCAGTGGTGGTGGTCGTGGCGGCGGTGGCACCGGTGTGACTGGACTTTGCACAGATGTGAAAGGCCTAGCAAGGTCGGTCTCCTTGGCAACCAGCCCGGAGAGCTACAGGCTGCAGCGCTCGCTTGGGCTGTCAGGTCTTACCCCTAGAATCGCTGGAAGCTCAAGCCTGCCGCTCCGGGACTCGGAGCTGAGTAGTGTCTCTGGCTCCCGGAAGCTTCGGGTAACAGAGCCCAGGGCCGAGGAGCCCCGGAGCAGCGGGGCGCGTGCGCGGAGCGCGTCCCCGGCCCGGCCTGGGCGGGAGCGCGCCCAGGGGGTGGGTCGCTCGCACCGGCTGCGCTGGCCTGGCGCGCCATCTGAGCCACTCAGAGCGCCCGGCGGCGGACACCCGGGGGCCCCACAATTAATACCCGGCGCCCGCCCGCCGCGCGGGGATTCGCGCACCGGCTGTTCGGGAAGGAGGCGCCAGGTCAGCTCCAAGCCCGCAGACCGCTCTGCCCCAGACGCTGCGCCCACCCGGAGCGGCGCAGACTCTGCCCGCGCGCTCCTGGAGAGCGAGCCGGGACCGAGGACGGTGCTGCGGACCCCGAGGGCCAGCGCGGACCTCGTCGCAGGCGCTGGGGCGGCAGGTGGGCAAGGCGACTGCGCCGGAGCGCGGGAGGGTGAGTGGGGTCGGAAAGTAGGGGTCTCTTGGCGGGGGTGTCGTCCGGGTCTGAGACAGGCCTTCTCTCTGAGCCGTTCTCTCGACTGGACCCCTGAGTTTCACTCTGGCCCTGCGGGGGGACTGAGAGTTCAGCTGCTGAAGTGTGTTTACCGCGGCGAGAGAGAGATGCAGGTCCTGGCCACTCCCCCACCCGGCGCCCCTGCACCGCTGGCTGCCAGTGCACCTGGAGCCTGCCCGGACCCGGCGTGTGACAGGCTCCCGCCCCTTCCTTCCGTTCCTTTAATTTAGGTAGACAAGAGCCACTGAGACGCGGGCACAAACTTACTTTGAACGCCGTAAACGCTGCTCTTCGGTGTTTTAAAGCTGCACGTGTGTGTTGTGGACGCATCGTGGTTTTTTTCGGGGCACTGTTGGAGGGGGGGGACAGCGGTTGGTGACAGGACTGGGCCTCACGGCCCGCAGAGGGGGCAGCTCTGGCCTTGCGTGCCTGTTCTGGGCGCAGGCACAGCTTTTAGGATCTGGCCCAGTCCGCCCCTACGGCCTGGCTCCTGCTCAGGAAGGGGTGTCCCTGCTTTGAGTTGCGCCCCACACTGTCCCCTCCTCGGCCCGGCAGAGGGCGCCAGCTCCCGATCACCGCCCGGGCCAGGGGAGGGGAGGGGATCTGCGAGCCTCCAGGTAAGGAGCGAAGTGAATCATCCCCAGGCGGGGGTGGGGTGGGTGAGCCAGGCTCCTGGCAAAGAGCCGCTGGTCGGGACGGTGGGGCTGCCGGCCTGCGGGAAGTCGCGATCCTGCCTGGGAGGCTCGGGGAGAACTTGGCAAGGTGAGGAGTGGCCGGGCGCGGGGGAAGCAGCCCCCAGCCAAGGAGCGCAGTCCTCGGGATGCCGCCGCCCCCCCCCCCCCAGGCGGGACCCGGGGTGGGTTTCCCGGCGGCCGGCGGTCCTGCGGGGGCGAGGCGGGAACCCGGAAGGCGCTGGCCCGGAGGGGCGGCGGGTCCCCAGGCCGCTACCACCCGGTGTTGTTTTAGCTCATGAGGTCCCGGGCGGGTAACAAAGGCACCGTGCGGCCGCCTATCCCACCCACTTCCGTCCCCGCTACCGAGCGGGGAAGGCCGGCCCTGTTTGGATTTTGGATTTCCGAGTTTCGGGGAAGTTAGGTGAGAGGAAAGGCGGGGAAGAGTGCTCCGAGGCCAGGGCGCACGAGCTAACACACTTCCAACTTGGCGATCTCCTCCCTCTCCCAGGCGGCTGAGGACTGCCCAGGCTCCCGAGCCCTGGGCCGCGCCTTGGCAGGACCTGGGAGGGTTTGAACCAGGCGCTAAGCGCGCCCTGCCTCCGCCTGCCCACGCCCCTCCCTCAGGAGTCTGCGCCTGTGCGGGCTCCACCGGGGCGGGACAGGACGGCGGTGCCTCCCCCTCAGCCGTCCTCCCCACCAAGCACCTAGAGAGTGGAGTCCCAGAAAGTGGGCATTGTGTTACTGGAGCCATGGGAGGAGAGGTTCCAGACCCGGGCCACAGTGTGGTCCGGCGCAGGGTTAAGAAATTTGTGTAGGACTTGATGAAGTCAGCTTACCACGGTTGCCACTTGGTTCCCACCATCCCATCGCTCTCTCAGTGACCAGGGTCACTCTGAAGACCCTAGCACAGGCAGTCATTGCAGCTAGCTTAGATGTCGGAGGAGGTCCTGTGTGTCTTAGGACCCGGACCTGAAGGGAGGAAGTGTTGCTGAAGAAAAAGCAGTCACACTGTGCTCGGCCCCCGGGGTCAGTGCCTCCGTCTCCTTTCACATCACTCAGCGTGAGCTCAGTCTGCTGTTGGAAGGGCGGGGCTGTCTTTGAGGACCTGCGTGATACTTTCAGCCTGTGCTGATCCTGGCATCTCCCCACTGCCTCCTTCAGAAGGTGGCTTTTGAGAACTGAAGGTTTAAGAGGCTGAGGGGTCAACAGGTTAAGGCAGGTGGGTCCTGCTCTGTGAGGGGTGTTGAGGGCTCGCTGTTGTCTGAAAGGCCGTTTCTGAGGCAGCTCTGCTTGCTCCGGTTTTGTTGTTTTGAGCCAGGGTTTCAGCTGTATCTCAGGCTGGCAGAGCTCACCACAGTCCCGGTCTCCGCCTCCTGACGGCTAGGGGTTCAGCTAAGGAGGTTTTCGGAAGCCGATAAATCCATGCTGTCATCCTGGTCACGTTTGATCTTTTTAGAGGTTAAACTTCTTCCACCAATGCACCACCTCAGCGACACCAACTTTTTGTAAAGCGTAAGGAATGCTGCAGGAAATTAAATCTCGAAAAACAAGCAAACCTGTGGAAGTACAGGACAGTCCCGTTAGAGGACCAGGAGTCACTGCCTCTATGGCATCTTACCGGGTGGACCTGGGGCCAGTAATTCTCCCTGGTGCAGAGCCCTCAGCCCCTCCCTGCATGACATGGCCACAGGCCTGAGTGTGTTCAATTAAGTGAGAGGCGCTTTGGAAGTTGCTTTTCCTGACTGATTTTTTTTTTTTTTTTTTGTAACACACTCCTTTCTCCTGAGTTTCCTTTACAAACCTAAGGATATGCTGTCCGCATTGTCTTCTAACTCCAAACTCATGTTAAGATACAGGACTTAGAATGCTACTTAGAATGTACGGCTTTAAAAAGAGAGTGAATCTAGAGTGACGCTCTTGGGCTCGGGATGTCTTGGTGCTGTGCCAGCCTTGGGGACCCCCCTGGGTAATGAGTGAAGGCCTAGGGTGTGGAGTCACAGGGGCTGGCCTCAGGCTGCATTCACTGCTGATGCTGCCTTAGCCAACTGCTCAGCCCCTCTGAGGTTCCTTGTCTTCCTTTAAGGTGGGGATAATAGTAGTCTAGCCTGATTTCCAGCAACAGGGATAAAAAACGAGATCATATAGATCTATCTATCTATCTATCTATCTATCTATCTATCTATCTATATCTTGGCACGGTGCCCAGCACATAGTAGCTACTCAACCAACCAGTGAGATGTAAGAACAGCATTCTACTGCCTTCTGGTTGTGTGTCATCTAGATAGGTAAAGAAGGCCACAGTCAATAGCTTGCTCAACCTCTCCCCTCCCCTTTCTGTCAGTTCTTCAGTATTGAGCAGTGAAGGATTTGTCTTCTTTGTCAGCAAGCTAAGGGTGGGGAAGGCTGCTGGTGATGGAAACTTTGTCCACTGGCAGGAGGAATTTGCAAGGGCCTCCGGAACTATGAGGCTTTCCTCCTGGCTGTGCTGCTGTGTAATTTTGTGGCTAGCTTTCCAGTCATTTCCCTTTCCTTTAAACTTAAAGCCAGTGTCCAAATTACCAACAAGACAAGACTTTAGAGAAAAAAAACCCCAAACAACTTAAAACTGAACTGAGAAAAGGAAGTACGTGTTCTTTTGACCATTTAATGAGCCATCTATAATACTAAAGAAAAAAAGCTGCTTCGTTGAAAATTGTGCTGTCCCAGTCTTGAAAAGAGGGACCATTTTATTTGGAAGAGGTGTTTTTTTTTTTTTTTTCTGAGTCTTTTAGTGTGTTGATGTGGAGAAAGGGGAGCCTGAGCTCTCCTGTCAGCCATGCTTCCTCAAGTGTGGTAGACTGCATAACCTGAACATGGCTGTGCTTTGAGAAGCTGCTGGGGAAAAAGGCATGCAGGGGTGAAGCTGAACAAACACGGAGCAGCCAAGGTGTTTCTTGCACATGAGGAAACACTGGGAACGCTCTCAGCTTCATAGAACTAAGTGGAGAAACGGTCTGTCCTGCTCTCCTCTTCCGGCCCCTGTGTTCTGCGTGCTACACCTTCATCTCTCAAACGCTGAGAGGACAGAAGCCTGTCAAGTCATTCACAGCCGGAATCTCCTGTCTGTGGTGTAGATGGGGGGGGGCTGCCACTGTGCGGGTTCCACATTTGGACAAGAAATGTAGCTCTCTCCCACACTGGAAAGTGAGCGGTCCCTGGAGCGGGCTGAGGGGTATAAAGGTTAGAAGGAGGGCCCCCTCCCTTCGCCCAGGGCATGCGCCAGGCCTGTGCAGGGCTGCTGCTTCCTTTGTGGGGAGGATGAACAGGCAGTGTTATTCTGGATCACATAGCAGCCTGTTCCAAAGCCTCTTGCATTCCCCAGCTGCTCCACCACATCTGCGCATAAGGGAGAGAGCTTGCCAGCTGCCGGGACACTGAGGTTCCCCTTACTGCTTTTGTCCGCTAACGGAGAGGACCGTTGTCAGTACGCAGCCTTTTAAATAGCCTCGCATGTTTCTGTAACATCAGGGTATTCCAGGCAGCTTAGAGTTTGTCAAGACAAGACTCAAAAGCAAATGTCACAACCTTTTTTTTTTTTCAAAGTAATTGTTTTAAAGATTTAATTTTAATTTTTTTTTTTTTTTTTTGTGTGTGTGTGTGTGTTGTATGGGTATGTACATTTGAGTGCAAGAGCCCAAGGAAGCCAGAAGAGTCTTAGGTTCACTGTCTTAGGATCTGTCTGGGTAAGTCTTAAAAACAAATGTCACATCTTTTTGTTTGTTTTGTTTTGTTTTTTGGTCAAAGTAAGTTGTAAAGATTTAATTTTTTAAATTGTGTGTGTGTGTGTGTGTGTCTATATAGGCATGTAGGTGCTCCCAGAGGCCAATAGAGGCATCAGATCCCCTGGAGCTGGAGTTAACAAGTGATCTTGAGGTCCCTAACATAGGTGCTGAGAACCAAACTGGGGTCCTTTCTTCTCTATCTGCTGAGCCATCCCTCCAGCCCTTCAAATTAGTTTTAAAGGATAACTGGTATGTCTAGTGTTTCAGTGTTTAAAACATAGTCTGATTTATATATCGTTGATAAATAAGACACTAGATCTAGCATTAGAATTACATGTTTGTTTGTTTAAACTTGCCATTTAAAAAAAAAATCTGGCTTAACTCTATACTTTGGCCCAGGGCAGTGGTTCTCAGCCTTCCTAATGCTGCAGCCCTTTAATAAAGGTCTTCATGTTGTGGTGACCCCAACCATAAAATTATTTTCTTTGCTATTTAGTAACTATGATTTTGCTTCTGTTACAAATCTTAACATAAATATCTGATATAGAGGATATCTGTTTTTCCGATCCTAAAGGGTTGACATGCACAGGTTGAGGACCACTCTTGGGAGGAGTGGAGGAGTAGGTTAATATTCATTGTGTGTAGTTCTCATGGAATTGATAGACCTATTGTATTTTGACAAAGAAACCATGTACTAATAAGGGAAGGCCTGTTTTCAGTGAGGAGACACTTGTCACCATCTGAGCCCCCGTGCCAGCTAGCGGTTATCCATCTTTGTTAATATGAACTGTGAGTTAAGGACCTTTCAATACTCCAGTCTCAGTCACAGTCTCCTGTGGGACTGCAGTTGGCCTTCATCGCTTTCGTTCTGTGAGAAGTTATAAAATGGATGTACCCCGAGCCCCCTAATTCCGGGTCTCACTTCTAGAGCTCTTGTCTGTTGTCACTGAGTTAAACCCTTCAGTTGTCAGCTTTTCCAGCCACCCCTCCATGGCCGCCTGAACACGTCCACACAGCTTCACTTTATCTGGTCCCGTGAGGTTGTGGTTTTTAGTCCTGCAGCCATTTTTAGTTGGTTGTCTTGTCATTTGTACTTGAGGTTGTTAAGAGTGCCCAGCCTGGTCCTAGGGGCTGATGAGGACAGGTCTCATTTCACAGAAGAAACTGAGGCTTTTGCATGTGATAACCAGCTAGGGCAGGACTGCAAGAACCTGACTCCATATCCAGCCCCTCCCTAGCGAGGGGTTGGAAGGATCAACTCCTCAGAACTTTAATCAGGTTCCTGCTCTGAGCCTTGTGCTTATCCTGGCCACAGTGACCCTGTCTAATACACACAGCCCTCCTTTCGGTTACATGTGTGTATGCTTGCATGCACACAGAGACCCATTGCGCCTACTGGACCCATTTTCTTTTCTTACCCACTCCAACATCCTTCAGAAATGACATCACATTTATAGCACCAAATGGTTAATTTCTGTGCAATGGTTTGGATGCTGCATATTTCCTGATGGTATTAGAAATAGGCAGGAGGCCAGAATTAACCTGGCCTCTGCTAGAGGGATGGCTCAGTGGTGAGGAGCCCCTCTCTCCTCTTCCAGCAGACCTGAGCTTGCTTCTAGCACCCTGTCAGTAGTTCGCCACTGTTTTTAGACTCCATCTCCTGAGATTCCAGTGCCTCTGGCTTCTGCTGGAACTTGTACTCACATGCACACACACACACACACACACCCCTACATGTAATTAAAAATAATAAACATAAATCTTAAAAAAAAACATATCAGCAACAACAACAGAATTAACCCAGCCCATCCTTTCCATAGAAGGATGGTTGGAAAGTAAGCCTGTTTCTTCCTGAGTCATATGCTTTACCCTCTACCCCCATGCTGCTCAGTAGTTGGAAACAACACTCCTTTCTTTTCCTGTAGGTAGAAGGTGACAAGCTTTAAGGTGCAGGCACAGAGGGCACCCTTTGGCTCAATACTTCCCGAGTACCCTGGGGAAGGGTATTCCAGGCAGCTTAGAGTTTGTCAAGACAAGACTCAAAAGCAAATGTCACAACCTTTTTTTTTTTCAAAGTAATTGTTTTAAAGATTTAATTTTAATTTTTTTTTTTTTTTTTGTGTGTGTGTGTGTGTTGTATGGGTATGTACATTTGAGTGCTCTTTGCACACACACCTTCCCTTCTCTCCCTCATCCCTGGATGGACCCTTGTTTCCTCACTGACATTCTGCCCACCCTGTTCTGGTCTGCTGCTATCACCCGACTGGCCACCTCCTGGCAGCTCAGGGTTTCAAGTGTCACAGGGAAGCCTTGCCTTGGATGCCCTCAGCCACCTGTCATTGGTGTTTGATTGCATCCCCCCACTCTCCAGCCTGCTCTGACTGGGGTAAGCTCCCCTCACCCCGATCCAGCAGCATCCTCTGTGGTTTCCTAGCCCTTCATCTCTGGTTTCTCTGGGTTTGCCAGTCCAGGGCTTCATGTCCTCCAGGCTGCTTGCTCTTACCCTCTTCCTTAGCCCTCTTAGCTACCACCTCTTAATTCTTTTCTCTTTGTCTTTCCCAAAATTTGCAGACTTAACCCCTTGTCCTGAGTAAGTTCCGTTTGGCTGTCCCTTCACTCTAGCCTGGTACTTGGCTTTGAGGGCACCATTAAAAGTTTTTGTTTCCTGGCAACTTCTGCCTCTAGGAGTTCTTGGGAATCGAAGTATGGAAAGACCAGTTACAAAACTGGTCAGGTCAGGCCACGTAAAAGCTTGAACTCTGAGGAAGATTGTTTGGAATTTATTTTGGCTTTCCTTCCACCTGAGAACAATTGAAATGTATGATTGTTTTGGATAACCCTTTCTTTTGCAAATGGAAATTGTACATGCAGAGGAGGATCAATTTGTGCCCGCCCCCACTGCTTTTCAGATTCTATTGCTGGAGAATCTTTTGCCACAGTTTTTGCTTCATTGCTGTCTGGGTTGTGTGGAAATCACATATGGCTGTCCTGGGGCCCTTTGTTCAGTGACTTCTTGGTTATTTCTGAGCTCTTGTTATGAGGCCAAGAGCATGTGCTACAGTGTGTCTTCCCCTTATCAGGCCAATCCTGATGAAGGCGTCTTGGGAACGGAGTGCTGGCTGTTGGACATCCTTGCCCTGCCCTATGATTACGGCTGCCAGGGCTCCCACCTGAAATGCCCTCACTGTCCGAAAAGTGTTTGTTCGGAAATATGTGTGCAGTGTGGATGGGGGTGTGTGTGATTTTTTTTAACATTTTAATTAAAATAGAGCACAGTTTTTTTTACCCACTTTTATGGGATTCTGTTGACATTCCTGGAACAGGAGATCGTATAGAGCAAGCATAAGGCACCCAGACCAAGGATTCTTTATTTTGGGAGAAGATGTTAGAGGAATCAAACAGACTAAACATTCATTCTTTGGCTTACATTTGTCAGTCCATATGTGCAAATGTACATGTGTGTGTTCTCATGCATGTGTTCCTGCATGTGTGTGTGTGTGTGTGTGTGTGTGTGTGCATGCACTCTCTTGACATTTATGTGTGCACGATTGTGTGTGTCCCGTTGTGCTTTCCTGGTGTAGAGAAAGCAGCTCAGTGTGAAGCCTCCCTTCACAGAACTTTGGGTCACGGCTCCTGTGTGGAGGCAGCGCAGGTCCTGGGAGGGTAACAGGCAGGGAGCATGCTGGGTGGGATGATGCATGCTGAGCTGAGGCTTGGCTGAGGGCTTGCACGCTTGCTCGCTCTGAGCACCAGCCTCTGTGGCCCAGTGGCTCTGAAGAGATGAAACGAGAAGACAATCTTGGTTTGAACCCAGATCCAAGGTCATGAGCTGCTTGTGGTAAATTGCGGGCTGCATCAGGGTACTCTCCTGTGTACGTGTCCCGCTTTGCCCCCTCCCCTGTAGCTGTTTGTAGTGAAGGATGATGTAGGTCGGGAGCCATTGTGTGACGGGTCTTCAGTGGTGATTTAGTGGGCCCCTCCCTGCCGCGTAAGGGGCACAACATGGGATCTGTCTGGCGGAGTCTGTAATTACATATGTCCTCAGAGTGTTCTCTGTGTTCAGTTTTCTGCCAACACATTGTGAAGAGACTTTCTTTCCCCTTGCCGAGTGCCGCCACAGCACACTGCCGCTTTCCCGCCTCCCAGGACAGAGGGCAGCTCACACCTCTTTGCCTCTTTTCTGTTTGCTGCTCACAACAACCAGGCACCTCTAGTTTCTGCCTCGGGGACTTCCACACTGAGGGTCTCTGCTGTGTCGTGGGCCCTTTGCTGAACAGAACATACATCAGCACGAATGTGCATGCCAGAATAGGTCACATGTGTGCATCTCAGTACAGAATTCCCAAGTGCACACCAGTGCAGGACACGTGTGTTCACACCAGTACAGGTTTCACGTGAGCACTTCAGGCCAGCATGCGCCTGTGCACACTGATGAAGGCGTGTGGATGGCTGGTCCTTGCTGCCAGAACAGTATGTCCTGTGTAAGATGTAGCTCTTGGTTGGGATGTGAATGGGGGTGCATTCTAAGAGGAAAAGCCACAGTTGAGAATTTGGAGGTTAACGTGCCGTTTTTCAAAGACCGCATAGCTCTTATAGTCCATGGATTTCAAGTCTAAAATTTTTGCATATAGAACTAAAGATTTACACTCCTGGAAAAAAGTGAGATCTGACCACAAGAACTCAAGAACGAGTTTAGAGGGAGCATCCTCCAAGCAGTGGTAGGCTGTCTCCACTCAGTTTCTAAAAACAAACTTGGTAGGAGACTTTTCAAATGAAGTCCTCTCTCTCTCTCTCTCTCTCCCACACTTCAAACTGGACCCAGAATTATTTAATCTTTTTTTTTTTAAACCAGTCATCACAGTATATTTGTGACATGGATTTTCCAGGAAAAAGAAAAACATAAGCTTGACAAGAAAATTGCATGGTTGTAAATGTTTTGGTTGATTATTTATGTAAACCTAACATCTCTGTGTTTTTTTTTAAAAAAAAATTAGCAAAACTTCATCTTTTTTTTTTTTTTTTTTTTTTTTTTAACTGAAAGCTTTTACCACATGGAGCTTTTCCTGGTTTTGGTTCCTAGAATGCTGGAGGAAATACTTTATTTTCTTCCTTGTGAAAATTGCTTCCATCTTAGGTAGACCTCTGAAGCAACCCCCAACCCCCAGGCTCAGGAATCTAAGCACTTAGTCCCCACGGAGCAGCACTGTTTGGAGAGGGTTTGGAGGTGTTGCTGGAGGAAATAGGTCATTGAGGGTGGGCTTTGAGAATTCACCGCCTTGTCCCACTTCAGGTCAGCTCTTTGCTTTGTTTTTAACACCTAAAGATGTGATATCTCAGCTTCCTGCTCCTGCCAACATGCTTGCCACTGCTGCCATTGCATCTCTGCCATCGTGGACTCTTACCCCTCTGGGACCATGAGCCAAAACAAACTCTCTCTCTTCTATAAGTCTCTTTTGGTCATGATATTTTATCACAGCAACAGAAAAGTAACTAACCCCCAAACACACAGACACACACAGTAACACACATATACACAGTCATACACACACACACACATACACACACACCTTAAAAAAATTCTGAAAACTTACTGTGTACTCCAGAGTTTTCTCTAGACGTGTGGGCTCCAGTGCACAGTTCAGCTAGACCAGTGGTTCACAAGGTTGACAACCTGTGGGTTGTGACCGTTTTGGGGGTCACAGATCATATGTCAGATATCCTGCCTATCAGATATTTACATGATGATTCATAATAGTGGCAACATTACAGTTATGAAGTAACAAGAAAATAGCTTTCTGGTTGGGGGACACCACAGCACGGGGAAACTGCATTAAAGGGTTGCAGTGTTAGGAAGGTTGAGATCACTGAGCTACAGGAAGGCCTGACTAAGTGTGGTGCTGTTTATATAATCTTTACTCAGTCTCTCTCCTTAAAAGAACTTTTTAAAACAGTTTATTTATTTGTGGTGCGTATGGGTGAGGAGGTTATGCAGCCGCCACAGAGCCTGTGTTGGAGTCCGAGGACAGCCTGTGGGAACTGGTTCTCAGCTTTTACTGTGTGGGTCTTGGGACTGAACTCAGGTTGTCAGGCCTGGAGGCAAGTGTCTTTACCTACCGGGTCATCTCCCTGGCTGTCCTCTCAAGTTCTCTGTCCTCTTTGCCAAATTCACATGGGTTGCTAATAGTTTATCTAACAATGGCTGCTTTGTTTCATCTTCTCGGAATGGTCTTCCCACTGTTTTGAATTCTGGGGACAAATGAGCAAATTAATGAGCTGTGACAGCAGGCACTGTCACCCGATTGCAGCTAGGCCTTGGTAACTTGGTGAGTTACCATCACCAAGCATATATGAACATGGGCCTGTCTGTCAACTAGGCGTTCTATATAATTCAACATAGGAAGACGCGCCAAGACAACTGAAAAGATCAGAACAAGTTTCATGTGTGGAGGCTTTGTTCTCTTACTTCTCTTTTGAAATGATCACGTTTAAATCTGATATCCTTCTTGAAATTTAGGTTTAGTCACTGAACACATTTATGTGCAAGGAAGTCTGCTGGCATTTTTTTCATTATCTTCTTGTGATATCTTTAGTGGTGATGTCTGAACAATAACTGTATCCCTGTAGGGAAATTTTAAATCAGAACATGGCTGTTCTGGCAAGAGATCACATCCAAAGACCTTCTAGGTCTGTGTGATCCAGCTAGAATACAGACACGCCTTTAATCCAGGAGCCAGAGGCAAGCAGATCTGAGTTCAAGGCCAGCCTGGTATAGAGCAACTATCAGGTAATAAAAAGCTTAGGTCCATGTGTGGTGGTACATGCCTTTAATCCCAAACAATGAAGGTAAATTAGTTTGTAGAAGGAAGCACCCATGTTTGAAAGTGATATCTAATTTAATGGCAGAAAAAAAATGACAAATCAGAAAAGATTTGACAGAGTAAAATACACCCAAGTCTCACAAGAAGACAGAAGAAAGGGAAACCTCTAAAGGGGCAATTCGGAGAGAGAGAGAGAAAGTGAGAGAGAGAGAGAGAGGAGGCAGTTTTACCTGGAGAGTTTTACAGAGAGAGGTTGAATGAGAGAACAAGCTAGACACAGGTGAAGGCAGAATGAGCCAGAGAATGAGAAGGAGCCAGAAAACTAGAAAAGACTGCTGCAGTTAGTTTAAGGCCAAGCAGAGCAAGTCAGAGGCCGAGAGAAAAGCAAGATTGAATAAGTCAGTTGGGAGAGGAGTTTGAGCCAGCCCAGAGCTCAGTAAGAACAAGAAAGGGTGAGCTTATTAAGCAGAAAGTCTCAGAGGCGGAAAATATTCTAGGCCTGGGTTAGATTGTATGGAGGCTGGAAGCCTCCAGGACTAGGCCTAGGTTAGCAGACAGTGGGCCTCCAAGAGGACAATTACCTCAGGAGAATAAACGTTTCTTTTATATCTTCCTATAGTCTCTGGCATTTGAAAACTTGATCCCCAGTTGGAGGCACTGTTTGATGAGGTGTGGCCTTAGAGGCTCGTCACTGGAAGTGGGCTTTGAGAGTTTAAAGACTGATGCCATTTCCAGTGTGCTCTCTCCTCTCTTCCTGTCTATGACATGAGATGTGAGCCCTCCAGCTCTCAGCTTCCAGCTCCATCTTCCGGCTGCTGCCTGCACTTGGCCGTTGTGGGCACTAACCTCCTGGAACCATAAGCACCAAATAAACCCTTCGCTCTCTAAGTTGCCTTGGTTGTGGTGTCTTATAGCAGCAGAGAAGTCACAAAGACGGAGGGCTGAGCTCTGCCCGAGAGAAGCTCATGGTCGAAGAATGAATACGTGTGGGCCCAGACCAGTATCTGTGAGCATGTGCTACACCATAGCCGCGCTTTTGTACCATAGTTCACTGTGTAGATAGACCAGGCTGGCCTTGAACTCACAGAGACCTGCCTGCCTCTACCTCTGAGTGCTGGGATTAAGGGAATGCAGCACCACGCCTTGGAGCTATAATCTAGTTGAAGAGTTAATGTCATTTCTAGGTCAGTAAGTGAGTAAACCCGGCCTTTCAATCAACTCCGGCATCTCCGTGGCCTATGATTTAATTTTTAATCTTAGGGTTGTTTTTGTTTTTTTTTTTTTTTTTTTTTGGTGAGAATTTTTTAAAGATTTGTTTTTATTTGTGTCTGACCCGTATGAGCTTAGAGGAGAGAGAGGGTGTGTTAGGTGACCCAGAGCTGGAGTTGTGGGTGGTCATGAGTTGCTGGGTACTGGGTACATGGGTGCTGGGAAGTGAACTCTGGTCCTTTGCAAGAGCAGTACGTGCCCTTAACCACTAAGCCATGTCTCCAGCCCCTTAGGAAAAGAGGAGGAGGAGGAGGAGGAGGAGGAAGAAAATGATGTGTGAGTGGCTATGCATGTGACTGTCAGAGCATAGCTTGAGAAGTCAGTGCCCTCTTTCCATCATGTGGGTCTCAGACCGAACTCAGGTCATCAGACTTGACGCCTTTACCCACTGAGCCATCCAACCGGTCTTTGAATTTATCATGTATGAGAGTTTAAAGACTGATGCCATTTCCAGTGTGCTCTCTCCTCTCTTCCTGTCTATGACATGAGATGTGAGCCCTCCAGCTCTCAGCTTCCAGCTGTGATAAATTGCACAGCTTGTCCACTTTGCTTTTCCAGTCCTCACAGCTGCTGTTGGCTATAGTAATTTATTTTTTTTAGGGTGGGTTTTTTTAAACTACTCTTTTCACCTTTGCTTTTCGATCACAACATTAACATCCGTCTTCATTCAGTTTGGTATCAGTATTGTGTTAAGTGTGAAAATGTAGCCATTTTTCTTATCAACTTTAGAAACACTGTAGTTATACTTTGTTGTTATTTTTGTCTTATTGTATAGCAGGTTTTTCCATGTAACTACCAATCATGGTTTACATAATTACCACCGTAGCTGTGCAAAATGTTCAGGTGGGTGCACAGAGTGCTACGCAGCATGGAGGACAAAACTGCCTCCATCTGACCCATTGCCAGCTCGGAGCAGATCAGAGGAGGGCTCGCAAACCGACTGGTAACTTTGAAGCCAGCTCCTCCCAGAACAGTGAGTTCATGCTTAAAGGAAAAACAGCCCACAGTGCTTCAGTTCTGAAGGAGATTCCTGTTGACTGAAGGACAGCACTCAGCCCCTCAGTCTAGCTCGCCACAGGGCCTTTGGGTCTTAAACCTCTGGGACCTCTGCCAGAACCCAGACAGCCTTCTCTGGCCCTGCAGCTGCTTCTGTCTTATCTGTTCAGAAAGCAATGGTGTTTGGGAGAGCAGAGGAAGCAGGCGGTGTCTGACTGGGCTCCTGACTGTTGCCCCAGGGCTGGGCAGCTGCCCACTGCCAGGATCATTAGGTCAACTTTGGACCTCTGGCCAGTCTGCAGACCTGAGGAGGCTGAACCTTCTGAACAGGCCAGTGAGGGTGTATCAGCCCACCACAGTTGCTTTTGCAATGACTTTGGCAGCCAGCACTTCCTGGGTGAGAGTCCTGTCAGCCAAAAGGCTATTTCTTTACCCACTACTTTTGCCCCCAAGCATGAGGGTAGTTGGGGAAAGCTACCTCTGGCCCAGCTGGCTATGGGAGTTTTCATGTCTTCACCTCCACTCATAACTACACTGTGAAAGTGCACCTGTAAGTGGGGGAATGGATGGTCTATTAGTGTGTTGAAAAGAAAACAATGTAGTAGGTTATCCTAAAATTCACAAACCACTGTATGAACCAGCACAGGTAAATGAGTTCTGGTTCAATTCATCTTGTCCGGACCCTGTCCCCACCCCATCCCCTCTCCTCTCAGCTCAGAAATTCAGCTTTTATTAGAAAATTGCTTTATTTGGGAATATGCTGCTTTGCTTTAGATGTTAAAGTATGAATTTTACCTGAGGTGGGGGATGCCCACTTAGCTCTTAAGGGTCCCAAGCTTTTTATTTTATCTGTTATCGTTAGTGTGTTTGTGAGTGTGCATATGTGTGGGGGGGGGTAGAGAGGTCAGTGTCAGGTGTCTTCCTCAGTTACTCTTTACTCTTTCTTGTTCCCCTGGTGCTCAGCCATTCAGCTAGACCGGCTGGCTGGTGAGCAGGGATGCCCCCACCTCTGCATTGCCCCATCCCAAGTGCTGGGGTTATGGTCACTAAGTCCAGGTTTTATGTGGGTGTTGGGGACTTGAACACAGGTCCTCAGGCTTGTGTGGCAAGCCCTTTACCCACCGAGTCAGTCACCAGCCCCACCAGTGGCCCTTTGTTTCCCAGCTTCTTGCCCCATGCCTTATCTGCTGCTGATTGCTCAGGCAGAGCTGAGCTGACAGAGAATAAAAGTCTGTTTGGCAATCTTAGTAATCCTAGAGACTTGGGAAGGTCATTTTCTCCTGTGTTCCTGCTTTGGGGATTTGGAACGGACACACTCTGATGGTATCTGATCAGTTGCATGCTATCTGTTCTTTCAACAAAACAAAACAAAAAAGGAAGTGCAGACTCCCTAGCCTGTTGATCACTTCACATCATGTCCAAGTGTGTCCCTGAAAGTCCTCAGGAGAGGTGGCTGATGACAGCTGTGTGGGGAGGAAGCCTGGTGCTCCCTGCTGGGAGGGAGCCAACCTTTTGGTTTCTACTCTGCTGGTCCTTCTGACACCCTCTGCAGAGTTGTCTTGGGTGAGCAGCTTGGCAGACTTTGGCCTTTACTGGCTGCTCAGTGTAGGAATCCTCTGTAACACTGTGACCCAGTTAACCTCCCCAAATGGAAGTGTTACTAGTTCACTTTTCCCCGGTGCACTCTGCTGTCTGGAGAAGGTTGTGCCCTGTATACCTTGGGCATTTGGGCTGTCCAGAAGCTCCAGCACATTAAGTGCTGCAAAGAGGCCATGATGTAAAGAATCTGCTTGGCACTATAAAGTCTAGCTTTTCCTGAACTATTTGAAGATGAACCACCGGCAGTTTGAGGAGAACCCTTAAAGGCATTGGACTATCTTGTCCTATGCAGTTGGGGGTGTGCTGGACTAACTTGTCTGTCAAATATGGCATGACACCTGTTTGTGTAAGTGAAATTTTATTGGCACACAGCCTGACCATTCATTTATCTGTTCAAGCTACGGTGGTGGGGTTGGGAAACTACACCGGCCCCCTATGTCCTGCAATACCTAAAATACTTAGCACTTGGGTGATTGTAAACGTGTGCTGACTCCTGATCACCATGGTCAATCAGATTCATGAACACATTTGAAGTAGGGTTCATCCACTAGAAAAGCAGTGACGCTCCAGAGGCAGAGCGTTCCAATACTCCTGTCAGTTTTGTGTTTTCTTTTTGACTCTGTTGGGATAAGTGGAATGTACACACACACAGAGAGAGAGAGAGAGACAGACAGACAGACAGACAGACAGACAAAGAAAGAGAGAGATAGATCTTAAAACTGATAATGCATTTAGCTATTTCTTTGCTTATTTTTGAAATAGCCTCTGTTAGGCTCAGTCTGGCCTGGAACTCAGCATTCTTCTGCCTTAGCTTCCTGAGGGTTAGGGTGACAGGCAATAGCCACACCCACCCACCTGCTATTGCTCTGACAGACCTTCTAATCTGTCAAGTACTGTGCTTGGTTTTTATTTTTATTTTTCTATTTGTGCTGTTGTTGTCAGTATTATTGCTGCCGTAAGGAGCTTAAGACAAGCAGATATAGGAACTAGGGGGTTAGCCTAAGGTGAAATCAATGGTATGATTCAGAGACATTTTGTATTTCTACCCTTGCAATTTTTCTGGCAATTTTTGAGTTTGAAAGTATTTAAACCTATAGAAAAAACAGAAAGAACAGCGTATAGCCGTGTCCCTGGGCAGGACACTGGGGGTTGTGTGAGGTCTACTGTCATAATCCAGGATTATCTTCCAGCTCACACTCACTAATACCCGTGGCCTGTAGTATCTTCCCCGTGGAGCTGCCGGCCAAAGCCTGCACAGATTGCTCCATCACAGATCCTTTTTTTCAGACTGAATATTTATGTGGCTTACCTTAATTCTGACTGTGTGAAAAGATTCCTAAAGGAGCTAAGATTTCAGTTTAGTGGGATTGTCTTTGCCTAGCTTGTGCATGCCTTTGATCAGTCCTTACACACACAAACACCCTTTGGAGAGGTACAGATAGAGAAATACTCCCTCAAAATTTCATTAATTTATCAATGTTCAAAACTGGAGAACTTCTTGCACCTCATGATTGACAGTGCACGTGTTCATTAATAAAACTCTCATTCTTACTTTTCAAATAGCTGTTGCAAATAGCTCCCTTAAGTCCGCCACACACTTTACCTAGCTTAAGCAGTTCTGTTAGCATTTGGCTCTAGTGCTTAAGCATAGGTGAGCTTGTGAAATTTTCTTTAACTGTTAAAAGCCAATGTTTCTTTCCAGCCCAGGGCTTCTGGGAACCGTCTGCCCACATCTTTTGGTGTGGGAGCTGAGGTCTGGAGATGATCTGGGTTATCTTTATTGAGGGTAGGATGACAGAGGGAGCAGTGAAATGAACTAGCTCAGCGAACACAGCTTCGGCACAGGATACAGTGGTTCCCAGTCCCAGCTTCTGCTGCTTACTTCCCAGCTTCAGCTTCGCTTTCCAGCCCCCATCAGATCCAATCCCTATTGGGAACATGGCTCCATTAGGTTGTGTTCCACAGGATTTTATATTCTCTCTCTCTCTCTCTCTGTGTACACACATGTGCTCACATGCATATGTATGTATATTCACAAGTCCTGGGAGAATGAACAGAACCACTTTAGCACACTGCATACTGAGCACCACGGTAGATATTTTGACAGCAACGCTTTGGGGGAGCAGTGATGCTCATTTTGAATTAGCAGGAGCAAAAGAGGAAGGTGAACCCCTCAAATCTGCTTCTCTGTGCCCGTGGGCGAACATTTATTCCATGAAGTGGCTTAGCAGTTAGGCCAGTTCTCAGATGTCCTCCTCTTCATTATGGTGGTGGGATTGGCCATGCCAGGCATTCTTTGGGGTGTATTTGCTCACATGCACAGCCTACCATGTGTGAGGTGCAAGGGACGCAGAGAGCCATCCCCGTCCTCAGGGAGCTTTAGTCTAGAAAGGGAGCCGGCATGCATGATATACTTGGAAACACAGTTACATTCATGTGTTGTGCTTGGAGTATTGGCGGTGAAGAGCCTCTAGCCTGGTTCTTCTGGAGGGCCTCTTCATGTCTGTGGTCCTGGGGAGAGGCCATGTACTCCTTCAAACCTGGACGTCACAGATCTGGCACTTAGAGGGGCCACTGTGAGTCTGGTAGAGCCTCTCCTGAAGGGGTTGTCGAGTGCTTTTGCATTCCTGCCCGGGGCCGTTCAGGACCAACCAGACAGCTGCCTGGGAAAGAAGCCTTTGCCGTCACCACCGCTTCACCTTGCACAGCTATTTGGTCACCTAGGACTTGTACATAGGATGAGAAACGCCCCAAGCTTCAAGGTACTGCTCCTACAGACAGAGCCAGGATCTTCTGAAAACACTCCTCTCCCTGCTCCGCCCCGCCTCTGAGGCCACTGATGTCAATGGCTGACCGAGGCATTTCATGTGACTGTGTCCCACTGGCTCCACGTTGAGCCCTTTGTTAGGGCAGGGAGCCCTGCGGCTGCCCCTGCCTGACAGAGGCACCTGTGTTCTCCCTGTGTTCTCCCTGCTTCCATCTTGGTGAATGAGCAGAGCATAAACAGGGAGGCAGCGAGTGCTTGGGGTGAAAGATACAGCCTTCAGGGAAGAGCCTTCTGGCTGTAGCTATAGACGATGGTATCAGATAGAAGCTGATTCCAGCTTGCCAGGAGAAGGGATGCTCATACCAGCTAAGTGCTTACCATTGACCCAAAGCTGACCAAGCTGCCCTCCAAGTCAGTGTGAAGAGGGACAGCTGAATGAGGAGGCAGGGTAAATATCAGTGGGAAACTGGCAGAGGGGAAATAATCTTTAAAAGATGCTGTTTATAACAGAGTCTTCCTAGAGGTCTGGGGACTTGCTTTGTAGTCCTTGGTTGGCCTCTAATGGAAATCCTCCAGTCCCTGAGTCCACAGTGCTGGGAATGTGAGGTGAACCCCTCAAATCTGCTTCTCTGTGCCCGTGGGCGAACATTTATTCCATGAAGTGGCTCAGCAGTTAGGCCAGTTCTCAGATGTCCTCCTCTTCATTATGGTGGTGGGATTGGCCATGCCAGGCATTCTTTGGGGTGTTTATTTGCTCACATGCACAGCCTACCATGTGTGAGGTTCAAGGGACACAGAGAGTCATCCCCGTCCTCAGGGAGCTTTAGTCTAGAAAGGGAGCCGGCATGCATGATATACTTGGAAACACATCTCTGTGCCACTGCGTGGCCACAACTGCGGGAGCAACCTGGAGCCTGTCTCAAACTTTGAAAAAAAATTTTTTTTAAATTTACTCTAAAAAAAACTGACATTTCTGCTTTTTCCTATATTAGAAGTAAAGTGCCTGGGCTGTTTTCTGTGTCACCTCAACCTACATTAGGCTTTGAGTGCTGGTGTATATCGACTGCTTTCCAAGTGGGTTCTTCATTTGTTTTCACAGCAGAGTGAAAGCAAGGTTCGGTCATTTAACGAGCATGTACTTGCTAAACAGCCTGTCCCGTTCCACTTATGCTCAGACCAGGAGGAAAAAAACGCTGTCCACTTCTGGGAGTTATAGTCTGTCTCAGAAAACAGACGTGTGGAAATGCAGGTGCCGCATCCAGGGGCCTGTGTTGCCGTCTGTAGCCCAGAGAACAGCTGTGAGCGGAGCCTGCCTGGGAGCAGATAGTCCAAAGTCACCCCAGGCCAAAGGCCATGGGTTCATTCAGGGTCACCACAGTGAGCTTGTCCTCCTCTCCGTGTGTTCTATGTACATGTCCAGCCTGGGCTTGGCGTCTTAGCTCTTGAGACAGGTCTCTCACTGAACCCAACGGCCAGGGTGGCTGTGTGACCCTTTGTGATCGTGCCTGGGTTTCTAATGCGGGTGCTGGGACCTGAACTCAGGTTCTTGTGCTTGCCAGACTCAGGGGCAGCCCAGAGCTGGCCTTAGTTCTGACAAGGGGTGACTTTACTGAGAATTTCTGAAAAGCCCTGTCACCCCTGGTGTGAGCTTATGTTCTGGCCACACCGCTGTCTTTTCAGTGTCCAGGGCCTGAGTCCAGGGGTGGAGCCTGCGCTGTGTGGCTGTGCCGTGAGCCTGCTGCTTTCTTCAGCAGTTAGGTGAACTTTATGGCTCCCTTGGATTCCAGGGGTGAAATAAGCAGTGCAAAAAGACCTCTGGCTGTACTCTGGGTTATGGAGTTGTCTCTCCCTTCGTTTTGCTTTGTCTTGTTTGCAGTACTGGGGATTGTGACCTAGGGCCTTGTACAAGCAGGGCAGGCACCATCGCTGAGTGATGATCTCCCCACCAGTTCTTCTCATCTAGACAGACCGGTTATTCAGAAGCAGGTTATGCTCTGCAGAAATCCTTATGAGGTATTAGCAGGAGGCTCCCGCTGGGAAACACCTCCATTCTCCGTTGCTTTCAACAGGCTACTCTGTCCTGCCTGAGGTTAGAACAGTCGTTAAAAAAGATACTTGATTTTCCAAGTGTGGTGACACAGGCCTATCATCGTGCCATTCAGGAACCTAAAGCAGGAGTTCAGGGCTAGTCTAAGACACAGCAAGGACCTGTCTCAAAGAAAGAAACATTTCGTCTTCTTTTTTTTTTTTTTTAAGAATGTCAGCCATAGCAGTTAACATGTGATTATGATATTTGGTGATGACAGTCAGTAATAACGGTAACAGTAATACTTAAAATTTACCAGTATCAAGTTAGAATGACTTCCTGAAAGTGTAATTGTTTCATAAAGGTACTTATGCTGAATTATTTCCTGTACAAATGAGGATTTTTTTTTTATAGGAAGTATATTATTAGATACCTTTTTTGGTGTATCAGTAGATTGTGTGTGTGTGCACACGTGCGTGTGTTTGTGCGTGCATGCGTGTATCACTGGCCTCTCTTTAAAATTACCCTCTTTACCTTGTTGAAGAAGCTTGACCTCTGCATATCTCTCGCCTCCCAGAGACACTATTGTTTTTTGTGGTTTTTCAAGACAGGGTTTCTCTGTGTAGCCTTGGCTGTCCTGGGTTCGCTTTGTAGACCAGGCTGGCCTTGAACTCACATCGATCTGCCTGCCTCTGCCTCTCTAAGTGCTGGAATTACAGGCGTGTGCCACAGCGCCCTGGTAAATCCATTACTTTAAGGAAGGGAGTTGGTTGATAGATCTGACAGGAAAGCCCCAGGATGAAGCCAGCTTTAGTTGGGAACCAGAGGTCCCTGGGTTTGGACTTCAGTGCATTAGATGACCTGAAGGATGGCCACCAGCTTTATGGCTTCTGCTGCTGCTTCTTTTTCTCCCCCTCTTACCAGGGATTGAACCCACGACCTCAAATCATAGACAAACACTCTAAACCAAACTATATCATTCTTTGCCTGCTTTTTACTTTAGTGAAAAGGTCAAATCGAGTTATTAAGGCTGATCTTGAACTGACTCTTTAGCCAGGTTGGCTTTAAATGGTCCATAGTAATCCTGTGCCAGTGTCCTGAGTAGCTGGGATTGCAGGCCTGTGCCAGCTTTGGTTGGGTTTTGCTCCTTCCAGTGTGCTGCATGGAATGCTGATGTTCCCGAAAGGCAAGAGCTTATTCGTTAGGTGGCCGAGCAGTAAGCTCAGGGAGAACAGGTTCACAGGCTTGTGTCTCTGAGGGTAGGATTTGGCCATGTTTATGGGGCAGAGAAGCAGGCTGGTTTAAGGCCTGGGAAAACGCATTTGGAAATACAGTGGCCAGAAGCCTGAGTAATCTGATTCTTTGCTTCAGGGTATGTAGTGTTCATGAGATGGGGTACGGGGTTCATGAGATGAGTCGAGGGGAGAGTTTGGGCTCTCTGGTGTCAGAAGGTCACTCCCTGCAGCACCTGCAGAGGGCTAAATGAAGCATCAGTGGTTTCAACAAAAGAGGCCTTCAAGTGTCTGAAAAGTAACCTAGGCAACCGTTGTCACGGGACCCACACGTTAGGACTGTGAGCCAGAGGCTGCTGGTGGGTGACTGATAATTAGAGCTCAGCTCCCTGACCTCCTAAATTAGAGACTTAAAGGCAACTGAAAGAAAATAACTAAAAGTGGTTGGAACTGGCAGGATTATTTATGCTTGTTTGGCAGAAGAAAGAAGGAAAGAAAGGAAGAAAGAAGAAAAAAAAGACAGAAGGAAAGAAGGAAAGAAGGAAAGAAGGAAAGAAAGAAAGAAAGAAAGAAAGAAAGAAAGAAAGAAAGAAAGAAAGAAAGAAAGAAAGGTTCTTGTGAAGTTAAGTGTTGAGGAAGGAAACCCTTCAGTCTGGCTCCCAAGCACATGGTTGTGGATGGAGGAGAGGGCTGGACAGGGCAGGCTGGTGGAGAGAGGCATACTGCCAGCAGTAGTGACCCACCTTTCCTTGGATGCAGAGGTGAATCCATGTTACTGCAGCCCTGCCTCAGTGAGAATGGCAGGCCGAAGGACTGGAGTGACTGGGGCCAGCAGTGTCCACAGCTTGTGTCCTCCCTCCTTCCAGACACAGTCTGGTGAGCCTTGAACCAGACTCAAGTACTGTGCCCAAGTACTGTGCTTCTCAAATGCAACCAAGTTAAGTACTCAGATAACCTGGCAGGATGAACTTGGGGTTTGTAGGTGGGTACAGGCAACCCAGTGCTGTCCCACAGGAAGACCGAGTCCTGAAAGCATTTCTTCAGAGCATTGTAAGCCATGGGAAGGGATTCCCTGAGAGCATTCAGACCTTCCTGTGACAGTGTCGGCTCCTGGAAGGACACTGGGTGAAAGGGGATCCAGTGAGTGCATCTTCCTGGTGAGCGGGTACTGTGCTCCTGGACCACTTGGTAGTAGAGCATGTGTGTAGAAATATATCTTGTGCTACATGACACACAAGAACACACCACATGTGTCACCTAGTGACGTGGCCATCTTAGATTGCACAAGTGTGCCTCGTGATATTCCCGAACTATGGCTTGGGGTTGGCTTGGAAAGGGCGTATGCCATCGCCGAGAACAGGTGACTCAGTGAAGAGTGTGGCTGGTGGCATTCTTTATGAAAGTGTTGCCAGAGGCTCTTGGTTTCCAGGATCACCTTCACCCAACTCAAGCTTCTGAACTGCCCAATGAGGGAGGTTTGCCTGTGGATCCACCACACATGCTCAGTCTTGGCTGCGTCTGCTGTGGGAGGCCGCTGTGTCCTCGGTCCTTGGCTGCTATTGCTTTTTTTGCCTCACCTGTGGCTTCCCTGCTGCTTGAGCTTTCCTCTCACTTCCGAAAGACAGAGAGCGCTACCTGAGTCTGGGAGGGCAGGACTGTCAGAGCTTTTAAACTCACCTTCAGTCCTCATGATGCTGTCAGAAAATAGAGAATGCAGACTCTCTGCTATGTTGGATTTCATCCTAATTAAATATTTCCACAGTCCCCAGGAATGACCCAGGGCTGTGTGGGGAGGCTGAGGCATTTCAGTGGCTGAAACCTGGATGGGCATTCTGCCTGTGTACTTTTCAGCCTCATCTGGTTCTTGACCAAATCCTGCTCATCAGATTAGCAAATCACCCAAATCATTTAGTTGGCTCCAGTGTGTCCTGGGCTTTTTTAAGTCAAAGTTACCCAACAGCAGTTGTTGAACTATTAAAATCTATCCCCTTATTCAGCCTTTAGAGAAAGGAGAGGTTTGGGTAGATCTGGCCCATCCAACATTTGTTCAGATTGTCTGCAGCACATTAAGCTCCACAGGGTTTTGTTTGTTTGTTTGTTTGTTTGCTTGCTTGCTTGCTTGTTTTATGTCATTGGCTACTGCATTTGCATTCGCCTGAGTCTCCTGGAGAGGCTCCCTGGTGTGGAAGGCTTTCGGAAGCGCGATTGATAAGTTCAGCAAATCGGTTGGTGTGTGTGTCCCTCCCGTCCTGCTGGTGCAGCTAGCCACCTGCACTTTGCAAATGTGAAATATGTGATCCGTTTTCTTTCAAGCTTTGCTTTCTCCCCAGTGAGATCATTTAGGCAGCAGTGTCCTCTTAGGAGGTCTCTCAGCTTTCAGAACCTCAGATCAACATTTTAGTGCGTGGATGTGCACATTTCTTGCTTTGAGGCCAGACTGGCCTTGAACTCACGATCCTCCTCCTTCAGTCTCTACGTGCTGGGATTGCAGGGATGTCCCTCCACACACAGCTCTGCTGGGTATGCCTTTGCACTGCTGTGGTTCAGGCTTCTGGAGCCTATGCTGCAGTGCTGTCTTCATTCCTAGTCTGTCTCCATGGCTGTGGCTCCTCACATCTCTTGACCTCCTGAAAGATTGTTCTGTCTGCTCCTGGAGAACTGATTTACCAGGGAATCTTACCTTCTGCCCTAAGAAGTGCCAGGAGGTGCATTATGTGTGCAGGAATGGGCTCTATGTGGGAGGAGTGTGTGGCACAAACAACAGTTTTCTTTTGACTCTACCCAGTAGGCTCTGTGGTTCATGAGGTGGTTCATCTCTCACCCCCAGATCGGTAAGTTCCAGACTCTTCTTTCTGCTTTGGTTGTGCCAGTGGAGCAGGCTCACTCTGCCCAACTATTTTGAGCACTCTCATGTTCGATGTTATTTTACCAGGTGCCCGTGGTCACGCAGTACGGTTCTGAGATATCTCGCCGTGGGGTCAGGGTGGGGATGCTGCTGACAGCATCTTTAGGAGTCTCGGGATGCCTTAGCGTTCTGAGATAGAGAGGAATGGCTCACAAGACTTTTCTGGTCCCTAAGGAGTTATAGTCAGCTAATAGCAGTTAAAGGATGGAGAGGTGAGGGTGGCCCTTCCTCTCCTGCAGGAAATCCTCAAGCAGGTCATCATTGCTGGGGGTTGGAGGATGGAGAGACACTTCCTTGAGTGGTGTGGCCATTGGAAAGGTCCCAGGCTCCCATGAATGAGCTCTAGGCAACCCTAAGGAAGCTTACTGGGTTGCACCCACCCACAAAAGGCTGTGGAAATAGAAGGAGGACCAATTAGGAAGAGGAAGGGGAGCAGAAGGGATAAGAGAGGTGAATGGAGGTGAATTTAACTGAAGTATGTCATGCACATACGTGAAAATGTCACAGTGAACCCAATTATTATGTGTAATTCATAGATGTTGATAAAAAAAAAAACCCTATGACTTTGCTTCTATGTCTGTTTTATTGAAGAGGAAAGGGGCTTGAAGAGGGTTTGAAAGTTTATCCCAGGTAGAGAGTGACAGTCTGTGCTGTGCCTCCAGGGTGGCACGTGGCCACTGCCCAGCATAGCCAAAGGAAGAAATTAGCCACGGTGCCACATCCCCTGTGCAGTGTGATGAGTTGAGGAATATGTCACCATTTAGAGGTGGTTTTAATGTGCCTGCTTGTAAATTTGCCCAAAGGAAGAACCAAGTTCACAGCTTTGTTCATGTGTTTCTTATGGGTTCTGAAGTTACCTGGACATCTCTTTTCTGAATTACTTTGGTCTTGATCACTGAGATGAGATGAACAGTTCAGTCAAAACTTGTTTATTATTTCAGTCACAGAAACTCTAGAGAATCTACGCCAGATGAATCTTTAGACGTCATTTGTTGATGGATCTTTAGACGACATCATTTGTTGTCTCCTTTAAGGCAAATTGTGGTTAGTTGTGGAGAGTCCTGATTCTGGTGCAGATTGAAATGGACAAGAAGTGACCTCCTTGCCGTGGAATGCTGCAGTTTTATTTAACAGGAAAACTATTCTCTTACTCCTCCTCTTCTGGAAGAAAGTGTCCCCTGAGTAACTAATGCTTCTACAATGAAGTCTTGCAGTTTTGGTTCAATTATCCAAATGACTGCTGGATTGCTCTGAATATTAACAATTTCTATTATAATAAACATTTTGCATACAGGAAAACTCAGTGAATTTGATTATTCCAGGTGAAGTTCAGACCAGAAATCACACTGATTCAAGTAATGAGGCTAAGGATGGTATGCCAAACTGAGACTATCAACAAACATGAAGGTTCCAACCTTAAACCAGGGACTAACTAACAAGGAAGATCTCAGTGCTTAAATCAGCAACTATTGACAAAGAAAATAAGCCACACAGAGAGACCCTGTCTCGAAAAGCAAAACCAAACCAAACTAGTTATTGTTATTAACACAGAGAGAAGGTCCCAGAATTTAAATGAGAGATTGCTAACACACAGGAGCCTAAAATAAACCACGGACTGTTAACACACAGGGAAGGTCCCAGAACTTAAGGCAGGGACTACTCAGAGTCAGAGGAAGAACTTTGTTCAAATACAGTTGGATGTCACAGCTGAGAACTCAACATTGTGTAAACATTTTATACGTTGACACTTTGTAGAAGAATTGAGCCGTCATTTGTGCTGTTATTATTTTTATTTATTTTTTTTTTTATTTTGTATCAGCTAAAACACATAATTTCTGATGTCAGGGACAGAGTAAAACACGGTGTTCCCTGTGCTTACAGCATGCTCTGGGGCGGCGCTCTGTTTCTGAAATGTGTACTTGGCTCAAAATGATATAAATACAGCCCAAAGTACTGATTTATACTTTAAAAAATTCTTTCTAGTGCCTCTACAGCATGTCCTTGTTATCTGAGGATAATTAAAACCAGAAGGGGGCCACCGGTGACCGACTTAAATGGGGACCAAGATTTCACAATACGTTGGAGGGGAAAAAACGACTTTAGGCGTTGTCTCGAAAACTAAAATGAAAAATTTGAAAATAATTTTCTTTTAGTTCATATTTTAAAAATGCAGGCAATTATTGTTGCAGGTGCAGATGTGAGTCCGGAGCCTGGGCTCTGGAAGGAGAGCACAGCCAGCTCTCAGAGTGAGCACTGCAGATATCGAGGGTTCATTGTTTTCATGCAGCGTATTTTTTGGACACTTTAAAAACTCCCCACTGGGTGGTGGTGGTGCATGCCTTTAATCCCAGCACTCTGGAGGCAGAGGCATGCGGGTCTTGAGTTCAAGACCAGCCTGGTCTAGGGGTGATTTCCAGCACAGTCCCTACACAGAGAAACTCTGTCATGAAACAAACAAATACACAAACCAGCAAACAAACATTACCCCCAAACAAGACAAAACAATAACACCGAAAGTTTTCCTATGCTGTGAATGAAAAAAAGGAAATAAAAAAGGAAGGACATGATGATTCCTAGATATGGTAGAGGTGGTTTATTACCGATAAAAGAGGGAGCATAGCCAGAAGCAAGGACATCTGGGAGAGTCCAAAGTGGACATGATCCTGAGTCATGTGAGGAGAAGGGCGAGCCAGACCAAGAGGTCAAGAGGGTAAAGAGTAGACAGGGGCGGGGGTGAGAAAGAGACCAGGTAGCCAAAATGGTTGGATTATATAGGGAAGGGCAGCTGGAGAAAGGGCAGCCCAGCCCAACACCTGGGCTGAAGAAGCTTAGGGTAGGAGGCGGAGTGTGCCAGCCATAGCCTGTAACAGGTAAGGACTGAGGGATACTGGGAGACCCTGCTGGCCAGGTCCAGTTTGATATGTTAAAATGCACCTCAGCCGTCTGTCTGAGTTTGAGACAAAACATGCTGAATTCAGATGTGCTTTGCTTCTGTGTATGCATATGTGTGTATGTGTAGTATAGAGGTTGGCACTGGTTGTCTTTCTTGTTACCTATGTGTTTATTGAGACAGGTATCTCATTTGAACCTGGAAGTCACTCATTTGGCTAATCTAACTAGCCAGCTTGCTCCAGAGGGTCCCCCTTCTCTGCTACGATTATAGTTGGGCTGTGGGCTTTTATTTACAGAGTCTAAGGATATCGAGCTTGCACAACAAATACTTTACTTGCTGAACCATCTGTCCAGTCCCATTTAAAAACAGTTTTCTAGCTATTGGCCTTAGGGACAATTTTGCTAAACTGTGAGGTCAATATGAATTTAGTTTTCTTCAGCTCTTAGTACAGCTGTTACATTGCAGTGTTTTTTGTTTGTTTGTCTACCGGTGTCCTCTTGCCTAGTTGTCATTATGTGTTTGTTTGCTGAGACAGTCTTGCTATGTAACTGAGGCTCATTTCTAACCTGGGGCTCTTGCCTCCAGTTCCCAAGAGCTGAGAGAATAGGTGTCCGCCATCACACCTGGCCTTCTAGTCCCATCCCCACCACACCTGGCATGACTATCACTCATAAAGATGGGCAGGGTTAACAGAAACACCCAAGGCTATGGTCATTTCTCTTTGGTATCTTTTAGAATCTTCAATATTAAAATCCTCTGAAATGCCTCACCTTGCCATGTGCTTTGTGCTGTTGAATTACACGACTACTTCCCCACAGCACTGCTCATTCCCCGTGTGTCACACTTGAACCTTCTGGGGAGGATTTGCCAGCTTGCTCTGGCTTGGGAGACTATTGCTAGGAGCTGATTATAAATGTGGCAGTTGGGAAGATCTTATCATGACTGTTGAACCTACCCACTCTGCCCCTGCAAGCTCATGGTTTTTGCTTTGTACCCTCAGGTTCCCCATTTCCTATTCTGTGGGAACAGCTGGGTACTCAAAACTGTCTGAATGTTCTCGCCTCTTTCTGTCCTATACTCAGTGCCCTGACCATCTTCTGTCCCCAAGGTCAACCCTACAAAGAGCACCCACGTATTCTGGTTACAGCCACTTCCTTTTCTGCCCCATTCTTGGCTACCTTGCACTGGCACTGAACTCTTTACCCACTCTGCTTTCACAGAGTCTAGGGTAGCAAGGGCCTTTCTGATGAAGACATCAGATGGAAGAGAAGCAGAAGCAAGAGCTAGCTAGCATCTGTGTGTTCACTGGGCCCCTTTTTGAGGCTGTTCTTGCCAGCCTCTCCCAGGAAAAGTTCTGATGGGCTGCAGTCTGGGGGAGGGGAGAGCAGGAAGGGCGTGGCTATGTGTTGCCACTGAGATTTCCTCTGGGCTGGGTCTCATTTGATGCCTGCAGTGAGTCACAGGAAGGTGAACTGTCTCTGGGTGGAGGGTTGAGGTGGACCTTCTGCGTTTCCTCCCTCTGTGTCTTAGCATCCCTGTGCTGCAGTTCAGGGATGATGCTGGCTCCTGTTGGCCAGCAGTTAAGAAATGCAGCTGATGGAGGAGGCCGGGGTAGGTCTGAAGATGTAGCAGTGCCTTCTGGTTTTGCCCTGTAGCTTCCTCTTCCTTACCAGGTGATTAAGAGGAGGGAGGGAGGCAAGCTTCCTCACAGCTCCATGCTTACATCATCCTCATGTAAGGGAATTGTAGGTAGGAGGACTTCAAGGCTGTTAGTTGCCTTCCTGTTGGCTGATAAATAATCTTTCGACAGTCAGGGGGATGTCGCTTTAACAGAGCTGTGACATTCCTCGGCTTCCCCCCTTGCTTCTCCTTACTCTCCACCCCACCAGCGTTGGAAGCCTTCATGCCCTCTTTAGCAACTCCTGGGCTGCCCAGTGCCCACTTACCAGTCTTTCCTCTCTACTGCTTTGATCCTCACCCTGTTTTGATTAGCTCCCGATCTCACCGCCCCACGGAGAGAACCCCTTCCCATCGTGCCTGTGGCCCCCACCAGAGCCAGCTGAAGAGGAGCACCTGTGGGGTGGCTCCCCAGCCTGTCACAGGAGAGCTCTCCTCCTTCTGTCCTACACTCTGCCCTGTGCTGACTGCCTGCCCCCAAGGCTAGTCCCACAGGCAGCTCCCACATATCCTGGTTACTGTCACCCCTTTCTGGGCCACTCAGGATTGACACCAACTCCACCTTTCTTCCAGACACCCCAAGCTTTCACAGTGTAAATCTTTGTCTGTGGCCCCAGAGCTTAAGTCCAGGGCTGAAGTATGGCACAAGAGGCCTTTCTGGTGCAAGTTTCCAGACTCCCATGTTGCCTAGGTGTCTCACTGTGGGCATATGTGTAGGCCCCAACTCTGGAAGTACCAGGCTCAATCTAAACTACACAGCTTGACACGTGCTCCTTCTAGCTGGGGTGTCTGTCTGCTTCCATCTCAACCTGTTAAATCCGATGACCACTAAAGGTGCCACGCCTCTGCCTCTTCTGGGAAGCCAGCTGTATCAGCTGCTCCATGCAGGGCTGGGGAGAGTGGGCAGAACCTAGAGTATGTCTCATGATTGGAGCACTGACTCTCAACCTTAGTGCTGTGACTCTTTAACACAGTTTCTCATGCTGTGGTGACCCCCAGCTATGCAATTATTTTGTTGCTACTTCGTAACTGTAATTTTGCTGCTGTTATGAATCCTAGTGTAGATGTCTGATGTGCAGGATATCTGATAATGCGACCCTGCGAAAGGGTTCGACCCCCAGATGGATCACGACCCACAGGCTGAGAACCACTGCTTTGGAGGCTGTCTTCAGCCAAGTTCCCCTGTCAAGATAGGACTGGATCTCTCCTGACTCCTTGTAAATTCATAGGCATTTATTAGTGTCTGGCCTTTTCACCTTTCGTCTAAGGTCTTCAAATCCATACTCGGTGCTTTTTGTTTTAGGCAGTTGCTTAGCTAACGATATTTAATAAAGGGGTACAAGCTCTAGGAGATAGCTCAGTCATGAAAGTCCCTGCCACACAAGCATGAGGAGCCGCTCTTATCTCCAGCACTCACATTAAAAAAAGCTAAGCATGGTGGCACTGATCTACAACACCAGCCCTGGGGTGCTCAGAGGCAGGCAGACCCCCGAAGCTCATTGGCCGAGCCGGAGCTCCAAGTTCAGTGAGAAAAACTGCTTCAGAAATAAGGTGGAGAGCTAGCGAGAAGATTCCTGGCAACCTCTGCTCTCCATGTGCAGAGACACTCATGTGCCTATGTACTACACACATGCAGACATGTACACGCCCACGGGATGTGTATGTCAGCCACTCACCAAGTCCTTTCTGTTGACTAGAGCCTTCAGACCAGAGATCCTGTAGACTCTGTGCCTGTGGCGTCAGTGACTTCAGTCACCAACTGCCGCAGTTTCTAGTCCCTCGAAGACTTTGCAGGTGGATTTCTTATCCCACGTGAGAACTTTTGAAGTCGTTGGAGGAACTTATTCCTCCATTGCCTATACATAATATGCACTGTCAGAAGAAAGCCAAAGCCAGAGGATGGCCAGACCCGCAGCCTGGATCATGCGGCTGTGTATGAGGGGCTACAGAGGGAGGCTGTGGGAACCTGGGCCTCCAGGATGCCCTAACCTCTGCCATGGTCCATGATCGTGTCTTCAGCACACTCATGCTTCATTTCTGACTGGGAAGACCTTAACTCCTCCAGGTGGTGACCTCTAGGTGCCTTGTGGAGCCTTCTTCATAAACTCAGGGTTCTAGTGAGAGTCTAGGCCTCAACTCCGTTGGTGTCTGTCTTAATTAGGTTTTACTTTGCTGTGATGAAACACCATGACCAAATTTGGGGAGGAAAGGGTTTATTTGGCTTACACTTCCATATTATATCCCATTACTGCAGGAAGCCAGGACAGGAACTCAAACAGGACAGGAACCTGGAGGCAGGAGCCAATGCAGAGGCCGTAGAGGGTGCTGCTTCCTGGCTTGCTCTCCATGGCTTTCTCAGTCTGCTTTCTTACAGAATACAGGACCACCAGCCCAGGGATGGTGCTGTCCAAAACGGGCAGGGTCCTCCCCCATCAATCACTAATTAAGAAAATGCCCTCCAGTTGGGTCTTAACAGAGGCATTTTCTCATTGATGTTTCCTCCTTTCAGATGAGTCTAGCTCATGTCCACTTGAGGTAAAACCAGCCAGGAGAGTGTCCATTTTAAGAAGAAGGCAAAGGACATTACACAGTATCCTACACAGTGTCTTCACCTAGATGAAAGTGCCTAGGCATCATGGCCTGAGGGAATCTTGCTTGAACACTTGGGCTCTCTGAGCAGAAGGTGGGCCATCAGCTGTGACTGGCAGGGTACAACGTGAAGCTGCCTGTGTTTCCCCGTTAGGGCGAATGGCAGTATCCTGGGGAAAGCACTGCTCTACTGCTTTCCCTGCAGGGTGGGGAGGCTGAGGCAGCCGTTGACGTGGTGCTGGCAAACACCGAGCCCAGACCTGATGCTCCCGATAACATTTTTCTTTGCCTCGGGGATCTTGCCAAAGCCCCAAACTAGATGAATGAGCAGGATGAGTGGAAAGCTTCCCAGGTGCTTTCCTGAAGGCATTACCTGGGGTGGAAAGCCAATGACTCATTTTTTTTTTTTTTGTGACATTTGAGTTCCCAAGTACAGGGTGGAGGCCAACCTTGGGACCCATTTATAGGAGAGTGTACAGAAGAGGCTCAAGTATCTGGGACACTGAGGTGAGTCTGTGGGCTACTCTTTCCTTAAGTTCACATCTTTCTAATCCTAACTTTTAATGTGGTAATAGTTCTCTCTCGTGTGTGCATGTATGCATATGTGTGTGATATAGGTGTACATGAGTGTGTGGGTGCTCTCAGCTGTGCAAGCCCATGGGTTTACACAGATGGGGTGTGAGGTGTCCTCCTCTATCCCTCTGCAGCTAGGCTGCAGCCAGTAAGCCCAGCAAGCCCTCTCTCTCCACCATCCTGGTACTACAGAACTGGAGTTACAGGTGTGCACATGGCCACGCCCACAATATCTGTAGGTGCTGAGATCCAAACTTTGGTCCTCCTGCTCTTACTGAGCCATCTTGCCAATGAGTAAACGCTTGATCGAGGTGCTTCGTTCAGCTTAGTTTTGAGGTGTTTCTGAGGTGAAGATGGCCCAGTGGGCAGACAGGTTCTGGTGACCTGAGAGGAACTCTTGTTGCTGGGGTTAGTTGTTGGTAGATGCTTCCAAGCCCAAGGGTCAGGAAAACATTCCAGCAGAAGCCGAGAGCTGGAAAATCCTTTCCATATGGCCAAATGGGAGGTTGTTGCATCCCAGGCCAGTGCCAGCTGAAATGCTGCCCTAGTGTGGCCACAGGCTGTTGTCAAAAACAGACGACCTGGCTCCAATTCCCTGAACCAAAATCCAGCCTAGTGCTCCAAGAGCCAGCTGTTCGGGGCCCCTTGAGGTGATATCTTGGGGCCAGAATGACCTCCGCTGCCCTGTTTGCTGGGCCAGCCACAGCCTTGCAGATCTCTTTGCTTACCTCCAACCAGAGGAAACCTGTGAATCCTTGTTCACAGTCCCAGAATGTTCCTTGCTTTGTCTTCATTGTGTAGGACCACTACACCTGCTGTGCACTGCAGTTACCAAGGATCCCTGTGAAACAAGTTACACAAGCTTTGCTTTTAGTGATGATGGCATCGCTAGCAGAACAGCATGTACTTAACATTAGGCTCTGGCTTGACTCTTCAACACCAGAAGACAAAACCAACCAACATACACACACACACACACACACACACACACACACAGAGTTTTCTCTCAAGTTTATTTTATTTGGTTTTGTTATGTTTTGTTTTGTTTTGTTTGAGATAGCGTTTCTCTGCTTTAGCTGTCCTGGACTCCACTTTGTAGATCAGGCTGGCCTCAAACTCCCAGAGATCCGCCTGCCTCTGCCTCCCAGAGAGCTGGGATCAAAGGCATGCACCACCAGGACCAGCTCTCTCAAGGAGTTTATGTCATGTGCACGCATACTCTCATCCCTTGAACTTAAGAAAAGGAGATTGTGTGACTTCATGGATGGTTTGGTGACACAGACATAGAAATGGGTCACAAAACAAGGACATCGCCGCTACCAAATTACACGACTTTTTCTATAATGCTTGAGTAAGAGACCCCTCAGAATAGAATGGGTAGATATCTGGGGAAAAAAATGGGTTTTCAACTTGGAACAGTGTGAGGGTGAGGAGACATTGGGAAACAGCGCTTGCTCTAGGGAGGGGGAAGAGGAGAAGGCGTGCGCCCTGGGAGGCAGTGTGAGTGAGCACTGTGGGCTGCAGTGGGCAGACATAGTTCCCAGCACATGGAGCGGCAGCTGAGGGGTCATATGGTGGCGCCACCTTTCCCCCGAGGGTCATACATGTCACTTGGGATGCCTGGCCTGATTTCTACAAATCTATCTCATTCCACTCCAAACACTGCCATGTCCTAATCCGCAATATGTTGTTACATGGAAACTGAACCGAGGATGTGAGTTAGTTGGTGGTCCTTGAGTGATCCTCCATGGGAATCTAGCCGGGTCCTGCGGCTCCTGAAGTGAAAAAGGAAATCAAGGGGATCAGAGCCATTCCCTGGGGTGAGCCCTGTGTTCAGTGCTGCCTGGGTCAGGAAGGGGTGGAAAGGCTGAAGGCAAGGGAGTCCAGGAGGTCCCCAGAATGTGCACAACGGAAATGGATTCTCCTCTATGGGTCTAGGAGGACAGTGGCCTCACTTGAGCAAGACTTCACTGCCCAAGGAGCCTATTTCAGACCCAACTTCTGGAAGTCTGACATTATAAGTGTGTATTGTTGTAAACTGAGAACTGAGTGGCAGTTTGTTCCTTGGAGTACCAAATGTGATGTGATATTTGTCTCTGTTTTGGAAACAGAAAACACACACACACACACACACACACACACACACACACACACACACACACACACGGAAAATTTATGGAATATAAATAACTTGAAAAATCCTGTCAGAATTAACTCTGGTATTTTTCTAAGCCAGTTTTGCTAGAGGAAGGGCAGAGGTGACTCCTTTTTCTTCCCTCCCTCGTTCCCCTCTCTCTGTTTCTCTTTCTCCCCCATCCCTACTGCCTCCTTCCTCTTTTCCCCACTCTCTTCCTCCCTCCCTAGTCTAAAGTTGACCTGGATATTCTTGCCTAAGCCTCCCGAATGCCAGGATTACCCTGTGAGCCACCACACCTTGATGGATTGTATTTCTTTACCATCAAGTTCTCACCTCCAATACATAAATGCCTTAACAAAATAAGAAAGAACAAACAAGCAAACAAAAACCCAGCTACTACTCCAGGGAAGCATTGTTAGTTGAGGCCCATGGCCGTTACTGGATTGCATAGATACTCATACATTATGTTTTCATTTGGAGATGAGAGTCTTGGTTAGAACCTGGGTTGAGTTGAAATAAAAGTCATAGTTTAATCTGAGTTATCCTAACCTGAAAACTAAGGTCCCAGAGGTTTCTAAATCTGACATGTTTGAAGTCAAACATTGCCTGTCTTTCCTCATGTGATGGTGAAAACATGGGCAGAATGCTGAAATTTTCATTCAGATCTAGGAGGAGCGCATGGGGTTAGATCCAAGCCCCAACCTCAAGGTACTTCAGCGTGTACATACAGGGATCCCAGACTCTGAAACATGCCTGATATTTGGAATCATCCTCATCATCTTGGGTGAGGGACCCCTTCCTGTACTTCCTGCCACTGGAAATTCTCCGTAGCTATATGTAGTTGCCATAGTATCCTGCCTTTTGCCTGCCTTTTTGCTATGCTTTTTCTTTCCCTTCCTCTTCTTCCTTTTACTCCTCTTCCTCTTGCTCCTCTTCCTCCTCTACTACTTCTTGAGAGAGGGTTTCACTATAAAGCTCTTACTGACCTGAAACTCCCTGTGTAGACTAGATTGGCCTTGAACTCACAGAATCTTCCTGTCTCTGCCTCCCGTACTATCCAGTACTAGGATTAACAGTGTGAGCTACTATGCCTGCCTCGTTAAAACTTCTTAGTATCTAAGATACCCTCAAAATAGTCCGGTTTTTTTGTTTGTTTGTTTTGTATTTTTTTGTTTTGTTTTGTTTTTTGGTTTTGTGTGTGTGTGTGTGTGTGTGTGTGTGTGTGTGTGTAACTTGGTTTGGGAAATTCTGGTGTTATTTACTAATATATTCCTGAAGTGGTTGGCATAGCATCTTCTAGAATCAAGTCTGTTTCTAGTGTTAGCTATTCCTCCACTCATCCTCTGACCCCATCTTTGCTGAAATATTTGAACGCAGCTGGTCCTAGGAGACAAAAGGAAAGAGCTTATCTTCCCCAGAGAACGTCCTAGGTGGGAAGACAGACAAGGGAGCAAGTGAGACAAACAGGAAACAGCTGGTGTTAGATGACCTTGGTTCCGAGAGGAGCCCCTGTCAGCTCCCCAGGCAGCATGGTGCTTAGGAAAGGGGCCCCAGAGACCAAGTGCTCAGACACCGAGGGATGGATGTTGATAGATAGAGAAGGGGACCCTTTTCATACGCCTGTCAGAGTTTGTGAGCCTGTTCCTGTGGCCTACTTCGTGGTCATTTTTTTCATTAATTTTTCTCTCATGTAACCCAATATTATAGATTATGAGCTTGTATATGCTGTGGCTTAGGTATCACTGGTTTTCAGGCTCTAGAGCACACCTTTTCATGAAGAACCAGAGAGTGAATGTTTCACATTTTAAAGGCTCTGTCTTTTTTGTAGTTTTGTTTTTCAAAGCAGGGTTTCCCTGTGTGGCCTTGGCTGTCCTAGAACTGGCTCTGTAGACTAGGTTGGCCTTGAACACATAGGAGATCCTCCTGCCTCTGCCTCCCAAGTGCTGGGATTAAAGGCATGTGCCACCACTGCCTGGCTCTATCTGTCATTCTTATCCAGTTCTGCCATTGTAACATTGGGGAAAAACAAAACAAGTAATAGGAAAATGAATAAACATGATTGTGTCCCAATAAAACTTTATTGACAAAAAAGAGCAGGCAGATGAGTCTGGCCCTGGCAGCTGCAGCTTGCTGAATCCTCTTTTAGAACAGCTAGTGTAAGATAAGTATCATTGTTTAGAGTCTTCCCCAGAGTAAGCGTGTAGGTTTCAGTAGCCTATCAGGTGAACCAGTGATACCTGGCCGTTGTGTGAGTTTCTGAGAGTCTTTTTGAACCACACAAGGAAATGATGGCACTATGGAGTCATAATTGAGACTCAGAGTGACCCAGTTCTCCAGCATTTCACATCATGGTTAATATTTAACAGGCCTCTGAGATTCCAGATCTAATCCCTCGTTAGGTCACTATAGCACAGGAATCCAAGGAGAAAAAAACCACACTAATCCGGTCTGGTCTCAGCTGAGGGCTTGACATTGAGGGAGTGAGTGTGTGTGTGTGTGTGTGTGTGTGTGTGTGTGTTTAACGCTAAGGGTTTTGAAAAGTAAGAATGGAGATGTTTGGTTTGGAGTTGTTGCGAAGAAGGATTGTGGTGGCTGGCTGAGGGGTGACCTGTGGGAAGCCTGGAGCAAGGAAGAAGCCAGGAGCAGCTGGTTAGCATAAAAGGAAGGGTGTGTGGAAGGAAGTCCCAAGTGCAGATTAGGAAGAAGAATGTATTTTGACATCTTAGAGCAGTAAGCCAGGAAAATCTGTCTTTAATAGCAGAGTCTGTGGGAAAAGTCACTGCACTCAAAGGTCTGAGTAATTATTCAGAGCAAAACAGTACAGTTTTGAAAGGATGGGTCTTTCCAGGGGCACATTCTAAAATCTGTGGTATGGCCGGACATTAAAGGACTTCCAGAATGTCACCCCAGGGAGACATGCAGAGGTCTGAGTCACCTGCTAGCCTTATGCGACCACAGGTGTCTCTTTCTTGGTTGATAATGGAGAAGTTAATGACTTTGGAAAACTTTTTTTTTTTTTTGAGTAAAACGTAAGAAAGGAGAAGTGGATGATGTGTCAGATGAGTGGCCTGAACCATCTTCTCTAGGAACAGATGAAAAGTGAAGCGTGTGTTCTCTGGAGACCTTGGGCCTGGCACTGTGTGGTGTATTTGATTTGGCTTCCCAGCAGGCTCTGGGCTGTTGCCTTAAAGGTGAAAGGGAGGAAAAGATGGAAGTGTGAGAGTTGAGAGCTTCCTGGAAGATACTCTGGTAGAAGGCTGCAGTTATTCTAAGCAAAAACAGTTTAAATCTTGTCTTGGGTTTCAGATCTTGGAGGAAGATGCTGTCTTAGCTGTAATGCATGGGGACACGTACCGTGTCCTGTCCCGTGCAGCCTGAGCCTCGCTGGCTCACCAGCCACTGCGTCTCACTCTCTTGAGGGAGCTGCCATTTGTAGATTGTTTCTTGCCTGTTTAGGGCTAGCTACAGCTTCACAAAACTCAGAATTTTTTCTTGTAAGAATTTTAGGCTGCTGAAGGACTAATCCTTAGTATGGGTATTTACCTGAAAGACTTTGGATCATAGACCAAGTGAACATGGCTGTAAGTTGAGTCCCCCACCCCCGTGGACAAAGTTGGTTTGTTTTGTTTTGTTTTTGTAGCCTTGGCTACAGACCAGGCTGGCCTCAAACTCAAACTCACAGACATCCTTTCTCTGCCACCCAGTTAAAGGCTTGTGCTACCATCGATCAGTTGGACAAAGCTTTTTAATGCAGGGAGAATGGTAAAGGCAAGTCACCTTATCATCTTGTTCACATGCTCCTGGTTCCCTGAGGATTAAATCAGAGGTCTTCAGAAACACCCTGGCTCTGTCTCATAAAGCCTTGAAGCTTTTACTCGCTTCGCTGGAATTCTGTGTTTCTGGAAAGTGCTCTAATGAGGTGTTAGCTTTCCATCGTTACGGCACATACCAGAGATAACTTCGACCTAGACAGAGTTAACTTGGCTCATAGTTTGAGGAGAATCGGTGGCCCCACTGCTTTGGGGCTGTGGAGTGGTAGTGTTGAAGCATGTGATGGGACACAACCGCTTCAAGACAGAAGGAAGAGAAGAAGATCCTGGGGTCCCCAAGCCCCTTTGAAGGCACACTGCGACTGACCTGAACAGCACCCACTAGGCCCTACCTCTTAATAGGCTCTATCACCTCCTAGTGTCACTGCAGGCTGGGGAGCAAACCTTTAATGTATGCGCCTTTAGGATACACTTACTCAAGCCAGGTACAGGAAGTGCATAGCTTCTCTCTTCCTCTTCCTCCCCTTCCCTCTCAGGTATGCTTGTGTGTGTGTGTGTGTGTGTGTGTGTGTGTGTGTGTGTGTACATGTATGTGTGGGCATACCGAGGCCAAATGGTCAACATCAGGTGTCTTTTTCAATCTCCACCTTATTTTGAGATGGGTCTTCTCACTGAGCCTACGGCTAACTAACTGTTGGCCATCAAGTCCAGTGTTCCTCCTGTCTCTGCCTCCCTGGTGCTGGGATTTGCAGGTGCGTGCTGACATGCTCAGCTCTTTCAGTAGCTACTTGGGATCTGAACTCAGGTCCTCAAGCTTGTGAGGTAAACATTTCACCAACCGACCCAATCCCTGCAGCACCCAGAATCTGTTTACAGTGTGTAGCCAAAGCCTAGCCAGTGGAGATAGCATTGCAAGAGCAGATTAATATCAACACTGGTCCTAAGTCAACTAACTTCCGCTGTAAAACTTTTAAGAGTCTTAAATGTCATGCTGTTTGAGTCAAAGTAACCAATTCTCTGGACCCCATCATAAGTGTACTATCCTACTGTCAAACTCCCACTTCCTTTGGCCCACCTCCCTACTTGTTCTCAAAGTCTATTTTCTTTGGAGTAACTAGCTTGACTTTTTAAAACTAATAAACTTCTGTCCTTACAGTTACAAATCCGTGAGTGGTATTTGCCCTCAGCTCTTTCCATCTACCCTGTCTTACTGGTTACTTGAGTTTTCATTCTTTTTCACTCTTTTTCCAGCCAGACTGACCACACTGCTTGTCTCTTGAACATCCATCTCCCACTCTCATCTCAAGAGCTAGGAGTTGGGCCTTGATCCTTCCTCACCAGAATGTGCTCATCACTGATACCTGCAGGCCTTTCTCTGAACTCCCCCAAGCCTCCACTCCAGTGTTCCTTTCTCAAACACACCTGAGCATGATGAAATCTAAAACAGAAGCTCTTCACACCTACCGTGACTTTTCCTTGTGCTTTTTTTACACGTGTGCTGTGCGTGTGGAGCGGTTGGTTCTTTGGCCGTTCATGTATTTGCCTCTTCGTCCTGGTTACTTTCAGAATGTGTCCTTGGTGACGAGGGCGATCATTGGCTCTGTGTTACTGGGTGCACATGGACCATCAGCACTGTTGAGTGTTGAATTAAAAGCAGGATTGACATTGGCGTCTGAGTCTCCAAACTAAATTATATTGCAGTTAAGTTTTTCAACAGTGCTGTGAGTTTTCGTCAAAAAGCTGTTTTCTATATCACTCAAGGCTTGCCAATCCACAGCCACGAATTATCTTGTTTTACTTCTTGGTGAAGTCTTCAGGAGCAACTTTTCATTGATTTGCAGCTTAGCTCAGTACGTGTGGCAACACCGGAAGATGTGAATCAGCAGGTCCACAGTGACGGCCAGTGCGGACGGTGCTGTTGTATGCTCGCTTCTCACTGCTCATCCTTCCCCCGGGATCACCTGGCACATATAAGCATAAGGAGAAAGACTCATGCTCATCTATCGTAATACAGTTGTTCCCACTTAGCCATGAGGTTAGCCACGGTGTCCTGCGGCGTATCTGAAACCATGGCTGTGTCATCGAACCATGGCTATTAGCAAACCCTATACAAACAGTTTTTCCCCTATGCTTATGATGTGTTCAGCGTATAATTCTGTGCAGTGAGTAACTAGTAACACAATAAACCAGTTATAACAACATTCTGTTACTTGTTAGAATGTGGTTTTCGCTCTTCGGTTCCGGTAACATGGCTAAACGCACCAAGAAGGTTGGGATCGTTGGGAAATACGGGACCCGCTATGGCGCCTCCCTCCGGAAGATGGTGAAGAAGATTGAAATCAGCCAGCATGCCAAGTACACTTGCTCCTTCTGTGGCAAGACCAAGATGAAGAGACGAGCCGTTGGCATCTGGCACTGTGGATCCTGCATGAAAACAGTGGCTGGTGGGGCTTGGACCTACAACACTACTTCTGCCGTCACAGTGAAGTCCGCCATCAGAAGACTCAAGGAACTGAAGGACCAGTAGATGCACTGCTGTTTAGACTTGCCTAGTCTGCAATAAATGGGTTAATTTACGTAAAAAAAAAAAAAAAAAAAAAGAATGTGGTTTTCTTGTTATCCTGTTGTGCTTTTGTGCTCTCACTTAAAGGAAGCATTTTTTTTTAGCTTCTTGCTTCACTTCTTCCCCTATTACCAGTGTTGATACTGCTGTAGGTGGGACCACGATTAAGTAAAATGAGGGTTGCTTGAGCACAAGAACTGGGGATGCCCTGACATTTTCTTTGCTGAGGTGGCTACGCCAAACGTAGACAGTCTGGATGAGGGAGTGCTGGACTGGGTGGAATTTTCTCACATGGCTCAGAATGGCGTGTAACCCAAGAAATTTGTTCTGGAATTGCTCAATTAACATTTGTAGAGGGCAGAACTAAGACTAAGAGGGACTACACGCAAGAGCCCCAGGCTGTCTACATTCCTAGGTATTCAGGAAATGTCCTAGGGTGAAGGCGCTTTCATTTCCTACGGCTGTGGTCATCCCTACCGGTAATCTTCCTGTAAATAGAGAGTCAGGAAAATGGAAGCATCGCTCTTCAAAACAAATGGGCTTCATGGTTGTCGGATCTTGTAGACAATCATCTTGGTGTTCTTGCTGAGCTGCTTTTCATTCAGATTCCTTGCTGCATAATTTAAATATAGTACAATTCTCCCCCTTTTAGTGTGCTGCTGTGTTGTAAACGTATATAATTATGTGACTGCCACATAATCCAAACATGGGTATCTGTCTGCTTACAGGTCCCTCATCCTCCTTCCGGCTTAAACCTGTGCCTCCGCTCCCTCATCAACAGAAAGGGGCTTTGACGGCTGGAGCGAGGACTGGTTGTTAACACCAATGCGGCTTTGAGAGCAGCTGCTGTGGTCACTGTCTCCAGCAGTGCCCTGAGCACCTAAGAACCTGTTTTTCTTGTTGTCACACTGCAGTGTGGGAGCTGGACACCTGTTCGCTTCCTTCACTGCCCTTTGAGACCAAGGGTAGAGACCAGTTCAAAAGAGGAATGGTTCCTGTTCATTCGACAAGAAATAGGTTTGATAGTCCTGGGCTAGCCTCTAGTGGCCAGCACCTTCAGAAGAGTCTGTTTATATTTCCATCTGTTGACTCAGGTCACATGTTTTTAAAGGCATCATGTCTTTGATGCCGCTTACTTATTTCTTAGGTGCAGGTGTAGGAATTCTTTGGGTACTCTGGGTTCTGAGATGCCCTGTCCTTCTCTCTCATCTGCTTTTCTCCATTTGAAGGGTTGGGTTTCGATCTGGACTAATACATTAGAGCTAGAAGTTTGGGGTGTTTTTGTTTCTTCTTTTCTGTGTTGCTTGTTTGACCAGCTCTCACACTGACTAGCCCAGACTGGCCTCCAATTCAAGATCTTCTTGCCCCTACACTCTCTGGTTGGAACTTTTGACACAAGATTTTTTTTTCTTTTTTATTGCTATTTCCACCCAAAAATTGTTTCTTTTAGCACCATTTCCCTTTATCCTTGACATCTCCTCAAAAAGCAGTTTTCACTTTTTATGGTTAAAGGAACACACAGCCAGTGTGACCCAGAAATATGAAATAGGCATTTCCAGAAGTAAGTGATATTTTAAATTGTATGCTGTATGAATGCGAATCATCCTTTGCCTAGCATACCCAGATAGTATAAATTTCCCTCCTGTTGGTTACTTAGTAGGTGTCTAGGTTGTCAGAATTTGACACTATCTGCAGTTTGGACACCTACTGGTCCTCATCACTAAGAAACTAGTGTCCTGACCATTTGTTAGCAAACAAAGCTGGCCTTATTTGGAAGGAAGCCAGTCAACTTGGCTTTGCATTTGGAGTCCTTGTCATTGGGCTTGAGCTTCGGCTTGATCTTAGGGACCAGTGAGCATACACAGAGGCCATGAGTGGGATTCACAGGATCCATCCGTGGCCACCCACCCACCAGGAATTGGACTGTACTGGTTCTGTCCATGAGTACACACTGGTTGTACTCTTGGATGCAGCCTGGCTTCACTCTTGGTTTCAGAGATCCCTCAATGGGAACAAAGAATTTGGGTGGTGCTAAATGTTGGTCTGTGGGCTATAGATTGTGACTTAGAGAGTTAGAGAATTCACTGTAGGCTCCTGGCATTCTACATGCTATTAAAAGTTCATCCTCTGGCACATGTGGCTGCTCATATGGGAAGCTCTTAAGACTTACCTTGGTAAGATGGTAACAAGGGGTCTTCCTTAGATGCGGGGAGAGAAAAGGTGAAGGTTATCCGGACTCGGCCCGTGTCCTTCACCTCCCTACTGTACTCTCTGAAAGTATGTGGGCTGGGTATGCACAGGGAACCCAAGCCTGTCCTAATTTGGTTTTCTATTCCTGTTTTAAACATGAACCGAAAACAACTTGGGGAAGAAAGGGTTTGCTTCACCTCACAGGTTTCCGTCTATCATGAAGGGAAGTCAGGAAGAACCTGGAGGCCGGAGCTGAAGCAGAGGGGCAGTGCTGCTGACTGGCTTGCTCTTAATGGCTTGCTCAGCTTATTTCAATATACAGCCCAAGACCACATGCCCAGGGATGTGGCACTAGCCATATCGATCAAGAAGTGCCTCTGTGGCTCGGCTACAGGCTGTCTGGTAAAGGCAGGCCCTCTGCAAAGCATCCCTCTTTGCAGATGGCTCTAGCTTGTGTAGCTAATCATCACAAGCCCTTAGTGTGTATTTTTGTATCAAAACCAGTGTGCAGAGCAGCAAGCTTTTAAATGTGCTGTTTGTTTGCCTAGGAAGCAAAAACTAGAATCTGGCAGCTGTAATCTTATTTTTGTGAAAACATGCGCACTCAAATCTAGGAGAGGAAAACCCTTGCCTTCCCCAGGATCGAGGCTGTGAGCGGGTCTCACTGGTCTCAGGAATCCAGAGAAGGGTCAGGACAACTCAAAACACATGTCACTCTCACTCCGAAGCCTTCCACTGTGGAACAGTCCCCCCGCCCCCTGCTGTGCTGGCTAATGCAGAGACGGTCCAGACTGTCTGTAACACTTTCTCACATGCTCACAGATGTGCCCAGGTCCTTGGAGTGAGGTGTGATGTTGTGTGAGGCGTCTGCTGAGATGAAGTGTTGTATTCTGTTTGTTCACCATCATCTGTAATAGAAACTATGTGTGTTCAATTATAATTGTGACCATTATTGTTATAATCCTAATTTTTAAATTATGAGGTTGGATTTTATATTCTGATGCTATAGGTAATATAAGTGCATTTTCACAAGCACAGGCCTGTCTTGTGTCAAGAAGAGATTTTCTTCAAACCTCTCATTTATTCATTTAAAGGTAGAGAGTAGATGTCACCATATTTTTTTGTTTGTTTGTAGTGCTGAGGGTTGAACCCAGCACTTTGTATGTACCTGAAACACTCTATTACGGAGCTTTCCGTTCAAGCTCTACCAAAAGCTTTAGAAAAAGTGTGTGCATATGTGTTTGTATGTGTGCATGTGCCGGTATATGCAAGTGTACATGTGTATGCACATATGTAACAGTACTAGCTAATGCTCACTAAGTGGGGAGCTTGCCGTGCATAAAGCTGCCTGCCCCCAAGGACAGAGGTGTGCTAGAGTTCTGGCAGTTCTGGCCTTGCTGAGAGGACTGTGTACTTATTTTGGCTCCCTCTGCTTTGCATGTCTTCTGTGTCAGTTGCTATTTTGACCGTGTGTACCTTGTGACCAGTGGCCGTCCCCGGTTCCCTGTCAGTGTCCACTGGGCACTAGACCAATGCCCGTGAAGCATTGGAGACATACGATATCAGAGAAGAATCTGGTTTATCAAAACATGCAGGCTGCTTTAGAGGAGCAGACGCATGTGAAAGATGAGGACTGTTGATGAAGAGCCAACTTTAATATGTACTTAGTGAAAGCCACCAACAGTTACCTAACTAATAATCCAGAATTTATGAAAACATCCACTGTGCTATGGATATTGTTCTAATGTTCATATTGTGAGTCTTGGGTCATAACACAATAACCAATAACACACACACATATGTCTGTCTGACCAATAACACACACACACACACACACACACACACACACACACATGCCCCCCCTCACACACATACACGTCAAGAAGGAGCACAGAAACCCCAGTGTGCCACGAGAACTGTCCTTTCTGCTTTCTAAAGGGATTGCGCTAGGCCTGAAGAGTTTTGACGGGAGCCTCTCCTCCACCTTGCCTCTGCCGGCTGTCTCTGTGTAGCACCTTTTTGTTTGTTACTGCATTTTGCTTCTAGGCTAGTCTCTTTCACTGACAAGCTAGTTTCTTCGTAATGGTTTTCTTTCGACTGGTTCGGGTCTAGATTTAGTGCTAACAGGATGAGAAGTTAAAAGTGCCAGTCTTTTAAGTGTGTGTGCGAGGAGCTGGACCATTCCCGTTCACTGGTAGGCAATGGTGACCTCTACAGTTCCTACCGATGGAGGCCCTTCAGAGGAAGTTGTTTCCTTTTGGTTTATTTTCCACTTGGAGTCATTGATTGATTGACTGATACTGTTTTGACAGTTTTCTACAGGAGGCATTTAATTTTTGGACACAGTCAGTTGTTGATTGATGATTATTCTGTAGTTCTGGTGATGGTCGTTGTCGCTGTGGCTGAGGCCACCCTAAGGCTGAGATTAAAGGTCAGCCTCCTGAGCCCACAGATTCCTCAGCCTGTGCAGACCAGGCATGTTTAGAACGAGAAAACCCCTGTATTGAACACACACTGACTCCTCAGTGTTGTTCTGAAAGCTGTGCAGTGCAACAGTGATTTCCATGGCTTGTTAGCGATCACAGGTCATCTGGAAATGATGGGCAGCTCTGTGGAGGCCTTGGGTAGGTTACTTAAATATTCCATGGCTCTGCTAAGGAACTTGAGCATCTGGGCATTTGGCTGTCCACAGGCAACATGGAACCAATCTCCTGAGAATGGCCCGGCTGCCCCTGTCCTGTTCATTGACTGATCAATATATGAATCAGGAGAGAGGTCCCTGAGCAGGAAGCAAGGCAGTCTGGGAAAGTCTCCTTGGGAAGAAAATTGAAAGGCATCTGAAGGAAATGCCTGAGGCTCTATGAAACTTTCTAAGAACCTGCTCTCCCTGCTTCCAGGCATCCTGTGAGGAGATTGAGAAATACCCAGAGTTTAGAAACTAGGTCCCAAAACAGGGGACCTTGCTCATCTCTAGAACAGGGACCATTTATGACTAAAGGGTCCCAGACCCTGCTCGTGAGAGGTAGCTACCCCTGGGGTAATTGAGAAGTGCATGAACAACACACTGGAAGCATCTGTACGCTATGAGCAACTGCCTCTGTCAACCCAACAAGTTAGGCCTCCCTTCCCTCCAGCTGTGCTTAGTGTAGGAAGGGCCTCTAAGTCAGGTCAGGACTTTTGCACAGACTGAGACCATGGGAAAGTGGGAGGAATACCCAGAGAGGCAGGCAAGAGCTTCCACTTGGCCCCAACGTTCAACTCTGTGTCTTCTCATTTTCTTTTTTTATTATGAGTGCCTACATGTATCCTTCTGGTGTGCCTAGCACCCCCAGAGCTCAAGGTGTCAGATCCCCTGGAACTGGAGTTATGGGTGCTTATGAGCCACCTGACAAGGTGCTGGGAAAGGAATCCCAGTCTTCTGCAAGGACAGCAAGTGCCCTTAACCTCAGCTAGCTCCTCGGACGCCTCCTTCCTTTTTGTAAACCGCATTGGGAATTCACTCCTCAGTGTTCCATTTTTGTTTGGTTTTGTTCTTCCACACTTTTTTCTCCCACTTCAGTTTGACTAGACTTTTTAGTTTCAACCTGTCACTAAACTTAAATTGGTTTTTCTTTCTCTCACATTATCCTGACCTCAGTGAGCTGGTCCCCCACCACACACTGCCCTGTGAAGGTGCCACAGGTGCTGAGGAGACTTCTTTGTCTAGGGTCACATCTGCCTTTTGCCTTTGAGCAAACTGCATTCCTAGGAGAGTGGCTTGTCAGCTTTCGGAGTCCTTCCTGGTACTTGGGCTACCGATCTCCACTGAGGAATTCCTTCTACCTCGGCCTACATTTCTGTAGCTCACAGTGTCTTGTACACATCAAGTTTAGAGGCCCTTGTTCTCTCTGGAGGTAGGTGGCCAGATGCAGACTTGCCACCTGGGCAGAGAGGAGAAGCCCTATCTCCTGCCTGTGGCTTGTTTCTTTCCTTTCCCTTCGTTTTTATGGCTCTCTTGGTCTTTCCCATCTTTGGTATTTCTCCTCTTCTGAAGGAGCCACATTCCTCCATAGTTTAGGGTACAGGAGAGGAGCCCTAGGGGGAAAGGCAATCTCTAATTGGCCTAGCTCACTTTATAAGGCCTCCAAAGCATTTTAGTAATACACAGATTTGTGGGGAAAGAAAGAACATGATTTTTTTTATGTACACAAACAGATGATGGTCTGTTTGACCCTGGGGTTTTTATGCACCACAGCTGTCTTTGTGGTTTCAGGTAATGAGTCAATGGCTGTCTGAATTTCACCATGTGGTTCATTTTGCCTTGTGGAAAGGTCACATGGACCGCCACCCCTTTACCCAGGAAAGGTGGCTCCTTCATGTGTTGTATCTGCTTCTGGGTCTGGAAATGAGCCCCATTCTCTGGAAGCCAGCTAGATCACGCTTCTGCCACAGGTTGGAACCAGTCCTGTCCTCCACACGGATGGGGCATCTTTAGCCTGCTGCCCACTGCAGGACACTTGGCACTCAAGTGAGCTCCTCCCTAACAGTCTAACAGGCTGATAAAGGAAGTGATGAAGAAGCTTGTCAGGAAATGGGTGGAAATAGCTCGGCAGCCTGTACAAAAGATTGCCCCAGACACTACTCACCGTCATGGAGCTTTGCTTTTCTCTGCATCTTGGGGCAGGAGCCTTGCTGTGTCAGCACCTCCCACTGCTGGGCCAGCAGAGTGCCTCACAGGCACTCACCCATTTCCAATGTGAGCCATGGTTCTCCCAGTCCGGCTGAGCCATGGTTCTCCCAGTCCGGCCGTCCCTCATTGAACACAACACCTTGCTACACAAGATACATGGAGGCCTATTTGTTGATGAGCATTCTCCTCCAGCACCTTCGAGGGCAGGCACACTGGTCCCATAATCCCCAGCTTTCAAGAAAAGTAAGCTTTCAAGATGGTCCCACCCTGGACCCAGTGTTCAGAGACAGTTCCCTCTGGGTGTCTGCTCTTGCCTCTGAGTACCCAGCACCTCTTTCTCTAAGGGATCCAGCATTGCCAATGCCTCCTGGAGGTGGAATCTAACTCCCAGAGGAGGCCTTCTGCCCTCTGGCTTCCACAACTCTCTGTGTTTGTGAGAAAGTCTAGGGAGCGAGGTGTTCCGCTTCTACGCCTGTCACTGCCGTCAAGGGTTGGGCATGGGGTGGTATGCTGTATCATTAGTTGTTGTCTTTCTCAGACCTCAAAGTAAGAGCTTGCCTTCTCTCTCCCTCCTTCCCAGAGAGTTCAGCCAGATAACTTGGAAGTCTGGAAAGCTGAAGAGGCGATGAGGAGGGTGTCTGCATCTGAAGGCGTGGTTTAACTGGTAAGGTGAGTCTTTGTGGAGGGCACACACATTTTGGAGACAGCAGAGCACAGTGCTAGCCTGTTTTCTGAGTGCAGGTGAAGGCACGCAGTGAAGGGTGGTCCTGTCTACCTAACACACAGCCGAACAGAGCCCTGAGAAGTGTAAGCTGTTCCTGGGATGAGCATGTGTTCCCAGCTTATAGGGACGTGGAGTTCTCAGCCGTCCTGTGATAGGGACTGGCAGGACAGGGAGGTTAAAGGAAATGTGAACGTTTCTTCCTGAACTGAATCGTGGTCCTGAAAGAGCTCTGACCGGCTCTAACTTAAACTTTTTGGGTTTTTAGACAAACTTATAGCCCAGGCTCATGATTCTCCTGCCTCAGTGTCTTGAGTGCTAGGATTACGGGCACATTTTACCTTGCTCACCTTACTTTAGACTTTTTATAAAGGAACAGAGCTGGCACAGAAAGGGAGGCAGAGGCTTACTGCGGGGGACTGTTATGAGCCTACCTCGGGACAATATTTCTCCGAGCGTTTCCTGGAGCGCAGCTTCCAGGCTGTTGACGCAGTGGGCATGGTGGTGCGGTCAAGTGACTGGGAAAGGTTGCATCAACTAACTGGTCTAAGAACTGATGGACCTTACAAGTCTCCATGGCTGTGTGTAGTCAGCAGTGCTGGCCTTGATCCTGTGCAAACTGTGGCTTGTGAGCAGCATTCCACTTGGGAATCAGGTATCTTCTGAACATCAGCCACAGTGGTGCAGACACCAAGGATGCAGCTATCGACGGGATTGGCAGTGCTTATATGCAGAGTGTGAATACTACATGGGACAAAAGGAATCACTAAGACACAAAGGCTTAATAGAATGATTCCCTAGAGCTGGGTGGCCTGCCTTTCATACTGAATCTGACCGTTTGTATCTTCCTCATGGTAGAAGGGCATGTAGCCTCTGTCTCCTTGTATATCGGCCTCATAGGAGCGGTTGTTACAAGGACGGAAATTATGAATGCTGGCAGGACTACATTGTATACAGATGCCATCAGATCTGTTCATACAGTGAAAATAGCTGAACCCTCTGGCTCAGGTTGAAGGTGGAGAGATGGGATGACTTGCAGTACAGACTTAATGCATGTGAGCAATGGTAAGCTAAGCTGAAGGTAGGCAGAGGGTGTGGGGGAAAGGGAGCAAAGGTTCGGGGAAGTCACTGATTGAGTCCCATGCTTTCTTGTGTTCAACGACACTCAGGAAGTCAGGCTGTCACCTGAAAAGGACATCTGTGCAAGCCCGTTCGGAATGGGCAGAAAGCTTTCTTCTGATGTCAGAGATGAGAAGAGGATGCTCACCCCACCACTGCCCTTTAGTATTTGTGCTGGTTAATTTAAATATGTGGGCTTGACTAGATGAAAGGGACTACAGCGCTAAAGAACTGGTCAAGCTGTGTGTGTGTGTGTGTGTGTGTGTGTGTGTGTGTGTGTGTGTAGGGCATTTGGGGAGGAGATTGTGAGTCAGTAGAATGCATGGGGAAGATCTGCTCGCCACGTGCGAACACCACCCAGTCAGCCAGCACGTCAGATATATGGAAAAGACCAAGAAGATGTTGATTGTGTCTTTCTCCTAGAGCTGGAGTATCCTTATTTTCAGTCATTGGACATTACCAAGAATTCTAGAGACTTTGGACTCCTGTCTCACACCATAGCCCTGAAAGTTCTCAGGCTTTCTGCCCAACTGGACCAACAGGTCTGGCATTGCCTTCTCAGTTCTGAGGACTTTGGACTTGGCCTGAGCCATGCTCAGACATCCTTTGGTATCTCTAGCCTGTAGGTGGCCCACTGTGGACTTAGTCTTCGTTATCAAAAAACCCAGAACCCCAAATAACTCACCTCTAACCCATCCATCCACCCTTCCATCCACACATCGATCCACCCTTCCATCCACACATCGATCCATCCATCCATCCACCCACCCACCCACCCACCCATCCACCATTTGTCCATCATTTAGTTTGTCCTTCTTCCTGGTTCCATTTCTTTGGTAAACCTGGAAACTCTCAAAACTAATGAAGGTTAGAAAGCTAATATGGTATTTTCTAGAGGTTGTAGCCAGGGCAGTTATGCAAGAAAGTGAAATGTGAGACTTTCAGATTAGAAAGGAAAGGACAGAACTATCTTTGTGTGCAGATGACACTATTTTATGTAAAGAAAATCCTTAAGAATCCATTAGTGTGAGAGAAAATGAATAAGATCACAAGGTTATAGGATATAAAACATGTGAAAAGATCAGTTGTATTTTGTAAACTTTAAATGAATAATATAACAAGCTTTTTCCATGTAGTGGCATGACAAGAATAGAAATAAATTTGGCAGATGTCGAAGAGAACACTGTTAACTATGAGACATCATTGAAATAAATAAATAAATAAATAACAAATAAATGTGAAAACATGTCATATTCATAAATCAGTATAGCTAGCATCATCAAAAACTCTGTACGCTTAGCAGGGCACAATGGCACATGCTGTAGAGCCAGCATGCAGAAGGCGAAGGTAGAAAGAGGCTGGCTTTGAGGCCAGGCTGAGCCTCACATTGACACCTTGTCTCGTAACAACAACAACAAATTCACTACTTGCCAAATTTATCCACTAATTCGATTCAGTCTCTATAAAACTTCAGCTGAATCCTTTTGCAGTTAACCCATGACTGAAGAGGCATATCAGTGGAGCCAGGATGTCCACAACAGGCTGAAAGGGAACAAAACAGAAAACTCCCCCTCCCGGTTTAAAATTACTTCCAAACCCAGCCTGGGCATCAGGTTGGAAATGCAGACACATAGGATAAACTCGAGGGTCTAGAAATAAATCCACACACCTGTGGTTGGTTGATTTCTGGAAATTTAGGAAAACAATTCCAAGAGGAAAGAATGCTGAGTGTCTGTGGCACAGTGTCTCTGGTGACGGGCTGTCCATGTGCAGAAGGATGAGACTGAGGCCCTTCCCCACACCATATCACAAAAGTTAATTCAAGACTAATCAAAAGCCTACTGTGAGAGCTACAGCTTTAAAAGTGATAGGAAACTTGGAAGAAACTAGAAGAAAACATAAATTTAATGATTTTCAACAGGATGTGGCTTTTAAGATACAACATGGAAAGCACAAATGACAAGAGAGAAACTGAAGTGACGGTCGTTAGGATTAAAGAGTTCTGTTTATCAAAGTGCAGGGACAAGAAAATGAAAGGGCTGGAGAGGCGGCTCAGAGGTCAGGAACTTCTTCTGTGCAATCATAAGGACCAGAGCTTAGACCCCAGCACCCACGTAGGAAAAAAAAATGCGAGATGCAGTTCTGTGCATGCTTGTAATCCCAGCACTGAGGGGGCAGATAAAACAGCATGACTCTGGGTCATGCTGGCTGTCAGCCTCGCTGAGAGATGCAAGATCCTGGTTCAACAAGAGGCCCTGCCTTAAATAAGAAACAGTGGTGAGCGTGATAGAAAAAGACAGTGGACACTCTCGGGCATGCACCTGTACATACTGAGAGAAAACTAACAAAACAAAAACAGTTTCAAGTCATATGTGTGGTATGGGGCTATATTTAGAACATGTTAGGGCTTTTATGACTTACAAAAACAATTAAGACTGGGTAGAAGCATGGATAGATGTTTTTCAGAGAAGATGTGGTAATGGTGAAGAAGGGCAGGAGAAAGCTTTTAGCATCATTGTTTCCTAGGGCAATCAGGCACCATGTCATCCCTGGTGTGGAAGACGTGTAAGGATGGGTGTGACGGGTACTGGTGAGAACGGAGGGGTGTGGGCTTTCCTATGCTGCTGAGTTCTGTGGATACACGAGGCTGGGGGTGCAAATGTGGCGATGAGTGTTGAACTCTGAGGTACAGTCCAGAGAGGAGGTGAAACACCATGACAGGCAAACCTACAACCAGTGGTCACTGAGGTTAGTATGAGGTAGGTTAGAGTCACAGAGCCACAGAAGAACCTGGGTCAGCAGAGCTGTGGCCTGAGAGAGGCCCCTGATGTAAGTTGACTTGCACAGAGAGAGGGTCCACAGAGTCAAGAATTACCCCGGAGCTCTCAGTGAGAGGACTATTTTTCAGAAGCGTAGAGATGGATGTTGTCCACAACCTCCTCAGGAATGGCTCAGCCTTGGTGACACAAAGTCGGAGTGTGCCAAGGCAGTGTGGTGAGTGAGAAGGCAGGCAGAGGGAGACAGCTGTTTGATGCTGTAAAACAGACAGCATCACTTCCTGCTCTGCTGAAGGTCATTGCAGGGATGGCTGTTGGGTTGGAAGGCCTAATGCTCCTATGGTTAATGATCACACATGTAGCAGTGCCTGAGAACCTGCAGACCGAGTAGGCACACAGGAGGGCTTTGCAGAGCCGAGGTCCTGGAAAAACTGCCATGGTGCTCTCTGTTCTCCGGTGGTTGTGACTGTGTTTTGTTGTTTTGCTGTGTATTGTGCTAGGGGTTGAGCCCAAAGCCTGGGCACATGCTAACCATGAGCTTTACCGCCAAGGCACTTCAGGCGATTTGTTCCTCCCAAACTGTGATTGGGAGGAAAGTTAGAGAGGACACTATGCTCTTAGACGCTGTAGGGTCCTGACAGCAAGTGCTTTGCTGTTTGTGTTTATATGACTGGAGTATGGAGGCAGGCCCCAATGTTAAGGTAAAGGGGACAGAGGGAGAGAGAGAGAGATATAGAGAGACTGAGACTGATTGACTTAGGGTGTGCTTTTTGGAAATGTCAAAGATGCTGACTGGCTTTTGCCACCTCTGTTAGTGTGCCCCCATCACTACTGGACTTCTTTAATAATTTAGATGATTGAAAATTGCATTTTGAGATGCATGTTCCTTCAAGCGACAGCCCAGCCGTCCCTCCTCTTGGGAACCTGTTCCTCCCGGACAGGTTGCTCCTCAGACTGGAAAGCCCTAGTGCTAAGTTTTGAGCAAATATCATGGTTTGAGCAAATGAGTTCAGGGCTCATTGTGATCAGTCTGAGCAGTATTTTTCTTCCTGCCAAGTGTGTGTGTGTATGTGTGTGTGTGTGTGTGTGTGTGTGTGTGTTATTTTTGACCCCATGAGTTGGGAGTTGCTTTACTATATTTTATTGTACATGTGGGAATTATGTATTGAGGGTTTTGTGGAAAAAAAGTTTCCAGTATTACTTTCTTTAAAATGTTGCTATTCCAGAAAAGGTATCTTTTTTTGAATTTTGTTTTCATCCGGCTTCGGACTTTAGCATCTGTCAACTTCCAGTCACTGCACACTGAGTGGTTATCTAGGAAGAAATGATTGACCTTTGATCCTTAGCTGCATGCTAAGGGATACTTTCCATGGCTTGATTTGTGAAGAGTGAGAGAAAGAGCTGCAGAGAAGAAGGGTTGGAAGCCTCTGCTGGGGACTCAGCCTTGCAGCTAGGCTGCAGCAGGCCTCACCATGGCCAGGGCCAGGCCAGGTCAGTGTGCTCGTTGTCTGGTTCTTCTCGGATCTGCTGTGGGTAGCAGGTGCTGCTGACAAGGAGGAGTTCCGATTCCATGTGCTTCCGGTGGATCTGTGCAAATTGCTTTGTTTCTCAGAAACATCTCATTTGTCTTGGGCAGTAGCCAGGTCTCTAATGTGGGTGGTGTGTGCTGTGTCATAAACTTCAGGCCCCGGAGCCTGAGTCTTGCCTTGCTGTTGGCTCAGATGCTCCTGTGGAGCCAGCCTCAAGCCTGTGGGAGACTTCAGGGTAGAGTGAAGGAATGCGCTCACACCTGGGTGGACAGATGGCTATGGTGGGGTGAGCTAGTGAGGAGATGGCAGAAGAGGCCAGGTGAGGGAACTGGGGCCTTCCTAAGCAGGGCCGTGGAGTTGCGTTTAGACAGTTGCTTGGCACTCCATGGGCGGGGGCTGTCTTCTGTTGTCGCTGTTCTTATACCTGGCAGGGATGGCTAGATATTGATGATGAAATTGACTTCCGGACAGTCAATTAAACATCCCATGAAAATTCTAAGTAAAATTGTATGTGTCTTCCCCTCCTGAGTTCTTTCTTTCCTCTCCCTCCCTCCTTTCCTCCTTCCCTTCTTTCTCTCCCCATTTTTTTTTCCTTTCTCCTTTTCTCTGCTGCCAGCTACCCAAAATACCAAGGGTATCCAACTCTCTATCAGGCATAATTAACCAGAATATAGCCTTTCTAAAGGAATCACTTTCTCTTAAAAGTCTTTTATTAAATCTAATTAATCTCTAGGCCTAATTTATAATAACATTTACTGTGGGACAGGAAGGAGGAACAATGGCTGCAGCAGACCTTTGTACCTCTGCATGCCTCTCCTACCTGTGTACTCTCCCGTTCTCCATCTTCCCCATACATGCACCCCGAACATGCATCCAGCCTGTAATTGCATGAAAAATAAGGTGGAACAGCCTTGAAGGGCAAACAGGGCATGCGCCACAGTAAGGTAAGAGGCCGACTCTAAATTGGAACAGGTCTTAGTGTTTCTCGTTTCAGTTTCTTTGGATTGTTTCACTAATTCCCATCTCTGGACTTAAGACTTTTCAAACATTCTTTGGCCCTGGGAGGGAGTTGTATAACCATAAAACTTGAGAATCCTGGCCCTGGAATAAATGTTCCTTAAAAACCCCAAGGACAGAAAATTGAATACAGCTGTGCAAAAGAGAGAGAGAGAGAGAGAGAAAGAGAGAGAGACGAGCAAGCACTGGTTCCAGGCTGCAGGCATCCTGACCAGCTTTCCCAGGGCACTTGGGTTGTGGCCTCTAGGAAATGGGATGCAGGGAGCAGCTTCAGGGATGGGCCAGGACTTCCTCAGAGCTGTGCTGTTGCTGGGTGGGGTGCAGTCACAATCCTCGTCTTGACTGTCCCCTGCACAGGCCGTGGTCCTTCCTGCAGAGGATTGGGGTTTCTAGGTGGTTTTGTTAGACACCCTGAGTCCACAGCACTTGCAGTCCCTGGTAAAGGAACCTCGGAGCCTACAGGCAGCCCCAGAGTCACAAGAACCGAAAGGGTTTCCCTCTTCTCCTGAGGCCCTGGGATCATTGCCCAGCCCGAGAAGTCCTCTGAGTGTTGTCCTGAGAACGAGGCAGCCCTCCCCAACCCCAGCCTAAGTATGAAAACCAGGATGTTGATTCTGGTGTTCGCCTGGTGGGTCTCTTTATTCGGGCTGTGGTTCTCAGGGAGCGGTCACCATGGGCCCTAACCTTGAGGCGGCCTGGCATTAATCACTTTCTCTTTGTCAGACTGTGTAACTGTGATTTGTACTTCTTCCTTTACAAGATTAGATTACTGTAATTTTCATATCCTGGATGGCTCACTAGGGGTTTCAATTAATACTTTGTTGGTACAGGAAGCATTCTTGTGTTTCTGGGGAGAAAGGAATAAACTTGCCTGCTTGGCCATCATCTGCACTCATCAGACAGGGCCCCTCTGAAAAGCGATCCTTCCTTCAGGACTTCAGATAGCTGTCCATGAAGGATGCTGTGCCTCCCTCCTTGTTTAACTGATGCCAAGCCTGTAGGATAAGAATGCATGGAGAAAGCCAGGGAGCTCCATACTGACATCAGACTGTTTAATGAGAGAACTCTTTCCCAAAGAGGCACTTTGGAAGGAGACAGACTAATTCAGGCATGTGGGATCATCAGCCCAGAACCAGCCTGGGGTAAGGTGAGGCAAGGGTACCCCAAGGGTCAACTCTACCTGTAAAATACTCTTAACTCTGGTAGTTTTTCTTTGGGACCTCCCTTTTTCTCTCCCCCCCCTTCTCTGTGTGAGTGGGTATGTGTGTGTGTGGGGGGGTGTCTTCCTCAGTCACTCTCCTCCTTAGTTTTTGAAATAAGGTCTCTCCCTGAAACTGCAGCTTGCTCACTCCTCTAGACCGACTGGCTGGTGAGCTCCAGAGATCCTTCTGTCCTTGCCTCCCCGTTCTGGGGTTACAAGCTTCCCCTAGCTTGCTGGGGAATCAAACACAGGTCCTCATGCTTGCATAGCAAGCACTTTATCAACCATGCAGTCTCCCCAGCCCTAGAACTAACACTATTGCAATCTTTCAGCAACTATTTATTGAGCCGATCTCCTAGGCACTGTTCTAGGTTTTGGCACCAAACAGGCCACAAAGCAGACAGAATGTCTGTCCTCACAAAGGTCATGTTTCATGATCCTGGGTCTCTGTGGAGCCATGAGGGGAATTGTAGGGAGGAACTTCGGTTATGCAAATGTATGCACTTCCTTCCTCCCACACAATGGATCTTCCTATTCTACTGCAACATGGATCGAGTGTATTTTCCAGCCTAACTCTGCTCTTTGTGAGGAGGCATGGGTAAGTCACTTGGCCTCAGGACTCAGATCTTTGAAGGGATGGTCTGCTGTACTGTCCTTGGGAGAGAGAGGCTGAGGTATGTCTTATTCTTGTCGTCCCCCCTCCCTCCCCATCTATCGAGTCTTCTTTCTTCCTTCTTGACTCATGGATTCCATCTCTCTCTGCCCCCTTTCTTTCTTGGTCCCCTATGGTCCCTCACCCTTCCCCTGGAAGCTGTTGTGCTTCTGCTTTGTAATTTGAGATGGTGCTTTGTCAGGGAGTGACAGAGTCTTGGTTCTTGTAGAACCGAATGTAGCTACAGAGGGACACTTGGCCCAGGCCAGTGATTTTCAGTGCCTGGACACAAATCAAATCTTCCCTAATGGCAGGGAAATGAGAACATTAAGAAACTGAAATGCATGTTTGATGGATTCAGCTGCCTTCTGAATCCTTCCATTGCTTATTTTTCCTCAACTTGTACTGTTGGGGACCTGTGTTCCCAATGCCAAGTTGAAGCGACGTACACAGGCAAGTGACATGGTACATACAGTGTGCACTGGAGGGTCCAGACGTGTAACGTGCCGACAGTGGAGGGAGTCAGCGCCATAGAAGACTGTACTGTGTCGTGTCCCGCGCTGCGCGGTGACTGAGCCATGAGATGTCCATCATCGTATGATTGCTATAATGTGGAGAGTGCAGTGCTAGGAACAACTGTACCGTGGAGGCTACAGTGCTGTAGAATGACTATGCAATGGTGAGTCCAGTTGTGGTGTAGGATGACCGTACCGTAAAGAGTCCGGCACTGTAGAATGGCTGTACCATGGAGAGTCCCAAGCTTGGAAGTCTGTACCACGCGAGTACAGCTCTCTCGAATGACTTGACTGGAGAGAGTTCATCTCTGGAGAATAGCTGAACTGGGGAGAGTCCAGCACTTAGGATTACTATACCATGGAGTGTCCAGGGTTGAAGAATTACTGTTCTGTAGAGTGACCATTGCTGTAGGGTTCCTGTGCAGTAGAGGACTCAGCACTTTAGAGGACTCTACCGTAGACCATTGAGCACTGCAGAATTACTGTACTGTGGAGTGTCCACTGTTGAGGAGTGACTGTACGGTGGACTGACCAAGGCTATGGGAGGACTGCATAGTGGAGGCTCTAGCACTACACAATGACTGTGTCTTCCATGGTCCCAGGCTGTAGAATGGCTATATCGTGGAGTGTCTAGCAATTTAGAATGAATGTGTCATGCAGGATGCACTCGGGAGAACGAGAGTACCGTGTGTGGATCCAGCTTTGTAGAACGGCCATAGAGTTGCTTGTAACTCCGTTGCGGAGAGTCCAGCTCTGCAGGACGCTGGTACTGGGGAGGGTCCAGTTGTCTATGGTGACAGTATTCCTGCAGATTCTGACTGCAGAATGACTGCTCGGTGGAGGGTCCAACACTGTGGCATGACTGTACAGTAGAGCCCATCACGTTAACTCTGTGTAGGTTCCGGTGCTATAGAACGGTTGTACTGTGAAGGGTCCACTGCTGTGAGATGGCTGTACTCAGGGCTATAGAACGGTTGTACTGTGAAGGGTCCACTGCTGTGAGATGGCTGTACTCAGGGCTATAGAACGGTTGTACTGTGAAGGGTCCACTGCTGTGAGATGGCTGTACTCAGGGCTATAGAACGGTTGTACTGTGAAGGGTCCACTGCTGTGAGATGGCTGTACTCAGGGCTATAGAACGGTTGTACTGTGAAGGGTCCACTGCTGTGAGATGGCTGTACTCAGGGCTATAGAACGGTTGTACTGTGAAGGGTCCATTGCTGTAGCAGAAGTGTAATGTGCAGGGTCCGGTGTCACAGAATGACTGTGCCTTGAAGTGTCTGCCCCCGGGGAATGACCGCACTGTCACAAGTCCAGCAGTGTAGAATGATGCTGCCACGTACATCTAGCACAGTAGAAATGTTGTACTGCATATGCCTGTAGAATTTTTGGGATGTGGGTTGTGTCACCTTTGAGTGTCCAGTGCCGTAGAATGACTGTAAGGAGCTGTAGGCTCACTGTACCATGGATGGTGCTAGGATATGGAATTGCCTATATGGAATTGCGTATATGGAATTGTACGCTCAGGGTTCTATGATGACTTCCAGTATGGGGTCCTTGCTGTAGAATTATCATCCCACTGTGTGCCCCGTGTTACTGGGTGACTCTAGCCTGCAGGATCCAATGCTGTAGCATAAGAGTGTTGTACATTGTCCAGTGCTGTAGAGTGGCACGCTGTGGAGAGCCCAGCGATGTAGAATGTCTGTGCCATGCGTGGCCCACTGCTGTGGAATGGCTGTACCGTAGAGCGTCAAGTGCTGTGGGATTATTTCACTATGGAGGGTCTAGCTCGATGGACTTAATGTACTGTTGGTTCCCCTCATTGTAAGTTCATTAGGCTCTGGAATTGCCATGATGCAGCCATCACGTGTTTCTGGACAGGATAAGCTAGAACCCTCCCAGGCTGCAGGCGTGTGCTACCAGCTGGGTGGTGCACACCTTTGAGGGCATGCTCTTCCGGGCCACCTCACCCCCGATTCCAGTGGATAGAATGCTCCTGGATTCCTGGCAGTAGCACAGGGCTTACATTTTTTTCTGGCAATCCTTGGGAAGAAAGAGGTTCGGCATGCTCTTCACTCGGGACTCGGGGTGGGCAGTTCTCTGTTGGTGTCTAGGCCAGTGGAGGAATCACAGTGGTGCTGGGCCTGATGACGGTGCGCCTGTGTGGAGAGGAGAAGGCCGGCGCATCTTGGCTGGTGCAGGAAGTCCTCACTCATCTGGGTTTGTCCGTCAACGTTGCCTCGCTGGAGAAGAGTCTCTGGGGTTCTGCCATAGCATATCTGCTGCTCCAAGGAGACAGAACGTCCCTATTTTTAGATGTCTAACAGTCTGACTGGAGCATGTCACACTTTGGACATCTCTGCTTACTCGTAGCACTCTTACCCTGGTGTCCAGGAATGTGATGTTGGTCAAGCTGAAACCGAGGCTGTGTCCCTGGAGTCTGGACCAGGCTCACCCCTGGCAAACTCCTGTTTTGTTTTGATCCCGAGGCCAGCATGTCTGGGCTGAACTTTGTAGTGCAGCCATGGCTCTGGGGTTGCCACTAGGGAGAATCAGCTGCGTCATTTGTTCAACCCACTGACTTACAAATAACCCCAGAGCTCAAAAGATCTTCATCTGAAGCCAGTTGAGTTTGCCAGAAGCTTTCAGAAAGAGAGTACAGACAGACAGACTCCACAGATTACCTGAATGACCAAGAAAGCAAGGGATTGACTAGAAATCATCATTACTGAAGATATTTGTCTTTTAAATAAAGCGGCATACAAGCAAAGTGAGTATGGGATAGATGGCCACAGTGTTAGGCCCACCCTTATGCGTGGAGATTAGGAGACTATGCACAGCCTTGTTAGGACCCTGTGAATGAATCCAAGTCTTGTCCTGCCATAGCAGGGATCAGGATAGTTAGTACACAGGCCCTGACTCTGTAGTCTTCCATCTCCTGGAAACGAGAAGCTTTAAAAAGATGTTCAGTAACTGCCCAAGTTCATTGCCATTAAAAGGCAGGACTCTTCAGAAGGCAGAAGCCTTAAGAGTATTGTGGCCTTGCTTTCCCTGTCCTGGTCAGGCTCCGATGTCATGATTATTTTAGAACAAGAAGGGACATAATGAGACCAAGGCAGCTACCCAGAAACCCTTGGTAAGCCCTACCTAGCTTGCTTTCTGAATTATGCATTGATTCATGATCCTGAGAAAAAGCAGAAAGTCTTGTAACTGCATTAAAACACCTAGGGCTTGGAAATGTGCTGTCCCCAGAACCTAGACAATGAAGCATACACTTAAAATCCTAGCGCTGGGAAAGGGGAACCAAGAGCATCTCTGGAGTGCACTGGCCACTCAGCTGCATCTACTCAGCAGTTCTAGGTCTTAGGGAGACGCTGTCTCTAAAGAAACAATACCTCATACAGGTGACACCCAAGGTTGACCTCTGGCCACCAAATGCATATACAAACACAGTGCACACACATCCACACACATATTAAACAAAAGAAAGCAAAGAAAAGGAGCTGGGAGAAAGAAAGGAAGAGAGAAGGGAAGGGAGGAAGGGGAGGAAGAATGAATGAATGAATGAATGAATGAATGAACGAATGAATCTACCCATAAGTGCTTGTGGATTTCACATCACAAACATTTATTACCTTTATGGAGTGGCTGACTGACTCATGTTCCTCAGAAATAAAGAAATCACAGGTCCTCTGCCCTTTCAGGGCCAGGGAAGGGTTTAGTGGAATTTTAAGGGTGGTGAGGACTTTCCTGAGTGAGGAGGAGAGGGACAGGCATTCACTGGAGACAGGAGTGCCTTACTATGGCAGTATGGCTTGTGTGGCTTCTTGTGGTTGACTTGATGGGGTGGCAGTGACGTGGCATGCCACTCAAGAGCCATGAGGGGTCATGCAGTGTACCCTGTACATTCTGTGTTCTGCCAATAGTGCTGTGCCAGATGGTACCTGGAGAAATTGCCAAAGCTCTAAGAGAAAATCAGTTCCTGGCCAGAAATGAGGTGACCTCCAGGCTAAGTGTAATTTCTCATGTATTTATAAAGGACTATTATTAAATATTTAGCCAATTTAATGGTAAAGCTTGGCAAGCAAGGCGAAGAGTAACTGTCCAGTAGAGTAGCTGTCCGATAGAGACAGCTCCGCATGGGGCCACACTGAAAAGAAATTGCTGGGCGGAAGCCGGGGCAGGGAAGCAGCGGGCTGGATGGTGTGAGCGGTGGCTATGAGGGAGAAAAGAGCTTGGGGACTCCTGGAGCAGGCCTGGCTTGACTGTGAGCGGAAGCAGACAAGAAGTCTGAGGCTCTCCCAGAAAGGTTCTGAGGTTAGGGCTGCACCTGGCTCCCGGCTTAGGGGACCAAGATGCAGGGTTGAAGGGCAGTCGGTTAGGAAAGCAGGATGAATTTCCCCAGTTGGAGCAGATGCGTGTGACGTTATTTGTCTTGAGTTTCCCGGTCCTGGGAGATATCCTGGGAGGCTGGGGAGATGGCTCAGTGGTGATGGCGTGCTCAGCACCCGTATGAAAAGCAAGCACATGCCCCTGTAGCCCCAGGACCAGGGGTGGAGACAGGGAGATTGCTGGAGTTTGTTGGCTGCCAGCCTAGCCAGCAAAACAAAACTAAGTTTTAGGTTCAGTGAGAGACCTTTCCTCGAGGGAGTAAGGTAGAGAGTGACAGGGGAGAAAGAACAGCCGAAGCCCTCCTCTGACCTCTGTGTGTTCTCATGGGTACAGACAAGCAACACATGCATATATGTGCACACAAGTATGTACATTCACAGAGTAAGCAAAAACTAAAAAGAATTAATACAGAGGGGTCACATCTTCTCAGCTAGTGTTCCCATTGGCAATGTCATATAAAGAGATCGTATCTCCTCAGCCAATATTCCAGTGGGAACATCTTGCAGACTATGAAGAGGGATTCCAACAAGGACACTGACACTGATTCAGCAGTTGAACAGAGTCATGTGACAAGCGCCTCCCATGGTTCCCTCTGTAGCCTGCTCACTGCATCCTTAGCCGGGGTCATCACTGCCTGCTCCTGTTACTATGGAAAGTTACAGAAATGAGTCTATACCTTAGCAGTCTGGGTTTGGCCTTCTTTTGCTCAGCTTGATTCCTGGAACATTTTTCCAGGTCATTACATGTGTCAATAATTGGTTATTTTATTCCATAGTCATATTCAGCGGTGTGGATACACCACAGTGAAGAATGCTTGTTTGTTTGTTTGCTGCTGCCCAGGAGCTCTTAACAGCTGGCCATATTTGCTGTAGGCCAATTACTGAGCTCCTTATTCTGCACCACTGTCTAGTTTGGTTTTCTGTTGCTGTGTTAAACATCATGAATAAAGGTAACTTGGGGAGGAGATGTTTTATTTGTCATACATTTCCAGGTCACAATCTAACCCCAAGGGAAGCTATTGCAAGAACTGAAGCAGAAACTGGAGGAAGGCAGCCTACTGGCCTGTTCTCTGGCTCATGCTCAGGCAGTTTTCCTCTATACACGGGACTACGTGCCCAGCGTGGTACTGGCCACTGTGGACTGGGACCTTCCACATCAGCCAGCCGTCAAGACTGTTCCCTACCAACAGGGCTACAGCCAGTCAGATCTGAAGAGACTCCCTCTTCCCAAGGGATTGCCCAGGACAACCGTGGATCTCTCCACGTCAAGGCATGTCTCTTTACCATCAGTGTCATATTTTTCCCTGTCAAGATTATTTTCATTAGCTTAGAGCATGAGCTCTTAAATATGAATTTTAGAATAAGCAAAAAGATTCTTTCGTGGTTCTGATATAATGCTTGCAAGTCATTTTGGCCTTGATATCGTTATTATGTCGACTTCTCTGGTCCATGAACATAGTACATGATATGTTGAAATCATTCTGGGTGTTTTTCATCAGCATTTTGTGGCTTTAGCACTGGTTTACATGTCAATATTTTGCCTTTTTTTGGGATGATGGAAAGTTGTATTTTACTTTTCTGTATGTTCATTCTTAATATAAGATTAGTATAAGAGAGTGCATTTTTCTTAGAAACTGTATCATCATCAATGGTTGTGGTCCTTACATTATTCCATGACAGATTAGAATTCATAATAAAATTAATATTACAGTTTATTGATTGATTGATTATATTTTTTTTAAACAAGGTTTCTCTGTGTAGCCATGGCTGTTTTGGAGCTTACTCTGTAGACCAGGCTGGTTTTGAACCCAGAGGTTTTCCATCTCAGTGCTGGGATTAATGGTGTACACCACCAAGGCCAGCTTGATGTGACAGTTATTGATAGTCAGTATTGTCAAAGTACTAGTGGTTGAGAATAGCATGTGAGAAATAGTTTCTTGTCAACGACATTGGGTTATACTCATTATACAAATGAGTCTAAGTTCTCAGCACTAATTTTAACTTACTTGAATTTTACATTTTACAATGTTTTTTTTTGGAATTCTGGGTCTGGCGGGCATTTTTCTGACTTAACCCAAAACTTGAGGACCTTGTTTAAGTAGATTGTATGATTAGAATTCACTGGGATTGAGATAATCGAAGTTGGAAAGGATAAGGAAGAGACTGGGGGCTCAGCCTGCCTGATCCAGATCACATCAGTTAGAGACGTTGGGTCAGCCATGTGTAGATCAGGCACATGGTGCTCTGTGTCTGTCCAGAGACGTTGGATCTTTTTTTGGGAAAACAAACCGCAGAAGCGGTCCAATTTTCTTCTCCCATTTTTCTCATAGTTGACTGTTTCTGTTTTGTTTTTCAGAGAATTTTATTTATTTTGACCCTGCTTGGCTGCAGAGCAAAATTCCTTGTATAAATACATAAAGCGAGATGGACATAGTTGTATGTCTCTCATCCCAGCGTTCAGGAGCCCCAGGCAGCAAGTTTGTGAGTTCAAGCCAGCCTGGGTTTCATAGTGAGTTCTCTGCTACCCTTGGCTACCTAGTGAGAGCCTGTCTCAAAAACAGAACAAACAAACAAAAACAAAACAGAGTTGGAAGATAGCTTCTGGGGTGGGGGTGGAGCATTTGTGGTGCAAGCAGGAGGACCTCAGACTCTTCAGCACTTTATATGACTTTGGGGTCCCCTATCTCAGTGTTGAGGAGATGGAGACAGGCAGATCCAGGGGGTTCACGGGACAGGCAACCAACCTGAAAGAGTCTAATGGTCAGGTTTAGTGAGAGAACCCAGCTGCCTCATGGCAGACAGGTGGAGAGCCCTACAGGAAGGCACCCATGTCCTCCGCTGGCCTCAGTATGCAAATGCATGTACATACACCTGTGCACACACAGGCAGGCACACACCACCGCACACACAGTATCAACAAGGGCCTCAACAAGATAAACCGAAAGACCGGGGAAACGCTAAATTTGTAAGAGAGAAAATGAGATGGGGATCACAACTCAAATTAGATGCCGAAGTTATGCTGGAAATTTTTGTATGATTGTCATCTGGAAGAGGATTAAAAAATAGCTTGAAAGGGGTTAGGGATTTAGCTCAGTGGTAGGGTCCTTGCTAGCCAGCACTAGGCCCTGGGTTCAGTCCTCAGCTCCGGAAAAATAAATAAATAAATAAAAATTAGCTTGACAAACTGTTTTAAGCCTTGAACAAAACAGTCTGAAGCTGGTGTCCAATTGTCACACCTTCTCCAGATTATCTACTGTCCACATTTTAAATCAGCATTTAAAAATATCATCCTGAGTGAGCTATCCCAGAAGCAGAAGACACACATGGTATATACTCACTCATATAGACATATAATATAGGATAAACCTGCTAAAATCTGTACACCTAAAGAAACTAATCAAGAGGGAGGACTCTGGCTAAAATGTTCAATCCCTATCCAGAAAGGAAAAGAGGATGGACATCAGAAGGAGAAAAGAGGAAACAAGTCAGGAGCCTGACACAGAGGGCCTCTGAAAGGCTCTGCCCTGCAGAGTATCAAAGCAGATGCTGAGACTTATGGGCAATCTTTGGGCAGAGTGCAGGGAATCTTAGGAAAGAAGTGGGAAACAGTAAGATCTGGAGAGGACAGGGACTCCACAAGGAGAGCAACAGAACCAAAAAATCTGAGCACAGGGGTCTTTCCTGAGACTGATACTCCAGCCAAGGACCATGCATGGAGATAACTTAGGACCCGTGCACAGATGTAGCCCATGGTAGTTCAGTGTCCAAGTGGGTTCCATAGTAATAGGAACAGGGACTGTCTCTGACATGAACTGATTTGCCTGCTCTTTAATCACCTCCCCCCTGAGGGGGGAGCAGCTTTACCAGGCCACAGAAGAAGACAATGCAGCCACTCCTGATGAGACCTAATAGACTAGGATCAGAAGGAAGGAAAAGAAGTCCTCCCCTATCAGTGGACTTGGGGAGGGGCATGCGTGCAGAGGGAAGAGGAAAGGAGGGATTGGGAGGGGAGGAGGGAGGGAACCACAGGGGGGATACAAAGTGAATAAAGTGTAATTAATAAAGAATTAAAAAAAATGTAAATTCAGAAAAAAAAGTACTTATTTGTAAGGCCATGGTACACACTTGTAAGGCCATATGGTGTTTTGATCCATGGATGGAGTCACAATGCTTAGCTTCTCCATCACCGCAGACATTCTTCTTTTCTCATGGCTGCAGCATTCCTTCAGTATTTTGAACCACACAGTACAATACTTTCACCTGGCCAAGGGTTACTTTTTTTTCCAGGATCGTATTGTCCTGTAGGGTTAACTAGTGACAGGAATTCTGACCCTTGTTGTGAACCCTCCCCACTCCTGGCCGATGCAGCTGGTGGTCTGGGAACGTGACAGTCAGAGGCATACCAGCCAGAGGCCCACATAGCACACAGCTCTGCTCCCTGGCCCAAGACTTAATGAGCTTCCCGATTTACATCAAAGCTATGGAAGACAATTAGGACTCTTGGGCTTGTTCACAGCAGGGGTGCTTGCCCTGGTAAGTACCTTTGTAAACGGGAGCTGTGATGTTCAGTTTCAGTGTTTGTTTAAAAGTGCAAGTGGCCTTTTAAGAAGTGGTTGCGATTGTTTTTGTTGTTGTTGTTTTTAGTACTTAAGGTCTGTGCGATTTTGAAGAGAAACGGTGATGGTAGCCAGGTCTTGTTGACTGGGAGGATAAATCAGGGTTGTAAGCAAAATGTTTAGGTAGCTTTTCAGAACGTAGCCTGGCAATCCTCCCCGGGGAGTGACGTAAGCAGTGTAGAGGGGGCTACCGGGCTACCAGTCTGTGAAGGCTTGTGCTACTGTGTGTGCCCTGTCACCTGTGAACTAGTCTCTCTGCGTGTCTTTCTTTCTGTGGTGTTTGGGATCTGGGTTTTATCCATGGCATCCTGATCTTTTTTTTTTTTTTTTTTTTTAGTCTAAGTCCTAGCACTTAGAGGCATGTTTACTCATCTAATTCTGTATTTTCAGCTGCTTAGCAGCCAGGGTACCTTCTTGATTTCTCCATAAAACAAGCAAGAAACAATGCGGCCAACTGAGTTGTTTTCAAAGTGGCTGCTGGCCAGGCTGCTTGCAACAGCTGATGGGCTCTCTTGGTGTCAAGAGCTATTTCTGGTCCATTAGCTGCTATCAGGCCTCTCTAGTTCAGGCCATAAAAGGCTGGTCCCATGTGGAGCTGCCACATTGCCTCCGACCGTGCCCTCCACGGAAGCGTCCTCAGGTTTCATGTGGATTTACCCAGTAATGGATGACTCCACCAAGGCCAGGCTAGGCAAGTGCAGCCTCGAAGACACCGGGGGCCTGGGGACTTCAAAGAGGAAACTCTTTTTATTCATATTTTGGTGTTCTTTCTTCAGAGAAAGTCTTGGGATGTAGCCCTTACCTATTTCCCGAATCTGGCATCTCAACGCCCTCTGGAAAGCACCGTTCTAAATATACCCTGCTGTGAATCATCTCACTGATAGAGGCTGTTGCCTGCGTTGTTGACCGCTGATTTTATGCAGTGCCGCTGGCCTAACTTGGGAGATTTTTGCTTTTTGTTTAGACTTTAAGATAGCATTCATTGAAGAGACTCCACTCAAGAATACCCAAGGCTGAAAGAGAGGACGTAGCTGGGCTTTAGAGCGATAAGGAACTGCAGTGCGGTCCCCGCTCTTTTCACTTAGAGGAACAAGGATTACAGAGAAATTTGAAGTAAGTGAAACTCTGTGTGTACATGCAGCTGCTTATCTGCAGGAGCCTTCCTGGGAGCATGCTTCCTGGTGAGCTGGCGATTCCGAGCTCTGCAGCTTCCTGGCAGTACTGAGTTCCTGCAGTTGCCCCTGGGGCGCAGTTTAGGGGTTTGGGAAGATTAGATTCTCTTGCAAACAAAAGGAACTACTTATAACATGGAGAGGTTTATTACTGACAACTTGCTTAATGTAGCTTCGTAAGTACATCCTGGCTACAATTTAGCATTGAATTTGGATTTTGGTTTGAATTATACTTTTTTTTTTCCCCAATACAAGGCATTGTTTTATTTCAGCCCCCTCTCTCATGTATCTATCTATCATCTTATCTATCTATCTGTCTGTCTGTCTGTCTGTCTGTCTATCTATCTATCATCTACTTATCTATTCTGTCATTTATTGTGGTGCTGAGAATCAAACCCCAGCCTGTCAGGAATGCTCAGCTCTTGTTCTACCACTGGGCTACACCCCCAGTTCTCCCTTGTGTTATTGATTCATGTGACACTGCCAACTGCCTATGAATCTTGTGTGTGCCTACTCTTTGCTTCCAGGCTTCTGCCAATGCTGCTCAGATTCTTTAAGTCCGACATGTAGAACAGCTCAGGGCCATAATCTGAAAAACTCTGAAGGGCCTATAATCCCAGCACTCGGGGAGGCAGAGGCAGGCAGATCTCTGTAAAATCGAAGTCTACAAAGTGAGTCCAGGACAGCCAAGGCTACACAGAGAAACCCTATCATGAAACCTCCTTCCCCCACCCCCCACCCTGCAAAAAAATACAAAAAAAGCAAAACAAACAAACCCAGAATTCTGACATAAGGGTCTAAAATTTTCTCGTAGTTCATTTAAAAATTCTCCAGTGAGGAGTGTTATCATGTCTTTTTAATCCCTGGGGAGAGAGCACTGGACTCTGCCTTTTAATTTGGTGATTTGGAGATGGAAACTATAGATGATGGATTTGACATATGCCCCTGAAGGAAAAAAAAAATATTTTGTAGTAAGGTATGACATTGTGTCAGGTAGAAAATAGATTATCTGTGGTGAGAAACATCATTGGAATGCCTGCCGTGCTTCTCCACTGGAGGTTGTACTGCTGGTGAAATAGATTTTTACTACATGTGCCTGCTGCTATGGGGGGGCCCTGCTCAATGTGTGTGCTGTGTGGAGGTGCATGTGCTGGTACTCTGGCCACGGGTGGCACCTCTGGCTGAGAAGAACTGTAGTATGACACACACATGCATGTATACATGCACACACACATATACATACATGCAGACACACACACTCATACACACATATACACACACACATACGTACCCAGGAGTGGTGGCAAGGGTGGGAGTGCCTCTTCTCTCTAAGCCAGGAGAGCTCTCACACAAGTGTAGCAACTGAAGGCCCTGCTAGAAATAGGGCTTGTGTCACCCTCTGAAGGTGAGTAGCAGTGACCTATGTGCTAAAGAGAGGCGTTTGTGACTGACATTATTCCTACGGGAACAAGCTGTTAACAGATCAGGTGGGCTGGTACCCAGAGCATAATCTTTACAGTTTGGTAAATTCTGACCCTCTGTGGACATCTCCTGTCATCTGAAAGACACTTGGTTATCTTTGCACTTTTGAGACATCTGGAAGACTGAGCTGTAGTCCCTAATGCACACCTTTGACCACACCTGGGGACCTTTAATGCTCTATAACAGAAGACTTGCAAGCACAGGCAAGAACCTTTGGATTTTGCAAGGAGGCCCCTGAGCTGCAGCAGGCAGGGGCACAGGCCATGGGCTGGTAGCCAGTGGAAACCACCTTGATTGTAGGAACTTGGCGTGATGAACAGGAAGTCATGTCCCCAGAGTCTGGCTGTCTGGACCCTTTAGGATGATCCTGTAATTGTGTTAAAGCGTAAGGGTGGGGAGTGTCTTCCCAGGATGAGGGATATCTCCCCAGACAGAATTTCCTAGACTCTCCAGGCAGCTTTGCTTGTAACTGAACAAGAACCATATTGCCTTTGACCGGGTACCCTTAGCTACCCTCGGTACAGATTCCCTGGGCCTCTGTGTCCGTCGCTGATGTGGCCTGCCACTTCCTTGCCAGCCTTGACTCCAGCCTGTGCTACTGTTTTGCCCTAAGTGGGTCCCTTTGACCGTGTCAGGCCTCACCACCCTGTGCTACCGGCCTTACCCTTCAGCCTCTCTCTCAGATCCTTTGAAGGCCACCAGACCTTTGAAGGCCATCCCCTTCAAAGTGCTCTGTGTCCCCCCTTGCCTGCCTGGGAGATGATATCACATGACATGGCCAGAGTGTCCTCTTGCTGCCTGCCTTGGCTCCAAGGGTCTTGACTTCAGCCTGTGTGGTAGTGCTCCTGGTGGCACACGGGCATTGGGCCTCAGTACCCTTGACCTCATCTTACCCAGTGACCACTCCACAAATGTGAGTTGTTTGGATTGGACTGAGTTGTAGTGGTGTGTGCCTCTGTCAGGTCATGATTTAGCTTTGTTCTGTTAAACGCTCAGGTTCTTTCCTGCAGTGTTCACTGTGGAAGCTGCTGCTCCCTGCAAGATGGATGTCTTTTTTTTTTTTTTCCTCAAATCTAAATATGCGTGCAGAAAGATGCCTTCCTGTTACAAGTCTCACAAGGTTTCTAAATGCACACTTTTGCCAACACAGGAAATTGAGGTGCATTTGGCAAAGACGGCCTCTTCAGGATTGGAGCTGTGCCTGAGATGAAAAAAAATCACCTGGGTATTTGACTTGAGTACTTTTCCCATGGGCTAGGCGTCATCTCAAGTAGCATGTCCTGGGAGGGACTTAAAGTGTTGGCCTTGGGGACAGCAGCACCTTGATGTGGTTTAGAAATGTCTCTGCCCCCATTGACACTCCTGTGGTGGGTGGTTCTGAAGGAAGCATGTACTTGGATCACAGCTTGCTCACCGTCTCCTGAAAGTCGATCCACTAGTCCCAAAGAAGTTTCTAATCCAGACCTTGCTGGGTTTTGTACATACAGTGAAGGGCACAGTTCGCTCTCTGCCTTGGGATCAGTGCTTTTCCCATTACCCGGGTAGGTTTGCTCATTTCTCCCATTTCCTGGGTATTTCCCTTGGGCCGAGCTCTGGACTCAATGCTTAGAGGTGCAGAAGGCTACAGAATGTGCCTGTCCCTGGTGATGGCATTTCTTGCAGAGGCGCAGAGAGAAGCAGAATGAAGTCCCTGTGCTGGCCATGCTGCAAGTTCCACATGGTCAAAAGAAAAAATAAATGCATACTGGCACATTGGTTGAGGGTTGCTGTGCAAACCCTCGTGAGGGCCCTTTCCACCCACCCAGAGCTCCTGAGGCGTATTTCGCTTGATGTGTCCATTCTACCAAGGGGAGACCTGAAGCTCAGACAGCCTTGTCCGGGGACACATACCATGGAACAGGGGAGGGGGAACTGGATTTGAATGCAGTTCTATGTGATGTCACCTCACATATATATAACTCCCAATGCCCAGGAGCTTAAACTGTAATAGAAATTGCCAGCTGACTTAGTCCATATTCTGAGGCTGGGTAATTTATAAAGAAAAAGAATATAATTTTTTACAGTCCATGTTGGCGGCTGTATCAGGTAAGGAGCGACACTGTGGGGACCTCTGGGGGGTCCCAAGGCATCATGGAGCCTCGCGTGCTGAGAGCCAGTTGCTGAGAGCTAGTGTGCTGCAGGACATAAAGGAAAGGAGGAAAGAAGAGAGAGAGAGAGAGAAAGAAAGAGAGAGAGAGAGAGAGAAAGAAAGAAAGAAAGAAAGAAAGAAAGAAAGAAAGAAAGAAAGAAAGAAAGAAAGAGGGGGAGAGAGACAGAGACAGAGAGCGTGAGAGTGAGCTTACAGACTGCTTTGTCCTCTGCTCTGGGGCCCAGAGGACCTTCCTGTGGGCACTGATAGAAGCTTCCTAATGGGCTCTCGTTGAAGCAGGCTTCCCCGAGGCTCACTTCCTGCTCCAGCGAACACCTTCCATCTTTAGTGCTGTCCTTCCCTGTCTTTACCGTCAAGTCATGCTTCTCCCCGTCTCTCTGACTTTGAACTCCTGTCTCCTCCCTGGCTCCCTCTCTGTGTGGAAAACATACTCAGGTTTCTTCCAGACTAAATAAAGCTCCCTTGACCTCCAGCCCACACTCCCTTTTCCCCTGCCAGTCGCTCCCAGTGCCCACTCAAGCCCTTCTGCCTCCTCCTGCCTGTCCAGCCTGGTGAGGCCTCCAAATGTTCTGACCACTCTGTAGGGAGCCCATCTCAGGCCTGGGCCAGAGGAGTAAATGCCCTTCTCTGTGCTGTGCTCTTGAGCTCTACTGTGGGCCTTATCATTCTTATTTTGTTGTGTTTCCATTTTTTTTTTTCAGTTTAAAACACATATCACGTTAAAGACATGTGTGTGCTATTTCCATTCTTGCGTACAGAGTGCACACCCAGCCTCCCTCCTTACCCACCCTCTCCTGCTCTCCAGTCTCTGGTAGTCACATTTCTATTTTCAGGCTTTCCCCGCCCCTTTAGTTATTTGCTGTTTCTGCACTTGCCTGTTCTTTCCTTTGGTCCACTCGGGACACAGTAGTTGTTGCGCTCCAGGACCTGTCCATGTTAGGTGGGATGTACGATTCTTAGCTTTTCACTCTGATTAACAGTGTGTCCTCATTAGTTGTGTGAGGCTTTTTTTAGTCTGTATGTCCACTGTGCACGTAAGTACAGGGGCAGGTGTGCAAGTTCCTGTGTGCAGTACACATGTGTGCACTTGTGTGTAGTTCTACCACAGGCCAACTTGGAGTGCTCTTCTCAATTGCTCTCCCTCTGAAGTTCTGAGGCACGGTTGGTCACGCGCTGAGCCTGGAGCTCATCCTGAAGACTCACTGGTCGGGGACCTCCAGGGCCACCGTGCCCACCGCCCAGTGCAGAGATCACATCTGGACCCATGTCTTCAAGCCTATGCAGGAAGTGCTGTACCAATGGAGCCATTTCTCCCAGCCCCACACTGACTGCTCAGTGTTTTGGTTCACTGGAGGCTTTCTTGATGAGATCTTACTTCTGCTCTAAGCATTCCGACTCTCTGGTCTCCTGGGCTCAGCTACATAGTCACAGAACAGAAAGTCTATGTACATCTTCAGTGACATTAGGATTTCAGAGGTTTGGCTACTTTAGGTGAATGTTGCATTCTGAAACATTATGTAGAATTTTACTCCGTCTTTCTAAAAATAAAAAGCATTCGCTTGTTGTATTTGTACATGTGTTATATACTCCACAAAGGCAAAACGCTCTGGTTCGCAGTGAAGAAGGAAAGCGGTGGCTTTTAAGCTTCAAATGTATTGAATTAAGAAGTCGCTGTAGGGGAGACATCACCTTTGGAAAGTTTTAGTGTTTTTTTTTTTTTTTTTGTATACACACATTCTTAGAATTTCAGTGCTGTTGAACGTAAGCTAATCGTGTTTTACAAGGTGGTCATGAAGTCCAGCTGTGTTCATCTGCGTTGTGTCTGGCTCATACCAGTTGCTGTTAGGAAACACAAAATGGCAGCTTGATTGTTTGCAGATATTGTTTTCGATTCTCAGTCAGGTAATTGTATAAATTTAAGGCAGCCCAAACAACAACAAAAAAAAGGACTCGGGCAGGAAGGGGTGTAGCTTGGTGGTGGAGCTACCTGCCTGCATGAACAAGGCTCTGGATTGTGGAAGAACAAAGAAAGAAAAATGAGAGAGAAAATTTAAAATTCAAAACTCTGAGTTGTTCTGTTTAAGTATGCCTGTAGTCTTAATTTCTACCAGACATTCATTTTAGCCAAAGAAACAACTGCCATTTGGCTTTATGATTTCATACATTTTTTTATTGAAAGTGATGAATATTTAAAACTTCTTCAGTTAGATTAGGAATGTGGTGGTAGGGAGGAGGATGGCTGAACTTTGTGAGACAGCTTTACCTACAGAGGAGGCTGTCACTGTGCAAGAGCCTTAGTTTCTTTATCTTGGAGCATGTGTCGTCTGTCTTTATTCTTTCTAAGCAGGCTCTTGCTGGCAAAGCTGATTTGTGTGAATTCGTTATCACTTCTTCCCCAGAGGCTTCTTGGAGCTGCAGCTGGGGAGAAGGTGGGATGGGGAACAAGGTGTGGAGGCCAAGGATGGGGGGGGCTCCCTTGGGGCTCCCTGGCTACTCCCAAGAAGTGAGTTTGTTTCCTGCTCCTGGAAGAGATGTCTGAAATTGGAAGTGTTTGGCCTCCAAGACTGCCTAGAGCCATGGCTGGAGGAGAGGGAGCCCATGTGACCTTAGGAGGTTCTTTGTCCTCTGGGCCTTGGTGGCATCTTTCTGGTGAACAAGGGTCACACAAAAAGACTTCTGAGGTCCCTTGTCCATGTTTGAGTTCTGTGATATAGAACTCTCAGAGGCCGAAAGTGGTCGTCACTCCTAGGAAAGAAAGACCGTTCAAGAAGAGATGCAGGAGGAAGTGAGAAATGGCTGGAGGGAGGTTTTTCTTAGGTCTTCTTGTGCTGGGCTGAGTCTGCTTCAGGGTGTCTCCATCTCTTGCCTATTGGCCTGTCACCCCCCTCCTCTCCAGGCCTTTATGTTGGGGACTCTCTTCCCAATCTCCAGATCAAGCTGTCACCGCTCCCTCTGTACATATTTAAATACTCAAGTTTTCTTTCCCCTAATGGACTTCTTCCCTCCTTTCCTTAGGACTGCTGTGGCCATCTAACCCCTCAGGGGCAGCAGGGACAGACAGAATGCTCTGTTCTCAGCATGGATGGTGGCTCTGCTGCCTCTGCCCTTTTAGGCTTAGTAGCTCAGTGCCTGGGGCCACTCACCATAAATCTGTGCTTCCTGAGTACTTAGAGTGTGAGGGCTAGTCCTGTGGGAAAGGAGCAGTGTTCTGAGCGACGCTCACGCACTGCCAGGCTTCTGTACCGTGGACCATGCAGGTGTTAGGTCTCCTGGGATGTGGTGTGGGCTCATCTGGAGCTGTAGTTTGCACCCCATGTCCCCTACCTATCAGCCAGCTACTCCTCTGTGCTATTTCTGTCACTTTATCCCAAAGCATTGCATCACGGATCTTTGCTGCATGTGCCGGGCTGTCACTTCTTCACAGCTTGCATTTTCTGTCCTCTGTAATTTAGTTTCCTTACAGCTTAGACACACTGTATTCAAGCTTCTTTAAAAACGTGCTTTGTGCAGTCAAGAGCTAGTCAGATGCCCCTTTCTGAGTGTTTTAATCCATGTTCTCTCACTGTCGTAAAGTTCCATCCCTAAGCGATGATTCATTATCAAACAAAGGTTGACAGGAGAGTCACCCGACAGGGGTGTGATAAGCCATTGACTCTACATCTTCCTGGCTTTATTCCAAAGCTTCATGAAGTGTCCCCAACATTAAAAGTGAAAATAGCTTTGCCTGAAGGTCTTAGTTTTATTATTTACTTGCTGCAGTCTTGGGGATTGCACTTAACTCCCCTTGCGTGAAAGACTTACGTTATGCTGGGGAGCTATGTCCCAGCTGCCTCTTTTGCTTTTAGTTTTAGACTGCCCAGCTTGGTGCTGGCAAAGTGGCTCAGAGGGTAAGGTTACTTGCCACCAGGCCTGATTGATCTAGGTTCAATCCCTCAGGCCTATGCGGTGGCAGAAGAGAACTGACTTCCCAAAGTTGTTCTCTAGTCTCCACATGTGTCTGTGGCGGTCTGCCCCTCCCCTATCTGCATCCCACCCTCCTCCCCCGAGAATAAATAATTGTAATGCTTTTTTTTTTTTTTCAGTGTTTTTCAACTGTATTTACTTCATAGCTCTGGCAAGTCTTGAACTTTTGATCCTTCTGCCTCAGATTTCTCGAGTAACTAGATTATAGGTTTGCTTAAGGCTGTGCTTGCCTGAGGATTTAGAAGTGATTTTAGAAAGAGTTCGGTCACATGACATAGATGAGGATCAAGCTCGGTTTGCGTCGTCGGAAGCTTTGGATTTGCAGGCTTTCTCACGTTTTTCTTTGTAAGGTAATCCTTTTGGCCACCCCCATCACTGGTCTTACACAAACCAGCCCATCTCTCCCTGCCTGCCTACATCGGGCTGCCTCTAATTTTGCACATGGTGAAAGGTCCTGTTTGGCTCATGGCTAGCGGGGTTATAAACATTTCATCATTTGTCCTTCACCAGATAATTATTTCATTAGAAGTAAATTACAGTTTATTTAGACACGCAGATGAAAGGGTGAGTCAGCTAGCGAATGGATGCTCTAAGGTATGGAGAACAAATTTCCCGTTCTCCCAGCACATTGCCACGCACACACCATCTAACCGGCTGGCAGGAGAGCTCATTGCAGGGGGTGTCCACTGTGCATGAGGTCAGCTTTTTAAACAAAGGCAGCTCACCTGGAGCAAGGGAGCTGCGTCTCACATGACCAGCACAAGTGACGATTTTTGAGTAAATTGAGGCCAAGGACAGAGGGTGGAAAGTTAAAATACCCCGTGGACTGTGCAAAGCTCTCCTGTTTCCAGAAGCTCATGTCATGAGTAGTGGGAGAACCCACTCTTTGTATCACTTTTCCAAAAGGGGCTGTGGCTGGGGTGGCTGATGGTCTACACAGCACCCAGCTGCACCCCACAGCTCTTCCCTGGGCACACCCAACCACCTAGTCCAGGTTAGGGCCCCGTGAGTCACTCAGCCGTGTTCCGTAGAACTAATTTGTCTTGATGGTAATGGCTAATGCTGGTCTGTGCTGTGGCCTCTGGCCACAGGGGCTCCTATGGGGGGAGAGAAAGTTGCAACGTGCTTTAACTGTCTGCCTGCATAAATGAAGGCGCCGTGGTGCGCCATCTGTGGGCCTGTGTAATTTGTGATTCCGGCTTTGTAGAGGAGATATCTAAAGTAGTGTGTTTCCAGAAGAAACTGACGCTTACCATGTCAGAGGAAGATTTTGGGGGATCCCCCGTCTTCCCACTAATCCACACATGGCCCAACTGAATACACTTTGGTAGGTTCTTTGAGGCCCTGAACACATTAAATGTTCGTTTCCACATTCTGAATTATGCATGCAAAGGTCTGCTCTTAGGTCTCATTTGGGCTGAAGCTTTCAAGCCAGCCTTGCAGGGCCCTGCTTCCTGAGAAGCATGGCTGGACATGGGGACAAGGGAAGCTGCAGTCTCTGAGATGGCTGCAGCATGTGCTTTGTCTAGTTTCTTGTTTGGAGGCGGTGGAAAAATTGGTTGAAATGGCATTCAGTTTGTTTCTGCCGTGAACTTTTCACCTATGGATGGCTATAGGCAGGGGGTGTCTGGGGGAAGCTGGGCTGTGATATGAATGATGAGGTGCTCCTCTGTGTTGATGTCAGCCTGAGGCAGCCCTGCTGAGCACTCATTTCTCAGTCCAGCTGTTTGGGCGCACTGCCTTGGGAAGATCTCAGATTGAGGTTCAAGGGGACACTGAGATGGCTAGCGGGGAAAAAGATGGCCGTTAGAAGAGATGGCCATGTACAGACCACTAGACAACAGCATGACAGAGGCCCTGAGGAGGGATCAGGCTCCAGCACAGGAGACCGGCAGCGTGGTGGGATTTCTGGAGAGGGGACTCAGAGCCTCCATAGCAGAAGTGGGCTCTCTTTTTTATGCCATTGGGAGGATGGGGTGCTCTCACAGCATAATCCCGTGGCCCGTGTTCTCTGATTCCCTCACAAGTGGCAGGGAAATGGGGAGCAGGATGGATGGCCACCCATGTTTCCTCTGATTTAAACTCGCTTTCCCAGGTCAGAACCCCGGACACCTGGAAGTCTCTTAGCTAGCAGATTGCCTGCTGGTGTCTGTGTAAAGGGAAGGCTGCTGCAGGTGTGTGGCCTGAGCAGTAATAGGGTTCTAGCGTCACATTCTTCTGCTGTCATGGTCCCTACAGGTGTCATGGGTTACCCTGGGGATGGATGGAGTGGTGTGTGCTTGCCTGCCTTGCTGGGTTCATCTGGGTTTTACCAAAAGGTGATGGTGGTGGAGGTGATGGTGGTGGTGGTGGAGGTGATAGTGATGGTAGAGATGGTGATGGTGGTGGAGGTGGTGGTGGTGATGGTGGTGTGGTTATTTTCCTGTAAAGGTAGGCAGCTCACAACACTGGCAGATGTATGCAGAGTCAGAAAGCCTGACGACCTGTACAGATACAATGTGGCTTAGAGAGTTCCCACAACTGGAAATGAGGTTTTGGTGCACATCATTGCTGCTTCCCAGGAGCAAAGAGGCAGAAAGGTGGAGGAGGGATGGACAGAGGGAGGGAGGCAGTGAGGAAGGGAGCTTAGTTTTTACTTGTGATCGTAATTATAAAAGTGAGCCTACCACAGAGAAGGACAGAACGACTCTTGGGCAGTGTAGGAATGTAGGGCTGAGGTCCGCATAAGATCTGGAAGGGTCCAGGCTAGCTATGCAGCCAAACTCCAAGGACTTGACCTTCAACCCTGTCAGAGGCTGTGGACCAGGGGCTATCATGGTGTCCTTTAGAAGCCTGGTGGACATACAATATCGAGGCCTCATATTTTTGTGGGAAGCAGCTGTTCTTTCGTATTAGACTAAACCGACGAGGTGATAGGCTTTTCTCTGCTCTCTGTGTGTGCTCTCTTGCAAGCAGCTGCTTCCCTCACCCGGCATGGACTGTGCTGGCAGCTCCCGGTTTGAGTAATGTCTTTCGCCTCACCCTGCTCTTTTGTTCTGTTTTGCAGTTCTGGGGACCTGAGGAGGCCTCATACCTGCTCAACAAGGTCCCTGCCGCTGAGCTCTGCCCCTCAGTCTGAATAGCTCACCTTTGTCTACCCAGCTTTGCTGTGAACTTGTTGCCTTCCGCGGAAGGGTCCCCTCTCCTGAAGCCTTGCCCTGACCAGCATGGCCCCACAGGGCCTGTAATAAGTTTCTGCTGCCATTTCTTTTCAACTAAAATCAAACTAGCTCAGAGGCATTTCCCCAAATACAGGACTTTTCTGTTCCTTAAAAAGAAAGAATGCAGCTCTCTGTTATTAAGTGCATGAAATAAAAAGGTAGGGATAATTCCTCCCTTCCTCCATTTAACCCTTGCATCCAGAGTCGATGAATACAGGGATTTAAATGGATTAGTGACTGGTATCACAAGCACTCCATCCCAGCTGTTGAGCTGATGGACTTTTTAAAATAACCAACACAGTTGACTATCCGAGTTGCCACTTGGCCTTATTTGGTTTGTCAAAAGGGTGGTGAATATTTAGGGACAACGTAAGGAGAACCCTCCTCTTTGTCTCCCTCCTCTTCGGTTCCCTCTTCTCCTTCCTCCTCCTCCTCCTCTCTCTCCTCCTCTTCTCCTTCTTCCCTCTCTTTGCCTCCCTTTCTGTTTCTTCCTGTCTTTCTTTTTCTTTCTCTTTTCATATTCTCTTCTCTTCTGCTGCCCATTCTCCTCATCTGCAGCTAGCAGGTCAAGACATAACTTCACAGCCATGGATATCTGTAAGTCCTCCTGGTTGCCATGGATACCAAGATAATTTTTAAGGCACTGATTTGTCAAAGTCTACCTTTCAGGCTTGTTTTCCCTGTGGCATACTCATGGACCACAGGATAGTTGTGAATGTGGCCCAACACAAAACTATAAACTTATAGGAAATATTCTAAATCTTTTCTTTTTTTTTTTTTTGGTAACTTGATTTTTGTGGTTCTTAAGTGTGGACTTTGTAGATCACAATGTTGTGTTCATTGTGGTGCCAAAGGTTGGACACAACCACAAGGCCAGTAGCTTTTATAGCAATGCTAATTCTGTAATGATCAGGAAGAAATTCTTAGGTGCTAAAACATGGAATCTGAATTCTAGAGATCATCATGTTTTATGGAGAGAAGCTATTTTTGTTGTTGTTGTTGTTAAATTGATAATTGTGTGTGCGTGTGTGTGTAAACATTTCATGTTTGTGTGCCTACTGATAAATACTAATGAGAGATGTATGTACTAACATTTTTGAAATAATGTAGTTTGTTCTGGGTACTAAAGAGAAAAGATTGTGACATTCTAGTTTAATTTTAGTCAAGCAAAATTTAAAATGAGCCTCAGGTTCTTCGGTATTCATTAACTCAAACTTAAAATTAGAAATGTGGTAATAATTTGGCAGTTCAGACTTTCTAAGGGTAAACCATATCGTATTCTATGTGTGTGCACTCTGGCTTTAAAAATAGGTCTCATCGAAGAAAGAAAGGCCTCCTCATCTATATTTCTGGCTGATTGCTGCAGAGGTGAACCACAGCCTGTCAGACAAGGGCTGTGAGTTCAGCTCTCCCAACAGCGCTCGGTACCAGTGGCAGCTGCCTTCAGTTCATCTTTGGTCAGAGCTCGTTTGTTTTAAAAGCTAACTGCCGAAGAGTAAACACTCTTGACCCAGTCTCTAAACATTTGTCCTACATCTGGTTAGTTTAGCTTTTAACTGAACAAAATCATTTTGGCAGAAGAGTCCTTAAGGTTTGACAACCCAACAAATTACCCAAAATCCTGAACTTCGCACCCCTCGTTTTTTTTCTCACGCAGGCGTCGGCTGTGACTTTTCTGAGTCACTGGAAACACTTCTTCCATCGGGTTGGAAATGCCCTAAGACATGCATTCTTCAACAAATGAAGCATATAAACATGGGTACAAAACATGAACTATGTGTAAATATGTACATTGTCTTCTGTCACTGCCTGGAGGGTCCTTGATTGCTTGAGTATCTAGATTAAGGGGCTCCGGGAGATGGCTCTGTGGATGAGAGTGCCAGCTGTGCAAACAGAAAGACCTATTCTGGGCCATGGAGGTGGTGGCAAGAGCTACCAGGGTATTAAGTTGCCCCTTTTAGTGTGAAGTCCCTTCTGTTGTACTCTGGAAACTTAGGGCCTGCATGACCATCCTTGTTCTTGGAATGCAAGCATCTATGGCATGTCAGAGCTTATGTGTGGGTTGGGGCATGGCTCAGTGGAACTGCAGAAAGCTCTTGCTTATCATACATGGAGCCAAAGGTTCTACCCACAGCAGTGTGAAGGGGTCATGCCCAGAAGGAGAAGGGCAGTGTAGGGTTTGGGCGAAGCCTTGTGTTGTGAAAAGGCACAGCAGTTCAGGTTTATCTTTTCAGACATATGAGTAGCGAGATGTCATACAGGATTTGCTAGAGAGGGTCCTGCCAGGGCTGGCCATTGCAAGGCTGTGAGAAGCTGAGGGAAAGTTTGGGTTTGACCCCTCATTGACTTTTTCTTTGTGCAGTCTCTAATCCACAAAGAAATCCTGCCTGAGGCGGTGAGGCTGTGCCTGTGTCTGCAGTAACGTCTCCAGCTGTCAGGGAGCTGTGAACAGCCCGATGTAGTCTTGGAAGACTGTTTTCCTTCATAAGGCTTTACGACATGAAGTCAAACTTGAGTAAGACAACCTCTCATAAATCCCTTCCCTAGGAATTATGAGTCGAGGTCTTGAGGCCTCACTGGAGCTGTGTGCAGCTGCTGGGCTTTTTTGGCTCCTTATAAAGCATTGAGGAAAGTCAAAGGCATGAAGCATTCTCCTATCCTGAAGAGGCCTGGATGAGCCAGTAGGGCAAGAACATTCCTCTCTGCTTTGTGTCAGGGCGAGCCCTCAGAAGCAGCCTCTTGCATCTGTGACCATTTTGTCACTGATCTGAGGTTAGCAAGACATTTTTATGTGACCAGATATTTATTGACAGTTTGTGTTTCAGGGCTTGTAACTTATCCACATTTGACACTATCTATACAGGCACAGTTTCTAAGTAGGTAGATATTGTTGACAATTTAGGCTCCGCTTGTCCAGCCTCTCCTGTCAGTTTTGTAGGGAGCCACACAGAGCTGGATGTGAGAAAAACCTAATACCTAGTGTCGGCACAGAGCCCACCAGCAGCAGGTAGCCTGTGTGCCAGGGAGGATGCAGAGAAACCCCATGATCAAAATATTCTCCAAAGATAGTTTATTTCCCTCCACTTTATGATTTATGATCATATGCTAGCTAAGACAGAATTTCTTTCCTATCTATCTATCTATCTATCTATCTATCTAGACAAGGTCTCTCTATAGCCCTGGCTGTCCCAGAACTCAATGTGTGGAGTTCTTGCTGGCCTAGAACTCACAGAGATTCCTACCTCTGCCTCCTGAGTGCTGGGATTAAAAACATGCAGCCACCATGTCTGGCCAGAACTTCTTAATGTGAATTGTTCATGTGTCTGGTTGACTTCCATCTAAACAGCCAGGCAGTGTCATGGAGACTATCATATGTGTTCCACATGTGCAGCCATTGAGGGCCCTAACATGAGAGACTACTCTAGAGGCAGTGACTTGGCCTGTGTGTGGGCCTGAACAGACAGAACAGCAGTGTTGCGTGGGTACACTCTCTATTCTAGCATTTTAGGACTGAGTAAAAGACTTGAATAACATATTTGAAATTTAGAGTAAAGCCTGTTGCTTTTAAGAGAGATGTATGAGCCATCGTGTATTTGCCAAGGAGGGAGAATTCTTTCCCTTCATGATCACATGAAGGAGAACATGTGAATATAACTGAATATAATATATAATGACATACTGTATAGTTGAGTATAATAAAATACAAAGTTAGATTAACAAGAAAAAGGGTATAAATCTTACTAATAGTTTATGTGCACAGAATTCCTAGAAGAGCAGCAGAGGTCAAAGGAGAGCCTGGGCTATGAGGAGTGACTGTTACATCATGATGGGATGAATGGAGGAAGCTAGTGAAAGATGAGGATTCTGTTGCTGAGGCTTGCTCATGTCAACTGACCCTGAGCCAATTCTCCATCTCTAGTTAAGAGTTGGTGTCTTCTTTTCTCCTTGTCTTTGAGACAGGCTCTCTACGTAGCTCTGGTTATCCTGGAACTCACTATAAGGCCAAGCTGACCTCAAACTCATAGGGATGCCCTTGCCTCTGCCTCCTGAGTGCTGGGTTAAAGGTGTGTACCACTCTGCCTTTAGTGAGGTGTGTGCTCATCAGTTTCTTCTCTCTGAGTACGTGTGTGTGGCACGTCCACCATATATTGCTCTTTAATTGAAAGGAAGGAAGGAGGGAAAGAAGGAGGAAAGAAAGAAAGAGAGAGAGAGAGAAAGAAAAGAAAGAAAGAAAGAAAAAACGAAGGAAAGAAAGAAGGAAAGAAAGAAAAAAAGGAAGGAAGGAAGGAAGGAAGAAAGAAAAGTAAGCTCCCCACAGCTCCTGGTTCTTGGTTGCCTTTAGCTCAAAATAGTCCACATGCTAGTGCCATATAGTTAACTTTCTGTTACTTCAAAAGAAATGTCTGGGATAACACGCTGACAGAGAGCAAAGGTTTGTCATGGCTCGCAGGTCAGGAGTTGTAGCCCGTGGTCAGTTGGCTAGGTTGCTTCTCCTGGGCCAGGGCTGCTCATTTTGCCCTAGAGAGGTAAAAGAAAGGGAAGAAATTGTAGGATCATAATTTGCATTGAGGTGACACCCCTAATAACCTATCACCACCCACTAGGTTTCCATGTGTTTTTAATTTAAAGTTTATCTTATGTGTATGATTATTTTGCCTGAGTGTATACATCTGTGCATCACATGCGTGCTTGGTGCCTTTGGAGGCCAGAAGAGGGCATCATATCCCTTGGAGCTGTAGTCAGACAGTGAGCCACTCTGTGGACACTGGGAATTGAACCCAGGTCCTCCGGAAGAACACCAGTGCTCTTAACCAGTGAGCCATCTCTCCAACCCTTAGGTTCCACCTCTTAAGGGTTTTGCCAGCCGTAATTTTAGTATTTGGGGGACACACCATTAACACATTGACATTTCAGACTGTAGCAGAGTGGTCTGTTTGGGACGTCATCATATGTTACATAACATCGAGATGCTGGACCAGGGCGATGGTGTCCTCAGGGAGAGTATGTGTTCTGCAGGTAAAGGTCAGAGTCCGGCTCACTGGAAGCTCTGTGGAAAGGTCAGGCACATCCCATAACCCCAGCGCTGGTGGCATGGAGATAGGTGGGCAGCTGAAGCCCATCGGCAATCAGTCTAGCTAAATCAATGAGCTTCAGGTTTAGCAAAAGACACTGGGTCAGAAGGAAAGGTGAAGAATGACTGAAGAAAGACGCTGATGTCAACCTCAGACTTCACACACACCAGCACACATATATGCACTTGCTCACGTGTGTCAACACAATAACAAGTGCATACAACACACACACACACACACACACACACACACACACACACAAAACCTCCCCGATTTTTCAGAAATGAGTGCAGTCCAGTAAATCATAATCTGATATGAGAAAGTTTTTAATGTGAGCTTCACTTCTCTGCAATCTGTCTTTTATATCAATGTTTTTTTATGCTTTAGTTGATTTTGGAGCGATTTGAACATTGAATTGACTAACCTCAGCGTTATGGAATAGTTTTGTCTTAAAGCTGCAAATACAGTTTGCTCAAATTGGTAGGGGTTTATTTAATAAGCCACCGCTGTGTGCTGAAATAACCACATTGGTAAATATTTACTTGAAACTGAATTTGCTCATCCTTAGAAGCATAGCATTTAGATACACGGTGTCAAATGGTATCGCAAGTTGCACAGGAAAAGCAGCAACTCCCGTTTCAAGTGAGGTTAGGGTGGCCGTTCATTTGAAGTCTGGTGAGCTTGCAAATGTTGTGCAAATAGGATATTTAAATGGACATATGCCTTCAAGCAATCCACACAGAGCCTAATGTTCTCAGGGCTGGACAGACCTCTCAGTGGTAGAGCACTTGTCTCTCTGCGCGAAGCCCGGAGTTTGATTCCCAGCACCACAAAACGGTTTTCCTACTATATGTGACAGGTCAAGTGTAGCGGGTGTCTGTTGCTGCCCAGTGCTTGGCAGACAGCAAGTACTTGATAAACATTTGTGGAATAAAGAAATTAATGAATGGGATGTGTGTGAATGAGCTGAAAGTGTAAATGCTGAATGCCTGTTTGATTTTTTTATGACTACTGAAGCCCCCACTGAAAATTTACTTTGCAACGCTCCTGATTCATTCAAACCTCTCCAGAAGGAGAGAAATGGAATGTGTTTGTTGCAGGCAGTTCCATTCTTACACTGCAGATGACAAGCTGTTAACAAATTGGGTAATTAAACATAGAGGGTGTTGATAATGAAGCCGAAGTCAATCTGTCGCTGAATCAGTCTGTGTGGGGGTGGAAATGGACTGGCTGCCGCACCACTGAGTTTGAAGAGCGAGCTGGGGAAGTTAGGAGATTTAAACAGGTGGCAAACGTTCAGGTTCACAAACGGGGTGACGGATGTCGAGAAAATTGTTGGTTTAATTCCTGGCAAAACAGGCCAGGTGTGCTCAGTCTCTATGCAGGTGTCACCGCTTTCCAAAACGGCCACTGTTGCATCTGCTTCTTGATATGCTGTCATTTATGCTACAAGCTTCCATAGGGCACTGTCTGGCTGCAGGCCTGCCTGGAACTTGCCATGCCTTGTTAACCCCTGCCTCGATGTCCTCCTCTGTAAGATGTGAATGATAATAACAGATGAGACATCAGTTTGCTGGGGGGGGAGGGGGGTCAGGTGTACCAGTGCCTGGGAACACAGTACCTGCCCTTGAGGCAGGCACATGGAATGATGAAAAAAATCTTCATTTAGGCTAGCGGAGCAAGAGGTGTCTGGAGATAGCAGGGAGGCCTTGTGGTTGTTCAGGTCTTCAACCAAGATGGTGGTAGCAGGACGTAACAGGAAGGGGCAGAGAAGGCTGAGGGAGGAGGTGCCTATCGTGAGGGAGGGGCTGAATACAGAGCTGTGTAGCAACCAGAGAGACAAGAGGCAGGCAGACCCACACAGTGACACAGGCCAGAAATGAGGGAATCGGTGGGGAAATGGATTAACTAGTGCACCCCTGAATATTAAGAATTCAGGCAAACTGAACCTGGGTTCAGTTCTCAGCACCTCCGTGATGGCTCACCACCATCTGCAACTCTAGTTTCAGGAGTTTTGACACCCTCTTCCGACCTCTACAGGTACCAAGTGGGCAAGTGGTGGACGTAATACATGCATTCAGAGCACTCATGCGCGTAAAACATAAGTAATCTACAGAAGAATGAAAAAGAAACGAGGAAAGGAGAGGGACCAACTTGTTTGGTCTTCAGCAGTCCAGCCTGATAACGGCAGGTGGACGGCAGCAGGGCACTAATGGCCAGCCTGCCTCCATTGCCATGATACCCCTCTTGTCTCAGAGGAGGGGGACTTCCTGACCCAGCTGATGTCAGATGGGAAGCCATGCGTGACAGGAAACAGAGTGAGGAGAGAAGCCTCAGGTGCAAGGAGGCAGATGGAAATCCACTGCTCAGAGGGGTGGCCACAGCTGTCATGGAGCTGCCGCCTCTGCCTTTGTAAAAGGCCCCATTCGGCAGAACTCTCCAGCAGACATGTTTCACGGTGTGCTTAACCACCTAACAAAGTACTGTATTTTAGATAGGATCTCACAGTAGGTAGCATGCTTTTCCTGAGAGTTGGCTCCCGTCTCCCCTTCTACCCCAGACTCCTGGACCTGCTGCTAGCTGTGGCAGGATGTGCCCAGGCTGTCACAGTGCAGGTGAGCAGGGCCTCTGAGCATCTTTGGAGGTAGAGCAGGAACTTGACCCTATGGAAAGCTGCAGCCACCCGCCACAGTCGATTCCAAGGCTTTGGGGAGTAAAAGCTCTTTTGTGCTGCAGTGACAAGTAGGTCATATACCGGAAACAAGCTTGGCGTGAGGTACTTAAATCAAAACCCACTGGACACTCCCAAAGAATACAAAAGAAGGGGCTGGGGAGATGGCTCAGCTGGCGAGGTAAGGGCCTGAGTGTGGGCCCCCAGTGTGAACGAGGGTGGGCACACGAGTCCGCATCCCTGGTGCTGGATGTGTGGTGGGTGCATCCCCATAGCTTGGTGGCTCAGCCAGTCTCGCATCAGTCAGCTCTGGAGTGAGACACTCTGTCTCCAAAGCTAACCTGGAGATCAGCTGAGGAAGGCTTCCAGCATTAGCCTCTGGCCTCCACGTGTGTGCCTATGCATACACACACATACACACACAGATACCATATACAGTATGCTAGCTTAAAAAATCAGTAGACTACAAAAAGATCTTCTAAGGACCATGTTATACTGCAGAAAAACTCAAGATAACAAAAGAAAAATCATGCTTCTCAATTTATTAAATTGAACATGTCACGATTAAATGTCAGTCATTAAAAACTATCAAAAGTTGACCCTAACATTCATTTGGTAAGATAAACAAGAGATTTTATAAGTGTCTTAGTTAGGGTTTTATTGCTGTGGAGAGACACCATGACCATGGCAACTCTTATAAGGAAAGCGTTTAGTTGGTGCTGGCTCACAGTTGCACAGGTTTAGTCCATTATCATCATGGCAAGAAGCATGGCAATGTGCAGGCAGACATGGTACTGGAGAAGGAGCTGAGAGTTCTACAGCTGGATCCACAGGCAGCAGGAAGAAAGAGCGAACCACTGGGCCTGGCTTGAGCATCTAAAACCTCAAAGTCCACACTTCAGTGACACACTTCCTCCAACAAGGCCACGCCTACTCCAGTAAGGCCACACCTCCTAAGTGGCTGAGCCTATGGACACCATTTTCACTCAGACCACCACAAGAAGTTACCCATGGAATGTATGGGAACAGCATGGTACTGGCTATAGGGGCAGTGGGGCAGATTGGAGAGGCCCAGTAATTGGTAGGACAACCGTAACTGGAGGAAGTAAAAGCCAAGACACACTGCACACCAGAATACATTTCTGACAGGTCCAATACATGAAGGGCCAAATGTTAGAAGAGAGGAAGATTCACGTTTGTGTGAACAAGCCGAGTACAGAAGACGTTTTTGAGGTCTCTGGATAGGTTTATGTCAACTTGACAGGAACTAAAGTCGTTCATGAGGAGGGAACCGCAACTGAGAAAATAACCTCCGTAAGATCAGGCTGTGGGTAAGCCTGCAGGGCATCTTCTTAAGTGGTGATTGATGAGGGAGGACCCAACCCATCGTGGGTGAAACCACACCAGGACTGGTGCTCCTGGGTTCTAACAGAAAGCAGGCTGAATAAGCCACGGGAAGCGAGCCAGTAAGCAGCACCTCTCCACAGCCTCTGCATCAGCTCCTGCTTCCAGGTTCCTACCCTGTTTGAGTTCCAACCCTGACTTCCTTTGATAATGAACAGTGATGTGGAGGTGTAAGCCTTTCCCTCCCCAGTTTGCTTTTGGTCATGTTTTTTTTTTTTTTTTATCACGGCAATAGTAACCCTAACCAAGAGAAATCGGTATCAGGATAGTGGGGTACTGCTGTGCCCAGCCTGACCATGTTGTCTTGGGGAGGACTGTGGAAGTGCTCTGGAACTTTGGGCTGGAGAAGTTGAGGGCTCAGTGAGCTGTTCTGTAGGAGCTTGGAAGATGAGAATGTTGAGGGCAGTGCAGACAATGGAGGCCTGGCTTGTGAGGTTCCAGAGGGAAGCAGAGACTCTCCTGGGCCATTGTGTGGAGAGTTTGTGGTGTCTGGTCAGCTGGAGCTGATGAACTGGCTGTGATTAACAAGAGACTGCAGCCACTAAAATCAAACCTTTGTTTTACCGGAACAATGGATGCTTTGATGGTGAACATCAGTGTGGAAGTGTAGGCTGCGTAAGCCCTTGTCTCCCTCCCTTGCCTTTTGGTTATGCTGTAGCTAAAACACTGGAGAAAACCAAAGGTCAGTCAAGTTTAGATAACAACAGTACTTTAGATTTTGTGTCCATAGCTCTAGAAGGAAATGTCAGCAATCTTTTAAGTTGTGTGGAAGGACATCAGGCTGATAACAACATGCTGTCTTAGATTTGTCCCAAAAGCTGGGGAGGCGGACAGTAAGAATGAATCAGTGACTGTGGGGAGTTGGGTATATAGGGGTTCATTGTAGTGGTGTTTGACTTTGTATAGACTTACTGTTGTTCAAAATTAAAACAACTAGGTACCCTGATTCAACAGGGGAAATTCCTCATAGCTATGGATTTGGCAGAACTTTCCAGCTGGTTTCAAATGCAAAAGCCATAAAAAGTAGCTAAAAGTATGATTTTAAAGTGTTTTTTCATCAAAGAGAGAAATAATTAGATTGTTTGCAACTCTTGTCACAGATCATTGATAGGCAAGTATACTAACACAAAAATGCCTGAAGTAGGCATAGGATCTGGACGGACGGAGCACAGCAAGGAGAAATGACCTTCAAATGTGCTGAGACATGAGCAGACTCTCAGCTCCACGAGTGAGGGAAAACGCCGGGTGCCTGGGCTGCCTCAGACCAGCGAGCCTCTAGCCTTTGATCAGACACTCGGATTGGGGAGGCTGTGGGAAACTTCATCTGATGGGAATGCAAGATGGCACGATACTTGTGGAAGCACAGCTTGGCAGTTTCCGTTCAGGATTCTTTCAGATGCCATTATAGTTGGAGTCACGCACTGCAGCCCCTTGAGAAGTCACACGAGGTTGGGAACCTTCATCTCCCCTTGAAGGAGGTGAGCTAGCAAACTGCCTGCAGCGGAATGGTCTGCAGCCCTGGGAAGGGAGGAAGTTTCCTGTTTACCTGTTCCGAAGGCCGCCCCGGCACATCTCTGAGGACGCCCGGCACTCCACTACTTGTATGTGAAAAGGAAAATGAGTGTCTTAATTAAATTGTATGAAGGAACTATGTGAAGACATGGAGGAAACTCATATGAGCAAGAGAGTGAGCGAGGACTGCAGTTCATCCGTGAGAACCTTCAGGTTCATAAGAGGCATCTTTGCTGGTTGGCTTTATGTGACATACATTAGTGGTTCATTTTTATATAAAGCTGAATAAAGTTCCAAAAATAACAGTTAGGTCATTTGAAAACATACGTGTAGGTACTGGTGAAATGTTTGCCTCAATGTGTGTTTTGTGCACAGCATGCCTGCCAGCCCAGGATGGTCCCTCAATTAAGCTAGAGATTGTGACTGCTGAGGGAGAAAGCTCCACATTCCATCATCTCCTTCCTGGTCCCACCAGCCACTCTATTCAATATGAGCATCAAGCATGCTTTCACCAACTGGGAAAGAATCAGATGAACTGTCTGCCCATAAATTATATCATGGCTCTTAGGAGTGTTTTGTAGCCTGGAGCCAGCACTGTTTCACTGTCTGAGGCCTAAGTTCCAGCAGCTGCATGCTGAATGCTTTTCCATTTGTGTTTAAAATGTGTATTAACGCCTCCTCCTAGAGTTCTTACTTCACACCCTGTCCCAACCCCAAACTCTCATTTGGAAACAAAGAGTTTTAGTCTTTTAAGAAACAAGGTTGGGAACTTCTCATCCGCCTTCTTTCCCTTCTTTATAAGGAGGAAATCATCGGACACACTTGAACTTGCAGTTGATGGCTCTTGTAAGGCATAGAGGGGGGAGGGCAGAGTTTGCGTGGCCAGCCCACTCGAGTACTGTTCCATTTGGAGGTTCCATTTGGAGGCTAAGAAGTCCTGCAGGACGCTCTCAACAGAAGTGAAAGGGTTTTAATTATTGCATTTCTCCGTGTGTGTGGTGTGTGTCTGTGCCAGGGATTTGCATGCAAGCCCCATGCCTGCACACAGGCACTTTACCCACGGAGCCACCTCCCCATTCTTTAACAATTACGTCTGGTCTTATTGTGCTCTGCATCTTGCATATTTGCCGTATCGGACACTCCTTAAAGCAGCCTGGTAGCTCTTCCTTGGGAGCCCCTACCCGCTCAGCATCTGTACTCATGGCTGGAAACCACCTCCCATCTTCCTCAAAGCTCCCTCCCTGGTGGTGAGTGTTTCACTCACCAGTGCTTTGTGGATGAGCTCAGTGCTGTGGTGTCTGTGTTGGGGAGCTCAGCTGCCTGGCGGGCTGTAGGGGAGGTCCCAGTGCAGAGAACACATAAAGAAACATCCAGAAATATCCCCCTTGTTAAGTTATTGCAAAATAATCTAAGCTCTATCAGATGGCACTTAGGGTTGTTAATACATTGGTCTGTACATTGGTAAGGCTGAACAGACAGCAATAGGAGTAATGACCAGGGTGCCAGGGTTTGAAAGAGCTATCAACAGATATCCCAAATGCTATCTCTAAGTTTGGATAACCTAAATTTATAATGAAACCAACAAACAGTGGACTAGCAGAAGGGAAAACTGGCAAACATCAAGTGTGTATGGATCCTGATTTATTAGAAAGGCTGTGTGTGTGTGTGTGTGTGTGTGTGTGTGTGTGTGTGCCCATGAAGTGCAGCAGGAAAGAGAAGGGACAGGAAGAAGGCGATGGGCACAGAGACGCCATTGACCAAAGCCAGCAGTTAAGCTCAGCCCTGTTACAGCTCTGAATGTTTCCAGTACAAACTGGCCTGACACAGCTGGAGCTCTTCTGAACCTGAGCTTGGACTCACATCTGGCCTAGGACTCCGTGCTTTCTATCAACTGGCTGCTGTGGTGTGTGTGTTTGTGTGTGCGTGTGCATGCTTTGTTGAGTTTTCTCCCTGCTCTATTGCTGAGGATGGGACTCAGGGCCTAATGCCCCACCCTGAACTGTGCTCCAATCAGGATACCCATTTCATTAAGTATTACCTACATCATGCCGGGAATTGACTGCTTCCATCAGAGTGGGCTGTCACAGGTTCCATCGTGCAGTAGGCCAGTGGCAAGAACAACCCTGTATTCTACACCCCAAGCATAAGGCTCCCCTGAATCAAGGGCCCAAAAAGATAGAGTAAGAGAAGGAATGGCTAGGGTCAGAGTGGCGCCGCTCCTGTCTGCAGCAGCAATGCTTTCATCTGTTGCGTTTTTCCTAAACCTGACGTGTCTGTTGGTTAAGATGAGACAGCCTGGTGTGTGGCGATTTGAAAAATGCTGTGCACAGATGAACTGTGGCAGGTAGGAAACGTATTCCCCCTGCCTTTGTGGGAGAACATGTTTTTTTGCTGCTATTGTTAGCTGTTTTTCTTGGGTGAAAAAAATGGCTACAATTGTTGTAACATGTTTCTGAGAAACAGAGGATGAAAACCGCAACAAAAACTTGAGCCTTTCGAGTTAGCACATGAGCTACGTGCATCCTCGATGGGGAGGAGTGGGGCCAGGAAAGCTGACTGTAAAGAGAGAGTGCACATGGACCAGGAGGTGCCTGGGCAGATGAACTGGCCTGTTGCCAAGCCTAAACACCTGAGTTCCATCCCCAGGGCCCACACGGTGGAAGAAAAAGGCAACTTCTGCAGGTTTCCCTCAGGACTGACACACATTCACAGAAAGAAATAAAATAAAACTGAAAGGGCAGCCCTCAGGAGGCCGGCGTCAGTAGTTTGCATCGGAGGGAATCTCTAGCCATGCACTGCTCACCACCTTCTGTAAGAAGCAGCAGGAACTTCGCTTCTCGCCTGAGGTGGGATCGGTGGTGGCCACCCAAATCCGGACTGATGAGTTCTGGAAAACTGGTTTCCATCTTCTGCATGGAGGACCGCATGTTTGGAAACAAGACACTGAAGAGCAAACAGAGGACACTGCCAGGTCCCCTAACCTGATGTCCTGAGGCCCTGGGTTCCAGCCCCAGTGCCACAGGGGAAAACCACACTGAGAGCTTGGCTTGTGCTCCAGACTGTTTTCTTTGAGTTCCAGGGAAGGTCACAGCAGGCGGGGGAGGCGGATGTTGTGTGGGTGTGTGCAGAGGACCTGCCCTCACTGTCTTTGTCTGACTTGCTCGGGCGAGTTTCTGCAGAGATGAAGAGCTGCTGTGACAGAAAACCCTTTTTCTTTGCCAAGTCACGATCAAGTATCTCTCACTCTAAACAAGATGACCTAGTGGCTGGCAAAGATCACCCAAAGCCCCTCCTCCATTAAGAATCCATGAAGTGGCTGCTGGAAAACAGTGGTGAGAGGTTGTTGTGTGCTGAGAAAGATGCCAGAGGCAGCTGTGCCTAACACTGTTTCTGTTCAACTTTGGCTCCTGAGTACATGAGCTTGTGTTCCAAATTTATCGCCAGAAGAATGCAACCTTTTTTCTTTCTCTCACACTCCTTTTTTTATTGATGTGTATGAGTATATTTTATTATGTGTATGTGCACATGCCTGTGGGTGCCCACAGAGACCAGGAGGGGGAGCCAGATCTCTGGATCTTGTGTTACAGACATCTGTGAGCTGCTATCCAATATGGGTGCTGGGATCTGAACCCAGGTCCTCTGCAAGAGCAGCAAGTGCTCCTAGTCACGGATCTATCATTCCAGTCTAGCACCTCCATGGCTCCATTGCCAAGGTTTGAGACTAGCAGTTTAGACTAAAGTCAAGCAGGCTGTTCACACAGCTGGTTGCTTTGTTGACCCCATCTACATCTCCAGGCTCGCCCACCCAGAACTAATGATTGTGACTTTTTTAGAACATGGGAGCGTCCTGTCCTGTGTTCCCACTTCCCTACAGAACCCGGCACAGCAGAGACAGGTCTTGAAGGCTTGCTTGCCTTTGCATTTGGGCCCCTTCTGTCTATGGATTCGCCCCCAGGGGCTCACAGATCATCTGCAGCTGTCAGGGACTCACAGCCCTTTCTCAGTCCCACCCCCTTGGCTCAGAATTAACCCGTTTACCCTTTGTGTTTTCTGCAGCTCTCAACAGTCCCCTGGAGTTGTTTTATTCCCAGCTTTTTATACTATAACAAAATATATCTGATGCAAAATTCACCATCTTAAACACGTGAAATGTATAATTCAGAGGTATTAAACTCATTTGTAAAGTGCTGTGGTCACCACCACCACCTGTGGGACTCTCTTCATCTTGAAAAACTTTTGTTGCATCTACTATATAATAGAGCTTCAGCTCCCCTGTTCCACGTGCGCACGTCTCCATCTCAACTTTCGTTCTTCCCAGGCCTCTAATGTGAGGATGTCTTTCTGTCTGGCTTGTTAGACCTGGCGTAACGTTGTCAGTTTTCATGTATGTTGTGACGTACATTGGAACTGCCCTCATTTAAAAAAAAAAAAAAAAAAAGTGTGTATGGTGACAGGAGGTGATGACGCACACACTTAATCCCTGCATCCAGGATGCACTTTACCCATCTCCTCAGCCTGCCGTCTTTCTCTTTTTGAAGGCCGAATCCTATTTCTTCGGATGCACACACCTTGACACTTTGTTTACTCTTTCTTTGTTGAACGCTTGGGTTGCTCCCTACTATGCATGATGAATACGGCCGGAACAGGGCTGCTCTGGTGCCTCCTCACACACTGCTTCATTCCTGTCACCAGCCCTGTGTGTCAACCTCCTGGAGGTCCCATTGTTTCATCTGTGAATTGAAGCCCGTGACATTGAGGCAATCAGTGAAGCCATGCTGACCCAGCACGTTATAAATTATGAAATGTAGTTTTCTGGTGTCCATTTTTGTAACATGGATGTGAAGCGGGCAATTGAAAGAAAGCACATGGTGCGTTAAATATGCGGGCTGCAGCTGTGTCTTAATTGATATCCACCTGGCAAGAATCCTGTAGAAGGCACAGGCTGAGAGTTTTGATTTCCATCAAGAGAAGCTGGGTTCATAGGATGGTGCAGGCAGGCGTTGGGGACCTCCGGCTGGGTATCCAGGAGCTGCACATGGCATCTCTAGTTGGCATCACCCTTAATCCCACATCTTCCCGGCAATATAACAGCAGTATAACATGCGGCTTCCCCAGAATTGGTGCACACAGGGAAAAGAATCTTAGGAAGCCGAGGTGCCGAAGGCCACACTCTGCAGGGGCCACCAAGCATGGGAGGGTCCTCACTGAGAAAGAGCATCCATGGAAGAGGACAGGCACATGGCCTGTCTGCTCTCATGTGTGGCGCCTGCTGGCATGCACACAGTTGGCGTCACCACATGACCGCAGCCACCAAAAGGTTCGCGGTACAGAAGAGGGGGTCTGGGGCCTGTATCCTGAGGTTTTCCTCTGTGCACAGAGGATCCTGGGAGTGACACGATGTCCCAGGCTCCCTGAGCGCTGTGACACCCCCCTCAGCTAAAGGCAGAGGAAGGGCTGAATGGTGAGTGTGGCATGCAGGCAGAGTCCCCACAAGTGCTCACGAATCTGCTGTCACTCTGGAGTGATGAACCGAGGACACAGCATGATGGCAGAGAGCTGTGAGGTGGCAGAGGTACCGTGTATGACCCTCAGTGGGCTGGAAAGAGCAACAGAACCTGTGCAGTGTGCATTTTCACCCAAGAAGGTGATTGTAAAGCATCCCACAAGTCTTTTTGGATTTGATTTTTGCATTTGTCATTGATCTCTCTCCACTGGGGAACTGGGCAGTGAGCTGAGGGGAACAGACAGCGATTGCCTGTGTGTTCGTGCCTTTCAATCTTGCTGACTCTCACTGCCGTTGCAGTCTGGGGCTGACATCCGGCCGCTATCTTACATGAGCAGCCCCTCCGCACCTTACTGTCCTGCCAGGACTCCTCCACAGCAGAGCCGAGCTGTCTTGAGAGTCCTGGGTGGTCTCAGTTCTACCCTGAGCAGCCTTTTCTTAAATAATGCAAAAACGTTAATATAATTTAATATGTAACTAAAGAATTGTTTTCACGCATGTTCTCTTAACTGTGTAAATATCAACATGGCTGCTGTCAGAACGTGGTAGGTCCGCTGCTGAGATTAGGGCTGTGGTCTTGGCAACACCAACATCTGGATCACCAAGATCACCAACAGCTGGATCACCAAGTTTGGCCTGAGCTTTACCTCCGAGTAAAACTGTTAAACAGCAGTAAGTTAGAGCCTAAGAGTTCCTTTCCCCCGAGTTCTGAAAGTGAGTGGGATTTGAATCTGTCTCCACCATCTCTCTTTCCCGTCCTAAAAGCTAAGTGTTGTGTCGGAGGATGTGAACAAGGCCTTACGTTTAGATGAATAATTTGAACTGCGTTGAGACACAGCGCGTAATAATTGCACAAAATTTGCCCGATGGTCAACTGTCTTTTTGTTTTTCCTCTCAAAAGACTGTTCCCTGCCGTGTTTAGCATGGCTGCAGGTGCTGACAATTGCGAAGGGTCACAGAATAGGACTTGTAGAATGCTCTCTCTTTCCTCTATGGCCATGAGGTTCTTCGCTGTGGCCCCTTGTTAGTTGAAGGCCCGTTATGGGTCCCCACTGTCAGCCAGAGGGTCTTAGCAACAAGGTGCGATGGTGTTTTGAACAGAGTTGTCAACTTACACATATTCAGCATTCGGGGGTTTGTTTGGTTTTGTCTGTTTGTTTCTTTGACGTGTTCTGCTACGTAGCTCTCACTGGTGCTGGTTTGGAACGTTGACTGTGTAGACCTGTCTGGCCTCGAACTCACAGAGAGCCACATGCTCCTGCCTTCCGGGGGCTGGGATTAAAGGCCTGTGCCATCATGCTCGGCCTCTTGTCAGGGAATCGCAGTGACCTTATTTTACTTGAAAATAGGTACTAGGCTGACAAATAGAATGTGCATATTTCAATAAGCACGTGAAAACTGCCGTGTTTTTAACATGCGGTGAATGTACACGTAGGTTCTAGGTTCCATATCAGGGGCCACAATCCCAGCCTGCTGCACCCCCTCCAGCACTCAGAATGGGTGTCAGCAATCGGCAGAGCCCATGGGTACACACTGTCGCCCCCAGAGCCTGCTGGAGGCTGCCACGTGACCTCATCCAGGGCCCTCTCCGCTTTAACAGCTGAAGTGTCCCCACCATGAGGACTCACACAGTCAGGACCACTGTCATCCCATCCTGCTTTTAAAACCCCAAATGCCAAGGTTCTGGGCAAGGAGACAGAGTCAGGGCCCTGCAGTTTGGGTGTCAGACGTGAGGCTCCGGAACACAGTGTTCACACAGTTGTAATGTTTACATACAAAACCTTTATTACCGTACATCCGTTTTTATAGTGAGACCTATTAACTGGTTTTTATGAGACTGCTTCACTTTTATAACTGTAAATGTTTCAGTTTATAATGGACAGTTAAACACGACAACGCCCATTTACTTGGCGAGAAAACCCCTTGGTTAGGATTGCAGTTGGATCCCCCAGCACACAAGACGCTGGAGGAGGGTGTGGTGGGAAACGGTGGAAGAAAGCGGGGTGCTGAAGAAAGGACACGATACTAGGCAGTCACAGGGCTGGGTGTTCGATGGTTCTCATAGGCAAAATCTACTGCCCAGGATGTGAACACGCGGCCCACGGGGTTGCATTATATTAGGCATTTGATTTGGGAGCCTATTGCTGTGTCACAGCCCAGGACACCTAAGAGAGTGCGCTGGGAATGTTTGTTGAATAAGTAACTGAGCAAAGTTTCTAACTTTCAACTTTGTACGTATCTTGGAGACATCCAAACGGTTTCAAACAAAAATATCTTCCCCTCCAGATTTGTTAATGATTTGTCAACCTTTGGAAAATGGAAAAAATAAAAAATAAAATATAAATAAAATAAAAGCACCAATTTCTTCCCTTTGGAAAATGGAAAAAATAAAAAATAATAAAATAAAATAAAAGCACCAATTTCTTCCCTTTGGAAAATGGAAAAAATAAAAAATAATAAAATAAAATAAAATAAAATAAAATAAAATAAAAGCACCAATTTCTTCCCACCACTAGGGGTCAGCATAGTGCAGCGAGGGGAATGGTTTTGTTTTTTAAGGACTTCTTTACAAAGGCAAAGCCAGTACTTTTAGCGGATTGTCTTAGCTGGGTCTAAGGGGACTGAGTTACTTAGCGCTGTGGAAGGAATCTTACATTTTAAACTTAGCACAGGGTAAGCATGTGTCTCAGTTAAAAATACATCCATGAAAATAGCCTGATAATGTGTTTAAAAATAACGTCTTATAAATAGAGAGCAAACAATGAGTTGGCCTGTGTGTGTGTGTGTGTGTGTGTGTGTGTGTGTGTGTGTGTGTGTGTACATGCTGGGCAAGTGGTATACTGAGCCCTGATTTCGTCTTTAATGATTTTAAGAACATTTCCTAGCACCTATTAAACTATATTTGCTCTAAAGACAAAAGTTAAAATGTACAAGTTGAACTGGAGAAGCACCCTTTCCTCCTAACAGGAAAAGGTCCTGACAAAGCCCCTTGTTCTGCGTGGTTTCAACATGGGACCAGGGTCTGCAACCCCAGGGCCAGGTGGCAGCCTAGGATGGACAGGTGTGTGAATAGCTAGCTGGAGGGGGTGGGGGGCTATCTAGGTGCCTGGCTCTACATGGGCGAGGGGGCTGGCAGGGTCCTTGTTGTTAAGGGCAGAGGCAGAGGCTTTATTTAATGTGTGTAATGAATGTGGTACGCGCATGTATATACATACATAGACACATATATGCACATATATATGACACACGTGCATCTATGTGTGCGGGCACTAATGTTCATGCTCTTACACCTGTGGAGGCCAGACAAGGACAGTTGGTGTGCTGCTTTGTCCCTCTGCACTTTATTCTGTTTGGACAGGCTTTCTCACCAAATCTGGAGCTCACTGTTTGGGCTGGACTGGCTGCCCTAAAGGCCCCCGTGACCCTCCTGCGTCCCTTCTCAACAGCGCTGGGTTAAATGTGGACTTTTGGGTAACTCCGTGTGTATCCTCAGACTGTCATCTGGGAAACTGGAGTCCCTGCCTGGATTCTTCATCTTGCTAATAAAAAAGAATTTAGAAACAGGTTCAAAAGGAAGCCCAAGAAGGGTTTTATTAGAGTTTTGAGAAAAAATAAAACAATACTGGATAATCAACCTCAATAGTCTTGGGAGGAAGGAAATGGAGAAGAGAAAGCTGTGCTTTTTGAGTAAAAATCCAAGAAAGCCGGCAGGCTCAGCTGTGGGGTTGCATGGTGAGCCAACAAACACATAGTGGAAGGCTGCAGGCCAAGCGCTTCAGAAACCCACGGAGAAAGTCCAGTGTGTCTAGGAAAGCCTGCCCAGGCTTTGGCCAGTATCTGAAAGAAAAGGAAACGTTCTGCTAAACCTGGACAGGCCATAGTGCTGCATGGTGGAGGCCTGCAAGCCTCAGTCTGGAGAATGCCTCAGTCAAGGGGTAATTATTCCTCCCATCTCCTTGAGGTGGCCTCCAGTGAATTGTTTTCCTGTGGGGCAGACCGCTGGCTAGGGGATCGGCAGGCCCAGCTGTATTTTCTGTTAAGTGGAGGAGGCAAACTTGTATAATGTTTTGGGTAGTTTAGAAAGCCAAGTCCCCACGGCTAGGTAGAATATAGATTCTGTTCTTTTGACCTGGAAGAAGCAGCTCTCTCTTCATCGGCCTCAACAAAACCCAGATACCTTCATCTTTTTCTGTGGAAACTTAAATCCTAAGGAGTGTCTAAGCTGATGTTTCCTTTCCTAGTGTTTCCAGGACACTGGAGTTCATTAACAGACCGTAAATGCCTGAAAGAAGACTGAAGCACACCTCTTGGAAGATGTGGGAATTGCCTGGTTTACCTAATTTAGAAAAGCCAAAGCAGATACCTCCAGGGTCAAGGCTGTGAGCTGAAGAAGCCATGCTTTGCACTGAGCAGTGCTCAGGGATAGACTTGTGATGTTGAGATCTCTGTGGCAGGAACTTCCAGTCACCTCCACCACAGAATCCCCTTAGATTAAGGACAACTAGAAGCTGACGTGGCATCCCCACCGGTAACACGTTAGCCTGGGATAGCCCTCTGTTTTTCCTGGTTCTTGGCTCAAGCCCCACAAACTCTGTTCCCCACAGAAGCATAGAATGTCTGCCCCCTGTTAACCAAGAAATTACAGAGGTGCTGTGCCAGTGCAAAACTGCTCACGTTGGACACAGTAATGGAAGGCAGAGTGCGACAATGGAGCTGTCGGGGTTTGGCCACACATTGGCCCTGTGCAACTCTGAATTCCAGTTCCCTTGAATTCTGCCCCCGAATGTGTTTCTATCTCCTTCACCTGCCCTTCCCAGCTTTGCCCCAGTTTCCGAGCTCCTGTGAGACCCTGTTGCAAGTTTAGAAGTTCATATTTAAAACTGGGGAGCATGTAAGAATCCCGGTGAACCCTGCCGAGAGTGGAATGCCCACTGAATGACAAAGGGGCAGATGGCTGGAGCCTAGAGAATGCCTGAGCAGGCAGCACAGTCCTACTTCTTCTCCTTATATAGAAGCACAAGGGCCTTGGGGCCTAGAGTCTCTGAGCTGAATCTTAATAGAATCAGAATAATGAACGTTTGTATCTAAGTATAGTTTGATCAACACCCCAGCTTCCTTCCCCGAAAATACAGACATGGAATTTTTTTTTTTTTTTTTTTTTTTTGTGGCTGTCAGCTTATTTTCTGGAATGCTGTAGCCTGTTGGCTGCACCTGGCCCAGGGAATTAGTTGTAGAGCAGCTAGGACATGTGTGCATTTGCCACAGTTGGTTGCTATTTTGAAGGCAGGGAACTGCCTGGAGACATGTGCTAAGTAAGTTCTTAGTTCTCTGATGAACCTTCAAAAAGGCTGGGAGAAGTCCAGGAGAAAGGGCAGTTTCCAGGCCACTGGGGAAGGGGCCTTTACTTCAGCCCTTAGACCCCTTCAGTAGTGTCTGGCCTCTCTGCTGGCAGGACTTTCTATTCTGTCAGTGGACCTCAGTGTAGCCCTTTCAGAGGTTTTGGCAAAGGGTAACCCTTTGTCTGCTAAAGGTAGGCTCCTGCTCTCCCTGCCAGCCAGTTTGCAGGGTAAATAGTGGATGACCTATAAGCTAGCCAGTTAACTTGCAGATGACCTTATTAGGCAGCCCCAGGAGGCTGGTGTCTGAGGACAGGCTGGCAGGGCCTGCTGCAGTGGACTCAGATTCTGTGAGGAGCAGGAGAGACATGCCCTGGAGACATGGCCTAGTACCGTTCAGTTAATTATAGCCCTCTGCAATGACAGGAATATGTGGGCTCGTTGGCAGGCATGCTTTATGGTATGGTTTTCCTGGGGCTCTTTCTACTGTGCAGCTTGTACTGATTTACTCTGTGAACTTTATCAGAAATGTCTTTTTCCCTTTGGGGGCTGGGATGGAGGTGTACTATAAAACCTAGGACCTCAAGCACGCTAGGCAGACACTCAGTGACAAAGGACAGAGGTCGATGGGGTGAGGGGGTGGCTCAATGTTCCTGCCTGGGGCTCTGACTTCTACCCCATGTTCATACTCCCACAAAGGTGGATGGGAAGAACTGACTCCACAGAGTTGTCCTCTGACTTCTGCACAATTGTCTTGGCGCTTGAGCTCAGACATACACATGAATGATGATGATGATGAATAAACTTTTTAATGCTGGAGGGACATTGAAATGAATTTTAAAAGAAAAGATTTGATGTTAAGGAACAGCCACTCTCATGCATGCATGCATGTTCACATGTTTTGCTTTTTTTGTCTTGTTTTCATTTGGGGTACTGGGATAGAACTCAGGGCTCCAGCGTTGCATGAGCCCATGTTTTGCCTTTTCAAGGGTAAGACAGTGAATCACTGACTCTGTGATTTATGTTGCTTTGTTTAATTGTGCTTAAGTGTCTTAACTGCTGTGAAGTGACAAGCTACACTGGAACAGCAACAACAATAATATTAAACATCCTTTTGTGTAGGACAGCACCACTTCAGTTCAGCTTCCAGGATTCAGATCCTCACAGTGACCCTCTAGCTTTTCTTTCTTTGCGGTCCTGGGTGGGTCTTAGGTTTCAAGGACTTGTCTCTTCATTCTACCTAGAGAGAACTGCCTTTGAGTGGTTGATTGGCCCACAGGAAGCAAGAACAATGCTTCAAAAGAATCAGTGGGTAACTGGTGGTTTGAGGGCTTTGGTACTTTATTTAAAAATGCATCTTTGGCTTGTCTTTTTTTTTTTTTTAGTCTGGAAACTCACTAAAGGAAGGAAGGAACTCATTTGGTCGCATAGTGTCCAGTGTCCTTCAGGCATTGGTTTCCAGGACTCCCAGAGGAGACTCAAGCCCAAGGGTGCTAAGGCACTTTGCACAGCATTTCATGGTATTCACATGTGATATAAACACACCCTCCTCTAAACCATCTCTAGATATAACCACCTGTTACACTGTATTGTTAGGGCTTCTAGTGCTGCAATAAAACAGTATGACCAAAGAGCAAGTTGGGGAGGAAAGAGTTTATTCAGCTCATGCTCCCACAGCACTGACCATCACTGAAGGAAGTTGACACAGAACCTGGAGGCAGGAGCTGATGCAGAGGCCATGGAGGGGTGCTGCTTACTGGCTTGCTCCTTGTGGCTTGCTCAGCCTGCTTTCTTACAGAACCCGGGATCACCAGCCCAGAGGTGACACCACCCACAATGGGCTGGGCCTTCCCGCATTGACCATTAAGAAAATGCCTTATGGCCAGATCTTATGGAGGCATTTTCTCAATTGCGGGTCCCTCCTTTCAGATAACTCTAGCTTGTGTCAAGTTGACGTAAGACTAGCCAGAAACAGGTGGTCATTGCAAACAGGCACAGATGTCATCATAGATTTAACTGCGTCTTTGGTCCAGGGGTATGGAGAACTGACTGTGTACACTGCAGAAGTCAGGAAAGGTCAAGGGCTATAAGAATAAAGCAGCTTGGGGGATTGAAGCCAGACCTCAGACGTGCCAAGCAAGTGCTCTCCCACTGAGCTGTGTCCCAATGGGGATGAGGTGCCAGCTGAACTGGGAGAATTCTACCAATAATGGGACACTAGCCTCCAGTTCACACCTTAATCTCACAATGCTGAATGCTCTGTACATCCTGGGCAGCCCTTTCTTGCATGAGCTTCAGATGGACAGTGATATGGTGGCTGTTGGGTTATATGTGGAAATGGAAATCGAGACCGTGGGATTATGAGTACCTGTGGAAAGCAAGAGAGAGAGGCAGACAGACAAGAATATGATTGATGAGGGAAGAAAGAAAGAAAGAGAGAGAGAGAAAGAGAGAGAGAGAGAAAGAAAAAGAAAGAAAGAAAGAAAAAGAAAGAAAGAAAGAAAGAAAGAAAGAAAGAAAGAAAAGAAAGGGGGAGGGGAGATAGATAATGGATGGATGAATGGGTAGATAGGTAGATAGATAGATAGATAGATAGATAGATAGATAGATAGATAGATAGATAGATAGATAGTTTTATATGCCTTTCCATCTCACTGTCTGTGGTCCTTGAGGCCACATATGAGGAAATGCTGGGATACCGCATCTCTATTCCTAGGTATTTCTACCTGTCCTAAAACACGCTGCGATATATTTTAGCTCAACATATGATGAGAATCTGGAGGTCAGGTGTGGTTTCTTATGCTGAACTTTGGAGATAGTTTTGGTGCTGGCAGAGACTGCCCAAGGCCTCCCTTCCTGCCGCCTATTGGTTTGGCAGGATCCATTTACACCTTTGCTCCAGTCAGTCCACCTCCTTCGTAGATAAGCTCCCTCAGCAGCACTTTTTCCAGGCAGCGTTCCCTTTCTGACCCCGTGTCATCTGAGTTGGGCATCACACAGCTTTTACAGTGATATTTCAGCTTTGGGCCCTGCTGTAATCCCATTGGGCTGGGGAGGCTTTCATGCCTGACAAGAATGTGGCTTGATACCATTTGCCTTATATACCAGGGACTGAACAGTCTTGTTTGTATAACATGTCTAGCCATTTCAACCCAGCAAGGACTGGGTCTTCCATTTTCCTGTACAGTCTAACCTTGATCTGCTTTCCTGTGCCAGCGACACCTGAGCAAAGCGACACACTGGAGCATTCATCTTTCCCCAGCATTCCTTCACAGTTAGCAAATGTCCTGGGAACCTCCTCTGAGGGATTGGGGTGCATACTGGGTACCAACTAATGACGTCAGTGGGAAGCATTGGCAGCCTCTGGATGGCAGAATGTGGGTCGTTGCCACTGTTGTTAAGATGCCCTTCAAGGGGCCCAGGGACGGTTAAAGCTTCCTCTGCTCACTCTCCTATAGTTCTGGAACATCTGCGATCCATCAGGTATTGTGCTCACCATGCACTGGGAGCCTCGTAAAAAGCCCTCCTGGTAATTTGGTGTTTCCTTGCATTTGTTCATGTAAAAGCCATCAAGGAGTGAGTACGGAGGGGTGGGTGTTGGCAGGAACCGTCCTCCACTCCTGCCGCATGCTATCCCCACGGTACTTCATATTCTGCACAGTAAATGCTGGGACTTTTTGGCTAAGTCCTGTGGCGGAACCTTTGTGGGTTGATGTTTCACACATGTCACACTGGCCCGTAAGTGCTGCTCTCCGACACTCTGGGCATGCCTCAGACATCATCTCCTCTTCCTGGACTTCTTCCCTCCCTAACCCTGTATTTGACTTTTGGAGGGACCCCAGAAAAATGGTGTCAGGCAGTATTTGGCTGGTCCGTTTCAGTTAGTGTAATAACCTTGGTTTCACGCATGTAGCATGTGTCAGAACACCATTCCTCATGTTTCACTGTATGCATATTTCAGTTTCATTTTACCTTTTTGCCCAGCTGTTCACGTTGTGAAACTGGCAGGCAAGTTCACTGAGGGCCTGGTGCATTCTGGGTGGATACATGCATTGTTGAACTGTGCCCTCATTCCCATGGTGCTTTTTAAACATGGACCTCCTGTTGCTCCTCTGCTTTCACTCCAGGAATCCCTTGTCCATTTGCTGAGGGACCTGAACCTTTTTTCCCAAGAGTCATTAGAAAGAGACCATAATTCAACTCGAAGTCTATATGATTAATTTTCGTGACAATTGTTGACACTATTCATTTGAAGTTTTATTTCAAAGACACTAATAACTCTTTCAGAAGGTTTCAGTAAGCCTTTGCATCAAAAAAGGAACCCTGCCATATAAAAAGGCTGGCATGGTTTTCTTTCAACACATCTGATAAAGAAGTAGCTGTGAGTTGTAATATATCTTATTGTTGAAAGTATTTCTGCCCTTTCATCCCTGTAGACACAGCCTGTTTTAAATTACGTTATGTCATTGTGGAAGGTAAAATTTTATTTGCAGCTTGTTCGAAATATTAGCATGAAACAGAATCCGCAGAAAGCACACAGTGGGGAAATTAGACTAGAATGAGGAATGTGGAATGTGTGAAGAGCTCGTATGTGATAAAAGGGAAATGAAAGAGCCTAAATGGGCTCCCTCTGTTGGGACTACCTCAAGTCAGGCCTTTATACCTCAGATTAAGCACATAAATAAAATCCCCCCCAAGAACATGAGACTACCATTTATCGCTGTTCTGGCATGCAGCGTACTCCTTTGTGAGACAATAAAACTCTATCTTCAGCCTTGGAATTTCAAGCCAGCCATCATTCCTAGAAGCATATGCGAGCATTTGGTAAAATCGTTTCTGTGGCACATCTTGATTTTAGAAATTGTCCCTAGCTCACAGTAGTATATATCTGGACAGTGTTGTCCATTTCTGTTCACTCAGTTTTCTTGAAGGCTGGAAGTGCTTTTGTCCTCATTGGGATGTGCAAGCTGGCACAGGAGCCAAATGTGCACCAGGTCTCCACAATGTGTGTGTGTGTAGTTTCCATGTGGGGTCAGTGATGCGCTTCTGCTTAAGAGTGAGGCCACATATGTCTTTGCTGATTCTACCTCACTGTCGTTCCCCTCTCTTGCTTTCTTTAGTCTCTCCAGAGAATTTGGCTTTTAGAAACACATTTTCAGGACTGGGGATGTATCTCGGTTGGAATGCCTGAAGCCCTGGGTTCAACCCCAAGTGTTGTATAAACTGGACAAAGCTGTGGTACCTGCCTGTAATCCCAGCACGACAGAGGTAGAGTGGGAAGACTTCAAAGTTCAGTTTCAGCCTTTGGGCTACAGAGTGAGTCTGAGGCCAGCCTGAAATACCTAAGACCCTGTCTCAGAGGAGAGGGTGGGAGGCAGGGAGGGAGGAAAATAAAGCAAAAATGAAGGAAGGACGTTTTCTAAGTCACCCATCTATGGGTGTGTATATATTATACCTGTCATGTAGTTAGTTCCTCTGTGCTAGACATAACCATGGCCATTTTGAATCAGAGCATCTATGATCCCCAGCAGGAGACTCTCAGGATACCATGCCTGTTAACACTCCCTTATGAGGACCCTCACAAGGCCCCTCTCTGGGTTATGTGGTAGATGAACATTGACTGAGGGATTCTTTGGTAGATAACTTCCAGGGACTGCAGCTTCCTTGGTGTCACTGATACCCTGTGGGTAACCCCTCCCCCAGACTCCCTGTGCAGGAGCCGGTCAACCCACTGATATACCACAGTGCCCTCGGGGGCAGTCTTCTCTTTGGTGTGCCCATCTCTCACTGGCTACGGTATCTACCCAGAAATGTCCCCGTACCATCCGCCTCAGCTTTCTTGTCTGCAAATGGGGTTATGGCACCTGCCTGCATATGCCAGAGCATAGACCCTCCCTGGCAGGCTTTGGGAGTTACAGTGGGTCTAGGAAGCAAGCATCAAGCATGGAAGCAAGGACCTGATGGATTCAGGTCTTCACATCATCACAAAGCCACTTATCAGTTAGGGGTTGCTCATCTCCTTCCTGGTTGGCCCCATTTTCATTTCTCCATCATAGGCACCTCTACAAGGACAGCTGTCTCTTGTATGGCAAGGGCCCCCCTTAAGGTTATTTTTATAAAACTGGTTTGTTTCTCAGTTTCTCTCTTAACCTGGCTACCACATAGATAATTGAGACTCTACTGTATTATTTTAACAAGCTTCACAGCACAATCCTGAGCAATATTAACTCTGTTTCTAACCGTCTAAGCTGATCTGGTTTCCTCCCAGCCTACATCCCAGAGATACTTGCATTTTGTAGCTTTCTTGTTCAGCTCCTCTTTCTGATGCCCTTTGAACCTCTCCTGTGTCCGAATCCCCTACTTTCTCCTCTAACTTCTCCTCCCCTGGCTGGCAGGAAGTCCAGTCCTATTTTCGCCCCTGCTCAGCAATTGGCTATAAGCTGTTTTATTGGCATATCAGGGAACAATTGGGGAGCAGTGTTTGTACAACATTGAGACGGGAGATTCTAAGAACAAGGATTACGGCCAGATATGGAGGCTACAGAACTCAGCGTTTGAATTACACAATAACCTTATGCCTACAGGCCCTCATAGTCTGAGTTACAGCAGTGAGCTGTGCTGTGCTGTGCTGTGCTGTGCTGTGCTGTGCTGTGCTGTGCTGTGCTGTGCTGTGCTGTGCTGTCCTGTCCCTGGGAGCTAACACCTCTGCCCTTAGTCATCTCTCACAGCAAATATTCCTTACCCATTAAACCATCTCCCCAGGCCCTCATGGATGCTTTCTTTTGACATGAAATGTAGGTTTCTTTGATCTTACTTGGTTTCCTACACATAGAATATTTAGTAATTAATGTTTCTACCCATTGTTTCATAAAGAATTTTTTCCCTTCCTTCCATGAAGTCCGTCTGCTTTGTGTCAGGGCTAATAGGCAAGGCCAAAAAATCTAGTCAATTTTGCAATCTCTTTCTTCTGGTTTTATTCCAGGCATTGTTTCCCATAGTCTGCAGAGTTTATGTGACATCCATTCCGTGTCCAGGCCATGAGCTTTCAGCAGTTTCCCTCATAGTCAACTGTATTCACAATACTTACAGTGTTCCTCCATGGGTTTTATTTTTTAAAGTTTTATTTTTAACAGCCCTATCTATCATATTTCTTCCTGGGCTTATAAGAGGTAACTAAGCGTATAGAGAAAAACCCCAAAAGGCCCCTGTCATTGGCATTTTACAGTATCACATTGTCTTAGCTCCTCTTATCCCTGTAAAATACCTGACAGAGGCAACTTAAGAGAGAAAGGATTTATATTGGCTCATGGCTCAAGAGAATACAGTTCATCTTGACTAGAAGGCACAGTGGGTTCCACTGCTGTGGCTTGTTACCTGAGACTGCTCATGTCTCAGTGGAGTAAGGAGCAGAGAGCTCAGGCAGTAACCCCCGCCAGCCTGTCCCAACATCCCACCTCTGCCAGCCATGCTTTCTTCCTTAAACGATCCATAACCTCCCCAGACAGCGACCAAGCGTTCCTATACACGAGAGGGCAGAGAACATTTTAGTTCCAAAGAGTAACACACTGGTCCATCCATTTGTCCATCCGTACACTGGATCTGATTTTCAGCTGAAGTGTATTTGTGTCTTAGCTGATCTGGTTTGATGATAGGCTCTAAAGACCAAAGCAGCTGTTTAACTCTTAGGGAAAAAAAACCAAACATTTCCTTATTTCATATTTCCTATGGTCATTCTGCACATATTTACTGCAGGCCTACTACAGTACAAATACATGTTCAGGACCAAAGCTTCAAAGGCAGACAGACTCAGGGTCCCTGCCACCACACAGAGTTGGGACAAGTAATGCTCTTGACCTGTTAACCCCTGGCCCCATGTCTACCAGTTGTCTCCTAGAAGCAGCTTCCCTCTTCAGCCCTGTTTCCTTACCCTGTAATGGAACCTGTTTCTTGTGAGTTTCCTTAACGCCCCTAGAGAAAAACCAACCCATTTCTAATTGTTGTCGATTGCTTTTTCAAACTCGTTTTCTGCATCCGAGCCCACCAGTTCCGAGCTGCAGTGGGAACAGCAGGCAGCAGCTCACTGCTGAAGCTTAGCAGCTTCTGTCTCAAATTAAAATGTTTGACTCCCCTGGTAATATCTGTCTTTTCTTTTTCCACAGTTTTGCTCATATGTTGCTTATAAATCTTAACTCTTAAGTATGAATTTTTTGGCTCCCAGTTAAGTGAAATATTTTATTTAGTAAAAGCCAAAGCCAAGCTTAGGGCAGCCTGGGAGTACTACGCCACCCCACTGTGCCCCAACAGGTTCCCTCTGCGGAGTTTCTTCTTTGGGGCTATTTGTTTTCAGGCAAAGGGGGAGAGTGCTTTTCAACACTGGCACTGTAGTAAGGTCTCAGCCTCATCTTTTTGGGCAAGGTGCTCTCTGTGGTACCCCGTGGCCTTGCTGTGGCATAATCCGAAATGGCCCTCACCAGAACCCTGTCTGCAGCCGTGTCTCCAGCTCTGATTCTTGCAGTCTGAAGAAGGGTTTTGATTTGTTGCAGCCTTTTGCTCTGTGTTCGTTGTAAGCTCATAGACAGGCATGCTCGGTTGCTCATGCTAGCCCTGCACTCCGGAAACTCGCAACCCAGTTTTGCTTAGACGGACTCAAGGCAATTGCTGGTTGGAAATTAGCTGTCAGATCAGGCTGCTGGAGTCCACCATCTGTGTGCAGCCATGTTCAGAAGCCCAGGGCTTTCCAGCTGCCTGGGAGCCTTCAGATTTTCTGAGAAACAAGGTAAGGCAGGGGAAATATGGAAAATGCATTTCTGTATCCATTTTCTAATGTCTTTGCTGTGGGATCTAGTATTCTCCAGCACCCAGCTCTAGTCCTGCAGCTGTCTGAAAGGATGCTTTAACTATCAGAGTTCCTAACGATAGCTTGTAATTGCTGAAAATGTCTTTTATATTTCTGTTGCTAAACCACAAAAGCTTTTATACAGCAAAAGTTGCTAAACTTTGGATCAAATCTGGATATGCTGAATTGTACCTAAAATATTTTCTGAAACTTCATGTTTTATGTACGAATTTATTTCCAGCAGGCAGTGGTGGGTGAGTCGCTTTTTCTTAATTCTTCCTGTGACACAGTTTGGAGAAAACACTGCCTCTGCAGTGGCTTCCTTTCCAGCCCAGAGAAAGAGAAGTGTTTCCCACCTGATTGCTGTAGCGCTGTTCCATAGTCAGTGTGGTACCGGACAGAAGTGAGATGCTGCGGGTACTTTAAACACTGATTAGAAACCCAGCCATTATCTATGCAGAATATTTCATAGCACACGTGCTCTCTTGGACCAGACTAGAACAATTCGGAACTTCCTTTGGTAACATCTGATAGCTCTTTGATCAGAATTATCTTTCTTTAGATAGTTATGCCGGGATGCTTGTGTGCCTAGAATGAAAGCCTGGGTATCTAACTGGCCTTATTTTCCTGTGCCTTCCTGATGGCCCTAACTTCTAGGACTTGAGATGCGTTCTGATGGATAAAGAAGTGTTGGCATCTGCTATAGCTTGTACGTTTCCCACTCCAAGCTCTGATTCTCAGTAGGAAACCATGAGGGAACATCCTTGGGGGAAGGCGTTTCTGTTCGGGCTCTGCTTGTGTTTGGTCACTGTGCCTAAAGCTGCAAAGCAGATTGCTGGCTGTGAGACCAGTTATAAATCCTGTCTCTGCCTGGTTTTTATTAACACATTCACCCTGGATGTGTGATTTTCCTGTACGGAATTGTTACCAGCTGTCTTTACATCATATATCCTATCTTCAAAACTACAAGAGTCTGTCCAGTGGGATGGCTTAGCAGGCAGCGCTTGCTGCCAAGTTCAATGGCGTGAGCTTTAGTCCAAGGATGGTAGAAAGAACAGGTTGTCCTTTTACCTCCACAATCATACCGTGGCACAAGCGTGCCCACGCTCGTGTGTGTGTGTGTGTGGTGTGTGTGTGTGTGTGTGTGTGTGTGTGTGTGCTGTTGTCTAGATTTTAACAAGGCAGAAGAGACAGAGCCAAGGCTCCCCTTGCTCTTCATGCCCCTCTCACCTCCCCACCCTCTCTAAAGGCATCTCAATTGTACCAAGTGGACTGCATCATTATCTGTGACTCTCTTGTCCAAATGGCTTCATTGTTTTCTTTCCTCTCCTCAGTATATAACTGTTACTTGGTATTTAATTGTTTCAAGTTCTCCTTTTTTCCTGTAACAATTGACATGGCTTTGATGGATGTCAAAGTATGTTTAACACATGATCTGTGCAGACCAGAGCTTTGTGTGTGGGATTCCTGTGTTGAGTTTCTCAGAAGGTATCAGTTTTATTTGGTTATTAATGTCTTTGTTCCCCCCTATTGGAATGTCTTAAGTGGCTTGCAGCTATTTTAACTCCGTGTTCTTTCTTTTCCCTTAGATTTCAACAAGAAAAACTTAGGCTTTCTTGGATTCCCGCATCAAAGAAAAGCTGCAAGGTAACATAGCCTCTGTTCAAGGGCTCTTTGGAGATGTATGGTGCCTTAAAGATGATCCCCTAAATCCCCCCTTTTCTTCTTCAGAGCTGGGAATAGAACTTGGGGCCTCACACATGCTAGGCAAATGCTCTCCAGTGAACTGCATGCCCGACCCTCCAGGCACTTAGATTTCTAACCTATGAGTTTGTTTGGCAGTATGTTTATCTTGGGGTGTTATTTAGTTATCTCTACATTCATACATATGTGCATATAAGCATGCATGCATGCACACACATATATGCACACATATATATGAGCTAGTGGTGTGGCTCAGTGGCACAGTTCCTACTTAGCCTGTGCAAACTACCAAGTTCAGTTCCAAAGCACACTTATATATGTGTATGTGTGTCTGGTTGGATGGATGGATGGATGGATGGATGGATGGACGTGAAGGAGGCTGACTTAACAGTATTTCTAGGCAATATTGACTCTTCTGTACTCTGTGCTGGTTCTGGGAACCAGCTGGGGCCTAGAATGTGTGCTGATGCCATTTGTAATTAATTGCCATCTTAGGAGGTCCCAGTGCTCTTTTCTCTCATCTGCCTCTAAGCTTATGACTCTGTTCATCAGGGATCTTTTGGTTTTTCTAAGAAAGAGTTCAGCCTTGTCCCTTCTGTCCTTTTTTCATTTCCACCCATCTTCCTTTCCTGTCTGTCAGCCCCGTCCTTGTGGGTTCTTGTTGTCCAGCCTTATATCTCTGTCTCACTGCACTTACAGGTGCCTTCCCCTTGGGGCATTATGGGTGCTGATCTAATCTACCTTCTGTTCCCAGCCCCTAATACATGTTGCTCATGTGAAACGGTGTAAAAGCAAAAGCGTGTGTCGCACCAGGCAGCTGCTCCGAGTCCTTAGGCCACTGCCCGTGGCGCAGTCGGACAGTACTGACTATAGGTGCACCGTCGTCCCGATGCATCCGTGTGCTAGGAGGAGCCCAGCCCTGTGCCAGCCTCCCTTCCCCTCAGATGCCCTTGTTCCCCATCAACTGCGGCCCTAACACTTTCCTATGAAGGACGTGATTCCTTCACATTGTAACAATGAGTTGTCTGACTCTGGGTTTCAACTTGGAGAGCGGACCTTATAAACACACCACTTGGGAAAGTCTCTGGTATAGTCCGTGCATATCTAAGAATAAAGTCAATTAGAACCACGGCTTGGGATAGCCGTTCATGTCTATGGCGGGTTTTAATGTCACCTTGGGCACATTCCCTAATGTTTCCCCAGCAGATAATCTTAACGGTAACGAAGCTAATCAATAAGAAAAAGAAAGGAGAGAGGGAGGCATTACTTATTCAAGGATAGGAAAATGTAGAATGTGGAAGTCAAACACTTTAGTGACCTTGGCTCCATGGGGCACTAGACTTGAGAAGCCATGGCTGTGACTTCATGTCCTCTGACTATAGTGGCCTACCTGGCAGAACGCCAAGTTTAAAAGGTGCCACCGGCATAAGGATCTGTGTGCATACAAGAAACACACCAGCAAAGAAAGCCCAAATTATGAGGCAATGGGGTTTCACCTTCTCGTCTACCTTTTGGTGATTAGCAAGAATCCAGCCCTGGTGGAAATATTCAAGGCACAGCAACAACAGCAAAGCAGGTGGGCCAGTTACTGGCCATTTAGATGCCTCCAAGTTGTGTGTACATGGAGTCTTGTGGAGATAATGGGGACCGAGGCTTGAATTAGGGTCAGTATATGTGATAGGATGTGCTCCATTCCTTTATTCGTCTCTCTTTCGCTTCCTCTTGTATTTACAAGTCTTCATGGGCCATTCCTCCCTTTTGCCTATCCTGTTGTTTAGTGATTTGAAGGCATGTGTGATACTAATATAACTTCAGACTGGAAAAAGCCTTAAATACTTTTATACTAATATAATTTAAGACTGCCTTAATTTATGTTGCTTACCTTCTGAGGAAGAAACTGTGGAGCCTAGGATGATTGGGTGGGCTAGCCCAACATACTCCACTATTCTGGGATCAAGAGGGTATTGTCAGGCCGAATAAAGAAATAGAACTCACAGGTTCATCAGTGTTTTCTCCACCACACACATACCACGCTGCTGTTAATGCCGGCGTAATTACATACTTGCGCACACATGCACAAATTATCATATTAAGACAAATGTAAACAAATGAAGAAAGTCACCAGTAAAAGACACATACTTGCGTGTGATGGCACTGTGGGTTTTGTGCTTAGTGTTTGTCATGCAGTATTCAGTCTGCATCTAATTCAAGACTGCATTAATGGGCTAACTTTTAGCTTTCAGAAAGAGTTTCCCTTTGACGAGAAGGAAGAGCCTGCCAGCCTCCGGAGAGGCCTTGATGCCAAGTGTTTAGCTGCCCTCCCTAAAGGTAAGAGCTTCTCTAAATGGCCTGCCAGCACCGGGTGCAGCTCTCCGGGACACTTGCTGAAGGATGCTCACTAGCCCCCAGCCTGTGGTCTCCTCCGTGTCTCGTCCTTCTTCCTTGGAGCACTAGATTATTAGGGGCCTTTCCTGAATTTTGCACCTTGTTCTTCTGCTTATTCTTCCCTCAGGGTCCTCGTTCTCCCATTAACAGGGGATGGGGGCTGTAGCTCAGTTGGTGGGGTGCTCGCCTTGCATGCAGGAGACCTGGCTTTGATGCCCAGCACCATGCAAACAAAGCTTGGTGGCTGAAGCTGTAAGGCCAGGATTTGTGAGGGAGCCAGGAGGGGAAACATAAATTCTACCTCTAGAAAAAAACAAAACAAAAACCCAATTGTTAGGGCTCTAGAGAGATGCCTGCACAGTGGTTGGCAGCACTGGTCTGGCAGAGGGCCTGGGTTAGGTTCTCAGCACCATGTGGTGGCTCACAACCACATGATTCCAGTTTCGAGGACCCAGCAGGCACCAGGCATCAACGTGGTACACACATGCATTTGGGCAAAACATTCATATGCTTAAAAAAAGAGAGAGAGAAAGAGCATACAGTTGGGAGGGTAGGGAAGTGAGGAGGAGCTGGGAAGGTTGGGGGAGGGAGAGACATGATCAAACTGTATTATATGGAAAATATGAAATAAGCCGGGCGTGGTGGTGCACCCCTGTAATCCCAGCACTCGGGGAGGCAGAGGCAGGTGGGATCTTTGTGAATTCCAGGCCACCCTGGTCTACAAAGTGTGTCCAGAACAGCCAAGGCTACGCAGAGAAACCCTGTCTCAACTCCCCTCCCCCCAAAAAGAGAAAAATATGAAATAAAATAATTTTTAAATTGAAATGAACTTTCCCTGAAGGCAGCTGGTGTTCTAAGCTCCCATTACTGTCCATCTGCCTACTTCCCATTCCTTGACCCCACCCCCGGTTCTGCCTGCTTTACCTCTGCTCCTTCCCAACTAGGAGACTTATGCAAGAGCTCATGGAATTTCCTTCCCTTCCTTCCTTCCTTCCTTCCTTCCTTCCTTCCTTCTCTCTTTCTTTCTTTCCTTCCTTCCTTCCATTCTCTTTCTCTCTCTTTCTTTCCTTCCTTCCATTCTCTTTCTCTCTCTTTCTTTCTTTCCTTCCTTCCTTCCATTCTCTTTCTCTCTTTTTTCCTTCCTTCCATTCTCTTTCTCTCTCTTTCTTTCTCTCTCTGCCTTCTTTCTTTCTTTCTTTTTTCTTCCTTTCTTTCTTTCTCTTTCTTTCCATCCTTCCTTTCATTCTCTTTTGCTCTTTCTCTCTCTTTCTTTCTCTTTCTCTCTTTCTCTCTTCTTTATTTTTTCTTTCTTTCTCTCTTCCTTATTTCTTTCTTTCTTTCTTCCTTTCTTTCTTTCTTTTGCTCTCTCTTTCTCTCTCTCTCAGCCCTGGCTGCCCTTGAACTCACAGAGATCCACCTGCTTTTGCCTCCCAAGTGCTGTGACTAAAGGCATACCTGGCCTGACTTTTTGTAAGCAACACAGAGCTGAGGGAGCCTATATCCTAGTCATCTTTTGAATTTTAAAATATTTTATTGCATTTGTGTGTATATGTGTCAGCACATATGTTCCAGAGAATACGTTTGGAAGTCAAGGGACAGCTCTGTGTAAGTGAATTTAGTTCTTTCCTTTAACCATGTGATTAACTGTGCAGGCCTTGGGGGTTGAATCCTCACCCACTGAACCACCTGAGTGGCCTCAGCCATCACTTTTTCTGGGTTACTCTTTCCACTGGCAATAGGTGCACATGCAGAGAGCTCCCTGTGCCTGTTCAGAACTGGGTTCCTTTGCTTCTGCCTCTGACAGGATGCAAATGTTGCCTGGTCAGTATTTCCCCAACAGCAGCTTGGGGGAAGGAGCTCTTGGATCCAAAATGTCTGCACCTGAACAGAGCTACAGAGCTCTTCCTTAGAAAAAGCAGGCTGGGGGAAAGACAGGCTTTTTCATTATTATTTTTTTTTAATCTGCTCAAAGGGAGAAAAAGTTTAAAAGAAATTAGATCAGAAGACATTTTCTTTTAATAGAAACCAAATCCAGTTTCAAAGGCACAAGGCACACGGACAGCCTGGAATGTTTCCCAAGGAGCTAGGCAGACGATCTGTCCAGACAGTCTCGTGAGGATGGGCACCTGAAAAGGCTACAGAGCCTGGCCTGCGAGGGAGGCCGGAGCAGGGCCGTGCTGCAATGTTTCAGGACCCAGACAGTGGTCAGGCAAAATACGTGCTTCACTGTGTGCTGTAGCAGAGAAGCAGCGTGGAGAGTTACAAGAAGATAGCTAAGATTTCATACGAAGAAAGGCTAGATTCATAGCATCCCCCGAAAAAAAAAAAATCTGGGATAAATGTGCCCCAAGGTTCCCAGCAGGTGTCTGAACCTAGGAGAGTGCTGACACACGGTGCTGCTCTCTTGCCTGCGCAGGCATGCATATGATCTAATTTAATTTATAGGTTAGGCACAGCAAGAGATGGTCAATGTGCCACACTGAGAGTTAGGCGATGTGAAGCCTAACTGTGTGTAGAGACTAAGGACTGCGCTGGTGCTTTGAGAACACAGCTGAGTACCAGAGCCAGGCACTAGAAAGCAGGGAGCTGCTTGGCTTTGTGTTGACCCCTTTGGAAGTCAAACCAGTGTTTAGAGCACCTCCAGTCTGGCCTGTTCTCTCAGGCTGTCACATGACAGGGAGGAAGGAAGTCCTAGGGATACCCTACTGCTGTTGTTTCTATCGAAGCTCCTGCTATACTTGAGGTGGATGGCTAATTTCAACCCTGTCCTTCCAGAATTCTAGTCTCTTAGACATGGTTAAAGAACTAACCGCATTTCCCAAGAACAGCGCTTGGTGACCAAATTATCCTGATCATTGGTGTTAATATTCTTTTTATGAAGAATGCTTGGCAAATAGGTGCATGAATGTGAGAGCACACTCTCAAGTTCCCTTAAAGGCCTTCTGTGAAACTGACCCACAAACTCTTGCCAGAAATGGCAAAAAGACTCAAGGCTGCAAAAGGACCACTCAGAATTACCCAGAATAGCCCATGGCAGCAGCTGTAAAATGGATAACTTAGCTTCATCAACATCTGAATGTATTTGAAAACAAATAGAAGAATTCCCTCTGTAGAAATTAGGCCATCTGTGCTCTCTAATATCTGCAGGATAAGTTGGCTAGTGTGTGGAACCTGAACCATTTGGGGCTTCGGTTACGACACAACATTCACAACATCATGAACTGAATCATGGATGTTGGCTTTAACCTTAAGATACACGTTTATCAGGTGTTTCTTGGGGAGTTGAAGGATCTTAGGATGTAGAGGTATATACCCTGGCTTACTCTTAAGTGGTTTGAGGGTATAATGAAAGTATCCCCAGAAAGGTAAAAGGAATAAAATAGTAAAATGTTAGTTAGCTTGTCAGGAAGTGTGCCTTGGAGAACTTCAAAGTCTGAAGTCACACAAAAACTGTTTAAAGAATTTAAAGGCTTAGGGTTGGGGTTATCACTGATTATTCTGCATGTATATATATATGTGCACATGTGCCCCAAGCAGGCAGAGGTCAGATGAGGGCATCAGGATCACAGGAGCTGGGCTTACTGAAGGTCGTGCGCCTCCGTGTAGGTGCTGGGAATAGAACTTGGGTCCTCTGCAAGAATTGCAGTGCTGCTGAGCCGTGCCTCCATCCCCAGCAGCAAGAGCTTTCAGGCAGATGCCACTTAAAAATAAGCAGTAGGCTTCAGTCTCTGAGCACAAAGGCCAGTGTGAAAATCACATTCATCTCTGTGCGGTTTTGACTCTTTCTTAAAATGGCCACTAAAAAGCAACAGCAGAAACTCAAGCAGTCACTTTGGGCTAGGGTAATTTGACGAGCATGCATGAAGTCATGGGTTCAGGCCCTAGCAGAGCAACAGTTGTTGCTAATTAATTAAATGTCATGTCCTTTTTTTAGTGCCTCTCTCAGTCTCTCTTTTCATTCACTAATTTATTTGATCACTTTACAGTTTGGTCGCAGGCCCCTCCCTCCTCTCTTCCCAGTCCTACTAGCACACAAACCCCTCTCCATTTCCTCCTCCTCTACTTGAAGGGAAGCTCCCCCCATGGGTACCAAGCCACCCTGGCACATCAAGTCAGAGCAGGACTAAAAGCATCCTCTCCCACTGAGGCCTGACAAGGCAGCCCAGCCAGGGGAAAGGGATCCAAAGGCAGGAAGCACAGTCAGACAGCCCCTCCTCCAATCGTTAGGGGACCCACATGATGACGAAGCTACACATCTGCTACTTGTGTGTGGGTGGCCTAGGCCCAGCCCTTGTGAAATGTCATGTCTTTATTTTCCCTTCATAGCATGTCTCCTATGAGTCAGCCTTTCAGAATATTGGCCGTAAACTATCACTCTCTCTCCTTTCCTGCTAACTCCTTCCTCCCCACCCCCACCCTGTCCTGCCAACTTTTCCCCTTGCCTTGATAGCTCCTCCTTCTGTCCCATTGGCCCCTCCCTCTTTTTCTGCTAACTCCATGCCTTTAGGTGCTCTTAAGAATTGATGCAGTGAACATGGAGACAAGTTAAGAGCCATTCTCTGCCATCACTGGCCATCTTTCCAAAGAAGCGGTTGCTTGTCATCTCCGTCTGCCCCGTAGTGTGTCCTGCTAGAACCCTTGGTCACAGCAAAGCACTCTTCCTGGGTCTCCAGTGACTCTAGGAGGATTCTATCCCCCTCGTAGAAGCAAATGTCACCACTTCCTTCCGGTGAAGCCTCAGCAGAGGCTCGGGACTTGATCCCAACTGTGGTGAAAGGGAGCACACTCACGAGCTAACAGATGCTTACACATTAAATGGCAGGGTGAAGTAGGGGTGGCTGTGTGTGCATGCTAGGAGCTTGCCCGTGGCCTGCCGGGAGCCCATGGCATATTCTTTGCAAATGTTTTCCAAGCCAAAAGCTTCAGATACATCAGTAAATATAAAAAAATCTAAAAGAGATAGATACTGAGATTTCTGACAAGCAGAACAAACAAACAAACAAACAAACAAAACCCCGCCTTGCTAAAGAGGTATTTATTGCAAGCTAAGCAATTCTGTGACCCTGAATGAAATAAGAAAATAAGACTCACTGTTTTCACCTGTGTGAGTTTGCCTGCTAGCTCAGAGTGGGAGAGGGAGGAGGGGGGAGGGGGCTGTGCTCACATCTACTTATTTAGTGCCTCCCCTCCTACCTGAAAACAAACTATAGGAGAGCAGGAAGCTGGCAGTGTTGTGTGGAAGCGGAGAGCAGGCACTTGAGTCCTGTGTGGTTATGTCGCACGAGTGAATGAAACCGACGCAGAGCCACTAACCAGTACACTGTTTTTCGTTCTTTTTCTGCTGTGCTGTAGTTGCAGAATTAAGAAAAATCTTCGAACCAAAGAGGAAAGACTTTTTAGAAATGAAAAGGTAACGAAGTTGTGGCGGGCCGCTGGTGGGGGGAGGCGTTTACCGCGGCAGTGTTGGCTCTTCTGCCCACGCTGTGCTTTCCCTTGGTCTGCCGTGCAGAAAAGAAAGAATTGCCAGGCGCCTGGAAGGAATCGAGAATGATCCCCAGCCCATCCTGTTGCAGAGCTGCACAGGGTTGGTGACTCATCGGCTGCTGGAGGAAGACACGCCCAGATACATGCGTGCCACAGACCCCGCCAGCCCTCACACTGGTGAGTAGTGACCCTGCCAGGTGCTTGCCGGGCCACAGCATGACCCTGATGGTCCTTTGGTGCTGGAGAATGAGAAGCTGATACCCCAATAGAAAATACCAAAGCCGTGCCAGGAAGGAAAAGCTTATCTTGGCTCCCAGTTTGAGGGGACCATCTCCACAGTGAAGGCCTGGCATTGGGGTTAGGGAGGGAGGAAGCTGGTCACATACACTCACAGTCTGGAGTCAGGGGATGGGAGCTGGTACTGCTCCCCTGACTTTGTTCTTTTTCAGCTTTTTGTTCGGTGAGGGATCCCAGCCTCCATGGTGGTACCACCCACATCAGAGTTGGTGTTTTCCTCTAGGTTAAACCTCTCTGGAAATGACTCTCAATCCAGTCAAGGTGGTGATGAGTGTTAACCATCATATCCAACCACAGCACATGTATATTACAGCTTCTTAAGTATTCTGGCCATCAGACCTCTCTAGACAGGGACTCATCAGGGGTACGTGCCCGCCTCTCTGTATACCCTCATGACTCAGCCCAGAATCTGCTGTCAGAAACTTGGCAGTTGTCTGTCTGTAAAGGAAGGATTGAGATACGTGCATCGTAGGTTACACTAAAAGCCCAGGAAATGTACGTGAACAGGAAATGTGAAGAGAAAGCTGGGCTCTGGATGATTGCAGTTAGTACCTCAGGATTCATGCAGCAAAGGCCTTCCATTTTCATCTGTGTAAATGTATTGCATATTGATTTTCAACATGCTGAGCATGACTTGGCTTTTCCTACATCGTGCCCACTCACAGCTATGGACATTGGTCGTCACACCTGACCTCAGAGAGCACAGTACTCTCAGCGCTGAGCTTCCCGGCTCAGCCCTAGGATCAGGCCCTGAGGTGCTTCCTTCAGCCACTGTTTACCAGTCTCCTCTTCAGAGGTAGCCGGAGATCTCATGGCACGATGCTACAGTTTGATAGCATCTGTGGTTTTTGATAGGGAACTACATGAAGAGCCAAGAATAGATAAATCTACCAGGATCTTAACCCAGAAACAAACATCTGCGTGCATAATGTCTTCATCCATACAATACATAACTTAAACATCAGATGTAGTGAGTAAGTGAGGGTTTGCTTTTTTTTTTTTTTTTTTTTTTTTTAGGCATAAGTTATGTAGCCAAGGCTGGATTAAACTTGCTCTTTTTTTGCTTCGGCCATGTGCTGTATTATAGACATGTCCAACCCAGAAAGAGTTATTTAATAAGATATTGGGAACTGAGTTAGCCAAGAGTTGAGGAAAGAGCCCAGTCCTCCTTCCATTTCATACACACCCCAAAGTAAATTCTAGTTAGTCTCATTACAAGTCAGAAGACGTCATGGGAAGCTTGAAAGCGTAGGCATGCACTTCTTTCAAGTGGACTGAAGAGGAACAGTTGAAGAAATCTCCAAGTCGTGAATGAGTCAGTATTACTTAGAGCAGTGTATTAATTTCACAGCCTAGCAAGTGACTTAAAGGCCTCAAATGTTCTCATAAATAATTCAGTGTTTTGATGTGTGTGTGTGTTTGCGTGTGTGTGTGGGGGGGGGGGCAAGTGGGAAAAGCCACAGCTATAAGAGCAGCTACCACACTGGGTAGTCTGGAACCACAGCCCATCTCTTGTTCAATCACAGAAAGTTAGGTGTCTGCTGTCTTTTCCAGAAGAACCTGAACTTGCCCTTTGGCCCTATGTAAAATAATGAACTCAAAACCAGAGCATAACAATAAAGGGGAATAAATGCTGAGCAAGGCGGAAGGCCCCTGGGAGTGCTGGGTGTGAGAGCAGGTGGCTCTCTGCTTTTGCGCTTTTCCTGGAAGACCCCAGGTTCTTTCTGACAGTGAACCCAGGTGATGCAGGGCCTTCAGACTGGGCGCTCTGTGAGGGCAGGGCAGTGTGGAGGGTTCTGCCTGGCCTCCTGTGTTCTATCCTGTGCTCTTCTTGTAGGGCGATCCAATGAAGAGGAAGACACTCCCGCGTCTTCCCTAGAAAAGCAAACTCCATCTAAATACTGCACAGAAACCTCGGGCATCCATAGTTCCAGCTCCATGGACAGCCACAGCCTAGAGTCCAAAGCAGAAAGGATCGCAAGGTATAAAGCAGAGAGGAGGCGGCAGCTGGCGGAAAAGTACGGGCTAACTCTAGACCCCGAAGTCGACTCTGAATACTTGTCTCGATATACCAAGCCTCGGAAGGACCTGGATGCAGCTGAGAGACGAAAAAGTGACAGGCAGGAAGAACAGAGCAAGGATACCAGTTCCCAGCACTCCAGGACTGAGCCAGGGCCTAGGACCAGCGTGGTGGAGTCCCAGGACTGTGCTCCCGTGGGAAGCCCCCGTGTGTCAGACCATGAGCGGCTGCTCAATGTGGAGAACAAGAGAAGAGCCCAAGAGACACCCATGGCCGAAGATGGTTCCCCTGCCTTCTTTTCCTTTCCGGAAGTGCCAAGATCCCCAAAGCAGATGCCTAGCTCACCGCTGCAGCAGCCAGCCTCCCCGAGCTACCCTGGTGACCTGCCACTGCCCACAGAGGCCCGAGCCAGGTAAGCACCCAGCGCCTGTTCTTCCGTGGCTGTCACAGATGTCCCTCCATCCACTGCAGAGATATTTCGTAATCTCTGCAGTATCCCAGCAGGTCCTACCGGAGCTAGAAGTGGTCTCCAAGTCCTCTGTCTCCCCTCTCTCCTCTTTCACTGCCTTAAGTTCTCTTTCAAGCAAACTAAGCAGGTATCGTGGGGACACTTTACACAAAAGCCCCAAAATCTTTCTATGTTTCTGACCCAACCTAATTTATCCTATTGTTTGCTTTGTGGTTATGCCCAAGACTTCAGTTTTGAGGGGATGCATTTGGTAGTTGATGCCTAGAAGCACAAGGCAGGAAGAGACACAGTAGCAGGAGTGGGGTCTCTGTTTATGGTGTAGAGTCTAACTGATATACAGTGAAGGTCCAGTAAGGCATTGCTACACACACACACACAAACACACATACAACATATATATATACAAACACACATACAACATATATATATTCATACATATAACATATATATATTCATACATACATGTATGTATGTATGTATGTATGGGCACTTACGTATATATTGTGAATGTATGTATGTGTAAATATGTATATGTATGTACTGTATATATGTAGTAAGGAGAGCCACATGAGAGATAGCCCTGGATAAAAGGACCGGCCAAACACAGCAATAGTTCCTGTGCGGGAAGATTAAAGAAGTCAAATATAAACCCCAGGAGTCAGATAACAGGAGAGAATTAGTGTTTGTTTCCAAACTTACGTTGAAAAAAAATTGTTATTCATGTTAAAACGCTGGTTGCTTAAATACCTGGCTTAAAGGGTAGATTCCTAAACACCCTTTTCAGTTCGAACAAGCAACGGCTTTGTGGATGACATGAGAAGGGCTGAGAACCTGGAGTCAAGCAAATTTATTCTGGGGGGAAAAAATTGCACGTAACACACAGATATATGTACATCTGTATGAACACACACATGTGTGGACAAATGTTTATTGCGTTCATTTTGAGGACGTGTTGGAAGCATCCCTGGTTGGTTTCACTGGGGCACAGTGTACACACCCGCTCCCTCTTACACGGCAGTGATGAGCCTGAGGCAGGCATTCTAAGTGCTGAAGTCCTGTAGGCCCTGTGCCCGTCATCATGGGTGGAGTGATGCAGGCTCAGATGCTTAGCTACCAGCCGCTAAGATAATCAGAGTCTGTAAGTCCAAAGAGGTGTTTTGAGGGCCTTTGTTCAACATTGGGACTTAAATACTGAGAAACGGAGGGACCCATTCCCACGTATTTTGTAGAGGGGGTACCTTGCCTTGAGGCACACATTTCATAGTAGAGTGCAGTGCTTAATTTAGCTAGTTCTGTAAAAGGAAATCCTGAACGTATTATTATTATTATTATTATTATTATTATTATTACATCTCATTTATTTTGTCCATGTTCATATGCGAACATGTGGGTTTGTACTGTGACCTGTTGTGCTTGTAAAAGTCAAAGGACAGCCTGCCGGAGTCTGTTTTCTCCTTCCATCATATGGGTCCTGGTGATCAAACTCAGGTCAGCAAGTTTGGTAGCAAGCACCTTTACCTGCTGTGCTGAGTTGCCAGCTAGCCCCCTCCAGATGTTTCGTACAGAGAGCAAAGAAACCCAACAGATGCCAACTTAGAAAAACACACATCCATCTAAACAATGAAGACCCTAATCTCAGATTTTCCTATGGCAACTGTTTGCTGTCACGTCCTTGTGTGAAAAATGCTCTCGATAACAGTTTTAGGGCAGTATTTACCTATGTGATGAATTTGTTTGGGAATTATTTATTATTGCATAAAATGATTGAGAAGGCTTTTAAGTTAAATGTTGGATAGAGGGATGGCTGGTGTAGAGGCCTTAGCTCATCCTAGCACGTGCCTGGGAACTGTCGTACATTTTATTGTGAAGAGTACACATTCTAAGGAAATGGGGGACATAAGGCAGGCCCAGCCCCACTTTTTGGATGCTTTCAAACCCTTGGAAATGCAAGTTTGGCATCATCTGGAGAAGGCTGTTCCTGTTCCTGTTCCTGGGTGAATTCAGCAAGGTTGAGTGTAGATACAAAAGTGTCAATACTTTTTAACCAACAATACTGTATTATTATCAGTGTGTCGGGTAATCTTGTGGATTAGTCAGGCTTACAAAATATGAGCACCTTCTCCTACCAAAGTCCTGAATCCCGAACTCTTGCTTAACCCTTTATGCAACTTCAAACTCTTGTTCAATCCTCTATGCATCTTTTATCTCCCTGTTGAGAGACAGGCAGACAGAAGCACATAATCGTTATTCTGTGAGGGGAAACACAGACACTGTCTACCCGGGGTCCCCAGCTGCTGTGGGCCTGTGGATTCTCAGCATGTCATATGACTAAAGGGAGGAGAATGAAACTCAGCTGGACACCCTGTTCTGAGAGCCAACTCTCTAGACACACCTTGTTTGTTACCTTTTCATTCTTACACTTTAGTCCTTCCCCAGCCCTGCTCCTCCCAGACTGTGTCCTGAGTGGCTGGAACCTGACAGTGAAGATGCCATGGAGAGCAGGGCTGACACCTGACCTTAGAACCATTGCCCTTGGTGGGTTATGGCCTGAACAGGGCCTGTCTTGGGTACCTGGGCACAAGTAAATCATACGCCCTTCCCTGAGACAAGATAACACTTTATAGCCCTGGCTGCTCTGAAACGCCTTATACAGATCAGGCTAGTCTATAGAGATGAGCTAGACCCTTACTGACATCTACCCATGTCTTTCTCTGTAGTGCTGGGATTACAGCCGTACTCTCTTACCTGCCGTGGTAAGATTTTGATGGCCTGGCTTGTCTTTGTTATTTCTCAGAGCTAATCTGGCTTCGTATCCTGTATATACCAGAAGCTTAATAAATCGTATGTCACACACACACACATTGTTCCTGAGAAATGTTGCTTGTGAATTCAGCAACATAACAGTATGTATAACATAACTCTGTGTGTGTGTGTGTGTGTGTGTGTGTGTGTGTGTGTGTACAGGGCAGAGCATTGTAAGCAGGTCTCAGATCTGTTCTCGAAGGAGGAGTGTCCTGCCATTCCTCACAGATTCGTTCTGTTATGAGGGAGCGCATGCTCATGTCTTTCTATATCTGTGGTTCAGCCTTACCCACCAACTTTGGCTGCTGATACGTGGTTAATTCGTTCCTTTCTTCGGTTCATTGTATCTTTACTGGCAAATGGCAGTTCTGTTGAGTTAAGTATGAATGTGTTTCCTAAAATGCCAGCCTGTAATATATAGCAGCTGATATGTGCATGTGAGATTTCAGTGAAAACCGTGTCTAGGGTTTTGGCCATCACTGAAACCACACTGGTGTTCAGAGCCACAATCTCCCACACAGGACTCTCACTAGTGAGTGAACTGAATGACGCGCTAGAATCCCACCCTCCTGGAATCAGCTGCCTTCCGTGAGAGGCTGCCACAGAGGTTTTGTTTACTTGTTTTCCTTTACTTTTGAAGCAGGGTCTCACTGGGTAGCTCTAGCTAGCTACAGAGGGGGAATTCTACTTCCTGGGAACCCAGTTCTCCACTGGCCAATCACACATCAAAAGCCAATCCAGTCACCTGGAGTTTCTGCTTCCTTCTTCTGCCTCTGGACCCTGCACTGTACAACAGAATTGAGGCTCACTCCCGAGAGTCCCTAGTGAATCTTAAGGCTGGAGAATGTAGCTCAGTTGGTAGAGTGCTTATCTGATATGCACGATGCCCCAGGTTCAATCCCTGGCACTGCAGGAACCATTACTTATGGTTTGTGCTGTGCTGGTTCATGCCTGTAAATCCTAGAACCGGGGAGGTTGAGGCAGGAATAACAGCCATTTGGGTACACCCGGGGTCACTGCACGGATTCAGCAGTGGCTCTCTGTGTTTCCCTTGTAAATCGTTAATAAGGAGATACACTCTGTGGTGTGTTGTTCCCCCTGTGGCTATTTTACATCAACAGGTTTTCCTTGCCTGTTGCTTTTATCAGAAGCATCTCAGCCTGGCCTTAAGGACTCTGGCACATTCCACCTTGCATTGCATCTGACTGAGTTAAGGGACAAATGTGTAAGCCAGATGCTTTCCTAAGGGATATGGGACTTGTTCCTGGTGAGCATGAACCCTCTCCACCCTGCTGCACTTTGTACCTAATAGGAGTTAAGTAGACCTTTGTCTGAGTGACCCAGGTTGCAAATTGACATTTGTAACTGATAAAAAAGAAAATGAAAGGTAAATATATAAAAGAGATTCACTTTCACCAAGTTTCTTTTTATTTACTTCCTTTGTTTGGCATGTATCCTTTCGCATGGACACTTTTTAGATTTGTCTGTTTATCTGTGTACCTCGATGAAACTTATGGACGTTAAGTTGCCATAAATTTTATTTCCAACTTCTCACAAGTGGAAACACAGCGTGACTGTAACAGACTCTTCTGTGAGTAAAACCCATTTTTTTTTCTGGTGGCCTTGGATTTATTTACTTTCCCTTCTTGTTTTTTTGTAGAGAGTCAAATGACAAAAAAAAAAAAAAAAAAAAAAAAAATTCCAAAAAGTGAATTTAAACTCTAAAGCACCTTGTACTTAATGTCTTTTTAGAAGCCTGCTTGAATATCTATTACCTAAAAGCAACCTTCCGGTGTTGCTTACAGTAAAATGATGTGGGCGTGAGCATTGCCATTTGAACTAGCAGTGTGCTAAAGTTTCGTTTCTTGTGCATGGCAGTACAGGGAAGCCCACGCATGAGTGGTTTCTGCAGAAAGATTCCGAAGGGGATACACCTTCACTTATCAACTGGCCTTCCAGGTACATCCCAGGTTGGAAGTGTGTGGCTGACGCACGGCGGTGCTCTCCTGCTCCTGTCGCCCCTCCTTGCCCTGCCACACTTAACCAACGCTAGTGCTGCTCTTCCCTCTTTGTAACACCTCTGAAAAATCACCTGTTCAAAAAGAACGCATGTGCCTCCTAATCACGCGCGTTCCTGGACTGCCCTGTCCGCACTGACAGTATTCTCCTCCCTGGTTCATTTGTCTCTAACTTAATACACACTTCCTTGCTTGCTCACTTTCTCACCAACCCGCTACGGAACTGGCCAACAGAGGGCAGTAAAGAACCCCTCCTCCGGGGCCATTCTACCCTGCCCACACCCCTTTTCTGCACCAGCTTCAGTTTCCTTGTTCCTAAACCAGTAGCTAGTTTTCAGTAGTTAAATTTAGGGCCTGCGGCCTAAGCCCAGACAAACACTCCAATCATTTCACGATGGAGAGAGGCGGAAGAATTAAGAATGAACAAGTCACTGGCCAGACAAAGGTCCTGTGTACTGAGTTTGACAGTGACTTTGTTCTCCTGAGATCCCCTCAGACAAGGACCACGCATTCTCCAGGGAGCCTGCCTGCAGCTCGCTGTCCTGGCCAGTGCCCTCCAAGGCTGCCTCTTCTCAGACAGCGGTGGCTCAGAGCGCTTCCCCGAGCTTAGTGACTACCTTTATGTGTGTCTTTAATGTTTCCTCGGGGAAGTCTACCGATGATGCCCTATTTGAAAGCAGAGCATGTTTCATGAATGTGATAGGGCAACCTAGGCCTAAGCAAGGCAATTCTAAAATGTGTATATTGTAAGCAATCACCTTTGCTCACTCCTCCAAGGGAAATGAAAGTTTTATGTTTTCCCAAGAGGTCTGTGTACCTTTTGAAAGTTGTGTCTATCTAGTCAGCAGTCCACCTCGGGTCAAATGGCTTGCCCTTTCGCACGGTACAGGCTGGCATTTCAAAAAGAACCGGACGGGGTGCTCATCTGGGGAATGTGTCATCTTTGCTATGTAGGAAGTCTCCTGTCCCGCAGAAGCCTCATTGCTTGTGGCACTAGTCCTTTCTTTCCCTGTGGTAGAGACCAAATACAAGGCCTCACACACGGGCAGCAATGTCCCATAGTGCCCACTGTTTCCACTGTAAAGGTGAAACCCTGAGCTGAGAGGGCAGGTGGGGCCCAGCCATGGTTCTGGGCCTCTGCAGAGCTTTTGAAATAACTTCTGTTTTGTTCTCAAATGTCTAAAACTTAGAAAACATCAAACAATCCCTCCTTAGGTTGTTTTTTAATTAGGGTGTAACAGCAACGGGAGGGAGATGAGGGCCCAGGATTCTCTGAAGTACTTCTTCCTGATGTTGCTGTGAGGTACGGTGTCCAAATGGGCCCTGTCTCGGGGTCAGATGATGTAGTCGCCTTAGCAGCCAAAGCCTGTGAGTGTGTGCTCAGCGCTTCACAGGAGGTGATGCTTGTTCAGTAGAAAGCAGAAGCGCCCACGTGTGTCCAGTGGCCAGTGACGTGGCTGTGTCTATTCCAAGAGCGTAAGTTACCTCGTAGCAGCCAGCCACCCACAGCCCACGCCTGGGTCTAGGCCTGTGCACAGCATCCTTGATCCTCACGCTTTCAGTGGCACATATGAGTGATGCCTCCTAGGGCTGTGAGGTGTTTCCTTAGAGTAAACCCGTTCTCCCCAGGAGAGCATGCGACCCTCAGCTCTGTAGGGAATGGAACTTTTGGGCCACACTAGAATATGAGTGCAAATTTGGAGATTTCCCTCCATTTCACTGGCAAGTGCTAGGTGTCTGTGTTCAGTGCCCAAAAGTGTTCTCACACTTCTCTCCGAGTTGGTTCCAGAGTCTGTGGTCTGTGCATGCTTGCTCCCCTCTGTTGATTACTGCACATCAAAACATAAATCCTATTTTTTTCTTAAGAGTTAAAGTTAGAGAAAAATTGGTCAAGGAGGAGAGTGCTCGCAGCAGCCCCGAACTCACTTCAGAGTCCTTAACTCAAAGGAGACAGCAGCCAGTACCAGCGCATTTCCTGTCTATCCAGTCAGAAAGCTCCGCCTTTCACAGGGTCACCAGCAAAGCCGTGAGCTCGCTGCGGCCAAGCCAGAGCTGTGTCCTGCCAGCTGACCCTGTTCATGCCATCAAGCTGGTGACCAAGGACACCCCAGAAAGTGCATCCGAATGCAGCTGGGTGGGACCAGCCACCCCAAATGTCATAAAATCTACCACCTTGAAGATTCTAGAAGGTGGTTCAAGGGATGCTCCCGTCCTCCATATCTGTGAATCTAAATCAGGAGATGTGCTCTCCCCTGAAACCCTGGAGAGGAGCCCCAAATCACTCTTGACCTCCGAAGATGACAGGCTTGTGAGAGGCCACGAAGACCATTCTGAAGATTTAGATAAGCCCACGGCTCGCTCCATCGCCGTAGGACCTGAGAGAGAGCAGCAAGTTCACCATCCGCCCACTCAGAGATCTGGCCGGAGTGAAATGGTTCTGTATGTCCAGAGTGGTCCTGTGTCCCAGGATGCCACACTCACCAGTCACACAAAGGAGGCCTCTCCAAAGAAGCGTAAGGTCCTGGCCCGCTCCCTGTCAGATTACACGGGTCCCCCTCAGCTCCAGGCCCCCCGACACAGGGATGCAGCCACAAAGCAAGAGCTGGAGCTGCGGAGTTCCAGGGCAGAGGGGCCTGGTGCAGAAGCCGGTGTGCTGGACACCAGAGTGTCTGTCGCCCAGCTCAGAAATGTGTTTCTGGAGTCGGCCAGAGCCAGCAAGAGACCTGAACTGTAGGTTACGTTCCCGACGGCCTTCCAATATGTCACTTGCACGTCCTTGGCAGACAAGTCACTTCTTCACCTGTGGTGTGTCCTGTTAGCTTAGCTCACAACTGTGTGCAGGGCAGAGTGTACAAGAAATGGCTCATACACTACCATTCTGCTTCTGCCTACTAACGGGGGTCTGGAGGAGCGGGTCTGTAGAACGTCACGTGGAAATGTGCATGGTGGTAGCATGTAGACCCGAGCACTCTGTCGTGACTCACGGAAATGCATAAACCTCTCCTTTCTCTGTCTCTCTCTCTCTCTCTCTCTCTCTCCCTGCCTTCTCCTCTCCCTCTCCCTGCCTTCTCCCCTCCTTCTCCCTGCCTTCTCCCCTTTTTCTCCCTGCCTTCTCCCCCTCCCTCTCCCTGCCTTCTCCTCTCCCTCTCCCTGCCTTCTCCCCCTCCTTCTCCTCTCCCCCTCCCTCTCCCTCTCCCTGTATTATATTCACTGCCCTGTAGTCCTAAAAGCCAATCCCGGGTTGAGAGGTCAGCTGAAGGAATTGGCTTGCCCATGGAACGGGAGAGAGGGTCTCGGAAACCAAGACGCTATCTTTCTCCCGGTGAAAATAGAAAAACTTCTGAACGATTTAGAACTCAACCTATAACGTCAGCCGAGCGGAAGGAATCTGATAGGTAGGCACATGTGTGTACTATTAGCAGTTCAAACATGAAGAGCCCACTACCCTGGCTGGCCCCATGCTATTTGCATAGGATTCCAGGATTACTCCGTATCAGCTGGGAGGAAAACTTATTTTGCTAATGCAATATATTTCCAGAGAATGTTGCTTTGTCTAACTAGCACCACTCTACAGTTCTAAACTGCCCACAGATCGGGGGAGAAGAAGCTCTCCTTTGGGCTTTTGGTTCTTTGAATGCTTTTATCAAACTGGTGTCTGGACTGAGCATCTTCCACCGAGATAAGGGATTTCGTATTCTTCATATAAACAGCTTACTTTTTATGTTCACATTTTTGTATGACATGATCATAAGCTAATGTGTAGAAACTGTGAAGTCCACAGGAACGTGCCCCTAGTCCCACACAATAGCTCCTTGTCAGTGCTACTTTCTCTCCCCAAGGTGTGCACCAGGCCGGGGTTGTGTGTGCACGCTCCACAGTGTCAGCTCACACTTGTTTGGCAGTTCCACAGCCAGTGTGTGGTTTAAATCTTGAGGATGGTTCGCTTGCATCTGTTTTCCATTCAGCGTTATGTTTCACGGGCAGCTTGGGTGTCCACCACTAATCACTGTCATTCTCTGTCCCTGTCTCTCCTAGGTACCCTTCGGGTTCAGACATGCCGGTGGCTGACGGCGAGTATCTCTTTTTGTTTTTATTCTTTCATATCTCGTCCAGATGATGTAAGACAAGATTTGGGGCTTTGTGGGAGAGGAAGCCTGAAGCCTATCCGTTTCTTGCTTTCTTTCAAGTTGCCTTGCTGTGAACCCTTGCTGAAATTCTCAGATAAGCCTTCCCTTAGCTTTTGATAGAATTTAAGAGGCTTGTTCAGTGAGCAGTATGGAACAGCCGTTGTGACTAAAGAAGCAGGTTTTACTGGTGACTGGCACCTTATCCAGCAAGGCAGTCTATTCCTAGGGTCTGTTCTTAGACAGACTATTAGAGTAAACATGGCTGCCGGTACACAGTTTGAATTGCGATGGGTGTTAGTGTTAGTCCCTGAAGAGACAGCATAGGCTCCTCTCTACATGGGAGAGCCCAGCTGTAATGTCAGCTCACCTCCTCTTGGATTCAAGCGATTGCCCAGTCAGTCTTGAAAAGCATTTCGGAGGCTAAGCGTATGCTTTCTAATCATGTTCCATTCTTATTTCGTGGCTTTTACAGATGAAGAAAAGGTGGATGAACGGGCCAAGCTGAGTGTTGCTGCCAAGAGGCTGCTTTTCAGGGTAAGGCATGCCAAATGGTTTTGCTTAGACACTGTAGCCCTGGTACCTCCCACCCTTCCCGGAGCTTCAGGGCTCCCCTTGCCTGTAGCACCTGCTCTCTTCCCAGGCTGAGTCAGTCGGGGCCCTTTACTGTAGCAGAGGGCGAGGTGAGCACATCTGTCACATTTCAGCACACTGCTTCAGAGGTTCTACTCTGTGAGCATCTGGCTTTGGGCCTGGGATGGGGTAGCCCTCTGTGACAGGAGCAGGTGGCGGAGGAAGCCGCTCACCACCTGGAGGCAGGGATGAGAAGGAGGAAGAGACAGAATTCTAGAACCTTCTCTGAGGGCTGGGAGATGTCCTGACGCCCAGCCCCACCTCTCACTTTCCGAAGTACCTGGGTGGGACCGATGGCAGCATCAGTTGGCATTCTGGAATCACAACCTGTTTGGCTGGTTCAGGCCACCCAGCTGTCTGGAGTGTTCCCTTCTGATGGCGCTGGTGTCCCCTCCCGTGGCTCCTTCAGAATAGCGGCAGACGCACACCTGCCAGCGCCGTTTTTTTCTTTGAATTCATGCAGATTGCACAATGTTTTCTAACTGCAGGAAATGGAGAGATCATTCGATGAGCACAGCGTACCAAAGAGGCATTCGAGAAATGCAGCCGTGGAGCAAAGGCTGCGTCGCCTGCAGGACCGCTCACACACTCAGCCCATCACCACAGAGGAAGTGGTCATTGCAGCCACGTGCGTTTCTGGGGGTGTTCTTAGCCTGGCCTGTGCTGTCATCCCCACAGGGACATTCAAGAACGCTCTATAAGAATGAGGCAGTTTCACTAGAAGCCATAGAGAGGCACTCATCTCACACTCATTTTTGCTTTGGTTTTTCTGGGATGTACATGTTATAGGTTACCTTTGAAACATTTTAATCCTCGTGTTTTATCTTTCACAATGAAAATACCAAACATGAAAGCAGATGAACCGCAGTGGGCCTGACCTACGGCAGTTATTGGCTCCTAGGCCGTCACTCTCCACATCTGTTATTTTCAGTCACAGCATGGACATTTGATCCTTAAATATTCTAGTACACGCCTCTCAGAGATAAGCCTATATTTTGTTGTTAAGCCATCGTCAAAGTGTCTAAGAGGTAACTGGCAGGTAGGCACTTTTCAAACGAGAGGCCTGCACCGGGGCCATCTGCTCAGGTGCGCTCAGATCGGATCGCTGTGACTGCTGCATTCAAAATCAACTGAGGATCTGTTAGTTTAAAAACAGTCATTTCCGCGGAGGGGCGGCATCCCTGAGAACCTGGCTCTGCAGGTTTGCTGCTGGAACCTGCTGTGAGGTCAGCAGCCTTCCTGGGGTTCACCCACGCTGTGCATGCTGGGCAAGTGCTCTACCACTGAGCTGCACCCCAGGCTAGGCACCTTGATGTGTGGATGTGCACATCTGTGCGCTTACAGCAACTCTCAGCATATCCATTAGTTTACAAAACAATTCCCTTGACTGGCTGGTAAATGCTGTAGCAGCAGACACTTGTAAGAGCTTCACTGCGAAGAACACTGTAGGCTGTGGCTGGGCTCTCCTGACCAGCTGTGGTGGACACAGTTTTAAATGACTTCTTAAAACGAGGCAGTTTGTTGTAAGCTGACCCTTTAAGCTTATGCCTCTGCTTGTCCCAATTTCCTCTGGACAGCCTGTGCCTCCTCTTCCCTCCGTCTGTATTCCTTTCCCAAGTTCTTCTGTGACTCGTTTTCCCTCAAAGGTGTTTAACAAATATTTTTGGTGAAATATTTGCTGTTTGCATTTCTGGATTTATAGCTATGCTTTCCTTAATGCTTCTTTTCTTCTCTCTCCTCATGAATGCTCCTCCTTTGGCCATTGCTTTTAAAGTGAACCTATCCCTGCTTCCTGCCCGGGGGTCACCCATCCTGTAATGGCGAGACTTCCTAGCCCCACTGTAGCTAGAAGCCCTGGGCAGCCTGCCAGGTACTGGACACACGTAGCTGCATGTAGCACGCAGTGCCGAGGTGCTGGGCAGCGGGTGCATCTGGAGCCTTGAGTGACTTTCATGTGTTTGACAAGTCAGTGCAGTGAGTGGTCCCAAAATGTTTTATACCGTGCAAGGTGCCATTAACGTCATGGCTGTGTGAGAACCATACTTCATCTGCCTGCTTCCTGTGTTGATGCTAGGATCACACTAACTCACTTAACACTTTTTTTTTTCCATAAAAATGGTCATTCTTCAAAAACTTATTTTTCATTTAAAATACTAACGGGTCAAGACTAATTTAAAAGTGGAGCATTAGCATGAATATTGAAGTGTTGGTAAGGTGTAGTTATTTTTAAAATATGTGTATACGCAAATCTAGACCTAAGCCAGATACTCCTGTTTTCTAATTTAGAGAAAGGAGATGATGCCATTAGGTTTTAAGATTGGCTATAGATATTATAGGATTCAGTTTTAAATTGTGGTGTTTTAAAATTATGCTCATAAACCATATAAATATCCCCTTTGTCTTAACTGTGTTGAGCCAAAACACAAAAAGCTAAAAAAAAAGACAGAGATGTAAAATGACAGAACTAGAATAATAGATAATAGATAACCAGCCTTATCCAGAAGCAGGGCTGTCTGGGGAAAGATGATTTTTGCCCTTCTAGTTTGCACTCTTGGACCCCAGAAGGCTCTAATCTCAGGTGTCCTCACTTGCCCGCTGTCCTGGTGACATATCTGGACACGGAGACTGCCTCTGGTCTAGGACTGCCTGTGGATCAGTGCTCAGTAACAGCAAAGGCAGAATATCCTACGAGAGTGTTGCCGGGGCAGAGGCAGCGTTGTCTCCAAGGCGGCTCTGACCTCCTGGGCTGGAAGCCTCCTCCTCTCCCTGCTGTGGGAGCTATTATTATTGTTGTTGTTTTCTAGCTCTGAGCATCGCGCCCCTGCAGGCTTTGCCCATGTAGGAGGTCTACTGCAGCTCCTTGGCCTGCACGTGCCCAGCGTGGGTTGGGGGAGGTTTAACCACCTGAAATTTTCTTCACCTTTCAAGCTACGGAGAATGAGATTTAAGTAACTTTTGAAACTGGTAGAAACCTGGGGGAAAAGTATATTTAAAAACCACGTGTTTGACAGAGAAAAAGCTGCTTCACAGGATCTGTCATTGGCGGGAGACCATATTTCCCCTAACCACTCAAAATGAAGACAGCACCTCCCCCAGCTGCATCCATAGAGGATGTCTGCCCCGGGGGTGGGGGAGGGTGTGTGATTTTCTGCCTTTATGTGTCGTCCCTGTGGTGGGAGCCACCCGGGCTTTTCCCTCTAGGAAGGTAGGTCCAGGCTGGCACTGGTGGCTTCTGCAGGAAATTTCCGTCATAGAAAGGGTTCACAGTTAAGAGTCAGCCGGTTCCAGAGCTGCTGGCCCTGCTCTCTGTCTCCTTCAGTCGGTAAACAGCTGCCTGCCCTCTCCCAGATCTACGGGGGCAGGACCAACCCTTGACAAAATAAGTGACATAGGTAGGAGAATGAACATGTGACCTGGCAGTGGGCTTCCGCTTGCCTTTCTCTTAGGGCTGCCTCTCCCTCCTCCCTTCCAGGTTGCAGGCTTCAGCTCACCACAAGGCTTTAACCAGGGGCCAGGCAAACGAGGGCAGAGAGTCTGCTGAGCCGGGCGAACCCGATTCCTCCTCCTTGAGCTTAGCCGAGAAGCTGGCCTTGTTTAACAAACTGTCCCAGCCAGTCTCCAAAGCCATTTCTACCAGAAACAGAATAGCCGTGCGGCAGAGGAGGCTGAATGCCAGGTATCAGACTCAGCCGGTCACACTCGGAGAGGTGGAGCAGGTGAGTTCATGCGATGTGACTCCAGAGTGTATGTGTGTGTGAGTGGGTGTGTGGAGTATCTGTGCATGTATGTGTTGGGGTGGGGATGTGCTCTGAATACAGCTGCACAGTGTTGCTCTTGGGTTCGTGACACAGGACAGGGTCAACAGGCTTGTAAGCGGCCTCATCTCCTCATCTCTAAGGAAGAGCCTCACCCGGGTTCGCTTTTCTTCAGCCGTTTTCATAGCTCCCTTGAGATGAGTCCGCTTCGGGAGTGGGTGACGGCAGAGGCAAGCCGCTTCCTCGGAAGGTTGGCTCTTGCTGTGTCCCGCGTGCCCCGCCAGCGTGCAGGCTGGCCTTCCGGGATGGTGGGCCTGCAGGTGGAAGTACAGGTGTGCGGTGCCCAGCTGTGCCCGCCACGGTGTTGGTAAACCGTGTCCCCCCAGGTGCAGAGCAGCGGGAAGCTCATCTCCTTCTCCCCCACTGTAAGCACATCTGTGAGCACAGCTGTGAGCACGCCTGCAGCTGCCCCCACGTATGCCGGGGACCTTCGCACGAAGCCGGCTGCTGAAGACAGTGTGGCCGCCCCTGACTATAAGTCCCCCCCTTCCGAGGAGACGTTGGACTCTCCGGTTAGAAGCATTCTCAAGCCACAAGCCTGGCGGCCTCGCGCAGAGCGCCGTGGGAGCGAAGGAATGCTGGGGGAGTGTGCAGAGCTGGAGAGCAGCAACGCTCTGACCGCGGGAGACAGTGATGTCCAAACACTCGGGGCCTCGGAGGAGGAGGCAGGGCCCTCCTACCCCATCCCTGGCAGAGTCGCCGGTGGTGCTGGGCAGAAGGAGCTGAAACACACCATCCTGAGGAGAGGAAGCACGGAGCTTGGTCCTCCTCCTGTCGCCCACCTGGGTGATGAGCTGAAGGGATCTTCCACTGCTAGAGGCAGTTGGCAGGAGAACCTGGACCAGGAGGATAAGCGGGCCTTGGAGGAGAGCTTGGATGTGGGGAATGTCACGAGGAAGTTCTCGCTCAAAGGTAAGGCAGCTCCCAGGCTCTCTGAGGCTTTGCTGTCTGGCAGACTCGTGAATTAGGACTTGAGTGAGCCTAGTCCTTTCCCCAGATCCCTCTTCCCCTCGAATCTGACAGGTCAGTGAACTGATGGTGTCAGCAAAAGTGGCTGCAGCTCTTAACAGCCCTTGGTGAGGGTTTCAGGTGACCAGTGACATTAACGTGCACGGTAGCCTTCCGAGCGCCGAGCTGTGGTGACTCCTTTTATTAAAACCGACGGCACGAAATTCCTGCGCTCAGCAAGCACAGAGAATAAGGACTTGAACCGGCCAGGTTTCCAAACTCTTCGTGCTTCCTGATCATACAGTTTAGTGCACTGTCTGCGCAGACACCAAGCTGCTTCCATTTGCACACACTGAGAGTTGTCAATTGAGACAGGCTTGGGCTGTGAGTTCAGCTCACTAGAAATGAGGGTGCGCTGTTCAAGAGAAGCGTCGGCAGCCCAGCTGGCTCAGGCTGTTTCTCTCAGTGGGCTGCACTGCGGTTCTGCATAGAAAGCCTGGGGAAGCTGCCCTGTGCCCACAGCCAGGCTCTGGTGCCGCACTGTGGGGAGGGGTACAACTGGGAAGATTCCGGGGCGGGGTTTGGGGGGGGCAATTCTGACTCCCTCTCATCCTCAGAGTTTGGAGAGCCTGCTTCTGAGCAGGCGGCACCGGCTGCCGGGAAAGCCTCCATTCAGATGGCAACGCTGGGGTCCTGGAAGCAGCAGGATCCTTCCGAGCAGATAGCGGAGAAGCTCTTCAAGAACCCCTCTGCCATGTTTGCCGCCGGAGAAGTCAAAGTGCCGGCAGGCGAGACTGTCCTGGATTCACCCAGCAAAACCATGTCAATCAAAGAAAGGTAGGCAGGCCCCTCTGGTGACTGGCAGGTAGAATTGGGAGGGGCTGTGCCATGATGCTAAAATAACCCTAGGAGGCCAGGCCGTATGGACATGAGCTGCACCTAGCTTAGTAGTCCAGAGGCTGGGGCGCCTTATTTGTCCATGGCCTGTGTTTCTATTCCGTGTCCACTTCTCTGGGAACCGAGATCCAGCCTCGTTTTCCTGCAGAAACATCAGTCTGCAGGTACAATCACCCTCTGATTGTCTGGTAAAATAAATACAGGGTGAAGACAGATAAAGTCACATAGAGGGTCAGTGTCTTTGAGATTAGAATCTATTTGGTATATTTTATAGGAATTAAGATGAATTGCTTTTTTCTAAATTTTATTGTATTTATTTATTTGTGTGTTTGTGTGTACTCACACGTGTGGTACAGAATATGTGGAGGTCAGTGGACAACTTGCAGAAATGCAGAAACCACTTCTTTCCTTCCATTACATGGGTTCTGGGATCAACCTCAGGTTGTGGATCTTGGTGTGCTGAGCCATCTCACCAGCCAAAGATGGATGACTGTTCTGAACACTTAGAAATTTTCTCTTTTCCCTCCTTTCCTCCCTCTTTACCTCCCTCCTTTCCTCTCTATCCCTCTGTCCCTTCCTCTTTTGCTAACTTCTTCACTCATCCTCCGTCTCCTCTCTCCCTCTCTTCTTTCCTACCCCTCCTTCCTTCCTCTTCCCTCCCCTACCCCACCACATGCTGGTGATGCCACCCAGAGCCTTGTGCCCTTTACCACCGAGCTCCAGCTCCGGCCCTAAAACTGTATATTAGGCAGCAGCTGTGAGATTTCTTGATTCACCTGTGTGTTTTCAGTAAACTCTGGCTGATTTGTATCTTTCTGTGAGTTTCACCCTGGGGGAACTCTTCTGTTTAAAGTTGAGCTCCTGTAGAATATGGCTTCTTCACCACACTTTGTGGGCGGGTTAGAAGGTGATACTGTGCTTCTGTGACCTGCCTGGAAGTGAGTCCAGACACAGTCTATGGGTTTCTGCAGCTGTTGCCTAGCCCCTCAGACAGATCTCTGACCCAAGTCAGGAATCCTGAATCCTGTTAGGAATACTTGCCAAATATTCAGCTACTTTGTTTCATTGTTAGCATATGCTTTTTAAAAGGTCAAGGTCCCCTTATTTAGCAGTTATGTTGGCTATCAGAAACTATGTCAATAGGAAATATGTCACCCATGACACCCCCTTCCTACTCCCTCCCCAGGCTTTGATGGTGCTTTTGTGTGTACATCACTGAAAATACCCATGTGTCTATCTTTACCATTCAGGTGAGGAGGTCCCCTGAGTGTGCCTCTGACCCTTCTCTTTGTTAAATGTGAAGTTTGACCTATTGAGAATAAGGGTGTTGTTCAAACATTTATTGGGGCTTTGCTTTCCTTTCCCAGGGTGACATATAAACTTCTAGAGCCTTCAAACCTTCCTTAGTCCAGCTATTCTGATGCCGCGAGTTACCAAAGGAGGCATCTAAGTTAGGATTTCCATCTCTATAAAGAGATACTCTGATTATGGCAAATTTTATAAAGGAAAGCATTTAACTGGGGCTGGCTTACAGTTCAGAGGTTTAGTCCGTTTGTCACCATGGCAGGAAGTACGGTGGCATGTAGGGAGACATGATTTTGGAGAGGCAGCCAAGGGCTCTGCATCTGGATCAGCAGACAGCAGAAAGAGAAAGAAACGCTGGGCCTGACTTGAGCATCTGAAACCTCAAAGCCCACCACCAGGGACACACTTCCTGCAATAAGGCCACACCTACTCCAACAGGGCCGCACCTCCTAATAGTGCTACTCCCTGTGGAGGCCGTTTTCATTCCTACGACACAGGAAGGACTGAGTCCCAGCACCCTCAGCACTGAGTACTCAATACGCTGGGCAAGATCACAACCCCTGGGCTCATTTTAAAGAATGTGTTTGATGCATAGGGAAGCATGTGCCCAGGTTCCTTTCCTCTCTTCATCTTTCTGACATTGGGGGGTTTAGGGTGTGAGTCTGAAGTGCCCCCATATACATATGAGTTTGGGCACGTGGTCCCTGGCTAGTGACACTGTTCAGGGAATTTGTTGGGCAGGAGGCTTGGCTGACAGAGGTAAGTCATTAGAGGAAGACTTTGAAGATTGCAACCCAGCTGCGTGCCTAGTCCCATCCCGTGCCCTGGTCTGCTGAGGTGTGAGGAGCCCCGGCCACACACTCCCTGCCATGAGCTCTGCCCCCACCATGACAGGTTGTTTCCCTCGCAAACCATCAGCCGAGATCAGTGCTCCTGTAGGTAGCCCCCATTGGGTATCTTTGTTACAGCAATGAGAAAAGCAACGACAATGTCCAGAGCGTCCAGTTTGAACCATTGCCAGAGTGAAATCTGGGATACTTTTTCCAGTGGATTAACCAAATGGCCTTTGTAAAGACTTTTTAAAACAGCATTATGAACCAAATAACTCTATAAGCTAGAGAAGGACACTTATGAAGTCCATCAGGCCTTTGCAAATCCACCTCATCTGCCCTTTTCCACTCTGGGGAGAAGATGACCAAAAGGTGAGGAGAGCCACCTTTCCTGCTGTGGGTTAGCTAGAGTCCCTGAGCCCCTCTGTTGCTCTTCTGCACCCCACTTTGAGATGGAAGCTTTTAGCTCCCAGCAAGTCCTCATGCTGGTGTAGAACAGAGAGAGGTCCCACCTTTATTTATCTGTCCTGATTCAGCTGTCAGTTCTGATGCTTCAAGGAGTATCTGGGGTTGAATACTGTGGAAAGCAAAACAATGTGCTTGGCTCACAGTTGCTGAAATCAAAGACGAACATCAGCAGCCACACCAGGGCCTCTTGCCACCTTTGGACATGCAGGGAAGTTGGGGCTGACTGAGTCAGACCTTTCCTCCCTGTGACAGCTGCCTGGGAGGCCTGATCTGACGGAGAAGAGATTTACGTTGTCTGTCTCAAAGACTTCAGTTTCTGGTTGGCTAGAGAGCCAACGGAAGTGCGCCAGGGACAAGATAGCACCTGTAGGAACATTGCCACTGCTTTCTCCCACTGGACCCCACACATCTAGAAATGACTACCACCTCCTAAAAATGCCATTAAATCCTGAATCGCCAGGGGGTGAGTTCATGTAGTGAGGGAGGCTGGCTCCTAGTGCTCCCACCAACTCTCCAGGACTGACTCCAGCTAGGGACCAGGCCTTCAACAGCAGACCTTTTAAAGGGTGCTTCATGCCTGAGCTTTACAAAGCCAAAACACCTGTGCAGGGGCCACAAGCCAGAGAGCCAGCTCTTTGATCACCGATCCGGAGTTCAGAGCATAAACTCACTCCCAAGAAAAAGGCAGCCATCCGTTTTAAGTCTCTTCATCCCCTGCAGGTCCACGCAAGATACCGCTGTATGGACAGTTAACACGAGAAAGCGCACTGTGCTCAAACCAGAGCAGTCTCACACTGACTAGACAAGAAGGGCTGGGGCTGGTTCGGTGTAGAGCGCACGCCTAGCAGCTACAAGCTCCAGCCTGGGTCTTCAGCACCAGAGACGTTCAGATACATGGACAGCAAGGGCTTGGCTGCACGGCTCGGCAGGCGAAGTGCTTGCTGCTCAAAGCCAGGGAACTCAGTTTGAATCCCTGGCATGAAGGTAGAAGCTGGGCATGGGGCACACATCTGTGACCCCAGTGCTTACAGGTGAAGGCAGGCAGATGTCAGAGCTCACACACACACACACACACACATACACACACACACACACACACTCATGCATACTGCATAACATCGGAAGAAAAGAAAGAGAAAGGAAGGAGGAAAAAAAGAAGAAAAAGAATCATAACTAGAGGCTGGAACCAGGACTCAGCGTGGAGCACATGTTTAGATGTATAAGGTTCTGGGTTCCGTCTTCAGCTCCAGATAAGAACCAAATGTGGACCAAAAGCTTGTTATTAGTAGTTAACTCTTCTGACTTCCTCATTAGCAAAGACCAGAATCTCATCAGTGCTGCTCAGCCCAGGTCCACGATGCTTCTGTTTCTCTGAAATGTCTCAAGAGGAAATGCAGATACCTTAGTTGATATTAGGGTCACGTGGTCTGCCTGTCCCCTGCTTGACCCAGCCCTGACAGTTATGAGCCTGGAAAAACTTGTCCTCATCCAGCAGGCTGAAGAGCAGGGGCTGTAGACATTCCCACGGCAGCCTGGTGAGCACATGTCCCATTGGCCCCGGGCCAGGCAGGCATGTTAGCAGGCTAATGCTATGCCACTCGTGGGGTACGGAGCCGCAGACTAAGCAGATGCCCCAGCCCTCCATATCACAGCCCACAAACAGCCCTCAGACTTGGCAGAGGTTAAAAGCGCCGACAGTTGTTGGCACGGCACAAGGGGATTTACATCACATGTCGGCCCAGACCTTAGCCCTCTGCAGTGGTGATGAAGGAGGGACTGTGAGATTGCCATAGCAGAGAACAAGATTAGACATACCTGCTACCCTCCCCAGCTTGTTGAACACTAAGTAGGAAATGAGAGGGGACGGCATAACACACGCAGATTCACTGTGTATTATTATGAGGTTATTCATCATTTGCCCTCTGAGAGGGCCGGGCCAAGGACTGTGTGGGCTCAGCTGAAGCAGCTTCTCCCTTATTATTTTGCTTGCTCTGGGGTCCCTGAAAGTTTCTAATGTGGAAGGAGCCAACATATTGAGAAGCAAATTACCAGGGCCTTAGAATGGCATCTGGATGGTTCTGAGGAAGTGATGGGGCGAGGGAGAACATTACAAGAAACGTGGAAAGCTCTGCTTTTCCAGACAGAGGTAAGCACTGTGTGTCTGCTCAGCGCCACTTCTCGTGGGAGGAAACAGCCGGGACTTTGAGGGGCAAGATTTGGAATCACACCACCTCTCCCAAGAGCATGCAGTGGACCCTGGCTCAGTGGGACCTTGACCTGTCTGCAGCTGCTTTCAGACTCTGTGTGATGAGAACACACATGCGGTTCTCAGAGATGTCTGTGCACATCAGGGGATTATGAGGAAGGCGACAGCGATTCTAGATTGTACAGTTTGCTTTTTTGTGAATTAGTCTCCTGTCCGTCAGAGGAGCATCAGGGTAAGCCATGCTTCTGTTGAGGAGCGTTTGTGGGCTACATTGTCTGCAATGGTCCTCGCTCCTGAGGGTAAGGGTTTGGACTCTATAAATCCAGTTTGGTGAAGCCCGAGAACGCCTGCTCTGAGTCAGAGGTAACGTGAGGGTGGCTGGTTCTTAGAGCAGTTTGCAGGGTGCGTGGGAGTGTGGGTGCCTCCTGCAGGCGATGCTTGGGCATACCCCTCTTTGTGTATGAAGGCCCAGTACACTAACTAGCTGGAAGACGTTCCCTGGCACTTTCAGATTTCACAGATGTGATTATTTCTTTTAATAATCTGATTTTTTTCAAGGTCCTTATTGCACTCAAATAGGCACATTTAGACTAACGGGGGCAGAATAAATAATAGTCATTTGATAAGAACTAAAGTTAAGACGTGAAGAAATTCAGATTTTGTGTTCAAATACATGAAGTAGCCATGCTAGCATTGTAGAACCATGGAAGTTAAGATTAACTGATACCTGGAGCTATATGAACCTGATTACATATTAGATCAGTAAGGCGGTCTTATTTTGCTGCCACATTGGACTGAGAGATGACGAAAGAAGGAAGAGCCTGAAGAGAGGTAGACCCAACGGGCAAAGTTCTGTGTCCCTCAGGGAGTTCTTCAGAGCTTCTTTACATTATTTGATAGAGAGACAGAAAGTCTAAAAGATGATGATGCACAAATATGATGGATTCTTGTTCAATAGAGAATTTGGTTGCTTATTTGCCCAGCAGACCTTTTTTATCATATGTAGTTCAGCAGCTGGGCACTTGCCTGACAGGTTTGAGACCCTGGATTCCATCCAAGAAACACCAGCAAATGAGCGAACAAGCGTTTATCAGAGTGTAGGGCATCCCGCCTCCAGTTCAGTTACTGGATAGAATCAGGAAATTTAGCACTTGGGGTCTCGAAGAGCCCCTTATCCCGGTCATGCATGACAAACAAGGCAGGGAAGACAAGGTGCCTGAGGGGAGATCGTGACAGCTAAAGTAACCACTGTTCTTATGGGTGGGACTGAATACCTGATAAGAAGCCACCGGGAAGATGGAGGAGGGGAGGGTAGAGTCCACTGTGGGGGACACACACAGAGGGAGCTGCCGTCCACAGCGACTAGGGCTTGTGCCATAGCTTGCTCATGTTTCAGAGAAAGCAGAACGCGTTAGCCAGTACTGGGGTCAGGCTACAAACCCCAAGTCCTGCCCCTACAGCTCTACTCAGGCGGCTGAGCCCCAGATCCGAAGGGTTCCACAACCTCCTCAAACAGCAGCACCAGCCAAGGGCCGAGCTCATGTGGGTGGGGATATTTCGTGCCCCGTCACACCAATTCAAACCCAGAGCACAGCTCGTTGGCTCCTGGCAGCCACTGTTGCAGGTCATATGTGTGGTCACAGGTGTACCCTGTCAGAAAGCATGGGGGCAGGAGCTCACCACCTCGCTTGTTCCCCGTAGGTTTCAGGTTCCCTGAACAGCCTCAGTGAGTCTCCTAGGCCCCGTTTTGCCCTTTGCCTCTCCCACTCTGTTGAATTTAAATGGCTGAGATGTCTAAAATAGCCTCTTGTTCTGGAAAATGACTCTGCAGAGAAAACAAAATGTGCCAGCAGCTTTAGGCAGAGTCTTGCCGTGTCTGAGCTAAAGTCTCCGTTAATAAGATTCTTTTTTTTGCTAGATTTTTTTCCCTTGAACTGATAATTTTTCAAAGTGGGTTTTTAGAAAGTGTTTTTGTGTGAGGATACATTGTAGAGACAAAGTTAATCTAGGGGAAAGACCAGAGCTGAGACCAGAAGACAGCTGATGACATTTTTGTTGAAGTGTGATACCGACATACCCTATCTTTATGCTTTGATTAGTGTATATTTATTGTTCAAAGCAGAGTCTCATATTGAAATTTCCACACCTGAGTATAATTCACTTTGTTTGGCAATAACTTCTGCCCTTACTCATTCCCGTTCTTCATGTTTTAATCAATGTTGTCTGCAAAGAACTGCAGCTTTCAGCTTCAGGTGTTATTTCCTGAGGCGGCCAGAAGGCGTCGCTGAAAGGCGGTTCACTACCAGGATAGTTATTTTTACCTCTGGCCTTGCTCTCTCTCGCCCCAGGGCACGAGGAAGGCAGCGTTGTCTCTCCTCTTGCTGGGATGACGGTATGTCTCTTCCCTGACGTCTCTTACCTGGCAAGTCAGTTTCAGCTTTTCTTCCCGGCCAACTAAGAAATTTGGGGACCGTCTTGGAAAGGAGTTTTCTTGTAAGTTCTGAGAACGTGAATTCTCCATTGGTGTGTCGTCCTTCCAGGCTGGCGCTGTTGAAGAAGAGTGGTGAGGAAGACTGGAAGAACAGGCTGCTTCGGAAGCAGGAATACGGCAAAGCCGCCAGCGGCCTGCACATGCAGGAGGAGCAGTCTCTGAGGAAGGTACCCTGTCCACCTCACTAATATGCATGTGTGTCTCAGGAGCCATGTGTGGCTTAAGGACCTCCTGCTCTACGGCACTAGCATGTCCTTGCCTACCTCACTAACATGCCCGTGTGTCTCAGGAACCAAGTGTGGCATAAGGATGCCTGTTTCACGGCACTAGTGATGCTTGCCTTTAGGAAACAGTTTGTCACAATGCTGCTAGAACTAACCCTGAGGTCCAGGCTGGGGCCCGAGGCCTCATACCAGCTCCACACTCAGCAAACAAATGTCTAAGCTTCCAAGTGTGGTGCACTATTGAATTTTAAATAAAGTCTGATGTTAGGACGTGAGTAAAGTCTTTCAAATGAGACAACTTCTCACACACGGCTTATAAGATACCTATCAAACACGGACTTAAATTTCTTATGCAGAAATTTAAGACCTAGTTACAAAAATGAAGGGCGTAACTTTGGTCCATGAGAACTTTCTGCCTAATTTTAAACCTATTTCGTGATGATGAGGTAAGGCTTTTATTGAAGACCTATACGTGAATATCAATTAAGTCGCATGTGCGAGCATGTCATGTGTGGGCCTATCAGTGAACTGTTGAATCACAAACGGAGTGGTCATCATCCTTGGCCTGGTTCTCCAAGCTTCAGCCACGATGTCCTGTCCCCTGACTGGCTCTGTGGGTACACATGTGCTTGCCGGCTGAGGCAGAATGACGCACTTGAGCCACACCCACCCATCCAACTTCTAGAATCTTCGAAAGTCTTCAGACAGAGAACACACCTGAGTCGCAGAGCTTCCCACTGCGCACGATGGGACTTCCCAGGCAGCTGTTCTGAAAGACGCAGACCCGTTCAGTCAGGTGACAACAGGCACGAAGCTCAGAGTGAGATGGATTCCCTATGGTGGCGCAGAAGTGTTTCAAACACGTATGAGAGTGAGGGCTCATGTTATTTCCGGAGCATGGTGGGTCTGAATGGCCCAGACACTTGGCTGAGCTCCCATAGGCGAGAGACTTGGGCTTCCCCTGCATTCACTCTTGGGATGGAAAACCCAATGCTGGAAACATCAAGGGTTTGGGTGCAGCCTACACCTGCATGTGCTGGGGCCACCCAGGGCTCTCTGGGCCCCTGCCTCTGCAGCCATGGTGAACTCGCTGTTCCTAGGCTCCTCGCTGGCCTACTTCACTTTGGCTTAGACAATAAACTCTTTGAAGTTACGCTAAGCCAGTCTATTTTCAGCTCTTGTCCCTTGCAGGGGAAGTCTCAAGTTCTGTTAAGGTCAAGTGGTGCCTCAGACAGCAGGCGGGCTCATTTCTTCCCGGGGGCTGGCAGTGTACTTAAGTGCAGTACTTGATGGTGCTCAGATGAGGTGGGCAAAGTGCCTTCAAGCTGGTGATTCTTGAGGTGCCCACCTAGGCATGCGTGAACAGTTATTCCAAGTGCCTGTCTGAAAGCCACCCTGGAGAAGGGAGGACATGGGTGGCATGAGCATGCAGAAGGCAGCCTGTTTCCTAAAGCGAGATTTAGCTTGCCCATGGGTGGCTGGCAGGGGGCCAGGTCCTACAGCTGTCCAGTTTTGCAGCCAGGCACAGAGAAGCTCCCGGTCACTCACACCCCAGTTCTCAATCCATCAAATAGCACGTATTAGCAAATGTTTTCTAGCTCATGGTATTTGGTGCACAGATACGGGTTGCCGCTCCAGAGACATACAACAGGCAAGACATGAGGGAGGTCTCATCTCTCCCATGAACAAAGCATGTTATGGAAGCCACATGGGGATTTAAATGTCCCAGCAGCCATCATAAGAGAAGAGCACACTCCAGCATGGTGACACATACCTGGAGTCCCAGCACTTCCACTCTGGAAGCTGGGACAGGAGGCTTGCTTTAGGTCAAGGGTAACTTAAGCCTCATAGTGGGTTTCAGGCCAGCCTTGGCTACAGAGTGAGACTTCATTTAAAAAATAATAAAAAGAAAAATAGGGGTTGAGAGTTGGCACTGTCAGTACCTACTCATCACATAAGCATTCAGACCTGACTGTGGATCCACAGCGCTCTCATAAAAGCCAGGTGTGGGTGCCTGTCACTCCTGCTGGCCTGTGCTTGTCACCCCACTTGCTGATCATGTAGTGTTCAAAGCATCGAGCTTTAGGTTCAGTGATTCATACTCTCAGAATAAAAGGTGGAAAACAATGGAGAAAGACACCCAATATTGACCTCTGGCCTCTGTGTGCACACACACACACCATAAAAGCAAAATCAATTCCTATTTATGTTAATACCATATTGATCATTTAAAACTTTGAGGATTTGGTAAGACTCTAGAGAAGACACTAGCAGGCTGAAGAGATGGCTCAGTGGTTAACAGAATGGGCTGCTCTTTCAGGGACTGCATAGTCAATTCCTGGCACCCACATGGAGGCTCACAACAGTCTGTAACTCCAGCTCCAGAGTATTTGACGCCCTCTTCTGGCTTTCTGTGGGCATCAGGCATGCGCTCAGTGCATAGATGTGTACATGCAAGCAAACACCCATATACAAAAAAACAAGATGAAATTATTTTAAACACACACACACACACACACACACACGTTAGGGGCTGAAGTGGGCCTGTTGGCACACACCTATAATTCCAGCACTCGGGGCTGAGACAGGAGAATTTCTGTGTGTTTAAGGCTAACCTAGGCTACATAGTGAGTTTCAGGCCTTCCCAGGCTACAGAATGATTCTTTGTTCCTCAAAGAAACAAGAACAAAATAAGTAAGTGCCTTGACGATCTGTAATTACTTCCTCTGTCAAAGGGGGCTGTCCCCAAAGAAAGCAGGGTGCTCCCACCCAGGCCTCATTTGGGTCCTATATGATAATATGGTCCTATTTGGGCTCATGAAGAAAGTGAGGATTTCCCTTTTTGTTCTCAAATATCAGCCCTAGGGAGCAGTTGTTTGCCTTTTAATTGTGTTCCTCCAAATGAAGGTTAATGAAATGACTCTTAAGAGCACAATTATCCCTAGCTGGCCTCGCTTCCCATGGAAATGAGCCAGGCCATTCTCCTCCTCTGCCCCTCACAGCCCATGCCTGGCCCCTGGACGACAGTTAGCGTAAGTCTGGGTGATATGGCATATATACTAGCAGTAAGGGTCCAAAGCCACAGAGCCGTGGCACAGACCAGGTCACACTTCAAGGGACATGTGTGTGCTTGAGCAGGATTTGTTTCCATGTCCATCCAGAGAGAGGAAAACAAAACAAGGTCCTCAAGAGCAGCCTGCCAGGCATCTTCTTTCTTTCTAGCAAATCATGAGTAAATCCCAGCCCTGCTTGGCCTGGTCACTGTTGTGGCATGTGCGGTCATCCAGTGTCTGGGACTTTTCCCAGGAAGTCAAAACCCATTAGAGAATTGTCTGTTTTCAGCTCTGTATTTGTATGAGTCCCGGGTGGGAATGGGCTGCCGTTTCTGCTGCTGCTCTAATGAGGTCAGCTAAGGTTGAGATCCCAGATATCACCAAAAAGGCCTGGGAGTCAAGGAAGGAAGCCCTGCCACATTCATGCTGGAATTGTCTGTCACGGCTGAGGAGAAAGCAGGTGGATGGGGGAGAATAGAAGGCAGAGCGAGCTTTGGGCGATGTCTGCTCATGGTCATCGTCCTGTCCCCGAGGAGAGAGTTTGCCTGCTGTTCACAGCCCCGGAATGCGAGCACATGCATGCTTCTGACTGACTGAACCCAGGCAGAGTGGTCACGCCCACAGACTCTACTCTTTCGGGCTTCTACAATGTCTCCTATTTGTTTTAACCTATAGGAAGAAGGAGGATTTACAGATGATAATGCCATTTCTAATCTGCTTTGGGTAAGCCTGACTCTAATGCAGGTGTCCTTCCAAGACCAACACAGTGGGTTCCCCTGGTGGACCAAAGCTTAGACACACAGCGAGGAGGCAGAAGAGCAAAGAGAGGGTTCTACATTGAGAACACTACAAAGAATCCTCAGAGCCATGCTTCTGGGGAAAAAACAAAACAAAACAAAACAAAAAAACGGGGAATTTTAGGGGGAAAACTCACATATTTATGTGTATATATGTGTTATACATACACACACACTCATACACACATACATAGTATAGGAAAAAACTTGTTACATAGAAGCAGCTAACACATCCTGAGTACTCCGTTCATGGTCCTACATAGCGTGTTGTTTTTTTAATGTCAAGGGAGCATCTCAGGTAAACGCAGGCCATCTGGACAGTGTCGCAGTAATTTTGTAATTTTGGCTGGCTCCCTGTAAAGCTCTATGAAAACCTTATCTGAAACATGAAAACCAAAGCAACCAGCTTTGAAGGAGCAGTGCCTGCCAGTCACTCGGAGGGGCAGAGGCTTTCTGCTCATGTAGTTGTACGTAAATGTCCCTAAGGGAGCTAACATGGCTTCTTGCCCCAGTCCATCCCTGTTTTTGTATCCAATATGGAAGCTGATCCTGTGTCCTTAAACTATTTTTAAATCACATAATGAAAATTCTATAAAGAAACTAATCATTTACGTTAAGTGTTTAAACTATTGGTGAAAAGCCCGGTCTTGTCCCTAAGTAAGTATCCATACGTACTTACACAGGAACTGCAGTCGTCTGCCATTAGCTTGTTCAGTCTCAACCCTGCCTCAGGTGCATGGACCGGGCAGTGTGGGATGAATGTCATTCAGCACTGACATTCAAAGGAAGGTTCTAAGGAAGAACCAAAACTGCAATGAGAAAATTAAGCCTGGCAGAAAATGTGTTGTTTCTCTGGGTTCTCCCCTGCTCCCTCGCCCACTCCTGCCCTTGCCCTTCTTCTGGTTTTCCCTCTAATCCTCTTGCTTTGCCCTATAGGAACCTGTATTTGCTTCTACTTATTCTCCTGCTATGCCTGCTGCCCATAAACACCTGTCTTTCCTATCTGTTAATCAGGTGAGGAAATGCCTGTAACATGTTAAGCCTCATTGCAGTTCCTGGGCGGTAGAGAAGGCTTTATTTGGGGACTAAGCAGCAATCTGTGGCATTTCACTGTGTGTGCAGAGAAAGGGCGCGATTGTGTGTACGTATGTTATCATGCATGTGTTTAACTTTTTCATATTTTTCAAAGTAGGTCAACCCACACCCCATCCTTCATTCCAAATTTTTAGGTGGATTCAGTAGTGTGGATTCCCCTCACAGTCATGAGGACGGTTAAAGTCTCCAACTTTTCAGTCCTAAGGCAGGATTAGGAAGGGTGTTCTTGCCCAGCTCACTGTTGGTGAGCCCTCACTCAGCTCTGATCCACGTTGTCCACCATTAAGCTACCATACAGGATTGTGTCCCTTAACCACCATTCTTGCCTCCCTGATTTTTCCCACCTGCTAGAGCTGCAAACAGGGAATTCATTTGGCCCTGTTCCTTCACAGCTCATTTCTCCTCAGTGCTGGGGAGGAGAAATGGGTCTGAATGGACCAAGCCATTCACGTGCTTGGTGGCACCTTGGTTATTTTCAAGTTTTGGCAATTGTGGGTAGAGCAGCTATAAGCAAAAGCCCTCGTGCAATTTTTGTTAAGACAGAAGCCTCACTGTCCAGATATTAACGGACCTGACTGAGGAGTTGCACAGGAAGAGCACGCTCGCAGCTCCCAGCTGCCGCTCACAGTGGCTGTATGGTCACGCATTCCTCAACACCCAGAGAATGGTCAGGCTGCTCAGCGTTTAGAACAGCACCTCGTGTCAGTGTCTTGGATTATGGCCATTCCAAAAGGCACATCCCAGAAGCTCATTTTAATATGTGAGTCCTCACAGTGGTGTTGAATGGATGGTCGTGTGCTTATTTTCTGTGTGTGTATCTTCTTGGTGACGTACCTACACAGAGGCTTTGTTCGTTTGTTTCCTGGTCACCGAGTTTGAAGAATTCTTTGTGTGTCTTGGATAACAGTCCTGTGTTAAATAAGTTTTGCAGATATTTCTTCCCACCCTGTGGTTTATCCTTTCATTCTTCTGGCAAAGCCTTTCACCAAGCAGTTTATTAATCTCAGTGAAACCCAACTTGCCAACTAGTTCTCTTATGAACTGTGCCTTTGGTATTCTACCTAAAAGGTGATCATACCAGCCTGGGAAAAATAACATGCTTGAGGCCGTAGATCTGATCTCAGTAGTGGAGCGGTGTGTATGTGAGTGTGATTAAGTTCGTGTCTAAATTTTCTCCTGTTATCTTCTAGGAGTTTTATAGTCTTATATGTCACAGTTAAGTCTACGAGCCACTTAGTTTTTGTGAGTTATATATGATCTAATCTAGGTTCGTTTTTGTTTTACAAACATTGCAGCACACGACTTCTTACTAATACTCTTTTCTCCACTGTATTGCTTTTATCCCTTTTCTGCTCAAGGCTCAGTCACTGTAGGTGTATGGGTCTAGGCTTCTATTCTGTTATGCTGATATAGTCAGTGCCATACTGTCCTAACTTCTATATCTTTATGAGTCTTAAAATTGAATCTTCTCCCGTCATTCTTCTTCAGTTTCTGTGGGCTGTCACAGGCTTTTGCTTCTCCATGTACATTCAAGTTCAGAATTTCTTTTAAGTTTTTATGACCTCAAACTTTAGGACATGTTCAGCATGTGTTTTTACTTCTTAACAGTTTAACCAGATAAACGTGCTAACATGGTGGCATTTCTCAGTGTTCTCAGTGATCAAGGAAGTCCTTTGCTTTGCCCCAGAAGTGGCGGCGTGTTGGTGTTTCATGATAGCGTGCACAGAGAAGGAAACAGGCTGTTTAAAACAGGGCAGAAACTCCTTGAGGCGTGGGCCCTCTGCTTCTTTGCCTCCCCAAGGCTTTTAGAGTGAGGCGCTCTCCTGCCCTGAGGCCGCAGAGTGAGGTGCTGGTTCCTCTCCTGCCCGAGGCTGTTAGAGTGAGGTGCTGGCTCCTCCCTGAGGCTGCTAGAGTGAGGTGCTGGTTCCTCTCCTGCCCTGAGGCTGCTCAGAGTGAGGTGCATCGTCCATCAGAAGCTGACAACAGGATCAGACTGAAATCTTAAATTCAGAGCACAGGGCTTCTTCATCACTGTCTCCAGTTTCAAGTCTCTTGACACTGCATGTGAACATGGATCAGAATCTTTGTTCAGGGGAAGGCAAAGCTCAATTCTTTACCATTTCGCCGAATTTCATGGTTTGGCCTTATCTCCGTTACTTACTTAGCATATGTTCCTATCATGTCTGCTGTTGAATTTTATTCAATGTAAGGTGAAGACTTACAAGCCAGATCACAATAGTTCTTCCTGTGAAACTTGTTAACTGCGGAGGGATTTTGTCTCTTAATTTGCTGCTGATCCTTATGCTACCTGACTACACTCTCCTGTCCTATCTTATCCCTGAGGGTAGAATGTGGAGATTTGCTGTGAGTTCTCAGTACGTTAGGAGAAGAACCAGGCCATCACAGCATCCTGGTAACGTGGGCTGTCCCGAAGCTGCTTCTAGTCCTCCTGTCTCCCCCACTGTGTCACTGTCTCCTACCCTGGCTCCCCATCCTCTCTTCATCCCCCCACCGTGCTTCTCTCCGCCATTTTGATGGCGTCTGTGTTGAAAAGAAGGACTTACAGCTGGGTAGGTCTTCTTCCTCTTCTGCCTCTCCTCTCACTATTCCAGGCAGCTGAGCATCCATCTGCCATAGCACAGGACACGGAACTTATCAGAACCAAACAAGAAAAGAAAAATCTGCACAGACAAAAAAGAAAGGGACAAACAAAAATTTTTTCACACTTTGAGAGATTTTATACATTAGGGTAGATTTTATAGGCTTTTCTGAGAATACACAACTACATATCTAGAGCTTGTAAGGTCAAGGGGAGCCTACTGGGGGTTTCCCAGGCCAAACATGCCAAATAACCAAGTTATATAAAAATTTCCTGAGACAGAAAAAGTTCTATGTTTAATACTTGCATTTGGAAGGAAGTAAAAGATTCTTTCTGTGGAGACAATGGAAGCTTTGGGTTGATTGCTTTATGCCAAGCTCAGAACCTTCATCCTTCCATGAGAACATTTGAGGTGCTTCCGGGGCGCTCAGCTGCTGACTGGAGGAAAGTCTTTTCTGAGTCATTAACCACACCCTGTGCTTTGGAGAGGCCGTGAGCGCACCATCAGTACTTCAGAAAGTACTTCCCTAGGTCACAGTGGAGTGATGCCATGCCAAGAGACTTAACATTGGCATCACGTTTGCCAAGCCCACATCTGCGTTTGAGTTGTGTCAGTTTTCTCCAATCATATTCGCAGTAGGCCTACCCCAGTCCCACGCTAGGATCATGCATTGCACTTAGCTGTCCTAGTCATCCGAAGTACCAAGGACATCAGCATCACTTCTGGCCATGAGGGTGTGCTGAGGGATCGTGTGCAAGGAAGATTCGTGGGTCAGATGACAGGAAAGCTGGCCACTGAAATCACCCACGTTAGCGGCTCACATGCTGAGAACTGTTGTTCTCTGTGTGGGTTGTGTCCACCGCAGGTGAACTCTTGTGTCAGCTCTGCTATGATCTCAAGCCACCTCCAGGGCTTCTTGGCTACCTGAGTCCCCAGGTGCCCAGAAGGCCCACCGGTCCTGAGGAATCTTACAACTCACATTCCTTCTAGCCAGCTTTCCTGCTTGGTCACTGAAACTCTTGGGGAGTTGACTTGGATGAAATGCTAGACTAGTGCTATCCTGGTGGGCACGGGATGGATTACACATTCACTCACCCAGCCGTCGGGAGACGGGGATAACCTGTGATTGTTTCTTCTCTTGGGGGGCGCTGCCGGGCTGAAGTTTACAGCTCCATCAGTCTCCTCTCCTCCCTTCTGTGCATGTCGTAAACAGCGGGTCTCGGAAAGTCGAGAGTGCCAGATGACGATTGAAGAGCGGAAGCACCTCATCACTGTTCGCGAGGAGGCATGGAAGGCGAAGGGCAGGGGCGCGGCCAACGATTCCACCCAGTTCACCGTGGCAGGAAGAATGGTGAAGAAAGGTCAGAGGCCTTGTGTGCGCGTGCATGCGTCTGTGCACACATGCATCAGTGGAGGTAGAATGGTACATGACAGCTCAGCAGAAAGGGGGAAGGCCTGGTCTTTGTGCCTCACACTGCCGTGGTGTTGGGTGAGGGGTTTTGATGGTTGTGTGGGGTGTTTCTGCTGCAGACACTGCAGACCCTGCCCTCTTCCGAGTAGGAAGCCTGATTCAGTCTGTCACGATTTCAGAACTCACCTGTTTGGAAACTGAATGCAACCGTAGGTTTCAGAAGCAACTGCAGCTCTGCCAGACAAACAAACTAACAAAAACAAAAACAAAGAAACAAAAAAGAAAGAGACTCCATTTTAACCAGTTATTTTCCATAGCTCTCTTTACATTGTTTCCATCTTCTTACTGCCTGACACACCTCCAGACACACCTTCCCATCATCTCACCACGGCCAAGGAAGCCTTTGGTAACAAAGGCATTTTAGCATGGCGTCCCTCTTGTTCTTTAAGTCAACTTTTATGTCCCTTTGGCCCTAGCTTTGTGAGCTCTGGCTCAAAAAGGTCAGTATGCAGGCATGTAACACGTGTATGAAAGGTGTTCTGAATTCCAGGAAGCCACGCACGGTGCAGATCACTTAGTGCTTCAGGTTTGCCAGAACTGCTATGAGGCTAAACTCAGAGACACTGCAAGCCGAGCACTGAGTCGCATGCCAGCCTGGTCAGTGGTCCTCCAGAGAGCCCTCCAAAGAGTTTGAGGGTGTTTGGGGCTTTAATTTGTGTCCGGTGGCACATGGTTAAATACATACGCAGTAGCCCCATTTCTCGAGCTATTATATCTAAAAGCAGACTTCCTGTTACTGGCAGAAGCCTCCACATACCCCCAGTCTTTGCGTTCTGCCATCCACTTCCTAAGCTGAGCATTCCTTCTCCTCAACCCTTCCATTCTGAATAGAGCCTAACTGGTTCCTGGCATTCGAGAGCTATTTGCAGAATGGAGGAGGGAAGGGGAAAGAGGGCAAATCTGGGAGAGTGTTTACTTGAATCTTATTGGAAGAAGCCTTTGAAACAAACAAGGACACCAGAAGATCATTTACGCTCATTGGATGAGGCAGGTCCTGGCTTTTCTTCATGGAATCATAGAACTGTTTGGTCAGGTGTAATCTTGAGCCCAGCCCCTCGCCCTTCACCCTTCACCCTTCACCCTTCACCCTTCACCCCTCCCCCTGTGTTAACAGAAGGCGGGGTCCAGGCACAAATCAGTTAAAGGCAACCAGAAACTGACAGAGCTCAAGTCTTCTGCTGCTGGCTCCCACTTGTATCCTGATGGCAATTTGCTCAGTTGTCATTTTAATTTATTTTGCCATCTCCTCTGAAGAGTCCTAACTGGGGTCTTCCCACCTACCCCTGCCCTTGTGTCCTGGCCTACACTGCCGGGTTGGATACGGAGCAGTTACCCCACAGTGAGAATGTTCATTCCTATTTCCCTGCACAAGCTGTGTATTTTCTTGTAAGTCATAAATCTTCCCGGGGGTAATAATTTTCTTGCTTTTAATCTAATATAAAAGACCACGTCCATTTTTGAACTATTAGTTCTTTTTGATGTGCAATTACATGGCGTCCGGTTTTTGTTGACTGAAGAACACAGCAGTCCCTGGCCCTACTCAACCCAACAGCCACAAAGGTTCTCATTTCAGTTCCAAGGCACACTCACACAGTTTCGGGGTTTCATTGTTTCTCCCCAGGAGGCTCTGAGCGCTCCTGGTTTCCTCTGGACATTCTCTCCTTCTGTGTTCTTATACTCTAACAATCACCACACCACAAGGTCTCACTAGTACTCTAACATGGGAGGAAAAGCACTCAGAGCATGCTGCAAATGAAAGGTGTGAAAATGTCCCCAGAGAGGAGGTCCTTGTTTGTTGCTGCTAGAATTCACTGAAAAGAGCTGTGGGGAGAGCTTTGATTGTTTCAGTACTTTGAAACTTCACCCTATATTCCCTATTGCTTTATGGGGGAATCCTTAATGTCTCTAGCTGGGGATGCAATAGTCCATTTCCAGGAAACCTGACTGGCAGCGATGGTAGTAGGATTTGTTCAGTGTCCATGTAGAAGGGCAGATTTGGGTACTTGCTTTGGGACCATCAGCCTGCTGAGTGAGTCCAGCTTATTGGCTTTAGAGCCAGTGGACTCTTCTGAAAACTCTCAGTCACCCCTTTACAAGGTAATGGCTTGATCTGTCTGATTTTGTGATACCCGGTTTTATTTACAGCACTGTATTTCAAGAAATCTTACTTTCTCGTGGACACGAGCTTGATGCTGACCTGGTAGTAGAAATGAGTTTCAGAATTTATGCATGTTTGTTTGCAAATATATATGGAAATGAAGACTGAGCTGTGTTTCCAGCCTCCTGCAGTTGCTGCCTTTTTCCTGCATTTTTATGCTCTATTTGCCTGTCCAGCTCATAGGATTGTTCTCCAGCTGTTCCAGGAGAGTACGTCCCAGGAGAGGGCTGTGTCCTCTTAAACGCACACTCACACAAGAGCACACGCACACATGCACACATGTGCACACACAGACACTCACACAAGCGCACATGCACACAAATGCACACACACACACACTGTAAAGGATACAGAGAACAGGAGCAGCTCATCCCATTCTTTACAGACACTCCACTTATTTCCCTCCCCAGTCTCTTCTACTTAGATGGCGGAGGGCATCTAAGTTTCCTGTTTCAGCCGAGTTCCCTCTCTGCACGCAAAGTCCCCATCTTACTTTTCATGTGTCCCTCGGGCTTTGCTTGAGCAAGCATTTCCCACTCTGTGCATCAAGGAACATGTGATCATTTCCAGCACACGTGAGCTGTGTGAGTGTGTCCCGCCCACAGTCCCACATGGGTGTGATGTGTGTTTGCCTGTCTCTCTTCTGAAAGGTCAGACCTTCTTCGTTATTCTTTATACAGCACCGTAAGATCACATTGTCAGTGCCTCCTCACAGACGGGAGAGAATGCTGGTGCCCAGGGCCTTGCTGCCTGGGACGAGGCAGCTTACTTCTTACCTCTTCTGTGGGAGAGCGTACAAATTCGCTTCTTCCTCCGTGGACCCCACCAACCCAAAAGCCCTCAAATCCCACTTATCCCAGTGTCTTCTAGAAGCCCGTACACTCTCAGTCCATTTACACACCGTGGATATGTTTTCTCATGCCTTCACTGTTCATTTTGGAGTGTCGGCTTGCCAGCTGGGAATAGGAAAACCCTAGGTATGGCTGCATTTGGTGGCCACCCTGTGCACGCCTGTGTAAGCTCACACTGTAGGGACAAGTACAGGTTCACCGGCGTCTGTGAACTTCCAGCATCTTGGAGATCCTAACCTGTCTCCTGGTGTGATCTGCAGGTCTGGCATCACCCACAGCCATAACTCCAGTCTCATCCCCTCTGTGCAACAGGTCAAGGGGCACAACTCCGGTTTCTAAGCCCTTGGAAGGTATGTTGCCTTGTCCACTGTGACGTGAGCGTGTGCACGGGGACTCTTGGGGTGGTTGCTCGCTGATGGTTTCTACTTGTTTAGATATCGAAGCTAGACCAGATATGCAGCTGGAATCGGACCTGAAGTTGGACAAGCTGGAAACCTTCCTAAGGAGACTGAACAACAAAGGTTCGTGCCAAAGCCAGAGGGGCACTGCAGCTTGTTCTGCCTCAGCACGCCGTGGTCCCTGCTGTCCCAGAACCTCCAAGTCCCAACTTTCAGCTTCTCAACTTTGGGGGTTTTGTTTTGTTTTGCAGCTGTTTTTGTTATTACTGTTGTTTTGTTGTTTGAAGCAAGGTCTCATGTAGACCAGGCTAGGCTTGAACTTACTTCATAGCCAACTTTGAACTCCTGATTTTCTCCCGCCAGGTGCTGAGTGACAGCCATGCACCACTGTAGCTAGCTCTTCAAATCCTATTTCTGATTACTTTCTCTCTTCAGTCAATTTCACTCCTTTCAGCAATTTAGACACACACACACACACACACACACACACACCCTTAAAATCTGTTGTTATTCTTCAAAAAATGAAATTGTTGTCGGTACTAATTAGAGTTCTAAATTGGATCCACTCAATAATGTCCTGAATTTGGGATACCCAATAGTGAGCACACTTGCTAATGACTCCAGATCTTGGGGTGCCATCCTATCCAAGGACAACTCAGTGATTTTTCCTTTATGCTATAGAGCAGTCACTATGCAAGTACAAAAATCAACCTACTTTTGGATGAGCTTTGAATTGTAGGCATCGTTTCTGTTAAGGCAAAAGGTATTTTCTTTCTTATAATCCCAAATAATTTCTAAAAGAAAATTTTATTAAAAAGGTAATGCAATAAACACTTTAAAGGCAGTATGCGGAAATAGCCTTTTCTGGCTTGATAAAAGATATCTTATTCGTCTAGTATCAGATACCAGGAGCCCTTGCTGTTGACAGTTACCCCTAATGGCTGAAAGTTACACAAATACTGAAAACCAGAACTATAAAGACTAATATAATAGTTAATGTGACTGGGTAAGATATATTAACAATGAAATCTGTTACACCATTGTCTTAGGGTTTCTATGGCTTTGGTAAGTAACATGACCAAAAGCAACTTGGAGAGGAAAGGGTTGTTTTTTTGTTTTTTGTTTGTTTGTTTTTGTTTCTTATAGCTTGTCGTCCATCATCCAGGGAAGTAGGGCAAGAACTCAGATAAGGTTGGAACCTGGAAGTGGGAGCAGATGTAAAGGTCACGAGGGGTGCTGCTTACTGCCATGCTCCTCGTGGCCCGTTCAGCTGATTTCTCATAGCACCAAGGACTGCCTTCTCGGGGGAAGCACTACTCAGAGTGGGCTGGCCTTCCGCATCAATCACTAACCAAGAAAATGTCCAGTCTAGTGGGGACATTTTCTCAGTTGGTACTCTCTTTTCCCAAATGACTGCAGCCTGTATCAAGATGACATAGAACTAGCCAACATGATGCCGTAACAGTGATGGAGCCTGCGGTCAGCTGGCAGTGGCCATGACCACTCCAGTGTTCTACCTGTTCTTGAAAATAAAGTTTTATTGGAACACAGCTATGTCCTTTCGTTGACCTGCCATTCATAGCTGCTTTTGCACTCTAACAGCAGGATTGAGGCATTGCATCATAAGCTATGTACTCTCCCCCAAAGAAGTCCCAAGTGCTTCCTAGTTCGTTAAAGAAAAGGGTTTGTAGAACCTTAATATGAAACAGGGCTAATGTTAATTTCCCTCTAGTAGAAATGGGTCAGGTTCACAAACGTGCTTATGTGGGCAGGGTCAGCCTGCTTCTCATCCTAACCATCACTGCACAGGGGAGTAGAGTAAACAGAGAACTGGGGTACAAGGGTTACAGAGGAGGAGGGCTTTGAACCTCATTGCACCTCCCCCACTCTGGGAACTTGGAGAGGGAAGCCAAGCATTGCAAAGGAAGGTCACAGCAATCGCTTCTCTAAACCTCACGGTGTTTCTGTTCCCACCGTTGTTAGTTGCTGGGATGCAGGAAACCGTTCTCACGGTCACTGGCAAATCTGTCAAGGAGGTGATGAAGTTGGATGATGATGAGACCTTTGCCAAATTCTACCGCAGCGTGGATTACAACATACCCAGAAGTCCTGTGGAGCTGGAGGAGGACTTTGATGTCATTTTTGACCCTTACGCTCCCAAGTGAGTTTGAGAGCAGCTCCCTTCACATGCTCCCAAGTCTGGTGAGCAGAAACATCTCCGTAGGTATTGGCTCTGGCCCAAGATGCATGTTGCCTGGGGCAGAGAGCACACACGTGGTCAGCCTGCTGTCCTGGCAGGTGGACTTCCTGTGTCCTGGATGTCTGTGCAGCCTTGAAGGCCGTGACTGGATTTCACACTTGAGGCGCTGCGCTTAGCAGACCCCACAACTGCCCCACAGGACAATGCTGAGCTTACTCATAACTAGGTATTTGGATGACGTGAGCTCAGGGTAGCACAATTGATTAGAAAATCGGGAGCCATAGTTTCTTTGCTTTCGGCAGTGTATAAAATTAGCATATCCATGGGCTTTCTGTCAGAGGAACATTATAAAAAGTGATTATGTGTTAGGATTCCTTCCATGGCAGATGCCAGGTAAATGCATGTGAACTGAGATCAGATAAAAACAACCACAACAACAGCTTCGGAGGAATTCAGTTCAGATCAGGTGCATGCTGAGTGTACAGAGGCAGTTGCAGCTTGGCCTCTCTGAAGGCTGGCTTCCCGCCGAGTCAAACTGCAACCGTAAAGAAAGAACACCTCTCTCACTAAATTGACAGGCTACTCAGTCAGGCCCAGATAGATCTAATAGATCCTCCAATCCAGGTGTGGTCTTCCTTGTTCCAGCCTGGGTCATAAGCTCATCCCTAAACCATTGGTGTAGTCAAGGGGACAGAATGTCCGCCAACCAGCGGGGTGTGATGCGACCCAGAGGAAGCCCCCTGTAACGTGACCAGCAGTAGGGGCACTTGTCTGAGAAAGTGCACACAGCCACCCAGCACACATTGCTCGTCTTCCCTAAACAGAGCAACCATGTCTTCCAAGGGTGAGTTTATTCGAGGTAAAAGTTTCCATAAACTACTCCTGAGGCAAAGTACTCCTTTGCACATTTCTGTTCAATTCGCCTCTTCCCCGTCCAGCTGTCACTGCTGAAGTTGTTATAGAGAGTTGTGACATGCAGCAGTTAAACAAATGTGCGTGTGTGCTCACATGGACAGTGTTGGTATACAAAGGCTTCCTGGCACAGAGACCTAAACACTCGGCAGTTGAGTATCACCACAGGAGTCTCCCGGGAGATCATATCATTGACACATCCCTTCCCCAGGCTGCTCGACCCAGATTTGGGACGGTCTTGAGGACCAGAGATGACACTGAAGGCCTGTTTCATTCTAGTATATTCTTCACAAGTGTGGTTATTTTCCTCGGCGAGCTGGCAGCTTGGGATTAACTCCGTGTGAAAGAAAAGCTATACCTGAAGAGAAAATTTAGTCTGGGGCAAAGAGGCTTCAAGGCCATCTGCAGAGTCCCTGCGAACTTGGCGGTGACAGCAGCAGTAGACATGTGTGTGCTGAATGTCACAGGCTCTCTAGCCCAGAAGAAACCAGGAAGTAAAACCGTGGAGTCTGTCGTCCTGGGTCCACAGGGTAAGGTGACAGCCTGAGCCACGTCTGCTTTGCCCACAGGTTGACTTCTTCGGTGGCAGAGCATAAACGCTCAGTCAGGCCCAAGCGCCGGGTCCAGGCCTCCAAGAACCCTCTCAAATTGCTGGCAGCAAGAGATGACCTCCTTCAGGAATACACGGAGCAAAGGCTCAACGTTGCCTTCATGGAATCCAAGAGGATGAAAGTGGAAAAGAGTGAGTGTGGGGAGCTGCCACCTGCTTCCAGGTCTGAGCACTGCCGTGCCATTTCCTTTTAATCTGCCTTGTGGGGTCAGTGGGTGTTCAGAGAGCACTCATTAACAAGAGTGAATTCACACATTCATGGGTATGCCTGCCTAGCATTTAAAGATTTCTCACTGAATTGCTGTTTAAATGATGCTGTTTTGCTGAATTGGGTCTTTAGATGGAAGTGTTTCTGGGTTTTGTAATTCCACCAATTTTCGCCTCTGGCAAACCCAAGCACAGCAATTCTCCACTGAAATCTCAGTCAAGAGTGATTTAGGAGATTTCCTGCGGTGTCCAAACTCACTTCTTTCCTTGCCCCAGAGTTTTAAACCAAGGTTTTCAGATTGTTCTGAGAGAGGTCCCGGGGCTGCATAGGGTGAGGTTAGATGGGTGGGAGTGGGGCAGCTTGGAATGGAGAGAGAGGTTGGTCCCTGACTGTACCCCAACCCTGAGCTTCATGTCTTGGCTTTTATCTAGCCCAGAATGTGGGTTCCATTACTGTAAAACAGTGATTTTCATGGCAGTAATAGTCTTGATATTTAAATAGTTTTTTTGCTGTAGTTTTTATTTTCCTTTTAGCATTCATAAATTAATTTGCCAAATGTTTTTGTTTTGTTTTGTTTTGTTTTAAGAGTTTAGTGGCGATGCATGCCTGTAATCCCAGCACTCAGGGTATAAACACAGGAGAGCCCCAAGTTCCAGGCTAGCCTGGACTACACAGTAAAACCCTATCTCCAAAATTAAGGAACGGAAAGGAGGGAGGGAGGGAGGGATGGAAGGAGTGAGGGAGAGAGGGAAGGAAGGAAGGAAAGAAGGAAGGAAGGAAGGAAGGAAGGAAGGAAGGAAGGAAGGAAGGAAGGAAGGAAAGAGAAGAGAAAAGGAGAAAGGGGGAGAATTTAGAAGAAGTAGTTGTCTTTGTATTCTAACTGGGTTGACTGAGAAATGCTTCCCAAAAGGCCGGAGCTGTCTGAAGTACCAAGTGGCATCAGGGTTCTGATTTTAGTGTTAGCATCTGGTCCTGGTTGAGTTCACTGACTGAATTTTGCCCCAGCATTAGCATTTTTAAAACAATAAGCTGGGGAGAAAGAAAAGTTTATTGGCACAATTTCCATGTATCTCTCCACAGCCTGTACTTCTGTGGGTTTCAGGGCTTGGCTTGTGCTTTCGGTCCACACTGGAAACCCAGCATCTTGTGACCACAGCCTTAGGTCTGAGGGCAGAGGACCTCAAGATACACAGATTGGTCTCTTCGCCCTAAATCACCCCCTACAGGGCGTCTCCTTTCTACCTGTGAAGACCTGGCGAGAAATGCCTGCAGCCTCCCCGGGGTTAGGAGCTGTGAGCACCTTTGGTAGCATGTGGCTGTCAGCTGGCTAGGTGGTTCCGGTCTGTGTCAGTGACCTGGCCTCCTGTGACACTTGTCAGCAGCAGCTGGTGTGTTCCGTACGGCATTCAGTCCTGTACACGGCGACCGGGCCTCAAGCTGTGCAGCCCCGCAGGCTTGGGTCCTGCTGGGTAGGAGTGGTCTGTGATTGGAAACACTGCCTCTCAGCTGTGCACCCTCTCTCCACAGTGTCCTCCAATTCCAACTTCTCCGCCGTGACGCTGGCGGGCCTGGCCAGCAGGGAGAACTTCAGCGGCATCAGCCTGCGGAGCGTCAACCTGACGGAGCAGAACTCCAACAACAGCGCCGTGCCCTACAAGAAGCTCATGCTGTTGCAGATCAAAGGTAGTCTCCGGAGCGGTCCGGAGGGTCGGCGGCAGCCTGTGGCTTCTGTGGCCATGTAGCACTCCGCAAGCATCTGCTGTTGTCTGGGAAGGGGGACAGGCATTCTATGAGTCTCCCTCGCTGGGTGCACACTGCCTCCCTCACTGTGGCATCACAGCGTCCGTGAGGCTGGGAATGTGTGAATGAACACGTGCCAGCTGCTGAGTGGGTCGACCTGAGCTGGACTCAGCTCTTTACCCTTCCAGAACCTCAGCTTTTGCTCCTGCTTCCTCTGGCCTGGTTGCCCATCCTCTAACATCATCGTGTGTTACCACATATGCCCTAAGTCTCCAGCGGGGGCCTGCACGCCCTTCTTGGCTCTCCCTCCTAGGATAAGCCATGACCATGTCAGCCAGAGTAAGAAAACATCCCTGGGGAAGGAATGAAGGGAAGGCAGGAGTAAATGAGCCTCACCCATCCGGATTCCACTCCCCTGCCCCTTATGTCTATGACACCTGAGACTTGGAAGCGCAGCAGGAAGCTAGGGCTGTGAGGAGGGAGGGCGGCTCCTCTTCAGAGGTGACTCCTGTGTAGCTGGATCAAGGCGAGAATGGATGGAGTAGCTTCTGCCTCCACCAAGGATTCTGGGGCAGGTTTCCACAAAGCCATATTCTTTTAGCTGTATTTAAAAGATGAATGAAGAGTGGGGAGGTGGCTCAGTGAGTAAGACTATTTCTTATGTAAGCATAAAAGCCCATGCTTGAAGCCCTTGATGCCCACAGAAAAGCCAGGCGTGGGTGTATGCGCCTGGAACCCCAGCACTGTAGGGCAGAGACAGGCAGGTCCCAAGAGCTTACCGGCCAGCCAGTCTAGGTTCAAGCTCAAGGGAGGAAAACTACTGGAGTCCTCCTGTGATCCCCACATAAGCATGTGTGTGCACACTTGCACATACTTGTGCGCGACACACATACACAAGAGGACCTCTGATGTGGAAGTTACACTCCACGTGCAGTCATGGGCTGCTCCTGCTCAGGAAGTCTCTGAGAAGGGGTTGACCCTGTCACAGGCAGTGCTGCCCCCCAGCCGGCCCCACCCGGCTGCTCTGGGAGTTACTGTGCCTGTGGAGGAAGAGCCTGCGGGGAGGCGTGCCGTGCCCGCACCAAGGCTAGGTGTTCGGCACAGGGAGCAGGCAGGGTCAAGAAAAGGCAGCATGAGTGTGAAAGAGGGGGCAGGGTGTCCTTGCCACGGGAGAGCCTCACTGCCTCCACAGACATGCTAAAAGCCAAGGCTCAGAGGCCGAGACTAAGAAGCATGGAGACCTGAAGGCAAGCAGCCACACCAGCTGAGATGTTCCTGTCATGTGGGCCGTCCTGACTTCTACATCCCGCTGGTCCTGGGAACTGGTAGCCAGGAGTCTCTAGAACGGGACGTGTGTGGCTGAGGTGTGTTCGTGGTGGGTAAAGGACTCTGGGGCTTGTCCACAGGAAGAAGACACGTGCAGACAAGGCTGGTGGAGCCTCGAGCCTCTTCACTCAACAGTGGGGACTGCTTCCTTCTGCTGTCCCCTCAGTACTGCTTCCTGTGGGTCGGAGAGTTCTCCAACGTCATCGAGAATGCAAAGGTGCGTATCCCAGTGATAAAATGCCTCCGTTATTGTGTCCTTTATACAGTCCTGGGTTTTCTACCAGCTGGCCCATGCCAAGCTTCTCAGATACCCCGTGTCTCATTCAAGCAGGAAGGGGCGGGTAGCATTTCCTTTGTCAGTGTCTCTGAAGAAGCTTCCATGAGGTGTTGGAGTGAAGGCCAGCTTGAAGGCCATGGGTCTAAGCTGACTGCTAAGTAACTAACATTTCTGTGAAGTGCTGCTGTTGCTCTTTCATGGGAACCTTGTGAGGGAAGCCCCAGGATAGTGTTCAAAGTGCATGAGTTATCTGTTGATCTCCCACACTGAGATTGGTGGTAGAGCTTCCCACATCCAGACCATTCAGGAAGGAATTAGCATGCATACTCATGCAGCCGCAGACAAAGGATAGTGTCCAATCCACGGGGCTGAGGGTTATTGCTCCAAAGACTTGATACTTCCGTTCCCACAGTTGCGTTTCCTCGGGTGAGGTAGCGATGCCCGCCAGCCTGCGCCTGAGTCCTTCCCGATGCATCCATTCCCCTCTGAGGGCAGCGTGTGCCCCTTTGTGCATGCTGGTTTTGCTTCCTGGCTCATTGTCCTTTTCTTTTCCAGGCTTCTGAACTTGCAACATTAATTCAGACAAAGAGGGAGCTTGGTTGTAGAGCTACATACGTCCAGACCATTGAGGAAGGCATTAACACACATACTCACGCAGCCAAGGACTTCTGGAAGCTCCTGGGTGGCAAGACCTGCTACCAGTGTAAGAGTTTGCAACGTTTCCGAGTGAGGGGGCCTGAACACCCCGTCTCCTAACTGGTCCTCTTCAGCCAACTACTTTCTAATGTCCTGTCTTCCCCTAAAGCTGCCGGAGACCCAAAGGAAGATGAGCTGTATGAGACAGCCATCATCGAAACAAACTGTGTCTACCGTCTGATTGACGACAAACTGGTTCCTGATGATGACTACTGGGGAAAGATTCCCAAGTGCTCCCTTCTGCAGTCCAAAGAGGTACCAGCTTCGAGGGTATAGCGCCCTGCCCTGGGCAGAGGGCTGTAACCGGCTCCGTACTGACGATCGAACACAGCATTTGCTAAAGAATGCTTATTGGCTATTTCAAAACATTACTGCGATCTAAAGTACTAACAAAGTTCAGAAGATTTTTTTCAGAAGTGGTGTGGATCATTGAATGCTTTTATATTTTATGTAAGATGCAAATATTATCCGTCTGTCTCAGGTTATGTAAGATTAAAGTAAATTTTAGTTAGACCTATAGTTTCAAGAATAATTAATGTGAGTATATTTAATTACATATATTTGATACAATTTACAGATTTGTCAAGTATCTCTTTCAGTCACCCCAGTAACTATGAATTAACTGCATGTATTTCCAGTGCTGTTTAATGTCATAATTGTTGAGAGAAAAGGGGAAACACACAAAGCCTTTACACTGCACTGGGTAGAAGCATTTTAGAAATTCAGGGCCAGCACAATGGCTCACAAGTAAAGGCATTTACTGCCAGCCCTTAAGGCTAGAGTTCAGTTTCCAGGTCCCACATGGTGGACAGAGAAGACCAACTCCTTAGATATATTCTCTGACTTCCTATGAACAGATAGATAGATAGATAGATAGATAGATAGATAGATAGATAGATAGATAGATAGATAGATAGATGGATAGGTAGGTAGATAGAGATAGATGATGTTCATTCTAAAAGTCACAGGATTTTCTTTTTAATTTTATTTTTATGTGTATAAGTGTTTTGCTTGCCTGCACGTCTCTATACCAAATGCATGCACTGCCCACAGAGGTCAAGAGAGGGCATCAGATCCTCTGGCATTGTGAGCTACCATGTAGGTGCTGGGATTCGAACATGGGTCCTCTAGAAGAGCAGAGCCACATCTCTAGCCCCATTTTTTTTAAGTGACCCCTCCAGCCACTCTGTCTTTTGAGCAGAGAGCTTGTTCATTTATATTTCATGCACATACAGAAAATATTGTAATTTTAAAGCTTCTAATACATATAAAGAAAGCAACCCTTACAGCTTCTAGAATAAGTGCAATAAGTCACGCATGGAAAGGAAAATACTGTGTGATATCACCTATATGTGGAATATGCCTTACCCCTAAAGGAAATAAAGTCAGTTATACAGAGACAGAAAAGCAAACAGAAGCTTCCAGGGCCAGGCCTGGGGGAGGAAAGGCCAGGGGAGGAGGGTCAGAGGGCAGCAGGTGTGAGGGCACAGCTGTTCGAGGTATCTGATAAGGTTTTAGCTGCTCTGGCCACTAAGACAGCAGAAGAAGTGAAGGACAGATAAGGGGCTGTGTCCATCACTGCGCTGGTGCACCCCCTTACTGCCTGTCCTGCTGTACGTGTTATGGAAACATTCAAATATATAATAATATGTTCTAAGAGTAAACTGAGGAAAAGTGTCATCCAAAGCTAGATTGAGGATACGATTTATGTGTACATTTAAGTGGAAAGTCACAGAAAAGGAAATAATTTTAAGAAGAAATGAAATGGAGCCTCGCTGAGAGTTAAAGCAGAATTTAGAGTGCTGGAAATGAAGGCAGGAGCAACAGGCAGCAATCCATTCCTGTGTTCATTCAGCAAACACTTAGCTCTAAGCCCCTAATGCAAGCGTGGTCTTACGCACCTCTGCCCGAGAGGTCTTAGACCTGTACACAGGAGAGACAGCAATGGCCGCTCAGCACCTGCTCTGCATGTTAAATGAGTGAGTGAGTGAGTGTGTGTGTGAGTGTTGGAGGGAGAAGCAAGGAAGAGAGGAGGGAAGAAGATGGGGGTACTTACATAACTTTATTTAAGGCTTTGGTGGTGAGAGTGTTCAGAAGCTCCAGCTCGTCAGCAGAGGCCGAGCCCCCGAGTCCACCCGTGGTGCTCACCTGTCCTTCCTGTGCTGCTCCAGGTCCTGGTGTTTGACTTTGGCAGTGAAGTTTACGTGTGGCATGGGAAGGAAGTCAGCCTAGCACAACGGAAAGTGGCGTTCCAGCTGGCCAAGCACTTATGGAACGGGACCTTTGACTACGAGAACTGTGACATCAACCCGCTGGACCCGGGGGAGTGCAACCCGCTCATTCCCAGGTGCCCCTGCTGCCCTGTGGGTGGTGCGCTGGCCTGCTCTTCCCACAGGCTCCCAGCATCCCTCCTCACACCAGGGCTGGGCTGGAAGGGCCCCATGACAGACCTTCCCTTGGCTCTCAGCCAGCTAATGAGGATGAAGGCTGTAATTCTAAGAACACGGCCTCTCCCTACCCCAACATCTCTGCTCCTGTTGTGTTAAGTCAGTATCTCCTGGGCATCTAAGGTGTCCTCCTGCCCTGAGTGCTGGGCACTTTGTGCTGCCCTCTTAGTGGGTTTTGGGGTAGAGGAAAGGAGGAGGGTACTATATTGAGAGAATGATTGAGATTTTTAAAGACTACTTGGGTAAATTGTCAGAGCAGGCACACTCTAAAAACCATGGTTTTTTAACTACCAGACCCTCCAAAATGCTTTACAACTGTGTGGGTCATGTATTTGTCATGAAACAGCATAAGACAATGTACAGATTTTGAGTTTCCTGCATAGTTTCTGCCTTTAAAATCTGGTTTTTAGAACTGGTTTTGTTGGTAGTTGGTTTCAGTAACTAAAAGCCAGCCCTGCAATCCCAGCACTCAGGAAACTGAGGCACAAGGCTCACTCATGAGATTAAGGCCATCCTGGGCTACATGAGTCCCTGGCCAACCTGAGTTAAAGAGTAAGAGAAATCCTGTCTGGAAAAAGCAAGAAAAGAACATAAATTAGATATTTTATCAATGTATTGAAAAAAAATTAAATCTTTAAGCAAATGTGCATTAATACTGTAAGAAGCAGGACTGCGAAGGCCTGAGACAAAGCCAGGAGTACTCTCTCATGCTGGAGCATAGAAGCGCTATCATGGCTGATTTATACCTAGCTGTGACATGCCTATTTGACCAAGCACCTGCCCCGCTGGCTTCCGCTATCTGTGCCACAGAGTCATGCATGGAAGGAGCTTCACAAACGTGCTCCTGCCAGGCACGGCCCCTGGGGTTACAGCTGGAACAGGATGGCTTATGTGTCAGCGTGTCCTGGGGATGAGAAGTTGCAGCCACGATTGTCACCCGGCCCCTCCTAACACACAAGCAGCTGACACCACCAAGTTGAAATGGCTAGGCCCTGACCGTCGTGTAAGTCACAAGAGGAAGTAGATCGAGCAGCCGAGGCCCTGCTCCTAAGGCCCTCACCAAAGCTCTTGTGTCTCCTACTCCGTTTTCACAGCATGTATGAGGCAGATTTCCAAAGCTGGCTGAACCTGCTTCTCTAGACATCTAGAGAAGTCTGCAGAGGAACGTTGCAGAGCAGCTGTCTGAGGCTCAGTGAGGGTGAGGGCTTGTTGTGGTTGCTGTTCCAGCAGTACATGGCTGAATCTGGACCCTCTTCTTGTCTGCCCCCACGCTGCAGGAAAGGACAGGGGCGACCCGACTGGGCAATATTTGGGAGAGTTACGGAGCACAATGAGACCATTCTGTTCAAAGAGAAGTTCCTCGACTGGACAGAACTGAAGAGGCCCACAGAGAGGAACTCCGGGGAAGTTGTCCAGCAGAAGGTACAGTGATCGAGGCGGGAGAGCGGGCCTGCTGTGGAGATCAGCAGAAATAGCCATGATGGTAGAAAGGTTCCAGCTACACTAGTGACACAGCAAAGTGGTTTTCGATTCCATTCTCACCTTCACTGTGTGGCAGTGGGTAACCCGGTTCCCCAGGTTCTAACACAGACATAGCATCTTCTAAGTACTGTCAGAGACCCTGAGATGCCAAGAAAGCTGTATTTCTGCACTGTCCCGTTATCAGCTAAAATAGGGCTGAGGATATAGTCCTATAGTAGAATTGTGGTATGGCTGGCAACCAAGCCCTGGGGTCCACCCCCAGCACCACCGAAAAGGAAAAAGAAAAGCAATCCTATTGGTTTATTATTATTATTAGCTATTTTATTTGGATTCATGTATCTACTATCCTTTTCCACCCCAGTCCCTTCCAACACTGAACAGCAGGTAGGAGAGACAGAAGGTTACTGGAGAGAGGTAGTGCTGAGATCTTTTTTAGACTACTTCCTGTTGATTAGGGATGTTAATTCCTTGGGACAAGTCCAATCTTCCTCTCATCAGGATATCTCCAGTTTCTTCTTACGGTCTCTTTTCTCTTGACCACTTGACAGACCAGCAGCAGCAGGATCAGGAACCAGCAGGAGGAACAGCCACGCCTACTCTTGGGGTTCTGACCTTGTCATGCCCTCTTTAGAGTCCCCAGAATTAAACTATCTTCAGCCAGCAGAACCACGCCCCTGCCAGAGCACGCACAGCCTGCTGCTGTGGACAGTCTGAAGCAGCCCCACACCCCACTCCTGGGATTAAAACAAAAGCATGTTTACATAACAGCTGGGCTATTACAGACGCCAAAAGTCTCACTACACAATCCAAACCGCACTGGGTATGACAAGAGACGTCTGTAGCAAGGGGGATACCGAACATCTCTGCTCCCTTGTAGGACGATCCTAGGGCTGACGTCAAGCCCTACGATGTGACACGGATGGTGGCACTGCCCCAGATGACAGCCGGCACCATCCTGGACGGGGTGAATGTGGGCCGGGGCTATGGCCTGGTGGAAGGAGACGACGGGAGGCAGATTGAGATTGCTACCGTCTCTGTGGACGTGTGGCACATCCTGGAATTTGACTACAGCCGGCTCCCCAGGCAGAGCATCGGGCAGTTCCACGAGGGGGACACCTATGTGGTCAAGTGGAAATACATGGCGAGCACAGCAGGTTAGTGAGCACGCGTGTTCCCTCACCCCTGCCGTGCGTGGTGCCGTCTGCCAAGTGCAGGTAAGGGCCAGGAGACAAGAACAGTGGGACTCCTGGCAGCCGGCCTGGCCAGGACACTGACACTCACTTCCGTTAAAAATAATGATAGTAATAAGTGCTGAAACACTCCCCGTGCTTGCACTGCCCTGGAATGGTTTCTGGAAAAGTCATGATTTGCTTCCACGTGGTACTGCCATGTGGCCTGTGTGCTGCTTGAACAAGTCATTGAGTGCAGCACATGAGAGCCATTTAAACTGAAGCTAAATGGTGCTTCAGCTTGGTAGTAAATGTACAACAAAAGATGTATTTCTAGAAATGTAGAGGTGCTGGAATATTTGCTTTAGCATATTCAGGGTTCTGGGTTTTATCCTCAATAAAAATAAACTCTTGGGGCCAGGGAGAGAGCTCGGTGGGTAAAGCTCCCGCCACACGAATGTGGGAATCTGAGTTTGGATCTCCAGCGTTCACATTAAAGCTGGATGTGGTGATGGTATCCCGAGCACTGGGAAGGCTGAAACAGGCAGATGCCCACAGCTCTCTGGCCCACAGCTCACTGGCCTCCCAGTGTATCCAACCAGTGAGCTCGGGGTTCAGTGAGAGGCCCTGTCTCTAAAAGTAAGGTGGACAGTGACAGAGAAAGACACGGGACTTACCTCTGACCCACGGATGTTCTCAGCTGGCCAAAGTCACGCCCCTTACACGTGAGGGATCACAGCAGAACATCACATGCCCTCTCACAAACCAACCTGGGCAAAACAACACATGACAAAACCCAGTCTTCATAGAAAGCAGACAGTGCCACTTCAGCTCGCAATGGCAGTGTTTCATGCCTACCTGCCCTGTGCATGGTGCTGTCAGAAGGGCTGAGTAGCAGACTCTCTGGGAAGTACATGGCAGGAAGGAGAGTAAGACAAGAGCAGCATGAGGCCATTGGACTAGGGGAGCTGGTCACCGTGACCTTGGGCCTGCAGTCAGTGAGAAAACAAGCCTGGGTAGCCACCACATGATTAGGGTGGCTGTGAGGTCCTGGTTTGTGTGGTGAGCACTCACAGACACCTCCCCTGGTGAGATGCTGTGGCCTTTGCCCTGCTCCCCACAACAGAGGTCATTATTCTGACTTCTCAGAGGAAGAGCAGGACAACCACGTGGTTTGTAGACAGCAGAGCAACAGACTGATGTCTGACCTGGCCTCTTAGAGCCAGCGATGCTGTGACCCCTCTGTGCTGCTCATCCTGCAGACATCAGAGCTGGCCCTGTCCCTTCCCTAAAGAGGCCACGGGTGTCTGAACCTATAGCTGGAGTAGGAAGCCTTGCTTACCAGCTGAGCATGCTGGGTAAAGATGCTCAACCTCCCTTAGCGCTGGCCTTCTCTCTTAGGAAACAGGGAGGGTGTTATGGGATCTGATTAGATCCAGCTCAAACACTAGGTCAAAGCACAACAAAGATTTGTTGTCATCAAGCCACTACTGATTGATCAGGGCCACAGAGAAGACTTGAGACCTGAACTGTGACACCTCCAACCCCCAGGCCAGGATCCAGAATGTTACAGAGCTTTGAAGCTTGGAAACCACAAACATCTGTGCCAAGTTACACTTACATTTTCCACCAGTCAGGATTTAGGGATGGGGACGTCTTTAGGAATGTGTCTTTGTGGTACACGTATCCTGTTCCCATTGGTTGGGTTATCAACTGTGTCGGGGCCAACTTGACTAGCATTCATGTCTGAAATTGCCACCCAGGACAGCAGTTACCCAGGGAAGTCTTGGAGATGTACACTTTATTTGACCCATATTCAAAATGAAAGTTGTATTCAAAATGGCTTCAGTTTGGTTCCTCCTTACAAAGGCAGTGCCGGGCCCAGAGAACATTTGAAGCAGGGCTGTGTACTGTGTATGTGTGGTGCCTGGCACCTGTCCATACTGTCAGTGTTGAGAGACTCCTCCATGGAAAGTTTCATCAGAAACAGCAAAATCACCACACAGTTTGGAAATGACTTGGAACTAGCCAAAGTAATGACACTTCCCAAGAGTAGGGGACAAACACATCCATAATGTAGAAAGGAAATGGCATAAAGGGATAATGTAATATATTTAGACATCTTCATACCTGCTTCTAGCTATGAGACAAAAGGAATCATGATGAAGGAAGAAAGTGACTAGAAAAAGGATCCAAGGTGTCCGAAGCCTCTATAAACTGGAGGCCTCTGAGCAGCAGTGATGTGGGCAGGCAACCCCTCCTGTGATGCATGTTTTCCCAGGGAGCACAGTGGTACCTCACTGGCAGCAAAATGACACACACACACACCCCCAGCCTACTTGGATCAGTGTCCTGCACAGAAACTGCTTGCAGGGTGCAGCATGGTCTGTGCCCTGGAGGATCATGGGTGCCATACACCCTGTGGGTGAAGGCCCCAGAGGCAGGGTCAGGCTGCTTTGGAGGTTGACAGGAAGTTGGAGCAGTTCTCTTCTCTCAGTTGAGAGTGATTGTGACTGCTATATAGAAGCACTGGTACCAACATTGCTCTTTTGTGCATATCTGTATGTGCCAGTACATGACACATGGAGGCCAAAGGGCCCTGTTCTCAGCACCGTTCACCATCACCGTCCTGGGGCTCATAAGTGGGCTAAGCCTTCTGGCCAGCAAGCTCCAAGGATCCACCTGTCTTCATCTCCCCAGGTGACCACATGGGGCATTATTATTATTATTATTATTATTATTATTATTATTATTATCTCTTTTAGCATGAGTTCTAAGGATGGGACGTGGTTCCTTCAACTGAGCTATTTCCACAGCCCAGAAATAGACTTATTCTTGAAAGTTCTTTTATTAACAGATGCCAGGGGGGGGACAGGGGGAGGAGGGAGGAAAGGAGGGACCAGGAGAAGATGAGGGAGGGAAGGAAGGAAGGAAGGAAGGAAGGAAGGAAGGAAGGAAGGAAAGAAGGAAAGAAGGAAAGAAGGAAAGAAGGAAAGTAAAGGAAAGGAAGGAAGAAAATTCTTTGATGGTGTGAAGTATCAACACTTTAATTTAGGGATCTGAGTTGTAATGACGATATTCTAGTATACCTCCTAATAAACCTTTACATTACTAAAGTTAAAAGCAAATATATTGACAATGAAGTTATTGTATGTAGGATTGGGTTTGGCATACCGAGGAAACCATTACGGACGTTAGTCACAACGTATGCTTTAGGAACTAGGGTGTATCTTGGGCATATACACCGGCACCTGCTTTATGATGCCAGGGTGAAAAGTTGCCTGTTGACACTATTCACACGGAGGATGGGAGGGCTCGGTCCAAGGGGTGTGTGACTTCATGATCGCTTTAAGCATAGCTTTCTCCAGGAACCTCAGTAACAGCATGGCTTTTTGTTAGACTGGACAGGGGCTTTGCTTCTATCTAAATCAGCTATGGCTGTCTGTAAATGATTCTTGGGTGGTTCGTACTTACATCTTATCCTCGCGAGATGGTGCAGACACAACCATTTCAGACCCACAGTGGACGGCACTCAAGTCCAGCCTGAGGCAATTAGTTGGAGAAATCATTAGAATCCTCGAACCACTCACTTTAAATACATGGGACTATTTTGCTAAGCAAAGAAGGGTCCAAAACAGGTAAAGATGTCCTGACCTCTAAATAACTTAAGTGAGCTTCTTCTCACGTTTGGGTCTTAAAGCAGTGGCAATTTCATCAGCAGACTGGAGTAAAGGGCAAATGAGGCAGTGCAGCCCAATGGGAACTCCCCCTGAGTCTGGTCCTGGTAGATAGCCCAGGCTCATGTACAGCTCGCAGGCATTCTTCAACCTGTGGCGGCCAGACGACAGATGTGATGGGGCATCATTCATTTTCTTTTATATGTAACTGTATTGTATGTGTATTTTGTATATTTGGAGGCAATGTATGTATGTGTGAGTGTGTTTGTGCCATTGGGCATACACATACCTGTGGGTGTGTGAAGGTGTGTATTCCTTAATCATTCTCCTCAGTTTTTTTGTTTCGTTTTTTTGGGGGTTTTTTTTGTTTGTTTTTTTTTTGTTTTTTTTTTTTTTTTTTTTTTTGAGGCAAGGTCTCCCACTGACCTTGGTGCTCATGGATTCAGCTACACTGGCTAGCCAATGAGCATCCAGGGATCTGCCTGTTCCCCACACACCAGCCAATGAGCATCCAGGGATCTGCCTGTTCCCCACACACCAGCCAATGAGCATCCAGGGATCTGCCTGTTCCCCACACACCAGCCCTGGCGTTATAGATGCTCAATGCCCTCCCAGCTTCAGCCTTAACTTTTAAGTATGTGTGTTTGCAGGGGCTCATTGTTTGACCCCTTATTATCTGTTACTGTAATGAAATTCCTAGAACAACCGCTTTTTAAAGAGAAGGCTTGTTTTATCTCTCGCTTTTGGAGATGCTAGCTTATGACTGTTACTGTGCGCCTTTGAGCCCACACAGCACACCTGCACAGAGGACTTCGTTGGCACAAGCTCCATGTCTCATGGCTGGGACATGAAAAGGGAGACGCTTAGGCCCTCACCATTACTTTTAATGGTCCATTCTTTTTCCTTTGCTCTGGAAGCTCCTCCTGCTGTTGGTGATGTCATTTGTCCGTCTGCTTATCTTCTTCCAAGAGTGGTAGAATGTAAGAAAGTGAGTCTATGCGAGCCTGCTCCTGCTCTCAGTCCCTGTGTTCCCTGCTCACGCACTGGGATCAGAGGGCCTCTGCCTCTGCCTAAGATGATGTGAGTTTTCCTTGGGGTTCTGAGAAGACCCCTCAGTCAGCTGAGAAGAAAGAAGGTACCCCATTTTGGCTCCACCCCCTTTTTATTTTTATTTTTTTAATATCTGGCCCTCACAGACTCTGGGGAAAGAAGGCCAGGCATTCATCTGCTTCCCCGCTGGTGTCCCAGCTCACTTCACCCTCTGCCATTGTTTCTGCAGTGGGAAGCCGACAAAAGGGAGAGCATCCGGTGAGAGTGGCCGGCAAAGAGAAGTGTGTCTATTTCTTCTGGCAAGGCCGGCACTCAACCGTGAGTGAGAAGGGGACATCAGCTCTGATGACAGTGGAGCTGGATGAAGAGAGGGGGGCCCAGGTAAGCTCTAGGGAGCCATTGCTCAGGGACTGTGATGATGGGCCTGGCCTCTGAGCACAGCATCCTCCAAAGCATGGGTGCCCTGCTTCTTCCCCTGCAGCCAATCACACTTCTGTTCAGCTGTCCCCTCCTGTTTCCTGCAAGCCCCTCTTCCCTCTCCCTTCCCTGGGCCCCTTAACTGTGCCTTCTGTTTCCATGGCTTAAAACCACACTGCTGCTTTGTTTACTTATTTATTACTATTGTTTCCAGTGACCAAGAAAGACACCCCAACTCACAGGTTTGTGACCTTGGAGCCTGCATTGTGCCTGGCAGGCTAGTACCAAGTCCAAGAACTTTAAGACTTTATAAGCTGTTTTGTAGGGCCTTGTGGCATTGGCACTGGGGAATCAAATTCAGGTCATTGTGTGTGCTAGGCAGGTGCTTTAAGCCAACTGAGCTGCATGGCCCCAAATGTGTCTTTTTAATGTTTGGATGATCTGTGCCTGGCTCTGGAGTTTGTAGTTTGACACTATGGGCAAGTATTTTCACCATCTTGAATGAATGATTAATTGGCAAGACCATGAGGGATGAGAGCAGAGAAACTTTTTCTAGAAATGGAGCCATGCTCATTAAGCTTTCTGCAGTCCGTCCTCAGAACTAATTACATTCCCTAAAAATAATTTTAAGACAGAATGAATATTTTCTACTATAAATTTTGTTTTAGAGGTAGACCTTAGCAACAATGGCATTGTAACTTATTCTGAACAGTGGGTGATTTCAGCTGCCTGTTTTTATAAAAACCACTAATGAATATGTTTTAACCCTGTGTTCAGAGCACACCTGGAGTCTGAGGTTAATCCCTCCCTTTTTTTTATTTTTCTAATCCAACACATGGAAAATTATGATAGGCACATAAGACAGTGCCATGAAATGCCACGTGCCTGTGCTGAGCAGACCTGAGTTTCATAAGGTAGCTTATGGCAGAAATGTAGAAATACCTCTACCTTTCTGGATGCCAGATGTGCAAAGGCTCAGAACCTGGACCTTCAGATCAACATCCCTTCTGTAAGGGGAGTTATCTAGCATCTGCCAAAGTGAGAGCAAGCGCTGCTACTAGGCCTGCTGAGAGAACACGAGAGCGAGCCATGCCACCCCACAGGAGACCACAGAGACACAGAGTCAGTTTCCTGTCCCTCTGAAAAACACCCCAAGTGATAGATAGAGAACTGTTTCTTTTGGTTTTCTGCATAGTTGGTTCTCTGCCATGTTGGTTCTAGGCTTGTAGGGAGGCAACATGTCATGGCAGAAACACATGTCAGTGAAACCACTTGGCTCCTTTCCAGAAAGCCAGAAAGTGAAAGAGATGAAGAGGAAGAAGCAAGGGTCTCCTACACCCTTCAGGGATGTATTCCCAGTGACCTCAAGACTTCCCATGAGGCCCCACCCACCTCTTAGGTACCACAGACTGTCCGTGCACTTCCTGGGGGAGCTGAGCCTTGAGGGCATGGCTCAGAGGGGAATTTAAGACCTAACCTACCACAGATGCTACAGGAAGGGCATCCTTCTAACCCCAGATTCACGAAGTCAGCAATTCATGATCTTCACACTAAGAGGTAGACCTCTTTAAACACATTTAATCCATCATGTCATGGCCATACATAAAATACCATGAGAACGCCAAAGTTAGTGAGGAAAGAAGGTAGCAGAGAACAACATTCCTGTTTTGTTATCACAGGAAAAACATACTTAAAAGTACTCTGAAAGCAAGCCTTTGCCTTGCACTTCCAGTCCTGCTTACCTTCAGATGGCAGTGGGGATACAACCTCTCGGTGCGGGCCAGACTCCCTGAGACAGGCAAGTATTGTTTTCAGGCCTCTGGCAGCCCCTTCCTCTGACCTGTTTTCCCATGCTTAAATCTAAAGGTCCAGGTTCTGCAGGGAAAGGAGCCCCCCTGTTTCCTTCAGTGTTTCCAGGGAGGGATGGTGGTGCACTCTGGACGAAGGGAAGAGGAAGAAGAAAATGTGCAAAGTAAGTTATTTCTAGTGTTAGCATTCAGCTTTTGTCTCTTCTCCCTGGAGGTTTTTGGTAGGAGGGCTTTAAAGGAATCCAGAGGCTGGCCCACTTGTAACCCCAGCTCCAGGGGTAATCTGATGCCCCCTTCTGGCATCCACAAGCACTGCACTCATGAGTGCAATGCCCCCCCCCGTGTCTATATTAATTAAATATATATAATTAAAGTATATTTATACATAATGAAATTTGTATATAATAAAAAATAAAACCTTAAAGTAAGTCTGACGTTATATAGCTGTATCTTTCCCACTAATGCTGGCCTGGTACAGCATCCTGGGGACCCCAACCCTGCAGAGCACTTCCTTCCTGATCTGTCCTTCCGTAAGTGAGGCTAGGAGCATTCATTGCCTTGAACGGAATTCTCAGTAACTATCTACACTTCTCAAGAAAATTAAAAGCCAGTGGATTTTCTATTATAATCTTTTCATTGGCCAGCACCCTACCACTAAATCCTTAGGATTTCTCTCTTTAGTTATTTTATGTAAATCTTGGATTTTTTTTTTTCCTACCATGTGAACTTTTGGCAACCTATTTATCGCACCCGACAACCCACTGCTGCCCCTGCTTGGCAGTCTTCAGCCACGGGTCTTGCAGTCCCTACATGTATGTCTTTGATGGCATCCAGGGAGCCTGAAGGGCCACTCCTCCGTGGCTCCTCCGTAACTGTGCGCCGCTGCTTCCCCTGCAGGTGAATGGAGGCTGTATTGTGTGCGAGGAGAGGTGCCCATGGAAGGGAACTTGCTGGAGGTGGCCTGTCACTGTAGCAGCCTGAGGTCCAGGACTTCCATGGTTGCTCTGAACATAAACAAGGCCCTCATTTACCTGTGGCATGGATGTAAAGCTCAAGGCCATACGAAGGAGGTTGGAAGGACTGCAGCGAATAAAATCAAGGAACAGTGAGTGTTGGTCCTCTGGCCGGCTCTACACCCAGGGGATTCCTGGAGGGATGCAGGCAGGCTGAGGCAGGAAGGGATCCCCCAACAAAGGATGTCCCATATGCTTAGAGTGACAGCCAGGGCTCTGTCATAGGTGCTCTTCCAGCTTTCTGAGGACATGTCTGCCTCTGTAAAAGGCAATGGAGCCAGGCGCTGAGGTGTAGCCTTGCAGCCCCAGAGATCAGGGCCAGCCTGGGTTATATAGTAAAATCTCATTTAAAAGATATAGGATAGAAGAGGAGAGAGGAGGGGGAAGGAGGGAGAGAGAAAGGAGGGGGAAGGAGGGGGGAGAGAGAGAGAGAGAGAGAGCAACAGCAAGGCAGATGTCCCAAGCAAGCACAGTCACACTTTGGCTTCTTCCCGAGCCGCCACTTGCTCCCGAGCCCGCAGCCTCCGCGGTTACAGAGGGCCCGTGCCCCTGTCTCGTAGGGGTCTGAGTGTCTTGTAGTAGAATGGCGGAATGGCCAGTGGGGGACCACAACATGTCCTTTCTTTAGAAAGCAGGGGCACCCCACTGCAAGTGAGAAGCCAGCAGTGAGTCCTCAGACCCCCTCCCGCCGCCCCCCACCACTGGTCCGCCACTGGGGCACAGCAGTGCTGGGGTTTTCTCCTGGGGTCTTCCTGGCGGGCTAGGTTCTTAGGAGGAGCAGCATAGTCAGAGAGGGCCTGCCACTGTGTCTCTGCTCTTACCAGCGGCCTGGGCAGTCTCAGTTCCCTGACAACAGCTGGGTTCCTTCCTAAAAAATGGAGTGTTGCATCACATCCCAGCAGAGGGCCCGTTCTGTGGGCCCTGAGATGGGACGATGGGAGCTGCTTTCCTCCCGACTCCTCTGAAGGTCCGTGCTCCGTAGTAAGGGCAGATGGGAGGAAGACAAGTGACCTTCCAGCTGGCAGAAAAACCAGGCTACCAGAACATCCTTCAGTGGTCGGTGGAGGTGGGGGATTTAAGAGATGTTTTGTGAGAAATCCAATAGCATTCATGCCTCAAGAGGCTTCTCACTTGGGCCACTAAGAACAAATAAGTGAATTCCTTCATTTACTCGTTTGGAAAACACTTACTAAGCAACTACTTGGTACCAAACAAGGGACCAGAGAGTCAGCAGTGAATAAACACATTTTTCTCCTAATGAAATTAGTGTTGTAGCAAGAGAGGACAATGAACAGACAAATGCTGTGTTTCGTATGAAACACATACATGTTTCGTATGAAATGCACATGGTCTTAATGACATGTATAGCTGTACAAGCTTCCCTGGAGCACACTGGCCCATCTCCTTCCAGCACAGGCGCTGGTAAAAATTTTTACCAAATAGTATGATGTCACCTTGGGTGTGGTCTTGAGCAGAATGAAGTCGTCTGTGGGCGAGGTCTTGAGTCTCGGCTGTGGACTCTCCTGGGTGTCTGTAACCTTCCGCTTGCCTCCCATGCAGATGTCCCCTGGAAGCAGGGCTCCACAGCAGCAGCAATGTGACTATCCATGAGTGTGATGAAGGATCCGAGCCCCTGGGATTCTGGGATGCCCTGGGGAGGAGGGACAGGAAGGCCTACGACTGCATGCTCCAAGGTAACACCACGGTCTCCATTCACTCACTGATTTTCCTCACTGGAGATTTATCAAGGTCCGGGTTCCACCAGCAGAGAGCGCTTGCCTTGCAAGCTTGAAGAGCCAAGTTGAATATCCAGGAAACATGTGAAAATGTAGGGTCAAGTGGCGTACCCTTGAGATCCTAGAACTCGGGGAGAGGTGCAGGAGGGTTCCTGGGACTTGAGAGCCAGCCTAACTGGTGAGCGCTGGCTCCTCATGCATGCATTCACGTGTGTCATGTATACCGTGCACACACACACCCCTACAAAGGTTTACTGAGCATATGCTATGTACAACACACAGCGAATAAAACAGAGGGCCGATTCTCAAAAGGAAGCCGATCTGCACTTTCATTTTCATGCGAATAAGAGAGATGTGTAATCAAGAGTGAGAATGGGGTTTTTCCCACCAGGAAACTCACGCGTGCCCCGTGGGAAGCCATGTTTGCCTGGCACCTCTGAGGCTGGCATGATTTAACAAAAACAGTAGGAATAGCTATCCTCATTCGCCAGAGCAAAGTTAAGGCATGAGCGTGTGTCTTCCTGTCTCTCCTTTAAACATACATTATTATAATCATAAAAACCGTAAAACAAACTTTCTCCCATTAATCATCTCTGATGAGAAGCAGTGTTGGTTCAGCAACTCACAGGTCTCAGGGATAAGCAGAACTCACGCGCTCCTGTGCTTTCACCCACTTCTCCATAAAGGGACGATCAGGGTGACTGTCCTCTCCCTTTATTGCCTCAGTGCCCCCTTGCTGCCACCGAGATGTTGGTGACATCAGGGCATCGTAATATATTCCAATCTGCTTGCCCTCCTCCCATCGCTGGGGAATAAAGTCCAATGTTTCCTCTATTGTACCCTTAACAATAGTTATTTATCCATGATTAAGTTAAATTCCTACCTGTGGGACTCTGTCAACCAGTGTTCCCCAGGACATCAGGCCAACTTCCTTTCTTAGCAGATATTAACAAAAGGAAGTAGTTCTCAACACTCATAAACAGAGCACAGTATCCTCCCAGACCCAGAAAAACTGGGAAAAGCACTGTTTCTGTACAATTTAGTGGCTAGGAATGCTGGGGTGAACTTTTATGCTTACTGTGTGTGTGTGTGTGTGTGTGTGTGTGTGTGTGTGTGTGTGTGTATGTGTGACTGGTGTGTATATCTTTATACACACACTTTTAGTCGCCGCTCACTGTCAGCCTGTGGCTGATGCCCATCACTGCAAAAATGACTAACACCAGACTTCCCTCTCAGAAAGCGAATATAAACCGAACCCTGCCTGTTCACTGAGTTGCTTCGTGTTCGACATCCGGCCCTCCCAGAAGCTGGTTCACACGGTGTCCTTAGCTTTGTTCTCTTTTCTTTGGAAGATCCTGGGAGTTTTAACTTCGCGCCCCGCCTGTTCATCCTCAGCAGCTCCTCGGGGGACTTCTCGGCCACGGAGTTCGTGTACCCCGCGCGGGCGCCCTCTGCCGTCAGCTCCATGCCCTTCCTGCAGGAAGACCTGTACAGCGCACCGCAGCCAGGTGAGGCCTGGGAGCCCCTTCCGCCAGCCTCCTTCCCCTTCTCTGTCAGCAGCCCCCATCTGACAAGTGCACAACCAGCACACCTGAGACGTCACCATTCATCTCACCATTCATGGCCCACCTCACCAACCCACCGCCAAAGAAAACAGGAAAATCAGCGTGTAGCTTTGTGTCAGGAGCTGAATTCAGTGACTTCTTACATCCAAAGAGACAGCTGACAGTACCCCATGGCATCCCTGCCCTTCTCCTGGCCTTCCTCTCCGTCTTCCTGCTCCATGGTCCCTTGTGAGCTGCTCTTGCTCCTTTCCTCATATTTGTATTCCAAACTGAGGAAAGGGGAAAGTGGCGCTTTCTTATGCCCCTCTTGCTCCCGTAGACTTTTCTTCATGCCGCTGCCCAGATGTCAGGGGGCCACTCCAGCTGCAAAGGAGCCTGGGAAAGCAAGAGGCTAGGGAAAGGGGCATGGGAAAGCTCTCAGCAGAGCAGATGCAGACATGATTCTAGGGCAGCAGCTGCGAGTAGCTACAGGAAGAGGCTGCTCTGCGCCCTGCCGTTCCTGGGCTCTGGCTAGATCGTGGACAACCACTGGCTTTTAGAGCAATCCCAAAATGTACGTTCGGAGGGACCTTGGGGCCACTGAGCTGGCAAGTTGGAGAGAACGTGCCACACAGAACAAGAGTCAGGTGGAGGCTTGAAGAGGAGGAGGAAGAGGCGGGAGGATTCTGTCTACAGTTCCCTTCCCTGTGAGAAACCCGTCACTGCTCAGAGTATTGTGGGGTCTGAGGGCAAGCCAGATGGGAGCCCTTTGGAGCCTGGAGATGGCTTCCAGCACAGCCCTGGAGACATCTGAAAAGGCCACCAGCAAACTGTGGATGAGCTGGGGAAGGGAAAGAAACAAGGAGGCGTTTCTCGGGGCACTTCCTCACCCTGCTAGGCACCTTCATGGTTTAATCTCAGAGGGCTGAGTATGGAGGTGACCCCACTGACTCATGGCTGTGTACCTTGGGGACAGGGCTGTGGGGGCAGCTGGCAGAGCGAGGGCTTCTGCTGGGCATTGCAGGAGTACCTCATGGCCTTGCTCTTCCTTGCCCTTCACAGCTCTCTTCCTTGTTGACAATCACCACGAGGTCTACCTCTGGCAAGGCTGGTGGCCCACTGAGAACAAGATAACCGGCTCTGCCCGAATTCGCTGGGCCTCGGATCGGAAGAGTGCGATGGAGACAGTCCTGCAGTACTGCCGAGGTGAGGAGGGGGGTGGGGAGCCGCCTCAGGCCCAGCCATGCCCCTCTGTGATGTCTTCAGCCTTGAGAAGGCGCCAAGCACTCCCCTTCTGTCACTCTAGAGGCTTGTCGATCTTAGGATCAATACCTTCTCTGGGAATCAGGACAAAGGAGAGGCCATCTTTCTCTTTCACACGGCGAGGCCACCCATGTGGTAGACTGTGGAGCCTCCTGTACTGACACCCACCCTGAACATGGGTGAGTGGCTGAGCGGCCTTGGCACACTTCTCTTCAGGCAGCACCTGCATTACAGAAGAGAGATGTGCCCAAACTGCTAAAAGCCAGTGCTAGCATTTCTTCTGATGCCGCCATTGTTTCTCATGTGCTGTTGAAGCGTGTCCCTGCTTCAGGGCATCCAGGGAAAACCTCCACAGGCAAAGGAGAGGGAAGCAGCCATGCCTGATGGCAGTTGCCAGGGGAGCCTTCTGTCCCCACAGGGGTCCAGAAACGTTTTTTCATGTTCAGGAAGTGGGTGGTAAGGTTGATGCCACGTCTGTGTTAGGGGTGAATGTAAGAGTCGTCTTTCGGTAAAGAGCCCTGCATCATTAGGAGCGGCTCACAACCCACATCTTAAACACGAAAGCCAAGCTTTCTGAGGATAGTGGAAGAGCCCAAGAAAAGGCAGCGAGGACATGCTCCTTGGTCACTGACCCGCACATTCTGCGTCCCTACAGGAAAGAACCTCAAAAAGCCGCCCCCCAAGTCTTACCTTATCCACGCCGGGCTAGAGCCCCTCACGTTCACCAACATGTTTCCCAGCTGGGAACACAGAGAAGACATTGCTGAGATCACAGAAATGGTAAGGCCCCGCCCCCAACCCAGGCCTCCACCAGCCTCTGTACTCCTGTACTCCCGGGAGAGAGAGAGAGAGAGAGAGAGACACGTCAAACAGCAGTCTCAGAATGGCCAGACAGCGAGGTGTGGTGGCATACACCTGTAATCCTAGCACTTGATGGCTAGCCTGTGCTTTATAGCAAGCTCTAGGCTAGTCTGGGCTATGTGCCAAGACCCTCCTTCAAAAAAATTGATAAGTAAATAGAATGGGGCCCTACCCCTGAAGTATGCTGCCCAGGCTGCATGGACCTGGCTTAGGAGAAGCCTTGTGGGAAATCAGTTGAAGTAGTTGGATAATTTTCTACACATAATTTTAGATCTTAAATACAAGCAAGGGCTACAAATAAAAGCCAGCATCACTTCATTCTACCAGCACCAAGCCCACTGCTTCTCAAGGTGTGTGGCATGCATAGCCGTGCCCTCTCATGTCCAAGCTAAGCTCGTGTAGAAGAGAGAGACTGTGGTGCAAGTGTGTGCTTGGGTAGCTAAGCGAGGGAGCATTGTGGCCCCACCATGGAGCTCATGCAACTGTGGAGTACCATGGGGTTATGGAAGGAAATGCTCATTTCTTTGCCCAGAGAACACACACATTTTGTTTCCCCTAACCCCCAGGAGGCTTGGTGTTACTGTGTAGAATTGCGTAGCCTGTGAGTTAACTTTGCTGGCAACAGGAATTCCAAGGGTTGTTTTGATTTAGTAGTGGAAGGTAGGAATTTTTTCCCAGTTTGATTTTGTTACTCTGTAAGAGAGAGCGGCTTTTGTGGGGGTGCCAGGAAGGAAGCAAACCTGATATCCAGAATCTACAGCTTCAGAAATTAAATGTCCAAGAAACAAAGCTACCGATCAGCACACAGGCTACTGGCATGAGCAGATGGCTCTCAAAAGATGACCAATAAGTTTTTTTTAAAGTTATCAGAGAGATGCAAACTAACTAATTTGAGACATCCCCTCGCCCCAGTCAAAATGACTGTCTTCGGGAAAGAATGTGCCCAAAATCTATGGTGTGAAATCCTCAAACCATAAAAACATTTTAATTAAATGAATAAATAAAACCCTTATTTAGTTTTGTGAAAGAAAAAGGAAGGGAGGGAGGGAGGGAGGGAGGAGAAATCTGAGCACAGGTGTTGGAGGGGATGTGGGAGAAGAGGGACCCCGATCTGCTGCTGGTCGGAGTGGAGATACCGTAGCATTATGGAAGTCAGCAGGCACTTCCTCAGGAAAGTAAAGACAGACCCTACCATATGACCCAGATCTACCACTGCTGGCCATGTACCCCAAAACTGCACGTCACACCACAGAGCTAATGCACATCCATGTTCCCTGACGCTCTGTTTTCCGTAGCTAAGAAATGGAGCCAGCCTGGGCGCCCATCAAAAGGCGAACAGATGGTGAAGATGCGGCACAGATACACAATGGGTAGCATTCAGCTGGGAAGAAAAATGGAATCACAAAAATTGCAGGAAGACAGACGGACGTGGACAAATACTATGAATCAAAGTCAACCCAAATTCAGAAAATAGATTCCCCCTAATATGCAGGTCCTAACCTATAACGTATACATGCGTGTGTGTGAACAGGTGTCAGTGTCGGTAGGCCTGGATCCATTTTATACATAATTTTGAACACACAAACAAGTAAAACTATCTGCTGCTGTGTAGCAGTCGAGATCTTGTGTAATGCACACGTGTGTCTGCTCAGCTGACCTCGGCAGTGCTAGGACCGCAGGGCCTCGTGTGTGCGGCAGCCTCAGCCCTCTAACCTACCTTTAAACAGTTATCATCCATGTAGGGAAGGAGCGTATGCATTCTGATCCCCCCTGGACTATGTGTGGGTCTCAGGCCATGGCTCCAAGGATCACAGCATGGCCGCTGCCTCATAGACTGAGCCGGGGACAGAGGTTGCCTCAGATTTCTACCTTCAGTGCAGCTCACTGGGCGGCGGAGGGAGAGGTGGGGCAGGCGTGGGGGTCTGTAGCTCTCCATAGACGACACGTATCTGCTCAAATGTTCTCTGCTCCCTCTCTCCAGGACACTGCGGTTTCCAACCAGATCACCCTGGTGGAAGATGTCTTGGCCAAGCTGTGTAAAACCATCTACCCGCTGGCGGATCTGCTGGCCAGGCCACTCCCAGAGGGCGTAGACCCGCTAAAGCTTGAGATTTATCTCACCGATGAAGACTTTGAGGTGAGTGGGCCCGGACCGTGATGGCACACTGGTGAGGGTGATGGCGCACTGGTGAGGGTGCCTTTCCCTCAGCCACTCACCAGGCGTCTCCCACGTTTCTTCCAGTTTGCGCTTGACATGAGCAGAGACGAATTCAACGCACTGCCCACCTGGAAGCAAGTGAACCTGAAGAAAGCCAAGGGCCTGTTCTGAGAGCAGTATGACAGAGCGACAGGGAGGCCACGTTCAAGGCCGCTAGACCAGAACATGGTATTTTTTTTTCTGTCAAAGAAGAAAGTATTTTTGAATCAGAGTATTTCAGAACCTGACCTTATGAACTCTGTGGCTTGCTCTGGAGCCGAGCATTTTGTAAATGTGTAGGAGAACTCTTGGAATCTTGGAATCGTTCTTTTTCACGGTTCAGGTAAACTGAAAGAAAAGCGTCTTTTCCGTTCCCTCAGCTGAGCGCTGCCTCAGTGGCCGCTGCAGCCCGGCCCTCCTGTTCCGGCTCGGCATTGCCTTTTTTAAAGCAATTCTCTTTATAAAGTGTTATTTTGATAGTTTGTGGATTCTAAATATATATATATATATATATTTATATAAACATCATATAAATCAAATATGTATTTAACAAAGCAATATGTATTCATCCACCTTCAGTTCTTTTCTTTGGTGTCAAAACAATATTATAAGGTAGACTAGACGGCGTCACCTCTGTTGAGTTAGGCCTGCCACCAGTCTGCCCTTACCCCACCCCCGTCCGTCTGTCCGCCCCCACCTCCGTGCTCAGGAGTGCCTCCTTCAGCCTTAGGTCTGGCTTGTGCTGAGTTGTGCTTCCGGTGCTAAAACAAGCAAAGCCTCAGTGCTTCCCAGTGTGGACTCTGAAGAATCTATGAGAATCAACCTTTCTACCTTAAGATCTCCCCGAGAAATGTATAGTGCCTTCTTTTATGTACAGTTTATATACAGAAAAGTTCGCTCTGCTTTTTTTTTTTTTTTTTTTTTTTTTGATGCTGGTTTGGAATATTATCTACCATTTTATTCTCAGATAGTAGAAATAAAAACATCTCAGTTCCTTGTATCCATTGTGAACAGTGCACATGTCGTTCTGTGACACAGGACCCCAAAATAAAAGCTCAGAATAATCACAATTCATTGATCAGTTCACATCGACCTGTTCCTTTGTGTGGAAAGAACTACGTAGCTGCCTCTCGAGCACGGGCTGCTGTAACTCTGGACTTCACACAGGGCGAGGATCCCGGGTGAGGGTGGAAGATTAAATAGAATAAGCAGGCGTTTGAGCCATAGGGTTGCTCTAAGCACGGCAGAGCTGCTTCTCCACTCGGGACCTCAGGGCCTTCTCTCAAAATACGAACGATGTAGAAGGCGTTCAAATACACGCTGTGCGACTGCAGCATATAGCTCGTGGGAGAGTGCTCGCCTTCCCTGTGTGGGTTCAATGCCCAGCACTGCCGGAAATGGAAAAAAGCCAAAACTGTGATCTGAGCACGTTCTTCAGATGGGCTGTAAGTCGTTAAAACTCTTCCCCTCACGCACTGCTCCGTCTAGTTTAACCCGTCTGTCTTAAACCTTCTAGCCCTCTCCCATGCCCCACTGTGGGACTCTACCAGGCCCTGGAGCCTGTCAGCTGCTCGTGGATTATGCGACATTGTCCAGTCACCAAACCTCCCTGCCTTCCTTTCTTAAGAGATGAGACAATAACAGCCCTCTCCAGCGTCACAGAGCTCTGGGCAGGGGTCGAGGAGGTGGGCTTTGAACACTGCCCGGGGCGGTGGCCCATCTGGTGCTGATGCTGTGTGACAGGAGCTGAAATGGGAGAGTACAGAGTTATAGTGAAAGGATGGGGCTATGCACCCAGAAATGATGGCAAACGGGGGGGGGGGCTCAAAGTGCATCCCTCAAACAGCAGCAAAGGCATGGGCTAGGGCCTCTAAGCAGTAGAGTGACCTGAAGATGTCATAGAGAGACAGATCTGCAGCCAGCTCAGAAAGCCAACTGGGATCTCAGACACAGGGCTCCAGTCGGGGTACTCCGGACAGAACCAGCTGTCTGTAGAGGTAGCTGCATCGTGCATGCGTGGATGGGAAACAGGGGATAGACCCCGTGACTGGGAAGACTGACTGTCCCAACCGTCCAGCCTGCAGCCCCCGCAGAACTACTGCTTAGCTGCCTGAGCCTGGGCCTTGGAGCTTGGGAAAAGTGTGTCAGCTCAAGGTTAAGGCCTGAGATCTCGGGACGACATGTACGCGCCAGAGCCCAGAGAGCACCAAACCTGGCCACGTCACATAGGAGCAGTGTTCCTGCTGCCTGAGGGAGAGCGGAGCTCACCTTGGTCTATCTTTTAGCTGCTCCCCCTGCAGACCATCCGCACTCAGACATACGCTTTTCTCCTCTGCAAACATCTTTGTGGCACAAAGTCAGCCCAGCCGGGTTAGTAACAGCAGTGGCTAGAGGAACCTCCAAGGAGGCGTAATTCATGTCTCTGTCATCAGCCCTCAAAGCCAGGTTGCTCCGGGGTGCTCTGAACTCTTGCACCCACACTTGTACCAAACACTGTCCCACAGTCGTGAGCAGCCAGCCTGATGTCCTCTGATGGACACCGCCCTGGGTCCCCGCTCGCTGTTCGTCTCTTCCCTACTTCCAGAACGAGAGCCTTCTGGGCCAGAATTTTCAGGTCCTCTCATAGCTTCCATTTAGCTTAATTCATCTCGAGATGACTTATAATACCTAAGGCTGAGAAAGAGCCGTGTTAACAGCTGTGTTGTCTGGAACAGCCCCTCACGGGTTTATACGTTCTGAGTTCAAACAGCTAAGCGCGGCTCATCCTTGGGGACTGACGGAGAAGGAAGGGTGCCAGTCCAGCACCCTCGTATCTAATAGTGAGCTTCTCTGCCACGCTGCTAGGATGAAAAGGAAACCTCCAAAGGCAGACTTGGTAGTGGGGGCTCGTGGTCTCAGCACTTGGAAGTTGGAGGCAGAAGCATCATGAGTTCAAGGCCAGCCTGACACACATGGAAGGACCCTGACTCAGGGGACCCAGAATGGATGCGATGTCATCTAATGGAAGGCAGTGCCCAATACACCCAGCCTTGATATCCCTTCACGGTCTTAGGAGAGTTGTGTAAAACATTCTTGAAGTTGTATGCCATGGGCTTCGGGAGTCCCTGTGGACAATGTTAGAACTGACTTGTTTGATCTGGGAATTACCGTAAGTCCAGCTTTGTCGTCTGATATCATCTTAGCATTTACTTCCCCGCTCCTCTGCCTCAGTCAGGTCTACAACACGGGTTGGTAAAAACCAGCGCCAGCACTGCGCGAGGCTGAAAGACCACATGTTGCAAAGCCCTGTGCTGGGACACAGGAGTGGCTCTTGAAGAATGCGGGAAGGGCACAATCTTAGAAATGCTTTGCCCACTTAAACTGGATCGTTTAGGGACTTGGGTCACAGGAGAAGGCAGGGAGCCTGCTGACAGTCTCCCCAGATGGTCAGCTCTCCTAAGGACTCTGGCTGCGGCTGGACCCTACCAGCAGGGAGTATGTGAAAGTTGATCAAGGCAGGACCTCAGCTGGCGCTCTGGCATTGTGCGTTCCTCCACAGATGTGCACCGCTGGCCTTACCTGCAGGCCTCAAGCCTGTGCTTCGCTGACACATTGCCACAGTTTGGCTATGCCTAGAGGATGGCCTGGCCATGTGTGAGGTGGGAGAGGGAGGCGGGGCCTGGGCAGGGCTGTAGCAGCCTAGGACAACTGGCTGCAGAGTCATCCTCCCGAGGCTGGTGGAGCAAGGGAAGCCTTTCCCTATCCCCAGCACTGGAGCACGCTGCATTCTGCCGATGTCCGGCTGCTAAGGACTCTGCCTGCCTGCCTTCTTCGATCCCAGTGGCCACGTGCACAGGGGCTACCGTAGCGGGAGTTTTGTCTCCTTAAAAATTCAGTTATGGGGCTGGAAAGATGGCTCAGTGGTTAAAAGCACCGCCTGCTCTTTCAAAGGACCTGGGTTCAATTCCCAGCACCCACATGGCAGTTCAGAACTGTATGTAAAGCCAATTCCTAGGGATCTGACACCTTCACACTAATGCATATAAAATTAAATAAATTAAATAAAATTATTTTTTTAAACTCAGTTATGTTATGTAAATATGTTTTTGTTTTAATCCCAAGTGTGCGATATGGGGCTGCCTTAATTTATCCACAGCTAGTAAGTGTCTCGTGCAGCTCAGAGAGGGGTGTGGTCTTTGCCAGCTGCAGTTAGTGGAATTCTAACTGCAGTCCGAAGACTCTAAGAGGGTACAAATACCAGAGCCCAGAGAGAAAATGAGAGAGAGAGAACAGCAACAACAACAAAACAATTCTAGGACACAGTCAGAGGAGAAAGGCGGCTGTGTTTGCTGTTGCTGGCTTGCTGGCTAGCCGGAATGCTGGGTATCCTGATGACTGCTGTGAGGTGGATAGCTTTCCTCAGCTCTGATTTTCTATTGTGATATTCCTCCTCATTACCCATGGGCACATGTGCATAGAGCCAAGTGACTCCGGACCCCTGAGCCCATGAGCCAAAATAAAATTTCCTATCTTGTTTTCTCTGGTATTTTGTCACGACAACAAAAAATAACCCTGCAGCCCTGGAAGGAGATATAGGATCGACAAACGAGAATAGTGGCTGTGTCTGCCCTAAGATCTTCATCAGCCCTTCCTTCCCTCAATCACCCTGAACAAGCACTGCCTCAGAGAGGGGCCTGAATGGCTGCTTGTGCAAAAAGATTTCAGACACATCCCCTGCCAACAACCGCCAGGACAGAAATTACTCTGCTTATTCTGTAGACTTCTTGCTCCCACAGTCCAGTCAAGGCTTAGATTTTAATCCACAGGGGACAAGAATAGGAGGAGGTGTTTGTGGAAATAGCCCCCATATATAAATCTTTATATATATATATAACCTATCAGCTGTTGTTCTGGAGAAGCAAAGAGCCCAGTTGGGACCTGCAGGGAAAAAAGAAATACTGAAGAGACAAGAGGAAAATTGACTTTGAGCCTGGAGTCTGCAGGGCTAAGGGCTGGATGACCAGCAGGTGGCACTGTGGCTGGTCGGCAACCGCCCAAGCATCACAAACCAGAAACACCATTTCCAAAGGAAATTGCAGGCCATTATGGTGGGGTGAGGCCTTCCTCCTAAGACCCTGGTCAGTCAGTGCCTCTCTAGTTGATTTGTTTCTAGCACGGGAAACTTGAATCTCACTAAGAATTTTGCCAAAGGCAAAACAGTCTTGTAGCCTCCTTCAGTTCATTCTTGCTGGCACTCCAGGGAAAATCTCCAAAATCATAGCTGCATGGCTCTGGTGGAAACCTTGCTTCCTTGCTAGATTAAGAGAGACGTCCCACAAAGTAGGGGACTACCTCATCTTGCTCTTGGGGTTCCTGCATCATATAAACACACAGACACAGACACACAGACACACACACACACACACACACACTGTAAAAACCCTTTGGTTTTCTATATAAACCCTTTGGTTTATCTCTATAAGATAAGGTTATCACCTTGCTAATCTCAGTTCATTAATGTCAGAAAAGCTTTATGTGTGAAATCCCAGAGTTCTGTTTATCAACTATCTAGCCTCACTTGGGAATGATTCATAACTATCTCTGAGTAACGGAGAAAAGATACAGGGCAGAGTCACATAGGCGATTTCAAATGCAGGTTTTCCCACATGTGGCCTCTGTCAGGACTGTCAGCATATTTCCATGGAACAGGCGCCCTTCTTGGTCAGCTGACCTCTGCCACCCATCCCCTCCCCCTAGCCTGACCTGGGATCAACTGGAAGAGCAGCCGCTTCCGGGAGGTGGGAGCACAGGAAGAGGCTTAGCAACCCCAAGCTTCCTCTCCTCTCTCCCGCTTAGGCTGCTCCCATCACTTCCTGTGGTCCTCACTCCTGGTGGTGAGTCTTCCCTGGTGGTGAGGAAGAATCAGGCTGATAGCCAGGGCCCTGTACAAGTCTTCCGTTATGGTTGGACTGCCATGATTTGGTCACTAGCCCTACAGTGGCTATTTTCTGTAGACTGCCTTCCTGCCCCAGAGACCCCCATTAATGGCTGCCCAGGAATGAACTTTTCCACCACCTAATATTCTTTAACTGAGCATTCACACAGTCAGTGCAGACCAAAAAAGAAATCTTCCAGTGCCCTTCTCACACACTTCCCTGTGAAAGATGTAAAGAGGGGCCCCACCCTGCTGCTGTCTGCAGTCTACCGGTGACGTAAAAACTGCTTTAATGAATCCCAAACCCGAAAGCTTCCACAGAGAAAATGGGAGCACGAGCTTTTTCGTATCAGCTCAGGGTTCGCCATGACTCTTGAGTTTCCAGTTGCGCTGAAGGGAGACCCTTACATGTGGGCTGGCACACGCCAGAAGGGCAGTATTACACCTGAACTCAAACCTCCAGCAGCAAAGTGGGTTTGTTGCTCACCATCATCCATCAGTCCAGGAATATTTATGAGCACATTGACACAAATGCTTTGGTAGATGTGTATGCCAAACTGGCACAGACTATTATCTTTGACTTTCTGGCAAGGAAAAATATTCAAAAGTTAAAAGCAAAGTTCTTTGCAGACAGATCTGGTGCCATTTTTGCTCATCTGAGCAGCAGCCTCACCGGCTGAGTGTGCAGGACCTCCATCAAGAGGAGCATTTACTGGGGAGGAGCCAGGGAGCTAAAGGAGGCAGCAGGAGGCTGCAGAGGGCAGGACTCTGGCCTAGAGCTGAGGGAGAAGCAGCTGAGGAGGACTTCCTCTACTCACTGAGCCTGAGAGCAGTGATCATTGGGCAGGAATGACCAAGCCTGAGTACCCAGCTGGTCTCTGTCTCTAGCGGTCTTGACCTTGACAAGAACTCTGCGCTAGGTCCAGAAACATCACACCTAGAAGCTGCTGGTTGGTCCCAGGGCCCAGACTGGGTCTTCCTCAGGGTTGCTGAGCAGCCTAGCTTCCACGGCTGCCTCATGATCATTTACCTTAGCTACTACAGTGCTAAGGATGGAATTGCAGGAGTGTAAATGACAGTTCAGAAGAGGCGGGAGGGCAGATTATAGATACACAGACAAATATGAGGGAGAATGGTGAAATGAAAGAATGGAATGAAGCTACCAATGTTCATCCAAATTGATTAACATCCTTCAAGGTGACAGAGCAATCACATATGAGGCCTTCCCTCCCTGTCTGTGGACCTGCCTTGCAGCTTATCGCTTTCCCGCTGTGATAAAACATCATGACCAAGGCAACTGAAGGAGGAAAGGGTTGATTCGGGCTCACAGAGGAATAAGAGCCCGTCACCACCATGGCAGGAAGACACGGCAGCAGGCAGACATGGCAACTGGAGCGGCAAGCTGAGGGCTCACACACAGCCTGAGCCACAGTGTGAAGCAGAGAGAGTGAGCCGGGAACGGCAGGGCTTCTGAACTCGCCAAGCCTTCTTCCAATGACGCGCTTCCTCCAATGAGGCCACACCTCCGAGACCTCCCCCAAACAGTGTCACCAACTAGGAACCAAAAGTTCAAATACATGAGCCCTGTAGGGATCCGTATCATCCAAACCACTGTACTGGGGTAGGCATAACTGTAGAGTCTGGACCTCGTCATTGGTAAACTGTAGGTCAGACATGGCCATATTCCCTAGAACATGAGCTACTCAGTGTATGTGCTGTGGTAGGATGCACCCAGGCATTTTTGGACCACCCCTCCAAGTTCTGGATAACTAACCCTTCCTTTGGAAGCTCATGGTCTAGGGGAACAGAGACACAGGAGAAAACTATTGAAAATATTAGGTGGTAAACGTTATACCAGGGTCAGCCCATATCAGGGGCACGAGGCAGCCACAGGTCAGCCGCTTCACAGGTTGAGGGACTAAGTGAAAGCAGATTGGGCAGGAGACAGGAGGGCAAGGGGACCTCCCTAGACCCCACTGCTGATAGCAGGGGACAAGACAGATTGGACCTGGAATTGGAGAAACCCTGGGCCAGCTAAGGACAGCAGATTAAAGACTGAACTCCCTTGAGAGCCTTGCTCAGGAATTTGGATTTTCCCCCAAAATAAAGGTATCATTGATGTTTGATATGAAAAAAAAAAAAAGGTCAACATATTTATGAAAGAACCCAGTTCAGTGGGGCATACCTGTAATCCCAGGCATTCAGAAAACACAGCTGAGGGAATCGCTTAAGCCAGGAATCCATTGTTGTTGGTATGTATTGTATGTATGCGCATATTTGTGTGTGTATGTATGTATGTATGTATGTATGTACATACACACACACACACACACACACACTCATGCCACACCTTGGGAGTGGAGCTCAGAGGACAATTTATCATAGTTGGTTCTTTCCACCATGTAGTCCTGGGATTTAGCTCTAATTATGAGATTTGGCAGCAAATTCCTTTGCCTGCTGAGCCATCTTCCAGCCCTGTGATTTCAAGATCAGCCTGGGTAACACGGCTAGATCCTGTGCCAAAAGAACAAACATACATGCTCGAGCACACACACACAGAGACTGTGGTGGCTTGAATAAAAATGTCTCCCATGGGCTACGGCATTTGGGAAGAAATGTCCTGTGCCGTGGGGCATACACACACGAATCTGCTGATAGAGAGCTGTTGGCACCAAAGTAAACTCAACTCCTGCGTTCATTCAGTAAATACATACTGAGCATTGACTACATGCCAGACTTTCCTGTACCCAGAGAGGCCAGCTCCACTCAGTCGTGTGAGGAGGTGAGTGTGCTCACGGAGCAGAAAGCTCTGGCTGCTTTTGTTGATTTCCAGACCGGTTTCAACCCCAACTTCACCATCCTGCCGGTGACTTATCCCAGCTCAGCGAGAAGTTCCTAGTGGGTTTCCCACCCAACCTCAGAAAACAGCAGTCCAGGTCAATGGTAATATCCAGGATGAAAGCGGGGGTCACCCCAGGGACAGGCTCAGCCTCTACCGCTCTGAATCCTCGGCACTCGCTTGCTGTGTGCTTTGGGAAACTCACTCAACCTCTCTGTGTCTCAGATTTTTCAAAGCAGAGGTAATCCTAAGACTGGCCCAGGGCTGCTGGAGAGGTTAAATGAGATGTGCATGAGGGTGCTTGGCACAGAGGCCTGGTGGGTAGGAAACAGAGTCAGGAATGACCAACAGAACTGGAAGCCAAACAGGAAATATGACTAAAGATGTCGGTGTAATCATTTTATTAAGCTGCTTCACTCTTTAACTGCCCCTCGAACTAGAGAGCGTTCCAAGAGAAGGGGCTGTTGGTAGCTGTATGAAACAATTTCTGTGTCTTTAAGAGTATTTGGGTAAAATTTACCAGGGACTTGGAAACGCTCACGTCATTCATCTAATCACTCACTTCTCAGGGATCTGCACGGTAGAAGCTCAAGACTACGCAGACAGCTTCGCTCCCCCAACGTCATGCACAACAGCAGGAAACTGGAACTGGCCACCTCAGGAGAGAGAGAGAATGTATGTGTATGTGTGATATATATGTTCATGTGGGTGTATGTACAGGTGCCATGTGGGTGCCAGCACACACACGTGTGCATGGGTGAAGGTCAGAGGTCAACAACAGAAGGTCCGCTCTCCACTTTCCTTTTCGAGGTTGGCCCTCTCCCTGAAGCTGGAGGCCATTATTTGACGAGGCTGGTTGGCCATCCTCTGTCCCTGGCCTCTCCATTGCTGGGGTTGCTGGTGTGCTGGGGACCCAGGGTTCTCACGCCTGTGCGGCTGACACTTTACTGACTGAGCCATGTCTCCAGCCCAAAGACAAATTCCTCTAAGTTAGGTATGGTAGCAACAAAATAGATGTGATTCTATGGAAACACACATTTATAAGGCTCTCTTAATGACTAGAGGGATCGTGTGCAGTGCTCAGCGAGAAAGAGGAGTCTATAAAAAGTTATGTAAATGAGCATAATTATGTAAAAAGTACGTGCATAAAAAGATTACCTTAATAAAGCAAAGCGTTGATTCTGTGTTCTTTCTGGGGGGGGAATAAAAACAGATGTTTTCATTTCCCTCCCTTCTCATTCTTCTACGGCCCTTTCACTCTTGGGTAAAATGAGAGTGCGGTTTTCCCAGAAGGAAAAATGGCGCTGCCTAACAAGTCAGTTGACCACGGATGGCTGTCTTGCAGGGCTCGCCTAGGTGTGTCGTCTAGGAAAGCCCAGCAGGTAGCTTATGGGTCATGTGGCCTTAGGCTCGCCACTGAACTGCCTTTTGGCTTCTCTGACCTCAGCAGCCTCGTCTATAAAATGGGAAACCTGCTTGGCACCCGTCTGAAGCGAGGTGGTTAAAGCAGGTGTCACATGCCATGCTTCGTTAGCCCTGGCGTCTCCCGGTCCTCCTTGCTTGGGAAGTGGTGGTTAGGATCCGGCTGGCTGAGGGAGTGGAGAGCACAGAGGCTGTGTGCCCTTCTCCTCTGGGACTGACGGGTGATGACAGAGGACCAATTCAGCGACTGCAGCTGCCCAGGCCGTGCCTGGCCAGCCAGTTTTCGGTGGAATTTTCAGAAAGAGCCAGCCCCAGCTCTGTCCTTTCTTCTTTCCGGCTGTCACGCTGCCAGCTCTTGTCACCGCAGAGACATTTGATGCTGGCCCTCAAAGCTTCTTTAGTGGGGCCGCATCTGCAGTTTCCTTCCACTAAAATACTTCAAGTGTAGAGTGGAATTCCACGTCCTTCCTGCCTTGCCTTCCCCTCCTTTGGGTGAGTCAGAGGATGAGCCTGTCTTCTATTTTGAATATTCCATCTGGGACCTCCCGAGAGCCTGGATGGAAATGTGGTCATGAGCGCAACAGAGAGGCTGTCCCAGACACACCGATTTCAGGAGAGAGATGCAGGCTCCCTGGGCTGGCCTTCTGCCTGGAATTAACACAAAGGCACCTGAACACCCTTCAGGCATGCCATTCTGCAAAGGGCTGCCCCCGGGAGTGTTCTGACCACGCTACATAGCGAGAGAAGCCGGCCAGCCTCAGCCTCCCTCCTTGAGAGTGTGGTCCCTCTGGCGTAGGACAGCTCTGCTCACTGGAGCAGTGAGATGTGGGGTGCCTATCGCTTATCCTGTGCCTCTGAGCCGAGCTGGGCCTGTAGTGTCTGGCTAGTTTCCTCATAAAGCTCTTTCCTGGCCTCAGCACCCCTGTGGGAAGCGAGGAGAAAACAACCCCCCCCCCGCACCACGCCGCCCTCTCCCCCCCCCCCCCCCCCCCCGTTACATCCTGCCTCTGCCATCAGCGAGGAGAGACTGTCCCCTGGAAACCCTGGAGCAGCAAAGCAGCTGCCAGTGGAAACGCCACCTAGAGGAGGCAGCAGCGGCGCTGGGCTTGATAGCCAGGTGCTGGCCACCACCCAGACACAGCGATCCTACAATTACTAAGCGCGGCCGGAGCTGTTCCCATGCCAGACCACTGCAGAGCCGTTGGAATAGGCGGGCACGCTGCCCGTGTCCATACATGGAAACGTGCCTCTGAAATGCACGTCTTTAAGGGGAGATCACAGCGTGGCATGTGCACATTAAATAGCAGTGAGGCTGTCCACGAGTCTGAGAAGGGAAGTGGGAACCTAACGGAGCCGAGAGGCTGCAGGCCTCACTCAGCTTCCCCCTCATGAGCTTCAGCATGAGTGTTCAGAAAAGCTGAGGATGCAACCAGGAAGTCTGAAAGCAGTTCCCAGGACGGAATGAGGTGCCGAGGGCAGCTTGCAGGGGCCATGGTGTCCGAGCACCTGCAGATTTGAATAAAGGAGACAGAGTTGTTCCAAGGACAGAATTGTGTCCCTCTGGCTCACAAGTCTCTTCAGCTAAAGACACTGAAGGGATTGCTACCTTTGTTTTTCTGTTTGTTTTTAAGAAGCAGCCTCCCTATGTTGCCCAGGCTAACCTTGAACTCTGGGTTCCAGGGTACCTACTGCCTCTGCCTCTCGAGTGGTTGAGATTATAGGCTTGTAGCACTGTATTCCGTTAAAGAGTTTAATCCCTAGTTCATCAATATTGCCAGGTCATTAAACAACCCTAAGTTATCTACATGCTATAATATTAGCCTGGGTTTTTAAAGAGCATGCTATCACTATGTTTTGAAGATATCTTTATTTTTAAATATCTGCTTTTGAGACGGCATTCTCATGGATCCGAGGCTAGCCTCAAGCTGTCTTTGTAGCATAAGAGAACATTGAACTTCTGATTCTCCGGTGTCAACTGAGTGCTGGACCAGCACGTGCCGCCACGCTCATCTCTGCACGATGCTGCCAACTGGGCCAGGGCTTTTCACGCTCCAGGCAAGTACCAGCACAGCTACTTCCCTGTTCTTGAAGCTGTATCTAAACAGGGGCTCTTCCTGCCTCTTGCTCTGCTCACGCGGGGGCGACTCCGCCTCCCTCGCTGCTTGACGCGGGAGACCACCTCCCAACCCTCAGCACCTGGAAGAGCCATCAGAAAAGGGAAAGCGCTACGGAGGGCAGACGCTCTCAAAGGCTTGCCAGCCTGGTGCTGCAGTGTGCCCATTGGCCTCTTCTATCTGCACCCACCCTTGCCGCAGCCAGGCAATCCCAACCTCAAACCCACCAAGTCCAAAAGTTAATTTGTGCTTTACCCACCCCTCTCTGCCAGCCTCATGGGCCGGCTTCCGGGGCTCTACATCAGCACTTACCGTTGAGGCTGCTCAAAGAGGAAAACTGAATAATCCTACCGCTGCCTTATTCATGCCACACAAAGCAACCCATCTCCAAAGCACTAACCACAGTCGCTCCTAAAAGGCTCCTAATTCCAGCCAGCCTTCACCGTCTCTGCTGCTGTCTTAGTCTAGGCTGTGCTTGCCTCTTGCCAGGCCAGAGCAGTGGTCTCACAGATCAGGTTGGATTCTCTTTCAACCTGGTCCTCGCATACTCTCTCTGATTATTGTTTCTAAAGTACGTATCTGATCCCTATAGTTCTGTTTAAAGCTCTCCGACAGCTTCTATTGCTCTTAAAATAAATACCAATTCTCCAATCAGCCTCCAAGGTTCCTGTGAAGATGGCCTTTGTTCTCCGTGCTTTGCCACTCTGGCTCCTTTCAGTCCTGCGTACTCTAGAGGTTCCCAAATGGGCTTAGCTGCTGCCACCATCTAGATGATCAAATGCCACCACAAATACCTTTATCTAGCAGGAGGCTTGGAGCTTGGCTTTGGCTCTAGACTCATTTTGCTAAAAGCCTTTTCTGATCGCTCAGTCTAGACGGCTCCGTTATAGCATAAACCTTTAACCTTTTCCTCTCCTTCCCAGGACTGGGCATCTCAGTCTGCAAAGGCACATGACCAGCGAGGCTCCCTGATTGATTTCTCTGCTCATTATTCGGCACCAACACATTGTCCAATTAGTAGGGTTTTCATGACGAATATTGATTTCATGAATGAATGGATAAACATGGGAGTTAAAATACTGTGGCCTTGATTCCTCCTTGGATATTTTGAGATTTTTGACATCACAGGTCTAGTAAAGACCACAGGTTGGAAATATCCAGTAAGGTCAGCTGTCAGAGCTGGGGCATCATCGGGTAAAAAGGGCGCACGGGAACGCCATCCTGCAAGCTCAGTCAGGACAGGATACTTAGAGATGCTTTGAGAAGAGCAGGGACAGAGGCTGTGCTGTCACGACAAAGTAGAAGGATTGGACAGGGCACGGGAGAGAGGTCATAGGTCCCAGGGAACCACTGGGGTGGATTTTGAATCTGACACAAGAGTCAGGCTCAGAGGGCTGGCCAGGGATGGTCCCCACCCATGAGGAGGTGGAAAGGAACCTTCCTAACAGGTATGACTCAGCTGAAACAGCAGTCCCCTGACAGGAAGGTGGGCCCTCCTCCGGCTCCAACTTCTGACACCTGGCCTGCAAAAAGCTGGCCTCGTAGGGATAAAAAGCCAGTTGGAATCAAGAGTACAGGGACAGCTGTAGGCCCCCACAGGGAGGGAGCCCAGTCTGGGCTCTAAGTTCATTGCTGACTTAGAAGATTTCCCCTGAAGATGGCTAATTACCGCTTAGGCATTGTTCTCACCAGCCAAGCGAAAATGAAAATGGCTCAGAGCCTTCTCACTCCCACACCCCAGGAAGCCTGGCTCTGGAGACAACCAAACACTGCAAGGCAGAGGCACTGGGTGTTCTGGTTCTACCTAGTGTGAGTCACTGCCTGTGAGGAGGTCTACAGTACCTGTGTGTAGGAGGCTGTACCCAGACTGCAGCTTGGACGATCTGGTGATCGGATCTGGTGTCAAAGTGAGGGACAAGGTCGCACAGGTTTAGAAAGAAATTGCCAACCCTCCCCCCCACCAGGAGCTTTGAGATAATAAATGGACAGATCTTCTAGGCGGTGATAGCAAATGTTCCCCACTTTCCCCCAGAAACACGGAGCAATGGCTGTGCTCTCAACTCCAGGCTCCTGCTGGATCGAAGATAACAATGACAAAGGCGAGACGAGCAGAGCACAGCCAGGCGCTCCTACCTGCTAATGGGATTCTGACCTGTGTTACCTGTGTTTGTTTGTTTACTTTGTTAGTTTTGTTTTTTTGTTTTTTTTTTTTTTGTTTGTTTTTGTTTTTGTTTTGTTTTCCAGAGCTGAGGATAGAACCCAGGGCCTTGTGCTTGCTAGGCAAGCACTCTACCACTGAGCTAAATCCCCATGTGTTACCTGTGTTATCAGCGCCCGCCTCCACTGCCACCATGCCCCAAATCCAGACGGTTCAGTATGAAATGATTCAAATTCAGAGAGGCCGGCCATACCCGTAATCCTGGAGGTAAGGAGGCTGAAGCGGCTCAGCCCGGGTCACCTGGAAACAAAATGTCTCAAGAAGAAAAGAATCGATGTGGAAGGCGCTGCATTGATGAGTTGTCTGTTTCTGAACTCCTTTTAGAGAGCTGAGGGAAAGTGACTGGGTAAGGTGCTGAATGGCTACCCCGACTGGGGCCTCTATAGGATGCAGTGGATGCACGCTGCCAGCAGAGGGCACTCCAGGCCCAGCCAGGGAGCCAGCCCACCAGCGGGAGAAAGGTTACCGGTGTCAGAGAGCCCGGGGTCAACAGACTGAACCAAGTTCATCAGAAAGCCCTTGGGCCTGAGCCCTGCTTGCCCAGGAGCCACCTGTTAACAGCCAATGGAACATGCTAGCAATGCCCACAGAGCAGCGAGAAGAAGAAGCGAGCGCTGGCTGGCAGGTGGGCAGCCCTTTTCCTAACGGTGCATCCAAGACGCGCCAAGGCCTGCCAAGGTTGGCAGAGTGCGTCGGGCCTCTGGAAACCCCCACCTTTCCTCTATCAGGCTGCCCCTTGGCGATTCAGAATGAAATTGCATATTGAATAAGCAGGGTGAAGCAGCCGTAGTCTGCTGTCTTCGGACAGTTCTGTGCCAGGGTTCAGGGGCAGGAGCTATTTGACATAGGGCAAAGAGCTGGTGAGGACAAGGCTGGGGTTCTCAGCAGGGCTGGGAGTCCTCCAGGGGCTGCGAGCCTGGGGGGTGTGACAGCTGGAGACGATTAAACCTGACTGGCAGAAGCCTGTGTTATCTGGCCCCAGAGGGCAGCCCTCGGCTTCTCGTGCCCTGAGATCTCCTGACACAGATCCCAGGAACGCTGGGACAGAAATCTGCTCTGACAGTCGCCCCTACCCATCCCCACACCATGCAGAAAAGCAGCCCTCATCTTCCTGGCTCGGCGCGGGGCCTTGCACTGAGACTTTTCATCAGTGAGGCCTGCCTTCTTCAGGACAAATGGGTGACTCCTGGAGACGGAGCACAAGTTCTGGCCCAGCGCTCCTGAAGACAAGCTGGGGGCACCCCCCATGGCTTGTCTGGGGAACAGAGGCAGAGCCTTACCCTTTCTACCCAGGGCATCAGGGTACCTGTTAGGGGGCCTCACAAGACAGCACTCAGCCTGGCCATCTTCCAAACCTGGCCCAGCCACCACCAGGTCCTGACTGCTTACGCTCACAACCACCTCAGCTAGGACCTCGTCGGCCCTTCAGTCATGGTTGAACACAAAATGGTCTCTGTGCTCTCCACCACAGCAGAAGGCTGGGCTTACTGCTGGCTGCATCTTTTCTGACTAAAACAACATTATGTGAAAACACCATCCCTCATTTAGCATTCATAAAACGGTCTGTGACCTATGGAGAATGGAAGCTGGGCGGAGGAGCACCAAGGAACAAAGCGTCAGGAATTCAGTATCCTTCCCGCCTCTTCCTCTGCTAAGGGATACAGAGGTTTCTGTAGCAGTCTGCGGGCTGCTGGAGACCGCCCTTCGGCCCACTCCTGCATCTGGCTCGGAGGGCGCAGAGTCTAGTTTGAGGCATGTGGCCCCGGGGTGGCTGGCCTCTGGCCTCTGGGCCTCTATTTTGCTGTTTTGGGCTCCACAGAGATCCAGCCTACCCCTCAGCTATGCCAGGGCCTGAGGCTGCCTGCAGCCTAAAGTTCTCCATGGCGATTATACGCCCACCTGAACTGCCTTCTCCCGCCAGGCTCTCCGGAAATCCAGGCTGGCCATGTGCTTACAGGCAAGTGAAGGCCAGGCTCGGCGAGTGCCTGCCACTCTCTCTCTCCATGTCTGTCTTACAGCTCTGCTCCCTTGCCATTCCTCCTCAAGGTAAAGTAAATACGGCGACAGGCTCCCCACACCCCTCTCTTAACCCACCAACACCCGGGATTCCTGTTCTGTATGGGGTCTCAGACAGCGTACCCTTCCCGGTATGAAGAGCATTGGGTCCAGCACAAAGCTGTCATGTTTAGACTGCATGGCAGTGACCCTCCTGGCTCGTTTCCTGGGACCCTTAGTCCTGGCATTCAGAGGGTCCCTGCTTCCCCCCCCCCCCCCGGCTCTGGACCAGCAGGCCCACATCCTCCCTGAGTTTTCCTCTGCTTCTGGCTGGTGATCCTCCTCGTCACCCAGTTCTCCACACAGACCTCTGTTTACACAAGGACGCTGAGGCCTCTGCCACCCACCCCTCAGTGTTTACCCTCAACCCCCGTGTGACAGGTGAGGGTCATGGCCTTTCTGTCTTCTGTCTAGTCCTGGCAGCGCCCCCAGCCTTTCGGGCAGCGGAAGGAATGTTCCCAGTGCCGCACTAGTGATCCCGTCATACCAGCGGACCCACTGAAAACGATCCAAGCTCCAGCAAGGGAGAGCTGGAGAGACCGGAAGAGGCAGGACGGCCTGGGTGTGGTCGCATAGGGAAGACCAGAAGCTGGAGGCCCGAGTGACCTAAAGCCTGGGGTAGGCTCTGTGTGGAGAAGCAGAAAAAAAGCAACGGAATAAAACCAGGGTGAGCTGTGCACTGGACGCTCTGCGCCCCAAACATGTGCAATTCATCGGGAAACTCTGGCAACACTCACCCATGGGGCCACAGCCAAAACGGGGCGCGGCTGCACTCAGGTGCCTTGCTGTGACGGGCAGCCCTCTGGAGGCTGAGAGGCACCCATGCCAGCCCCGCGAGCCACCACGGTCTGTAACTAGTGTGTCCTGCCTGAGTTAGGAGTTCTCCTCTGTGAGCCCGTGAGCTCTGGGTGCAGATGTAGAAACTAACACATCCCTTAGGGTGAGAATTTGACTTGCAACTTTAAGAAACATTTTTTTTTTGTTACAGTTGCACATAAGTGCAAACTACCCGCCTGCCTTGGTGCATCTGGGGTTCAGAGGACAAGTTGTGAGTTCCAGGAATCAAACTGAGGTCACCGGGATTGGCAGAGTTCACTCCCTGGCTCTTGATCGTCCATAGATTGCCCACAGATCTGTTCCTTTAGTCTCCCCAGCAGCCGGCTTCTGGGTGTGGCCCCAACTCCTGAGAGGGGACAACAGTCACACAACTACCGATTAGGGTTTTCGGGCCGTGCTCAGCGTCAGGGGCCATGTGAGGGCTCCCAGCCTGTGCACACACCCTGACCCCCCAGCCTGTGCACACAGACTCTGCCCCCCTGCTCTGGCCTGGCTGGGCCCAGCTGCTGAGAGAGCTTCCTTCTCCAGGACCAGCAGGGACCCCTCCTGGGAGATGGAGCCCTCGTCCCTGCAAGCCAAGGTCTGCCGTGTTTACTTCATCCCCTGAGAAAGGAATGAGGGTCAGCGCTGCTCAGGGTTTGTTTTCCAGAGGCTGGAGGCCAAGGGACTGTGCGGACTAGAACGCTGAGGCCTTGCGTACCTGCCAGGAACAATAAGCCTGGGCACTGTTCTCTGCTAGCCTTTCTGAGCGCCCAAATTCACGGTGTCAGGTCTGGATGGCTGCTAACCAAACCGGCCTGTGTGCGTCCACACCCATCCTCGTGTTCTTGTATACTTAAAGAGGAAAGGTGGAGAAGAGGAAGAGGAGGAAGATGAAGAGGAAGAGGTGGTGGAGGAGGAGGAAGGAGAGGAAGAGGAAGGAGAGGAAGAGGAGGAGGAAGAGGAGGAGGAAGAGGAGGCAGAGGCGGAGGAGGAGGAGGAAGGAGAGAAGGAGGAGGAGGTGAAGGAGGCGGAGGAGGAAAGGAGAGGGCTGTGCTCAGGGAGTCCCAGCTTGTGGAAGCGCTGGGTTAGCATGAGGTCACCGCACAGATCCAGCTGTGGCAGGGTGTGTGCTGCATTCCAGCCTAGGTCTGCACGAGGGGGGCTGCGGTGGCGGGGGAGAGCCCCCGGGGCTGTTTAACTTCCCGTGCCTTTTCCCAGGGCCTCTGCTAACCTTTCCACTCCTCGCCTGCCTCGGGTTAGATGGAAGCAGGAAGCAGGAGAGAGCACGAAAGATGTGTGAAGAAAGGCGTGGGGCAGGTTGACAGAGAAGAGCTCACTCGGCCTGTGGCTCGGACTGTCCCCTGCCCTCCATGGTGACCTCCCTTCCTCTGCACACAGGGGCACAGGTGGGCTGCGGCTAGGGAGGCGGAGGCTCACCTCTGTCCCCCCCTACCCCCCCACAACTAGCCCAAGACTCTCAGAACCTGAGGAGTGTGTCTCTGTCTCTTCTTGAAGAGGAGGGGGGGCTAGGAGAGGGCTCAGCAGGGACAGTGCAAGTGTGAGACAGGCGCTCAGGCCCAGCAGCTGTGCAAAAATAAACTGAGGGTGTGGAGTGTGTGTGTGTGTGGAGGGGGGTGAGATAGGAGGAGCCCTGGGGCTCAGTGGCCAGCCCACCCATCAGTGAGCGGTGCCAGGCTAGGGGGAGCGTGTCAAAACACCAACACACACTCATGCACACACACTCATGCACACACTCATGCACACACACTCATGCACACACACTCATATACACACACACCCCCCAAGCTGGATGACGTGTGGCACCCTGTCCGGGTCAGACCTGTGTAGGCCCGGAACCCACGGTGCCCGGCGGCGCCCAGACAGCGCTGAGCCAGGGCTTTCCTGGGAGGCTCCTGACTCACTCTCTTCCCCGGTGTGTGAGGTGGGCGGACCAGCTCTGCCTCAACACACACTCGTCTGTCCACAGAAACCGTGAACTGGGGCCTTGCACACCATCGCTCTCACTAGTGCTATCAAGGCCAAGTCCCCGAGGCCTCCTGAGGCGTTCACCCCGGGACACGGAGGCCCGGGACCCGCCCGCCCCGCCTGCCCCGCCTCCGGCCTCTCCCAGGTCCGAGGCCTCCACGTCCAGCCTCCCTCAGGCTCCGGCTTGAAACCACCGTGGGCTTGGGGTTTAACCAGCGTTCTTTGGCCCCAGAAGCACTAGTCTTTCCGCTCTTCCGCGGACCTGACTGCAGGCGCACTGCTCTGAGTTTTTAGGTGACAGTTTATGGGGGCGGGCTGGATGGTCTAGGGGTTATGGGCGCTGGCTGGATTCCCAGGGGCCCCAGGGCTGCTCAGGAGGACAGTAACTCCAGGTCCAGGGGGTCTGCTGCCCTCTGCTGGTGTCTGTAGGAACTGCATGCGCGTGGCGCACATACACGCATGAATAATAACAGAATAATTTACAGATCACACTTAACCTCTTTCGTGCTGGAAAGGAGCGGGCGTGTGTGCATGTCACAGTGCACACGGGAAGGTCAGAGGGCAACGATGGAACTTAGATCTCCTCTTCCACCGTGTGGGCTCCAGGGATGGAACTTAGGCTTGTCCATCTTGGCAAAGCAAGCGCCTCGGCCCACTGAGGCATTTCTCCAGCCGCAGACCGCCAGGGTAAATACCCCTAAACACAGTACGTACGGAGCGTCCTTGACCCACTCATCCACACACCCATCCAGCACGCTTCAGTCGCTTTCCCCACAGTGACCCAGCCGGCGGTGCTGCACCCGGCTCTGAACTATGGCCCCACCCATCACGGTCTAGCTGCGGAGCTGGCGCAGACTACATGGCCGAAGGCAGCTTCAGGAGACTGGGTGCTGTGTGTCTGTCTGTCTGTCTGTCTGTCTGTCTGTCTGTCTGTGTGGTTGGCTTCCCAAGGATTTCCTCCTCCACTCACACTGAGCAGAGGCAGCTTCAGGTCTGCTCCCGGCCTGGTACAGGAAGCGGGCATACCAGTGAACACCACAGCACTTACAAACACGCAGTTGAGAGGGAGTACGCAGCAACTGGTCCCCTTCCTGGGCAAAAGGCATGGGGACCTCAGTTAGCCTCTAGCCTTTACGAGCAACTTCATCTCCGGGGCTGGGTGTGGAGCGGGCCGTTGGCTGTGCGGTGTCTTCTGCGGGCTTGAGTTAGTACTGAGTGCTTTTTGGTGACTAAGAACACTGCTGGGAATGCCCCTCTGACTGCCAAACACTTCTGGGGGTAAAATGAAATACACATAGGAAATTGGAGAGAACTTTGAGTCTCTATGTAACCAAACACGAGGTGCCAGATTGTAGGGTTTCTTGCCCAGGAGAATAAACTCTCAGGGCTGTTTCTTTCTGTATATATTTCTATGGGGAAAGATCAACCCTTACATCATCAGATCTTAAGGAAAGAGAATTCATTTAGTCAGAAAACAATTCTTCCCATCTGGCTGTAGATTGTGTATCTTATGAGTCACCTTGATGGCCTTCTGGAAGCTGGTGGGTGTTACTCAGAGTTTGTTTGTCCCTCGGTGTATTTGTCTCACTGCAGACGCAGCACAGGATGACAGATGTGGGCAAGGCATTGTCCCCAAAGGACAGAACAGCTTGACACCCCTCAAATTCTTGCGTTGAAATTCTAGCACCCTGGGTGATTGAGGTAGCGGGTGGCGACCCTTCCTGACACTGAGTTCCTCCTGACAAACACACGGCTGACATGGAAGCTCTTTGCTCCCTGCTGTCTTCTCAGGGCTGTTTCACCTCATCAGTGTAGAGACACGTAGACAGAGGATGCTGTGGAGCTGCGGTCCTGTGCATCTGGGACCATACAGAGCTAATGTCTAACAACTGCCCTGCCATCACAGGTAAGGCAAAAGAGCCAGAGGGGTGAGAGAGGACTCCTACACCTCCCTCTGGGTCTGGAGGTAGAAGAAAAGGCATTGGAATTTGAACTCTGGGAGCATGGCCAGGGGATTGCTATGAATAATGGACCCAGAGCAAGAGACGCCGGGAATTTTTCTACCCTGGCCGAACCAACACCTGTAGACTCTCTGCCCTGTTTTCCAGAGCGCCTCAGCTGTTCCAACCAAGCTCCCACCAGCCTGCAGGACACTTGCGTGGAGCAGGCGGCACAGGTGAGCACGTAAGATCTCTCAGAACCAGGCTGTAGCTGGAAATGCCTTCAAAGTGAGGTAGTGGCTTTGGGCTCTGTGGGACCCTCAAATTAAGACAGGCCAAGTGGTTCATTTTTTTCCTTCAGTGACTTTTCCTCTTCTGTAATTAGAGATGAGACATACTTATTCCCTGGGTGACACAGCTTTTTCTGCGCGGTCTGTGGGCTTCATTGAGCTGCCAGCCAACAGAAACCCAGTCTGGGTTGTTTTATTTGGCTGACTACCCAGCGGTGGTACCCGGTCAGACCAAGCCATCTTGGGGAACCATGAGCACCTGAACACACCCTAGGAAAGAAAGAGTTCTGGAAATGTGGTTTCCAGCTCCCTCAGACCTTTCTCAGATTCAGCCATCCTCAGCAAAGGGTTTTTCCAAGAGTCGGAAAAGCTTACAGGAGATTTTACTGTGCTTCCTAATGGTTACTAAAGAAACAAACCAACCAGAGTGAAAGCAGACTCTGATGTGTGTATGCTTTTGCACACACCCACACAGGGCACACACACACACACACACACACACACACACACACACAGATGTGTGCATAATACACTCATATACACAAACACATTCACACATGCACATATACACACGGGAACACACACACACACACTCTGCGCAGCGGTGTGAGCACAGAGTTTTCTGGAAGACACGGTGGCTCAGTGAAGGACAGAGCTGGGGTAGCCAGCTGGTGGACACTCTCCCCTCCACTCACACCCCCAGACCTGCTCAACTGACTAAACTTTCTCACAAATTAAAGGCTTGACATGAAGTACATAATTCCTACTGGGCAGCTTCCAAACTCACTCTTCAGCGTTACACACAGAGTTACAGGTTTTAGCGAGCTGTTCTGAGGCTGCTCGGCACCTCCCCACGCACTCTAAGAAGCCTCAAGCCTCTCAGGCACCCTTAGTGATCATTGCCAGGGACAACACCGGAAAGGGGCTCAGGAAGAACTTAAAAAACTTCATAATTAATATATTAGTTATATTATTGTAAAAGTACATAGTGTGTGTGTGTGTGTGTGTGTGTGTGTGTGCGCCTGTGCATGTGTGTATGAAATTTCCAACCACAAATATCTCTTCCAGTTCATACCTAAAAAATTACTTTCAGGAAAAAAACCAGAGAGATCTTAAAAGACTGTACCTATCCTCTGGTTTTGAATAGACACACACACACACACACACACACACACACACACACACACACACGGGGCAGGGGTGGGGATGAGTGCTGTTGGGCCTGGGTTTTAGAGAGAGCTGAGAAAACACCTGAGAACGAAGGCATCAAAACTCTCCATTAGACGAACTAGGCAAGATGAAGCTCATTTTAACTTGAAAATGAGCATTTTTGGCAGATATTGTAAATACTTTTTTAGGACAAGATCCCCTATACCCCAGTCTAGCTTTGAGACTCTCAGTCTCACCGTAAAGCCCTGATCCTCTTGCCTCTGACTCCTGAGTCTTAGGGTGTCAGTTCTTTCTGTTGTAGCCTTCTCTAAAATCCAGCCAGGAGGGACCGAGGTACAGCCTTTCTGTTCATGAACAAAGGCCTGCTGCTGCTCCACGAACAGAAGAAAGGCCTCTCCGCCTCAGAGACCTGCCTTCTATTTTTGCGTGAAGCTTGATACAGGGCTCCACCAGCCCTTGAGGAAGCCAGGGTTCCAGACCCACACAGGGTTCAGGCATGACATCATGTCCTGCTGTGCTCCAGCTCTGAGAGACGCCCACTGCTGTCTGAGACCTAAAAGCAGCAGAGAGTGGTCCAAGGCCTCCAGGGGCCCTCCTGGTTTGCACAAACATGGGTGCTTAGCATACTGAATAATGGCTAACCGGGGTTACCAATGTCCCATTCATAACATGAGTTCATTCCTCATTTTAAGCAAAAATGCTTGTTTTTAGACTTGAGCCTGCCCTCCTGGGCTTTCTTCATCTGCTAGGACAGGTGCTTTGGACAACAGTGGTCTATGCTGTCCCGTGGCTGTCCTGGAGTCCATCCTATCCCCTGTACAGTTCCAACTGAAACCTGCACCGTTATTAAAAGCAGAAACTCCCAGCGCTGATAGCCACCCTGTACATCGGCCTAAGTGTATTCTCAGAAATGCAGGCGTTGGCTCTGCCTGGAACGCCGCTTGGAAAATACTTGACATTTCTATAGAAAGACATTTGCTCACTTAGGAAAAAGTTATGCGGAGAAAGTAAAAAAATCTAGACTCTGGGCCAGCTCCTAACACTCCCCACTCTTCTTCCTCGCTCTGTCCCTTGAAGGTTTCTGCTGTCATGGTTGCAAAGCAGAGACACGGCCACAGCTAGTGGCTGAGGGTGTGATAGGTCCCCACAGGGAGCTCCAGTTCCAGGACCATAAATGGGCATGTGCTTTACTTCCTTTACCCTGAGTACAGTGCACAAGAGCCCGAGAACCCTTCATAGTTCAACCCAAAGCAGCTCTGACCGCGAAGTAAAGGAGGCCACTGGCAGAGCATGAGGACAGGGACACAGTTTCCCCCCAAGAAAGCGAAACCATACTTAGGGACTCTCCTCCACATACGGCCAGCCTTCTCTTTCAGTGGAATTCATGTGGGCCCTGACCTCAGGGTCTTAGTTTAAGTGTCGGTTCTAAACTGGTCTTTGGAGGAAGAGGTCAGGGTATCTTAAGAACAGATGAACAGATTGTTCTGGATACAATCAGGGAGCTACAGGAAAACTGCAAGGTGATGTCACAGAGCAATGCTGGTCCACTGGGCCTGGGGGGGGCTTCTTGACCCTGAGGTCTCCTTCACATGGTGCTTCTTCCTATGGACATGTAGCCCCTAAGATAAGTCCGCTGGAGCTGGAATGCCCTCTTGTCGCAGGAGCCCACTGATCCACACAGAAGGGAAGCCACCACACCTCTCTGGCTTTTGGTTATCACTGTGTAGCCCCTCTCACCATGCTCATCCTTCCTCAAGAGTCACCGCACTGCTCTCTCCGCCAGGAGCAACTGCTACAGTCCTAACAGAAACTCCAGGATCTCTTTTCCTAGCTGGTCACTCTTCAGGTTTCTTCAGGAATCTGTCTCCAGAATATGGTGGCGGTGGCAGTGGCGGTGGTGAGTGTGTGTGTGTGTGTATGTGTGTGTGTGTGTACAAGAGCATGCCTATCTGTCTGTCTAATTATGATTTCCCTCATTACCAGCTGTGGTGTGGGGAAGGAGAACTACAGTTAACACCCCCCCACTCAGGAGATGGGTTAGGAAACACCGGGAGACCCATCCAAAGCAAGCTGGAGATCCAGAGATTCTGGACGGCACGGTCACCTTCTCTGGGAGCGACTCCCAGTGTTCTTCACTGTTTCTTCCCCAGAACTGGTGTGCAGCTCTCCTTCTCAAATTATTTTCTGCCCTAAAACACTGAAGCCTGAAGCCAGCTTTTCCTGTTGTTTTGTGTCTATACAAACTGATACAATTATTTTAAAACTACTGTGGAGTCCACTCAATGGAATCAGCTCCATAAAGACACACTGCAGATGAACAAGATAGAAGCCGCTGTTTGTCCGACTCTGGGGTACTATCAGTCCCTAAGATGCAATCTGTGAGAGAAACACACTTACAGGCACTTGCATGCTAATACAGCAGTAGCTTAAGGGACTGTATCATGTGGTGTCACAGAGTCAGAGGCTGAGGGTGTTTTTCCACTTCACTCCTGCCGTGTCCCAGAGTCAGGGCCCCCGAGGCACACTTGGCAGATGGTCATCTGCTGTGGGAATCCTAGACCCCATCTCACTGCCTCCTCAACTCAAAGCTTCGCCAGATGAGGGCAGCCACCAAGGCTCTGGCCTGTCTGTGACGCCCGTCCTCGCCATCCCTCTGTACGCTGCTTGCAGGTCAGTCCACAGCCCTGCACAGCTGTGCTGTGGAATTTGTGCCTCGGCCTTTCCTCTGCGCACGCATGCGCTCACCCATACACACGCATCCGTAGCCGCGCACATCTTTCAAATCATACGAGGTTTGGGAACGAGGCTCATTTTCTCTGTGAGGGATTTTCAGGATGATAAGGTGTTCGCTTATAGACCGCCCGGCTGCATTCCTCTCCTCATGGTTGGCCCCACCCCCAGCCCGCCAACCACCTTTCCATGGCAGGCCGCGCCCAGCCACCTCCTGATCCTCTGTGGCACACTGCGTCCATGTCAAGCTCTTAGCTGTTCAATTCACTAGACTCCCCAATTCCTCCAGTCCCCCAAACCACTCCCCACAAGCCCCCAAAGGAATGGGCCCAGATTCCAGCTTCCTGACCCATCGTGGCCCCTGGGAACTTGTAGGCCACTTTGTCTATGGGCTGAGGTGGAACAGTGTCAGGTTGCTCGAATTAGTGTTTCCACATTAGCTTTTGTTCTAAAATGAGGAACAAAGGAAGAAAACAGCATAAAGACCAGCCTCTCTGCTTTGCTTCCATAGGAGGGAAACCCCATAGCCCTCTCCCCAGCTCCCTGAAGCAGCTTGTGGGGCACTCTACTGTGATATCCGGGGCCCACAAGTCAGAGCAACAGCCCAAGAGGGCTATGATTCCAGGCGGGAGCTCCGCTCAAACTCAGCCCTTCTTCTGTACACACTCGGAGTGTGAGGCTGAGCTGTGCAGACTCCGGGCAGCTCCTGTTAAAGGGACTGTCTGGCCGAGGGCATTTCTGAACTGAGTTCTCAGTCACTTCCAGTTATTTCGAATTGGGGCTGTTAATCCACAAGGCTTGGGAGCTGCTGTTGGGGGGGGGGGTGTTACCTTCTCGTCATCCATCCCAGGGTGGCTTCAAATACATCATGCAGGAGCTGGACGGGGAAGGTCCCCAAACAGAGCCCTGCCCTGCAGACAGCCTGCCTCTCCTCTGGCCCAGCTTTGCTTCTGGGTCTGCTACTACCCCATCTATTCCAGCACACCTGAAAACATGGCAGGGCTCACACGGGCCTTACCTGGGTAGGCTAGTCCTTGGCACAGCCAGCTAGAGGGAGGCATGCCAAAAGGGAGCAGAGGTAAGGATTTGGCCAGTTCCGGGGTACAGCTGTCCCAACACACTTTCCGGCACACTTCCCCCAAGTCACATGCCCAGCACACCTGCCCCAGCACACCTGCCCCAGCACACCTGCCCCAGCACACCTGCTATATAAGGCACACCTGCCCCAGCACACCTGCTATATAAAGCACACCTGCCCCAGCACACCTGCCCCAGCACACCTGCCCCAGCACACCTGCTATATAAGGCACACCTGCCCCAGCACACCTGCCCCAGCATACCTGCTATATAAGGCACACCTGCCCCAGCACACCTGCCCCAGCACACCTGCTATATAAAGCACACCTGCCCCAGCACACCTGCTACATAAAGCACACCTGCCCCAGCACACCTGCTACATAAAGCACACCTGCCCCAGCACACCTGCCCCAGCACACCTGCTATATAAGGCACACCTGCCCCAGCACACCTGCCCCAGCATACCTGCTATATAAGGCACACCTGCCCCAGCACACCTGCCCCAGCACACCTGCTATATAAAGCACACCTGCCCCAGCACACCTGCTATATAAAGCACACCTGCCCCAGCACACCTGCTACATAAAGCACACCTGCCCCAGCACACCTGCTACATAAAGCACACCTGCCCCAGCACACCTGCTACATAAAGCACACCTGCCCCAGCACACCTGCCCCAGCACACCTGCTATATAAAGCACACCTGCCCCAGCACACCTGCTACATAAAGCACACCTGCCCCAGCACACCTGCTACATAAAGCACACCTGCCCCAGCACACCTGCCCCAGCACACCTGCTATATAAAGCACACCTGCCCCAGCACACCTGCTATATAAAGCACACCTGCCCCAGCACACCTGCCCCAGCACACCTGCTATATAAAGCACACCTGCCCCAGCACACCTGCCCCAGCACACCTGCCCCAGGACACCCGCCCCGGCACACCCGCCCCGGCACACCTGCCCCAGCACACCTGCCCCAGCACACCTGCCCAACATCCTTGCTTGCCCTAGCACACCTGCCCCAGCACACCTGCTATATAAAGCACACCCGCCCCGGCACACCTGCCCCAGCACACCTGCCCCGGCACACCTGCCCAACATCCTTGCCTGCCCAGCACACCTGCCCCAGCACACCTGCCCCAGGACACCCGCCCCGGCACACCCGCCCCGGCACACCTGCCCCAGCACACCTGCCCCGGCACACCTGCCCAACATCCTTGCCTGCCCAGCACACCTGCCCCAGCACACCTGCCGTAGGATTCCTTCTAAAGTGTACCCGACTCCTAAAGTGCACACCTGCTCCAGAATGGCTGTTCTAGGGGACCTGCCTCAGTACAGTAGCCCAGAGGGTAGACAAGGCTCTCGGTGCCAGTCTGACCGCCGAGCCCTCAGACAGCAGCAGGCTGGGACTCTCTTTGGCCTGCAGGCACTGAGGTTAGTGCTACAAGAACAGGCAGGTGCACATGTGTGGTGATGTGGTTCAGCATCCATACGGGAGGTGCACAGACCAGCACCCCAGCACCCACCCTCATGCCTACCTGGTGGCTTTGCTTAGCTGGGTTGTTTCTCTGCTCACAACGCTCCTTATGTTTCCTCTGCAGAAGGTGTTTGCTGCTGCCCTGGGCTCCTGTCAGGAGTGGCCTCCCTCTTGCACAGGTCAAGAGCAACCACCTTGGACTCCCTCCCAGTGCCCCCAGTAGGCGATCAGCAGCCCTGCCTGCCACGTGCTCATCCTTCCGGCCATGGTGTTTTGACCCCGCCACCTCACTCTGGGAGCATTGTCACTGAAGATGTAGCCGCAGGGAATGCTGTCCTCGTGCACGCGTCCGTTTGTCCCCAGCTGCTTTGCAGATTGGGGATTGTTTCCCTAGTTTTACCTGGATATTTGAGCAGCCTCTCAGCTTCAGTGTGGGGAGAGGATGGCCCCACCAGGTATCTCTTAAGAGATGTGTTCAGAGTTGCCACAAAGGCGGTGTGGAACTGGCGTGAACATGAAGGCCCTGGGGCTAGCTGGGTGTGGGTCCCTTGTCACCTAGGCTGAGGCGATGGAGGCTGTAAGAGATCAACGTGGCCTCTGAAGACGGGGGCTCTAAAGCATCCTCCGGCAAAGGGCTGGACAGAGAGAATGCTGCCACGTGAGCTGAGGACTGGCCGGGGAGAGCCCATCGAGAGAGGAGTCCGTTCTGACTGGTACCTGAGCTGAGGGGCAGATGGCCAGTGTCGGAAGGTGTGTAGACACCGTGGTGACTCCATCCCTGAGCCCTGATTTGGATGACCTCTGGGAGGGTGGTCTGTGCTAGGCCGAAACACCCCAAGCAGCAAATGGTACTTACATGGGATCTTAGCTTGCCTGGGTGCACGCCAGATGGAGCCCCAGCCTTCAGGGCAGGCTTGTCCCTCCTAGGGACGCTTGGTCTGTCCTCACATTTCTCACATCTTCCTACGTCTCTCACGGCTTCTGAGCTAATCCGCCAACAACGGCTTTTCACTTGGAAGGTCCAGCTACGGACAGACTAAGGAAGTAGGTGTTGGCCTCAGGGGCCTGGGGTCCTGCTTTAGTTACTGCGACCTAGCCAAGCACCGTGGCACAGTATGTCACTATGTAGGTCCTTGCTTGTACATCAGCAGAACGAGAGCTGAGCTAGGATCCTGCCCTTGGTTCGCATCTAGGCTCAAGCCCGGTGGAGTGCTGGCACAATAGCGCTGGCTTCACCGCCCCCTGCTGGTGAGCACACGAACTGCTTGATGAACTTCTGAACAGGGCTGGTTAAGGCAGCAGTTTTCACTGTCTTTCAGAAATGAGAGGAACGCTAACAGCTCGTCCTGGAGAGTCAGCTCTGTGGCTTCTACAACTGGCCGCAGCTAGCCACAGCACGAGCGAGCAAGCCATTAACACACACGGAGCTCCATCTTCTCATACCTCTGAGGAATGTGGCAAGGGGTTCGGGGCTTGGGAACCACAAGCCGGGAGGTGGGATTTAGCGGACACCTCTGAGCTCTAATGGCAAACTGGTCATCTGGCACAGATCGGGGCCTTGGACCCACTAACACTCGGCACCTCAGTCACAGCAGGCTGTGAGAGCAGCGGGCAGTGCCCGCTGAGGGGGGCGGGGGTCCACTCTCGGTCTCTGGTCTTCATGGCGGCTGTTGTCACCACTTCCAGCTCGGCTCTCACGTCTTCTGCCTCAGAGGTGGTGTTTATTGAGAACAAACAATGCTCCAGCTGCTTTGCAGAACATCTGTGCAGCAGCTGCTGGGCCCCGGCTGAGATTTTTGTGATTGTTTGGGGATGATGCGTGAGCACAGCACATACAGTATGTGTTCCGCTACTCCAGAGGATTTGAGAAGATTGGAAATTTCAGGCCGTTTAAGGCAGTTGAGGGGTGAGGGTCCAAGGAGGAGAAGTAGTTCTTGTTCAGGGCCACCAACTGGAAACACGTGGAAATGTCAAAAAGGTCTGTGCACTGCCTTTCTCCTCCTGCTGCCTCCACAGAACCCCCTAACACTAGCCCACAAAAGCGAGCCTCCTCGCAGCACCTCAAGTTGGACACTGGAAGGGCTTCTTCCTCATCTTCACCATCTGCTCCGAAATGCCACTGTCCTGGGGCTAGTGGTGGTGGCAGAATGGCATTCACAGCTGTGGGGCATGGAGGGAGAAAGAGTACCCCACAGTGCGTTCTTCCAGGGACAGGGCCCCTGTTCCCACCTTATCGACCCCATACACCTTCTTCTGTTTCCCTGCAGACACAGAACAGAAAATAGCCTGTATTTGTTACCGGAGAACAAACTAAGAAAGATTCAGGTCTTCCTCAAGGCCACCCATCAAAACAGTTGTCTGAATCTGGTTGGGTTGCCATCAGCCATTGTAAACAACAGGGGAGTTCCCTGCAGGTGGGTCCAGAGGGAAGGAAGCCTGAGATTAAGGATCAGCAGGTGGGTGGCTGATAAAAGCTTGCTTTGTACCTCAAAGACTGTCTTTTTTCCTTCCCTGTATTAAGTTAGTTGTTCTCACCCTGCTTTACCCCCGGCATACCTATTGTCCTCTGCTGCTCCATACCAGTCACATCTTTCCGTTCTGTTTTGTGACAGACTGAATGTTACCAGAGCCATCTCCGTGACCATTGGACTGGGGCTACTCACAGGTAGAGTGAGCAGGGGTCACTCCAGTTCCCTGACTCTACCAATACCCATAGTGCACCGGTGAAGGCAAGTCCTGTGAGCCCCTCTCCCACCCATGCCCGGCTGCTGCTGGGCCATCATTGGCAGCCCCAGTGTAGACACCTGCAGCTGCTGTGAGTTCCTGATTGCAATGGAGGAGATGGCATTTGGCAGCTGGGAGCAGAGGTGTGCGTCACCACACCCAGACAGGACTTCCAGCAGCTGCTTGGGAAGAAGCTCTAAGCTATGCGCGGGCCACCTACCATGCCGGTCCTTATGCTCAAAGCTCTGAACAGCTTAGGTAAGCATCCTCTGGTTTTGACCCCTCCACTTTTCCTCGGTAGTTTTATTGTTAGTCTTTCTCAAGGCTGATGAGATGGTGACAGGGTCCCTCGGTTCTCCCCTTCTGGAAGAAATGAATTCAGTCAAGAGTTGCAGGCACTTTAAGCAGATGTCTAGTTAGCAAAACTAAGCAGGGCGCTCTAACAGGAGACGGGAGCAGGCCATCCCGTGGTGATGAGCAGCAGGGCGCTCTAACAGGAGACGAGAGCAGGCCATCCCACAGTGAGGAGAAGATTCTGTGAATATTTACAATGGGGTAGCATATCCATGGAGCAAAATGACCTATTTTCTGTCCCAAATCATGGTGGACCAGATCTTCCTTCTGGGGTATTTCCTTTCCCGGGCTCCATGAAAGAGCGGGGGTATCTGAACTAATATAAAATCACAGCAGGTCTTTGAGAACACGGAGTCTGCCTAGTGCATGTGTGGGCAAATGTGGTAACTGCCAAGAGGCATCCACCCAAATGGTCTGAAGACACAACTGCCAAGGCGTACCTGCAGTCACCATGGTTACGCATCCACCTCCCTGCCTGGGGGCTGTCTCCAGGAGGTCTTCTTCCTGGAACAGGTGGAGGCTTTTTCAAAAGCCAGTTTTACTCACAGTTTAGTCTCTCGCAATTAGCTGCGTTAGGTAAAGAAAGTGCGAGAGGCCAAGGTGCCTGGGAAGGCTCCTCAGCGAGGTCTCATGGCCGCCAGGCAGAGCCTGCTAGGACCAGGGCTGCTCCGCCCCCTTCCTCTCGCTGCTCAGCTTGGCTCTTTCATACCTAACACGGGTCTTCTTCCCTACCTCCTTGGGGGTCTCCACCTTGCTGTTTTGACCACAGCATTCATTTTAACTCACTCCTCTGTTTTCTACCATAACACTACTGCTTTAGGGACACTGTGGCAACCAAGATAGAAAGCACCCAGAATCTTTTAAAAGTGTCACTCGGTTCACATATATGAAGGAGGAAGAAACGGACAGTTACCAGTGACAGGGGAGGAATGTGGGAGCGAAAGCTGCCAAGTCAGATGCCCTGGAGGAGGGCGATCAGGGACAGGCGCTGTGGCCCAGCTCTGTGGACATCTGCTCTGAGAGCTGAACTGCACGAAGCAGGAGTTAGGAGACATGTTCTAGCGAGATAGAAAGTCCTAACATTGGGAGAAGCTTAGCTTAGCGTCCAGGGGCTGGAGCACTGTGGCTGCGGCTTATGATAAAGTAGGCAGAACCTGGTGAGCCCGACGATGCCACCTCTGTAAGGGCCTGACGAGTGTGGAAGCCATGAGGTTAGTTTGCCTCCAGGATGCACTGCGCCTGCAGTGGCCTGCGCAGGGCTTGGGAGAGCTGGGGCTTCGGCCTGGGGCTCCCACTGGGCTCACCATGCTTTTCTTGGTTGTGCTGCAGAGCAAGACTCTCTGTACCATCTCCCCTCTGCCTGCCCTTCAGACGTGTCATCTGTGACATTCTGGTCTGCATGCTTTCTCTCTGTCACCTCCTGTCTCTGCTCGCTCCTTCATCTTTGGTGCCACCTCGCCACTGGCTTCCCAGAGAACTTGGCCCAGAAGAGCAGGTTTTCAGCAGAAGAGCAGCAAATTCTAACTTTGGGTCTGCCGAGCAGAGAGCTGCGGAGGGGATGGTGGTGGTGGGAAGGCCACGGCCTCGGAGAGCAGCGGATGGACTTGGTGTGGTTTCTGGTAGGGCTGATGAAGCGTTTTGAAGGATTTGATGTGAGGACAGTAAAAGAAAACCAAAACCAACGATAGCTAAACCTCAGAAGAGGATGGGAACAGAGAAGACCCAGAAAGGGAACAAATCTGCAGACAGTTCTCTGAGTTTGTCCATGTTCTGTTCCAAAGGCCCTTGGAACACGTAGATGGGAATAAATGTACGCGCTGGCCCATTGACATCCTCCTGGATGTTGCCGTCAAAGCCACAATGCTACCATGCCGTGAGCTGGCAGCTCAGCAGGGGAAACTTCACCGATGTCTGGGCTCCCAGATGCTGGCTAACTTAGGGTTAACATCCGAGGGATGGTGCGAGCAGCACCAGGATAAGGGTGTCCTCTTTCTGGTTGTTTTCTAACGAACCATCACCTCTACTCTAACCCCTCTCCACCCCAAACAGCTTCCCTCCCATCTTCAGCCTCTCCAGTACCGGGAACTTGGACGCCACAGTGCCCAGGCAAGCAGCTGAGGGCCCAGCAGCTGGGACTGCTTCTTGCTTTCAATGGCGAGGCTGCAGATCCCAGCAGTGAGCCCTGAGCCCCTCCAGCTGCCTGTTACAGCTTGCGTTCCTGAGCAGTTGCATACAGCCTCTTTTCTGTGGGTCTTTTCCCTCCATTCTCAGGAGAGATGCAGCCTGGAGGGAGACTGCTAATGAGCCTCTGCCTAGTGCAAACAGGGCACCAGGGGACCTGCAAGGGCCCTGACTCTCAGGTCCTTTCATTTCCACCCCAAAGAGAAAAAGGAACCCTCCAGGCACCACAGCCCTGGGAAGGGGCGCAAAACAAAACAACAACAACTTTTCTCCCTGAAGGAGAGGCCAGGCGAACTGGGCCCGGAAGCCTCTGGATGCTGGCCTGGAAAAGCTGCAGCATTTTGGCGTCCTCCTCCCCGGAAGAAAGCTCCCTTGTTCCTGGTGCACAAAGGATGGACTCTGGGCAGATGGGTCCTGAATGCTAATGGCCGAGGGTGCTTGAAAGGGGGAGGCCAGCCTGCTGCCTGCCCTATCTGCCCAGGGCTGGCCTTATCACACACCCCGATGTGCTGGGGGGGGGGCTGCATCCCTTTTTAGACACCCGGTCCCCTAGCAGCAACAGCCTGCTGAGACCGACCCGCTGGTACCCATCATTTGGAGGCCCTGGAACTGGGGAGGGCATCTGTTGCAGGCAGCGTAAACTGCTAAATATCCCTGCAAACCTGGACCAACAGGCCCTGCAGGAAGGTACTAACCATCTGCTTTTCCTTAGCTTTTTTTTTTTTTTGAGCAAATTATGTTTATTATGCTAATTTATTTTACTGTCAACAACACCAAAAGACACAGTTGCCGCTACAGTTGCCGCTAAACAACGTCATTATATATCTCGTTCTGGCTCGTTTCCAATAGGCTTTTTTTTTCCTACTGTGAATGCAACAGGAATAAATTCATATGGAAAGGTGGATTTATGCACAGTTGTGCACGGAATATAAAACCCCAGGTTCGGAAGCTCAGGACCGCCTAATCCTCCAGGAAGCACATTCTGGCAGAAGGAGTGGCCATCCGGGTGAGGCCCAGGCAGCTGCCAGCTCAGGCCCTTGAGGGAACTCCTGGCCAGGGACCTTCATGTCAGTGTGGTCCAAGGGAGAGGCCCCCAGGCCTTTGCTTTTCTTCATCAACGTCCTCCTCCCTCAGAACGTCCTCCTCCCTCAGAACGTCCTCCTCCCATCCTCCAAATGGGTCCGGAAGAGGACTGAGGGGGCTCTGCGGTGACTCATTAGGAACTGCCCTAGCACTGTCAAAATCACTGGCCCTGTACCCCACCCTACTCCACGGAGACCCATGCCGTTCGTATTTCCAGAGCGTGGGCAGGAGAGGAGAGCTGCCAGCTAGGGCTCTTCAAGACAAGCCAACCCCACTGCGGTGGGCACACCGGGAGCCGGCAACTCCCCACGAGCTCTCACGCCTGATGCAAATAGTTTATCAGTTAGGTAATAAGACACGTGCAGCTTCCTGGGAGGAAAACTGGGTCTCTGGAGACTGGGAACAGTGAACGGAGTCCACCTGCAGGAAGGAATAGGCCGCCTCACGGTTTCCTGTGGCTACAGGAGCAGCTGCAGGCGCCTTGTGCATGGAGGGGACTGTCGCCTGCTACCCTCGGGAAACCCACAGCAGATGACTGGCCGCCTACACGGAGAGTCCCGGTAGCCAGGGCCTGCTGGGCACCCTTGCTAATATTTCGTTTCCAAGAATGGGTCACGTTACCACAGTTAAGGAGCGCAGGAGTGAGCCTTTGTCCTTCGCTTGTCAGCAGGCCTGAAACAGAGCCCACCACGTCCCCGCAGAGGGCTGTTGGACCCTATGGGCTGGGGGAGAGGGTAAAAGATGGGTTAGAGCGGCCCGTCTGAGGCAGGAAAATGGATCGCGGCTGCTGGGTCCACGGTGACCGTCACTATCCATCCACACGGGTCCTGAGGACCCAGTGAAAACTCGGTGTTTTTCTCCAACCCTGAAGTGTGTGCAGGACCCATCCCCCACCCCACCATCTTTCTTGGTTCCAGGAGCGAGCCTCGCACTGCCCTCCCAAGACGGAAACTCTCGTCTTGTGTCCCCTTCCACCTCTGTTATTTCCCCTCTCTGGAATCCTGCTCACGCTCGGAGACGCTAATTAACCAGTTCACCATAAAAATAGGCGCCTGAATCATTTAATCGGGAGCCAAGCCTTAACTGAAAGGGACGGGTACGTAATTGTGGAGTGTGTTAGGAAAGGAAATGAAGGGAGAGAGAGCCACAGTTCGCGGTATTTCCAGACCGTTCCGGGAAGAAGAAAAGAGCTGGGCCGGGTCCAGCTCCCGGGCAGGGACCGCGAGGGCACGGTGCATTCAGACGCGAACTCGGGGAAGTTGGAAGGCGAATCCTCCAGCGCCCCAGCCAGCGGGCTGAGGAGCGGCCCGGCGCGGGGAGACCGGCCGCGAGGTGGCGCTGCCGCACAGGGAGCGTCGAGCGTCCTCGGACCCGTGGGCGGAGGGGGCGCGGCCGGAACCGCCCGGCCACAGCGGGGAAGGGACAGTGCTGGCTGGGGGCGGGCTGGGGGTGGGCGTGGGGGCGCTTCCAGGCCGTGGCAGCCCCGAGGCAGGTCGGAAACCGTCTCGTAATTCCTTCCACGTCGTCCCCAATCTTTATTAGACCCCGGCGGTTCTCTGATGGCGAAGGCGTGGCGTCCCGGGGCTGGGCTGAGGACCGATCTGGGGGGGGGTGCTGAGCGCCGGGGACTTTTGCCGTTGTCGGGGCCCGGCCCTGGCAGTGCCCGAGGTGGACTCTGAACCCCACGGCTGCCTGCTTCGCGCCGGGGCTGGCAGGACAGCTCTGCCCTGCACGCCCGGGACAACAGTTCCCACCCCAGAGGGACGCCGCAGGCTGCTGCGCGCCCGCGCCCCGCCCGTCGAGGCGGCCGGGTCCCGGAGGAAAGATGAAGTCTCCGTGGGCGCTGGGCTGGCTTCTCCTAGGGAGAGCACCACGTGTCAGAAAGAAACCACGTTCCCCGTGTAATCACAGCCCACTTGAAGAACAGTGACTTGGGACCAAAAAAAAAAAAAAAAAAAGAAAGCCGTTTCCAAAGCAGATGCCGAAAGCTGGTCTTTTCTCTCTTTTTTTCCTCTTTTTTTTTGGGGGGGGGGCGGGGTGGCTGGGAGGAGGGAAGGCTTTTCGAAAAAACAAACAAAAATAAGTGAGTCAGTATCTTCTCACAAGTGCGGCCGGTTTCCTGTGTGAACCACGACCATGTGATGTTCCATAAACGCTCCCAGCTCCAAATTACAGGAAATGAAAGCCATCGTGGACCAGGGAAGGGGCCAGAGCCCATTTCCACTGCACCAGCGTCGCGGCGACGTTAGTGGGAGGCCGGGCGGGCCGCCCCGCCAGTACCTGGAGGTAACTGGGCCCTGCTCCGGTTGGCCCGGCGGTCACCCCCCGGCCACCGTCCCTGGGCGTGCCCACACCCACCGCGGGCACCCCACAGCTCAGCCTTTCAATCAGGAGGCGAGCCGAGAAAAGCCCCCTTTTCTTCCCGCACGCCGCGCCGAGGTCAGGTGACGACCCCTCGACCGTTTTAAATCGGCGGTGGCATCCATATTCATGAGGGCTAATTAACTCTGAAAGGCGCGGCGGGCGGGGACCCCGAGCCCGGGCCCCGCAGGGTCTTCCCGGGCGGCCTCGGCCTCGGCAGCTGCTGCTGCTGGGGCGCGGTCCCGCGGCTGCCCCAGGGCGCAGGGACCAGCGGGGCGAGGAGAATTAGCCGGGTTATTTGTCCCCAGCCTAGCAACACGTGCTCGCTTAGCCGGATCGCCGCGCCCGGCTCCCGAGCTCGGCGGACAGAGCGAAAGGGGCTTGGGGTTTTTTTTTTGCTCAGCCTTGCAGCTGGGAGGCGGAGATCAGGGTTCTAGACCCCAGCCCCGCAGGCGGTGGGAAGCTGTCCCAAGTGTCTGCTCTCACAGCCCTGATGCGACATGAGCTGTTGGGTCCGGAGACCCTTCCACTTTTAGACACTATGGGGTGTGTGCTCTCCAGCCTCCATCTTCTCCCAAGCTTTGAATTGTTTTTAGGCTTCCAATTCCAGACAGGCCACCGCTGCCGAAATCCCCAGGGGTGCCAAAGTATAAATTCGTGTTCCCTACTTCTTCCTGTAGTCAGTTAAGGTCCTAAGACCCTAGACGGATGCCGCTTTCTCTTTCTTCCCCGGCTGGGCTGGCTGGCTTCTCCCTAGGCCCGTTTCCCAACGGGTGTGATCCACTATGACTCTGTGCTACAGGACTGCCCTTCCCACCTCCTATCAGCGACTAAAAACGTCCCTCAGAAACCAGAGGTCTGATCGCAGGGTGCGGACTGGCTGTCCTGAGCCTGCCTTTGTGCTTACTGACAGCCGAAGGACCGCCTTAACTCCTGACCTGGAGCTGGCTTCACATTGTCATGAAGGGCGGGATTGGTCCCCTGACACAGGGTTCAGGTGCCCCGGGGAGGACAGGTCTGTCCTCTGTGGATTCCAGCAGGAACCAACAGGGAAAACAGGGGCCTGCTTGGGTGAACCAAGAACCAAGACGCAGCAGAGCTGACTGTTCCTCAGGCTTCGGTGATGCAGGGCGAGTCTGGCTTGCCTGTGTGGAGGGGAGAGAGGGAACTTGTCACCTATGAGTGACAAGTCATGGAGGACAATAAAGCACCCATTTCGGAGTCCCCAAAGGTACAGTCATCTTTCATCAGAGATCAGAAGGGTCAGCCATCGTGTGCCAGTCAGCACACACCAAGGCTATCACCAAGGCAGTGCTCCTGTTCCTGTCCCCCCACCCCCACCCCCACCCCCACCCCGTGCTTTCCTTACAAGTATCTGGTTGTCTTCCTGCTGCATCTTCTGTGCCCTGCTGGGACTCAGAACCCAGAGGAGGCTCCAGAGTTAAAGAGGGAGCACGGGTGTCGGCCTGTCTGTTTGTCACCTCTCACTACCAATTCTAAGAACACCTAAGAACAAAGTCTGGCACAGGCCTTCTTGCTGTGGGGGTACCCAAGGCGGAAAAGAAAGAGTGGGTCTGGGCCGCGTGTTTTGGGGAGCTCAGAAGGTCACAGCAAGTGGGGCTGACCTTAAGGAGTGTTCCTTAAACCCCGCCAGGGAACCCGGTCCATAGGCTGGACCAGCCTTTGCTACTGTAGGTACTAGGTGCCCCAAACCCATTCTGCATCAGTGCTGGAATCCACGAAACCTCTAGTGCCCGTTCTTAACTTTGCAATGTCTGAGAAGCAGAAACATGACTTCTGAAATCCAGCGTGTCTGAAGTCACCACAAAGAGGGATGTTAACATACAAGAAGGGCTCCCTCCTCAAACACGCCAAAATCTAGATGCGTCCTCAGCCTCCCTACCAGGGAAGCCGGGAGTCTGAGGTCCAGGTTTTACCATGTGAGCGCTCAAACTCTAAGCCTTTCCCACAAGAATGGGCCAGAAGGCAGCTAGAAGCATGGCCGGTGTCTTCTTTTGGGGGTGAGCCACTCTGCCAGGGCCTGTATAAGCTGTCATAAGGAAGAATCACAAATTATGTTCAGATTGACCCAAAGGTGAAAGGTTCTTAGTCCAATCTCCAGTTTAGCCCAAGGACCTTCCGTCCAAGCTGCCCAGTGGGCTGGGGTGTGACTTGTCTGGCGCGCGCAAGTCCCCGGGTTCCAGTCCAGCACCGCAGAAACAACAATGCCCAGCACAGCTGCCAGCTGCCAGCCACCGTGCATTTCTCACGAAGACAAGCCCGTTTAAAAACCAGCTTTCTGTTGGCTGACATTTTTGTCTTTAGCTATGGTATACACACACACACACGCACACACACACACACACATAAGTATATAAGAGTCTGGCTGTCTCCTGCCATCAACTCAAGGTTTGAGTTCCGAGCTAGGACAGACCTGTCCTTCATGCATAAGACAATATAAACATTCACTCTGTCCTTATTGTTGCTTCTCTGCTTCTAACTATGAATGCCCAGCGTGGAGAAGGATACACCCCATATTAGCCAGCTTTCTGTTACTGTAACAAAGTAACCCAAGATAATCACTTTGAAAATGGAAATGGTTTGTTTTAGTTCACTTTTCTGAGGCTCCATCCATGATCTTGTTGCTTTGAGCTGATTGGCAGGCAGTATATAGCAGAAGGGGAAAACGGGTGGCTCATGGAAAAGACAGGAGGAGAACAGGGGTCTCAACATTCTTGTGAAAGGCACATTCTACATGACCTCCCTCCCTTTCTCCCTCCCTCCCTCCCACTGCATCCCTCCTTCCACGCTTCCTCAGAGCCTCAAGTGAGGCACCAAGATGTGAGCGTCATAAGACATCATATCCCTGATGGTAGAGCTGTATGTTTCCCTGCCCTGAAAAATGCCTGGTTGGGCCTGGCAGCATTCCACCAGGACAGATGGTGAAACTCTGGTACTGAGAAACAGGCACTGGAAGGATCCCAGAGCCCAGGTTGACTGACGTCTGTGGGTGCTGTGTCCGTGAGGTCCCCTCCCCAGGCTCATTTGAGGGCCCCTCTCTGAGCGCAAGCTTCAGGCTAACACAGATCTCCAGTGCAGGAAGTCCCGGCTGGGTGACAGTCTCATTGGTCACCCCCAACTGTCACTACAAGTGGTAAAAGATGCTCAGAGAGGACAAAGAAACAAACCTCCTACAAAGAGCTTCCAAGACGGTACCCGGACATGGGGGCGGGGTGGGAAAACATTTGTTCTCAGTTTTTCTGTTAAGGAAAAGATAGATTGGCTCTCCCAGAAGCCACTCTCTGCCATTTCAGCTACACTCTAATGGTCCCTAAAAGGAAGGAAGGAGCGAGTTAGGCCGCCCGTGATTGTACAGAGATGGTCTGGAAGCAATGGTCGTCATAGACAGGCTCCATGGCCAGGTTCAAATGTGGCTGTTTCTCAGGCTGCTTCAATCGGTTGGCCAGACCTTTGCTTCACATTACAGCTCATTCCATAAGGCCCGGATCCCTCGCTGTCTCCATCTATCTTACTCACTTTCCGCAATTACAAAGGAAATGGGTGGTTATTTTTAAATATCTGGAAAATATATTCATACACGGAGAAAAAAAGTAAAAGCGGCCATGACTAAGCCTGCTAGCAATTTAGTGCCTCTCTTCGGGGCTCTTCCACGTGCGCTGATGGAGAAGAAAGCTGCCGTCATGCTGTGCCTATAGCTTTGCAGACTCTTTTCTCATTTGAGACTGTGCTGTGAGCATTCCACCATCTGGGTTCTTGGATAGCTGAAGACTGAATCCTGGGCTGTAGAGATGGCTCGGGGGTGAAGAGCACTCTGTGTTCTTCCAGAGAGCTGGGCTTGGTTCCCAGCACCCACACTGCATAGCTCACAACCCCCTGTAACCCCAGCGATAGCTCCTGGGGCTGTGACACACTCTCACGGGCCCTCGGTCACCTGAGTGTGGTACACAGAAACCTACAGATAAACTCCTTTCCCGTGCTCAGTCCCCTTCAGGGGAACCTCGAGTGTGCCAGGCACTGACGTGGCTGTGACGACATAACAGCAGACAAGGCAGCTGCCTCACTGGAGAGAGCGGCCTGGTCCTGAGCAAGGCGGAACCGCAGGACCTGCCCATTAACTGGGTAGTCAGAGAAGAGCCTCGGAATGCTTCGAGCCTTGAGTGGCCAGGCCGACCGCCTGAAGCCAAGTCTCTGGGGTAGAACATCCGGTGCTCCCCATGTCCCTCTTTGAGCTACTCGGAATGCTGTGCTGAGCATTGACCCAGGACTGCTTCTTCCCTACTCCCCCCCCCCCCCCCCCCGGCAGTGTGCTCAGGGAAGAGGACTCTTGGATCCTGGAAAGACCAAAGGATTTTCAGCATAAATGCCTTGAGTTTCCCCTCCCGAGAAGCGCCCATCTGTAGAGTATGAGCCGGCTCCTGGGACACTTCAATGACAGGAGGGAAGTAACCGTGGTGGGAAGAGAGCCTGGATGAGCTTGAAGCGAGCGTCACTTGAAGCTCACCAGAGTGCCACAGCCACCTCTACCTGGCAGCCAGCCTGTCATCTCACTTCCGTGAGCATGCGTGTGTCCGTGTGAAGGTGTGCAGATGGGTGTGTGTGCTCCTGCGAACGAGGAGGATGGAGCGAATCCCCAGGTGTCCTCGTCATGAATGTCACCGACTAAGAAATGGAGACACGGTCTTTTGTTGGCCCGGAGCTCACCAGTTTGGCTAGCCGGGCTGGTCAGGGTGGCCCAGGGGTCCTCCTGGCTCTGCCTCTCCAGCACTGGGATTACAGATGTGTGCCATTGCCTATGCCCACTGTTTGTATACACACATGCACATGTATGTATGTTACATATGTGTAAGAAGTATATATTTGTACATGTATATAATTCATATGTGTGAGTGAATGTATGTAGGTGTATGATATGAATTGTATGAGTGTGCATGTGTGATGAATTTGTACATGCCTGAAGAAAGACTGTGTGTATATGTAATATAAACATCTATGCTATGGGCTGTGTGTGTGTGTGTGTGTGTGTGTGTGTGTGTCCACGTGAAGGAACTTAGTGGGAGGTGGGAAAGTTGCTCTATGTCTCAGGAAGTTTCCCCCTCCACGAACTGGGGCAACTGGAATCCCTTTGAGCTCTAGAAGCCTGTAGGGGCCAAAAGACATCTTCCCAGCTCCTGCTTCCCGGGGAGCCTGCAGCCTCTGTGTGCTGGGTCCTGGGCGCTCTGGCCGGCTGCAGTTCCATTCCCTGCTGGGGTCTGGCTTCCCTCTGCTTTATGTGGGAAGCTCTTTAGGGGGCAAGGGGACAAATGCATCCCCTCACAGTTAGAGAACTTCCCAGAGACAGACTCCCTCTCTCCTTGCTCCGAGCTGTGATCACAGTGGCCCTGGGTCCTTGCATCTCTCTACCCATGGATGTGTCCAAGGGGCGTGTGCAGCTAGCCTTTCCCATGAGCTCCCTGTCTGCCTGAGCACCAGCCAGGCTGGAGACGGCCAAAGAACCCCCAGCAGGAGCCACACATGTCTTCAGGAAGATGCCCCGGCACCACAGATGCTGCCTGCAACCCTCCTGAGGCTGAAGAGGAGTCCCTGCAGCCTAGGCACCTAAACTGTCCTCTCTCGGATGGGGACCCCTGGAAGGCCTACTGGCCCAGACTCAAGGATGACCTTCTGCACATGATGAGGGATGAGGCACCATCCTGTGTGGGTGTGTCCCTTCCACCTCAGCTGCAGAGGGCAGGGCCGGGAAAGGGGGACGGGGCTGGACAAGAAGTACTGCTATAAACTCACTGCCTCTTTTTGCTTTACCAGAACCAGATGTACACACGTACCAGAGAAGACAGAAGCCAAAGGTTATGAAAACAGACCGCTGCCATCAGGAACAATGACATTTTATTGGCCTGCTTGTCAATACTGTAGAGTTCACAAGTTAAAAAAGCCCAGGAGACATAACGCAGGACATAGGAAAGTGTGCTAGGAACAGCGTGAGCCACTGAGGGGGTGACAGGCTGCGTGTGTGAGCCTAGCACTGAGGGTTTCCGGGCTCTCCCCACAGCCATTCTCTGCAGCGTGGAGACTCACCTGTACCATGAATTCCCCACGGTCACCCCATCTCGCTGTGACCGAAGTTGCCTCACTCTCTCTGCTTCCCCGTCTCCGAGGCTTAGTTGCTGTATTCACTGAACCCAGGAGCATTCACACTGGTGTGGGAGTGTGGACACGGTTCAGACCCAGCCAAGCGTCACCTTCAGCTCTGCTGGCTGCCTACCTCCACCTCCCCAGTGCTGCCATTAAAAGCACAGACACCCAGATTTTCACACAGGGGTTGGGAGGAACTCTGGGCTTCATGCTTGCAGAATGCGGTGGTTTGGATAAAAGGGCTCCCACAGGCCGTAAGGAGGACTATACGTCCCCGCTGGAGGGAGTGGGGCTTTGTTGGAGGATGTGTGACTGCTGCGGGTAGCCTTGGAGGTCATGTGTCTCGTCTCCTGCCTCCTGCCTCCCCACGCCCAGCAGAGATAGTCCTGAGCCTCTTGGGTGATCCATAGTGTGGCCCCTTTCGGCCCTTGGTCCACTGTCCTGCTCCTTACAAGCTGGTGTCCACGCTACCAGGCAGCTGCACTTTCCCTCAGGACTCCACGCTGTCCAGACAATGGATCTAGACATGTGCGTGCCTCTCAGTCTCTCCTTGACACCTCCTTCCCAGGAGGCCCTCCTTGCGGTCAGGCACAAAACACACCCCTTCCCTTTCAGACTTCCACACAGTACCTCTCAGGCTCTTGTTTTCCTCTTAAAGCCATTGTTCCATCATCTTTAAAACCTTCTTCTCCTTCTTCTTCTTCTTCTTCTTCTTCTTCTTCTTCTTCTTCTTCTTCTTCTTCTTCTTCTTCCTCCTCCTCCTCCTCCTCCTCCTCCTCCTCCTCCTCCTCCTCCTCCTCCTCTTCTTCTTCTTCTTCTTCTTCGATCACTGCTTGTCCTGGTTAGTTTTTGCCAACTTGACATAAACCGAGATATACCTGGGAAGAGGGAACTTCAGCTGAGAACATGCCTCCGTCAGATTTGCTTGTAAGCAAGAATGTGAAACATTTTCCTGATGAATGATTGTGTGAGGGGGACCTTGCGCAGGTGACCCTGGGTTGTAGAAAAAGGCACTGAAAAGAAAGCTCATAAACAATGTCTCTTCATGGACAGTGCTCCAGTTCCTGCTTCAACCCCCTCCTCTGATGGACTGTAACCAGCAAATTGCGACAGAAGAAAAAAAGACAATGCTGCAATCTTGCTGTAGACCAGCTCTTACCTGCTTAATGGATGAATTATATATGAACGTTCCATACTTGGCATTGAAGTAGGTTGGTCACAGGTCAGGGGAGGTAGCTCAGAAAGCGTTTACTGTGGGTTTTAGTCAGTGTCCTGTTGCCGTGAAGAGACGCTATGACCATGGCAACCGTTATGAAGAAGAGCATTTAATTTGACCTGGCTTACAGTGTCAGAGGTTTAGCTGGAAAGCAGGGTGCAGGCAGACATGGTGCTGGAGAAGGAGCTGAGAGTTCCACATCTTGATCTGCAGACAGCAGGAAGGACACCAGGACACACTGGCCAGGCCTGAGTTTCCGAGACCTCAGAGCCCATCTGCAGCGGTCACACATCCTCCAACGAAGCCACACTTGCTCCAGCAGCGACACACGTCCCGTGGGCCTCCGGGATTCATTTTATTCAAACCATCAGCACATTATGCAAGCATGAAGATCAGAGTTCAAGTCCCAGCCCCTGTGTAAAACACTAGGTGGCTGTTGTGGAACTCTGTGGGATAAGGCTGAAGTCTGACATTTCCAGATGGACTCTGGGTAGGGTCTGTGATGGTGGACTCTCTTTTCTCGGTGGGATTCTCTCTCTCCGCTGGATCTGGTAACCCCAGATCTTGTAAGGAGCATCACACAGGAGTAATCACACAGATTACAGACACAACCGTTTCCTAATAAGGAAACCTGTTTAGTAAGCACTTGGGGGTTCCTGGAGATACCAACCCTACGGTAATAGGATGTCTTGGTGTCTTGGCTTTCCACCAGTGACCTTCAGTCGTACCTGGAGATTCCCCCCCCCCATAGGATGATTAAGTACTGTGTTCTTGTGATTGGACCGTATGAGGTACTGCTGCCCTGAACGTAAATCAACTATCCCCAGCTCCTCTATCCCCAGAGAATCAAACACATTGATCCTCGAAACCCCTCCCACTGCCCAACGTTGGCATGTCCCTGATTTCACGTGACATAAAGGTGCAATGTGATGCATGCCAGCATCAGCTTTCCATCATGGCTGCCGGAGATTCGTCACTTATTCTGAAGGAAGGAGGGTGCCCCTCCTTCCTGGAGATTCACCGCTGAACTCTTTGGGTTTGGCTGCCAGCCTGGATCCTGCCCAATTGCTTTGAGCCTCTGGGGCTTGACTGTCAGTCAGTTGGCTATGTGCTGCTGGCCACAGGGAGCCCCTACCATTCACCAGCATGCCTAAGAGCCTCAGCAGCCACTGACCTGCCTTATGCCAGGCCTGCATCTTACCAGACCTGCCTTTTGGCCCACTGGGCCTGGGCTTCATCAGGCCTGTGTTTCAGCTGCAAGCCAACCAGGCATGGTTTTTTGCCCACATACTCTGCCATGCTTAGCATGACAGTTTGACAAAGGGCTGTAACACTTTGGCATTGTCATAGACTTTGGAATCACTCAGTTTCCTCTGCCACTTGCAAATTCATTTAAAAGAGCTAAATTGTAACACTCCATGGAAAACTCTTTCTGTACCCAGCCTAGCACACTGGCATTGCCTTAAAGCACTCTATCTGTTCCTGAGAGAAACAGAACCCCATCCCGGGGTTGCTATGTTCTTTGTCCAGAAGCCAACAGCTGCATCCCAGACTCCTGGAAGAAAGACAGGCTATGCTTTTAATCCCTGCACTGGAGAGGTGGAGGTAGTTAGCCAAACCCTATCTCATCACTGAGCCCAAGATCATAGAGACCATGTTTCAAAAGGTGTTTGGTCCCTAAAAAATGTTGCCCAACATGGACCTCTGACCTACACACACACACACACACACACACACACACACACACACACACGTTCAACTTTCCTTACATCCCAGTTTGGTTTGATGGTTGTACTTAGAAACTGACTTTCACTTAACGTAATTCTTTTTAGAATTTTTAATTGTTATTTTATGTGTATATGTGTGCGGAGTTCTTTGCCCACATGCATACATGTATCTACAGAGGTCAGAAGGGAACATCCGGTTCCTTGGACTGGAGGTATAGATGACTGTGAGCCTCCATGTGGGTGCTAGAACCAAACCCAGGGCCTCTGCAAAAGCAATAAGTGTTCTTACCTGTTGAACTATCTTTTTCTCCAGCCTCCATTTAGTGTTATTCTGTACCAAAAAGAATTTTAAAAGGCAGAAGTTATAAAAGAGAAATGCCAAAGTAGCCCCAAGTCCAAACACAATCTGTTGTTTGTAATGTCTGCTTACCTATCTCTACACCAGCATCTTGGCCATTTTTTTTTTTTGTATGTCACTTCTCATTCTCTCAACCACACACACACCTAAACTGCCTTGGGTTTGTTGCAGTGGCCAGTTCATTGTAAGTTTATACGGCTTCTAACTGTCAGAGCTTATTTTCTATGGGTCTAATTGCAATAAATATGGGCAGAAATTAATGAATAAAAGCCTTTCTCTGTTGTCTCTTGACAGACAAATCTGAGACCCATCTCATAAATTCCTGGGGGTGGGGAGAGTGTCAGTTGTTTCTAGTGTCAGGTAGTAAGTGATTAATGATCTGTATGAGGTCAGGATAAGGTGCTGGTGGAAGGCAAAACAGTGGGTCACATGGCAGCTGTGGCGCATGGTGTGTTATTACCAGATAGTCGCTGGACAGCCAGTTATAAACTCAAGACGATGGAAGTCTAAAGGTCTCTGTGGAAAACATCTGAGGAGACCTTTGCATCTGCAGTGCAAAGAGCAGAATGTGTTGAAAGTTAGACCTATGATCTAATTGTGAGATTGGCCAAACCACACAGAACGTTGAATGCACAGGTTATACAGGTATCCCTCACCAAATTCAGAGTACTGATAAGGAAATCCTAGGACCTAAGTCTAAAGCCCCTACTACCGACCCTGACTCTTTTAAGCTCCCATTTACTAGAGTGTAACAGCCTCTTGATGCCTGACCTTGCAAAGACCTTACCTAGGGCAAGTGACTGGCAAAGGGACACTTTCATTTCCTTTTTAAGATTAACCTCAAAACCTTTCTGTTCCCTCTGGATGCTATTTATGGCTAGATCTCAGCCTTACTCAAACATGGAATGCAGTCTATGCAGCATGAGAAAATAGCTTATTCAACCAAATTTTTGAAAAATATGGAAACTGGAGAAACGGGGCTGAGGGCACTTGTGATGAAGTTGGACTTAGTTAGTAGAACCTTAGGAGAGGCAATTTTATTGGAATAAAGGCATTTATGTCTGACATTCAGTTGCTGGTAATACATAGAGCCAGCCCTCACAGTACCAGGACAGGATTTGAAGTTTTCGATGGCAAACTTTAGTAATTGAGGTAGAGATGCCAAAACGGCCTTTCAATGGCACTAAGAAAGAAGCTGGAGATGTGAATCCCTGTGGATCTGGAATTTCTGTTGATAAAGGGCTTGCTAGGATTCTAAGTGTGGAGCCATGTGAATGCAGACACAATGGTGGTCAGTGGGGCCACATCTGCAGGCAGGTAAATCTTGGTGTTCTGGAAGTCAGCTATGTGGATAGCTGAGCAGGGGTGACATGGATTGTGTGATAAGAAACTGCAATGGAATTTCACAGTCTTTCACAATGTCTCTGCTCTGAGTTGGTTCACATACTGTGATGCCTCTTCTTGGCTATCAAGTTGACTACAGCTGAAATTACCTAAACCTAAGCATCTGGGTACACCTGTGAGGGATTTTTTTTCTTAATTGGATCATTTGATCCAATAAGACCCACCTCAAATCTAGAACACACATTCTTGTGTCATCGTATATAAAAGACATGGAAGAAGGAAACTTTCTCTCTTTGCCTGCTTGGCCTCACTCTCACGGGCAAGTCCATTCCTTCACTGGTGCTAAAGCCCACTTCTTCATAATTCTGACATACACTGAAGACCAGCTGAGACATGCAGCCGCATGGTCTGAACAACTACTGGCTTCTCGGAGTTTCTGTCTGGAGACTAGCACTGTTAGAATATTTGGACCACAGCCTACAAGCCACTCTAATAAATCCCATATGTGTTCATTATATGTTATTATATGTTCATGTTATTGAATACATATCTAGTGCATGAGTGCACTGTGCACACACAAACACACTCATATTCATTCTGCCAGTCATGCTTTAGACAATCTTGACTAATATGAGACTCAAGCATCAATAATTGAAGATAGAACAAACATTGTTGTGCTAAGTCATTGCACCATCACCACAAGTGCGTTCTATTGATGGTCCCCTACTCACACCCCAGAGAAATCTTTACCAGTGTAACATGCACTGAGGAGAGGGAATTGCTCAGTCTCTTCAGTGACTGCTGGGTATAAGAACGAGGTTGATACTGACACCAGAGATGTAGAGGGCCCCTCTGTTCTCCAGCTGAGAGGGTGAGTGAGTTCCCGGATCAGGCTGACCTGTCACATGTACAGTACACATGGATCTACTTTCATGAGCCTTCAAGTGTGGTTGGGATGGCTACTCTCGGCAGCTGGCAGACACCTCACATTGGTGGGAGGACAACGTGACATCTCTCACCCTAAAATCATCTCAGGAGGAATTCCAATGGCTGCAGCTACCACTGAAGACTTAAAGAGAACCAATGTGTAGCAAGCCTGAGGGTTCATCCCTAGCACTTCAAAATGATATATACATATATATAATTATATCTATATAATATATATTATATGTATATAATATATACATACATATAATGTATATAATATATGTTATATGTATATATATTATATGTATATAATATACATAAGTACATTGATAAATGTAGTAAAATAAATGCACAGCCACACAAAAAATTGTTACATTTATAGTTAGTGGCCCCCATCATTTTCCATTGCACCCATCTCTTTGAACCATGTAAAAATGGATGGACCATTGTGGATGACAGTTAGCTCTTACAAGCGCTGTCCAAGGACCAGAGCACTACCATAAGCAACTATATGGTGGAGAGATGGGAGAGAAAGAGAAGCAGAGAGGTTTATGCACTATGAAGAGAGGCGGAACTGGTGATGTGACAAGGAGGAAGAGATGTGACTAACCTGTGCTGCCCCCTTAGGTCCTGCTGGTGTTCAGGTTGTGCTGCCAATGAAAGCCATGCCTGAGTCCATGGCCCTGCTGCAGCAGGGGTCTGGCAACGTCGGTGGCCCCTGCTACTCTCAAAAGCCAGGCAGTCAGCTGTGGTCTGGCCTGCCACTTGGGGCCACGTTGATGTCAGAGGGCTGATCTGAGCTGGTCCCACTCCTTACTGGCTGTGGCCAGGGAGCTGTCCCTGTCCCTCTCCTGAGCAGTCAGGAGAGCCAGCCCCAAGGGCAGGAGAGCAGGAGCTGGCTCCACCTCTCACCTGGGCAGTGTGTGAGAGCCGGCCCCAGTGGCTTGATTGCAGGAGAGCTGGCAGGCCGACCAATTCAGCCCGGCCCAGATCCAGGGCTTTGAGTTGGCCCATCCCAACATCACCCCATCGATGAACTGCTGGAGTGTGGGAATGGGCCAGTCCTACAGATCCAAAGCTGCAGGGTCTCCATGACACAGGGCAACAACAGGACGTACAAGGGGAGTCCCGGTGAGGACGCAGTGCTGATGGTGCAGCAGAAGCCAGAGGCCTCGAACCAGGCCAATGACTCATCGCCAGGAACATCTGCAAGGGAAGATGTGGGGACAAAAGCGTGTGCTGTGGGACACACTGTGACACACTATAGCTCCCAGGATGAGATTGCTTCTTGTTTTTGTTTTTTGTTTTTCTTTTGGGGGAAAGTTGTAAGGGTGGAGGGTGGATGTGGAGGAACAGGGAGATGAGAGGGATTGGGGTGTATGGTGTGAAATTCACAAAGAATCAATAAAAATATTTTTTTAAATGCCCAAGTTGAACTTATGTGTTCACTCTAGGTTTAAAACATCCTCAATCCCTTGGTGTATAGGTCTTTCACTGGAAAAGTTGTGACCTTTTTCATCATCTCCAGTAAGGGAGATCAGAACCAAAGAAAGAAACAAGAAAGAAAAAGGAAAAAGGAGAGAGAGAAAGAGAAGAGAGAGAGAAGGAATAGAGAAAGGAGGCTGGCTAGCTAGCTAGACAGTAGATGGACTAGAACCAGAGCCATGTTAACTCGGGCTGTGTGACACAGCTTGACAGCCCATGGCATAGATCCCACAGACGACCCCACAATGGGCTCCTCCTGCCGGACTCAGGGAGCAGTGACACTGTTCTAAATGCTTGCTGTGGTGTTTCGTGTAAGATGATGGGCAGGCTGAAGTGCTTTGGTGTGAGGAAGGGATACTGGTGGACCAGTGAGAAAGCTACTTCCCATGCTCCAGCAGTAGTCTCTGCTCTGGGGTGCCCCATTCCTCCAGTCACTGAAGGTCTTGGAAGGCAGCGAGTCTCAGCAGCAGCTCCACATTGTATTGCAAGTGACCTTCAACCTTTGAGGACTTGGAGCTCGCAAACTGGAGGCTACTGAAGATTCTGGGGTACAGTGGGGAGGAGCTGTTTACAGCATGCCTAGAACACAGCATCTCACCTCACCAGAGCTAATCATCCCACATCCCTGCCTCTCTGCCCCTACCAGGCCCCACCATTGTAGCCCTGCCTCCAAGTATTGATACTGAGATCTTTCTTCTTTCTTTCTTTCTTTCTTTCTTTCTTTCTTTCTTTCTTTCTTTCTTTCTTTCTTTCTTTCTCTTTCTTTCTTTCTCTATTTCTTTTTTTCTTTCTCTATTTCTTTCTTTTCTTGTCTAACTATATGTCTGGCATAGACCTATATCACTCTGTAACCTACAGTGGTCTTATACTCATGATTCCCCTGCCTCAGCTTCCCAGGGGCTGGGATCACCGGCTTGGTCACCATATCCACCATTGGTCTGTCTTCTGAGTAGAGCCATCAATGGACTATGAACTTAGTCCCTGTCTACAGGATAAACCTGGTGGGGACCCAGTTGACCTGGTGCCTCTGATCTGGTTCTGAAGACTGTTTGGTCTCCAACCCCCAAAACTCCAGTGCCACTGACAATGATCTAGATGACAATCTGGAAGCAGGTTTCTGTTTGCCAAAAAACAAAAACAAAAACATTACTTCCCTTATCTGCCTCGGCTCTAACTGCTGGGAAGGACAGACAAACCTCCAGCAGATTGATGTAGTAGGGTCTGCAGCACAAGGCACGGAGGGTTCCAAAGACATCCAAAATGACATTACTTAGAGGGAGTCCTCATGTCCTTGGATGCTTCAGGCAGGAGCATAGCCAAACCTCTCGCACCCAGGAGGTTCAAGAAGAACTTTCTGAACAGATTATGAGCTGCCTCAAACCTGAGCTATCCTGGCACAGCTGCCCCTTGTGGAATTGATGGTCATACAGTAAAAGCAGGTGCCGATCTCACAGAAGGAAGCTGAGCAAAAGCTGCTACCGGGTGAGTTCTGTGCCAAAGATGGGGGAGGGGGTAATCCATCGGACCCAGCGTCCGGGCAGCTCCATCTAACCTTGTTGAGAGTGGGTCTCAAGTCAAAGGATGGTGAGCTTAGAGAGAGCAACCATGACTTCCTGTTCTCCCACGGAGAACCGGCTCTTGACTTAGTGTTCGTTTCTACTTTGGATGATTAGCGTTTTTGTCAGAGTTCTGGGTAAGCACATCAGGCCAGGCAGGCTGAAGGAAGGGAAGGTGGACTGAAGTTTGGAAAGTGCTTTCTCACTCCTTGCTCTCCTGGGCATTAGCCCAACTGGAGAGGCGACACATAGGGCCTCAGTCAAAGCCTGGGACAGGTGGAGGTGCGTGGCATTTCTTTAATGTATTGGTGGGGCAGCTGCCAAATGTCCTGATAGTGCGGACGGGAAAGTCTATACTGCACACCATCTTTCTTACTGTGTCGTTCCAAGAACTATTTATCCCATGAGAACCACAGTGAGCTTGGCATCTTCATCCCCAACACTGTGACAGCATGCAGATGTTCCGGGAATTCCTCCTCCTAGCTAGAAGAGGATGGTAGGGGAGACGGAGACTCTAGGATCTCACTGAAGTCAGTCTGTGCTTATGGGTGCCAGGTCAGGATGCTTTGCACACTCAGCGGTACTGGGAAGTCATGCCCTTCCCTGGAGCAGGAGAGGAAACAGAGCTGTGGCTTGCCTGGCAGTTCTCTGTATAGCTCCAGAGTCTCAAGTTTTTGCTAGTGGCTGAGAGCATGAAGTCAGGATGGGGATGGGTGTCTGCCCTTAGGGTCCACAGCGTTGCTTGTATAAGTGTCCTGTCCCTAGAAACTGGGATCGCAAAGTGGCTAATTATCAGTCCACCAGAAATAAACGTGACTTCCCCACTGGTCAAACATGCTTTAATAAGGACACCTTCTTCTTCTCATCCTCCTCCTTCTTCTCCTCCTTCTTCCTCCTCCTTCTCCTCCTCCTCTTCCTCCTTCTCCTCCTCCTTCGTCCTGTTCCTTCTTCCTCTTCTTCTTCCTCCTGTTCCTTCTTCCTCTTCGTCGTCGTCGTCGTCCTCCTCCTGCCCCTCCTGCCCCTCCTTCCTCTTTCTCTTCTTATTTTGTCCCTGAGGCCTCTAGAAGATCAACAAGAGGCAGCAGTTTGAGCAGGATTTCATGGCTGAAGAACCACTGACTCAAAGGCAGTTCTTGGCTCCTGATTTCCTTCCTGTTCCTGATCCATGCTGCTGCTGCTGCTGCTGCTGCTGTGGACATCGGGGAGGAGATGGGTACTTGTAACAGAGACTGAGCATGCAAAAGATGTAGGGAGAAACATAGGCTCTGGCGGCAAGGGACCTAAGACACCACAGTGAAGGAGTTCCTTTCAGCAAGGCATGAAGACTCCATGAACAAGCCAGCTCAGGGTGGCCACTAATCAAACTCACTCATATGACATCCTGATTATATCCCTCAGCCCCTTTGGGGAAGGGGCCAGCCTGAGGGCCACTGGGGCCTGGAGGGAAAAGTGACTAAAGACCTTTAAATAATTCTATAAACGCACTTTTTTTTTTTTCCTCTGAACCTGAGAATATTTTAGAAGTGTTCAACAGAGGTCAATGTACCCTTGTTTAAAATGTCTAATTCACAACTAACTCACTGTAATCACTTGTCCAAAAAGAGGGTTTTATTTGAAGCCTGAACATAAAAAGCTCTTCATTAAACATTTGATTATGCTCCAAAGCAGTCTGTTTCAGAGTTCTGAGTTCTCAAGAGGAGCATAGCCCATCCTCACGCTACAGCATGCCAAGCCATTCTACAGGCAGTCGGAGAAAGCTGCGACACCCATTCGTCTAATGCAGTGCTTTTTGTGTGCCAGGGGGCAAGCATTTTGGTTTAAATAACTATCTCTTTTTCTGAAATGTGGAGCAATCAAATGGAAACTTTCAACAAGGCTCACTCTAATTTCGTAAGTACAGACATTTAAACAATCTCAAGGGGAAACTTTTTGTTTTGTTTTGCTTTTACATTGCATTTAGAAATGATTACATTTTAACTTTGCTGTATGTGTTGGGGGGCACGTGCACACCATGGCATGAGTGTGGGGGTCAGAGGGTAACTTGCAGGTTGTGTTTCCAGCAAGTGGGTTCTAGGAAAGGAACTCAGGTCATCAAGCACCTTTATCTGTTGGGTCATCTCACTGGCTCCAAATTGCTTTTTAAGTAAGAAGAGTGTGCTGTTTAGACGGGTTGGGCAATGGGCTTGGTGGCAAGTGAACAGCAGGCTTCCTGGCTCTTTTCTTAGGTGTGCAGCTCTAAGGCTGGAGGGAGGGGCTGGGCTCTCATGCCTTGCAAAGCAGGCTGTGAATACAGAGGCTGGAATGTGCTGCCACAATGAAGCTCCTGTAGTCAGAGGCTTTGCTTGGTTGGTTGGTTGGGTCTGGTTTTTTTGAGACAGGGTTTTCCTGTGTATCCTCGGCTATCCTGGACTCACTTTGTAGACCAGGCTGGCCTCGAATTCACAGAGACCTGCCTGCCTCTGCCTCCCCGAATGCTGGGATTACAGGCGTTCGCCACTGAGCCCGGCTACTTCAGAAGCAAGTGAACAATAGCTCTCTTCCTCCTTTGCACAACTTCCTGTGCTGTCCTCCCCAAAGTATGAGCTAAACGAGGGTGCCCTCTGCCTGCCCCCTTGGTCTGTTGGGAGCCCTGCAATCTCTCGGGAACCATGTAGCCTCCAAAGCCCTCTCAGGACAAAGTGGCAATGGCTGTCCCCATTTCTAAGCCAGGTGATGTGCCGATTTTCTGCTTAGGGACCAGAAAGCCTTCTCTGGTTAAAGAACAACCCCATCTGAAGCCTAGTGAAACCGACCCCTCATGACGGTGACTTTAGTGAACCTGTGAGAGCACCTAGTTATACTCTCCTCCTTCATCCACCATTTATTTGGCACCTGTATGATGTATGGTCCTCTTTCTTCCCTCTATCCTTGCCTTTTCTTTCCTCTATACTACAACACTATCCCTGAGGAGATTCAAAGAAACATCTGTTCACCCCAGAAAGAGAACTTACAATAGACCAAGGTAATGATACCACTGAAGTCTAACCTGGTAAACCAATGAGTCTATTTGGCATTACTTACATGAGTAAAGGAGGAAGGTTACTTATAAAAACAGGAATGACCCCAAGGAAGCTGAATCACCAGAAGCCAGCATGGGTGATGGCTCAGCAGAGCTGCAACTCCAGAGCTCTTCACAAGACTTGCAGGTAGCTCAGCTGGTTTTAGTCTCCTCAGTTGTCCTTATTTCTTTTGGGGAAAGGGGCCTTGGGTATCTGGTCACTTTCAGGAATTTCCTGGGTCTTATGAATTGTTTATTTCCCAAGTGTTAACAAACCTCTCGGTTTAACAGTTCCCGAGTCTATGAGCTTCCCTTCAGGATGGAATGCTTCAGCTCAGAGGAAACCTCCACAACACCCATTCTTCGTCCTGCCCTCCCTCCATCCTTTCCTTTCTTCCTCATTCTCTTTTTCCTTTTCTTCTTTCCTTCCTTCCCCTATTTCTTTCTCCCCCTTCCCTCCTTTTCTCCCTCTCCTTCTCCTCCCCCCTCCCTTCCTTTCTTCTTCTTTTATCCTTCCCTTCCTCCTTCCTTTTTGTCCTTTGTTGGTATTTGCTCATATTCTTTTGAATAAATGCGCAGCTCCTAATTGTGGAAGTCGTTCTTCTGCATCCTCTGGATACTGGTTGGATTTTCTTCTCAGAATCCACAGAACTTGCTGTCCTGAGAGACACATTAACCAGGCACTGCTCTTACCTTAGAAAGTTTGAAGTCTCTTTTTTCAAGACCAGAGTTAAAAAGAGATTTATCTCCACAGCCTATCAAGAGCAGTTTCCAGCCTCCCTTAGAGAGCACAAGGAATTCTGATGTGACTGATGAAGGTTCATGCCCAGCTTCTGGGCGAAGACTTAATAGAACACATTACAAGTGTGCTACAGATGATCACTCAACAACTCCACACACGGAAGCATCACATCAGACAGGAACCAGAAACGTGCTCAGAGGTCAAGGGCAATGACATTGGCGGTGGAGTTGGTAATATTAAAATGAACTAACAGACTGGCAGACAGGCAGACAGAAATGGCACATTCTTAGACCAACTTCCTCTGCACAAATAAAATCATGTTTTTACCATGTTCTTCCTGACATAGAAGCCTGGCTAGAAGAATGCAGAGACCCAAGGAACAGGGGCAACCTGCTTCTCTTCCCGCACCCAGAGGTGATTTCGGGCCATTCACACCTTTTCCTTTCATCCTCCAACGATGGTGGCTTGTTTATTTATTTGTGCACTGTTGGAGCTTAAACCTGGAGCCTCAGTACATGCATGGCAACTGCTCTGTGGCTGAGCCACTTTCCCAGGCCTGAGCACATTTTAAAATTTTTAATTACTTTTTTTCAGGGCAACACACGGAGCCATAGATTTCACTGTGGCATTGTGCTTTGCTTTGACTTGTCCTCCTACAGATTTCCTTTAAATACTGAAGAAAAAACAAAACAAAACAAACAACAACAACAAAACCAAAGCTGCTGGGGGCAGTTCTGAGATGAAGCACATGATTTGAGCTCAGTGTGGACAAGGCCCTGAACTTGATCCCCAGCACTATATGGAAATAAATATATCTAGAGAAATCACTTCTTCACAAAGAAAATTTACCTCACTCAGGATGATCTTTTCTAGTTCCACCTATTTGCCTGAAAATTTTGTGATTTCCTTGTTTTTAATTGCTGAGTAGTATTCCATTGTGTAGATGTACCACAATTTCTGTATTCATTCTTCCCTTGAGGGGCATCTGAGTTGTTTCCAGTTTCTGGCTATTACAAATAAAGCTGCTATGAAAATAGTTGAGCAAGTGTCCTTGTTATATACTTGAGCATCTTTTGGGTATATGCCCAGGAGTGGTATAGCTAGGTCTTGAGGTAGCACTATTCCCAGTTTTCTGAAAAAGCATCAGATTGATTTCCAAAGTGGTTGTACAAGTTTGTGCTCTCATCAGCAATGGAGGAGGGTTCCCCTTTCTCCACATCCTCTCCAGCATGTGTTGTCAATTGAGTTTTTGATCTTAGCAATTCTGACAGGTTTAAGATGGAATCTCAGAATTGGTTTGATTTGCATTTCCCTGATGACTAAGGATGTTGAGCATTTCTTTAAGTGTTTCTCTGCCATTCGATATTCCTCTGTTGAGAATGCTCTGTTTAGCTCTACCCCGCTTTTAAAATTGAATTATTTGGTTTGTTGGTGTTTTAGTTCTTGATTTCTTTACATATATTTGAATATTAGCTCTCTATCAGATGTAGTACTGATGAAGATCTTTTCCCAATCTATAGACTGCTGTTTCATTCTGTTGATAGTGACCCTTGCTTTACAGAAACGTCTTCAGTTTCAAGAAGTCCCATTTATCAATTGTAAATCTTAGAGCCTGAGATGTTGGTGTCAGGAAGTTGTCTCCTGTGCCAATGAGTTCATGGTATGTGCTCACTTATAAGATGATTTTAGTCATATAGCACAGGCTAAACATATTACAGTGCACAGACTCCAAGAAGATAAGTAACAAGGAGGACCCAAGGGAGGACACATAAATCTCACTCAGAAGGAGAAATAGAATAGAGGTAGTGGCTGAAGAGGAGAAACAAGGCAGAAGAGGGAGCTCAGAGAGAAGTAAGGGTGGAGACCAGACCTGGGAGAGCAGGGGTGGGAGGGCAGAAGGCCTGCTGAGAAAAGAGAGATGGTGGCTGGGGCATCGCTGCGACAAGCTACAGACCTAAGTCAGAATAGGCCTCTGGGAGGATATGAGGGGGACTCCAGCTAAGACTCTTAGTAGCAGGGTCACAGAGACGGAAGAGGACAGCCTTTATCTACAAAAGACTCCTAGTGGACAGAGGAGGTCACCAACCTACCCACAAACCCCTCAATTCAAACCCCACCTACCAGAGCTGCAGGGACAAAGGCAGAACAGGTAGAGTGGAGACGGAGAGAATGCCCAACCAATGCGGGGCCCGACCTTAAGGCCCACCCGTGAAAGAAAGCCAGCCTCTATCACTATTAATAATGCTCTGCTAAACTTGGAGACAGGCGCCTGCCAGAGCTGTTCTCCTAGAGCCTCCACCCAGCAACGGTTCAAAGCAGACCCTGAGACTCGCAGCCAAACATTGGAAGGAGTCCACTGGAAAAGGCGGTGGAGGATAAATGGACCTAGAGGTGACAAAACTCCACAAGCAGACCATCAGTGCCAACTAACCAGGGCCCAGCGAGGCCTGTGGCGACTGAAGCTCCCACCAAGGACAATGCATGGACTGGACCTAGGTCCTCTACTTATAAGTAGCTGCTGGGCATCTTAGGCTTCACGTGGGTCTCCTAGTTAGTGGAGTGGGGATATCTCTGACATGGACTATGTTGCCTGCTTTTTGATCACTTCTCCCTGATGGGACTGCCCTACCAGGCCACAGGGGAGGAAGGTGAACTCAGTCCTCATGTGAATAGTTGAGCTGGGGTGTCTGGGTGTGGGGCTCCCCTATTCTGAGGAATAGAGGAGGGGGGATGCAGGAGGAGGGTGGGACTGGGGGAAGAGAAGGGAGGGACCCATCACTGAGATCTAAAGTGAATTAATTAATTAAAAAATAAAGAAGAAACTCCAAAAGTAATTAGAAAGAAAGAAAGAAAGAAAGAAAGAAAGAAAGAAGGAAGGAAGGAAGGAAGGAAGGAAGGAAGGAAGGAAGGAAAATTCACTCTTTTAGAGTGAATGTGCCAGGGCAAACACAGAAAGGGACCAGGGTGAGAGTGGGCAGAGCCTTCCTATGCACTCCAGTGCTCCTAGTGTGGACAGCAGAGACATTTTACAAGTCACAGTCTGGATGTACTGACCAGAGAGAATGCAAGTAAGTAACTACCTGTCCCTAGAGGCTGGATGGCATGGGTTTAAGATGGCATCTGTTGAATACTGAGTGTTCCCTGAGATGTTTAGGGGCTGTTCACGAAGGAAATAGACCAGCCTACTTCAAAGACTTCAAACCACGTCCTCCAGACCGGACAGGTGACGATCTGAGATGTCTCGGAGACCCAAGGCTCAGAGGTGCCCTCTCACTTACCCGAGGCCCACAAACGGGCCAGGGTCATAGGTTGGCCATGGCTCACTTGTACTGGAGTCCTAGCCTTCAGGTCCTCAAAACATGACCTTATTTGGAAACTGTCCTTACAGACATATGAGCTAAGTTGAGGTCATCGGGATGGACCTAATCCAAAAGACTGGCTGGATGTAAGTGAGTTGTGTCAGACGCGGGGACTGCAGGGAGGGGCTTGCTTCTCCTGGTTACACAGCGCTGGAGGCGGGTCCTGAGACCCTTCTGACTGAGCATGGGCCTGCTGACTGCAGAACTGCTGGGGGGGCTGCACACCGTGAGATTAAAGGACCTGTGATGGTCAGGAGAGGTGAGACAGCCTGTGATGCCAGCATTCAGGAGAGCGAGACAAGAAGGCTGTGAATTCAAGCCAGCCCTTGCCATATCCTGAGCTTTTATCTCAAAAAGTCAAAATGATCCATCTCACCCCGGTGTCCTACATGGACAGTTTTTATTGACGGGCAGATGGTGAGTTTGGGGCCAGCACCTTTACCCCAAACAGTTGGCCTGTCTTCCTGCATTCCTCCTCCTGGCCCAGAGGTATGAGAAAGGAACTTGGGTCCTGAACTCTTAACTCACTCCAGATGCTGTACGGAGTCCTCTGAGAACTTAGGACAAAACACAGAGCAAGAAGGTACCGTGGGACTTGGGAAAGCTGCCCTTCCCTGTGTGAGTCAGGACGTATCTCCAGGAGAAGATGCAGCAGTCACACAGCAAGAGAGGGGACTTTCCCCTTTCACAGAGAGGAAGAAAAGTCCAAACGAGCAAGAGGTGGGCACCATCAATAAAAGTCTCCCATCCCCGGCCGGCCTGTGATACAGGCTGTTCCGTGTTTACAGCTACCCTCTAAGCAACTGCGGACTTAGAAGGTCCAGATTGTTTGTCCAGATGCTAATTGTTATGGTTTATGTACGCACACCTGCACACCAGAAGAGGGCATCAGGTTCTATTATAAGTACTTGTGAGTCACCACGTGGTTGCTGGGAATTGAACTCAGGTCCTCTGGAAGAGCAGCCAGGGCTCCTAACCGCTGAGCCACCTCTCCAGCCCCGAGTCCAGAGGGGTGTGTATAGGACTAGCAATGCTGTGGGCTGTCCCAATGTGATCTGGCTCCCACCCACCAGCCATCTCTCACAGATGGGACCCCCTACCCTCCACGAGCTTGGGGTAACCTGGAAAACTGCCTCTCGAGGCTCGGTAGGCCTCCCCATGCTTCAGAAGCCCCTGGGCCTTTGAAAGGGAGCATTTCCACAGAACAGCTTTAAACGCAAACAAAAGAGTCTCCTGGAAGTCAGTGCCTGCAGCTGCGTGGGGGGAAAAAAGAAAAACCTTAAAGCCCTAAGTACATTTTGTACATACTTTGTGGTTTTATAGTCACTTTAATCTATTTCTTTCCCCCAAAGATCCAGGCAATGTCTGGGCCAACACACAGTTGTACTTCTAAGCAAGACACTTGTAAACCTGGCTCTGGACCTCATCCATCGCAGCTCTGTGACACGTCCGAGGCCAAAGGGTGACATGACAGATTGAACCGGATCCAAGGAAGCACCGCTGTGCTTTGTGTCAAAGGGCTGCTTTGTTGAAGTCCTGCGACTCTAGAAGTCTGGCCAGCTGGAGTTGGGCACTCCCCAGTCTCCGCATTCCAGCTGACACAGCTCCTTCTGAAGGGCCTGGAGACTGGCGTCCTGCCGTCCAGCTTTTTGCCTGCAGGGGCTGCGTGGTCCCAGGCTCAGGCGGGGCTGCTGAGAGCAGTGTTGATGCGGCTGGGAAAGGACAGGACAATCAGACAATTCCGGGACCCGCGAGCCCATTCCTAAGTGCCCCCTGCTCCTAATGAACTGTTTCTAGTTCCCAGTCAGCCCTCATCCCCCGTCCAGTTCTTCCCTTTAGTACAGAAGAACCTGGGAATCTCAGGAGGCGCCCTCTGGACTCTGACGCACTCCACCGGCCATCAGCACTAGAACGCGACCTTCTTAGGCCTTGGAGCTGCAAGGGGGCAGAAGTACAAACCAGGAAGTACTGGTAGGTGAGGGTGGAAACCACACCACAGCGGCTGGGAAACGAGGGAGGGCCAAGGTGGCAGGACAGCCTGGGTTCCTGAAGTTATACATCCCTCAACGAATCCCGAGTCCCTGGTGAGAAGGCACCTTCTCTCCAGTTCTCTCCCAGCCCCCTGGTGACATCAGGGCTCCATGTCAGGATCGTGTGTCCCTAACACACTTTCCCCGTCTGTGTGACCAGCCGAGCACAGGGCCCCCGGGGCAAATTTCACCAGACAACATGGTGTTGGGACGGTGCAAGGCTGTGCAGGGACACAGGCTTGTGTCACGCTTGTTCGGTTTTTCAGTGCTAACGATGGACCCGAGGGCCTCCCGCATGCAAGGCTCACGCACCAGTGTTGCGGGCCCTTCCCTGCTTTTTATTGAAATCGAATCGACACGCACAAAACCATGTCTGTGCTGCACGTAGCCTTTGACAACCTGGGACCCACTCGAGCCCGGAACCTGCACAGCCAAGGCGACATGCACCCACCGTGCCCTGTAGACTCCCCTGCCTTTCCTTAGTTTTATGAAATTCTGTGAGAATTTCACATATTCTTGAAGCATATGTGAAATGATTTCTATCGCCCATGATTTCTATCTATAAGCCCACGGACAGAGCAGTCACCTCACACAGCTCCTGTGGTATGAGCCTTGGAAATCCACTCTTAAAAGTTTCTAATATGCAATTTGGTAACTGACTGTAAGCCTACGGCCTCCGTGCTTGCCTGGGCTCCTGTTTATTGTTCAGGATTTTAAAGGTTTTGGTAACAAGAGCCTTTAACACGAGAGTTAACGTGATGAGTCACGTACACAGCATACTGAGTGGAGGAATATGGCTGCGCAGCGGCCCACTGGCACTGACCCAACCGGCACCTTCACTGCATGTGTGCGCACTGCGTAGCTATGTCCACATGCGTGTCGAGGCACATGTGTGCATGAACGCAGAGGCCGGAAGCTGCCACCAGGTATCTTCTGGTGTCTTCCTGATTGGCCACCAGGTTCACCTCACTTGAACCCAGGTCACTAATTCAGCTGACCCAGCTCTCCAGCTCACTTCAGGGATCTCCTGTCTCTGCCTCCCGGCGTTCTGGGATTCCTGTGGGCTGCCGCACATACCGAATAATTACACAGGTGCTGGGACCCAAACTCGTGTTCTCAGGCTCACGCAGCAAGCATTTTACCCAGCCCCAATCTTGCACTTTTTGTAGTCTGACAATTGGATGACTTTTCCCATTTCGTGTATTAATAGGACATTTCCTTATAAACCAGCAGACCTAAGTAAAATTCAAGTCAATTTAAAGACAAAAGCTTGCATGTTTAATAAGATGCTGGTGACCACGACTCTGAGCAATCATTACAGTTATGCATGTTGTCAGGAGGAACAGTACAAGGACAGTGGCAGGACGAGGTGTCTGGTCAAAGTCCTCCAGCAGGAGGGGGCTGGGGCTGGGGTGACTGGGCTGAGGCCTCTCTAACTTTCCTGGCCCTCACAGCTTGTCATGAGAACGGCAGACTTCCCAGGCCAAGCGGCCAGCTGTCTTGAACCCTCATTCAAAGCCACTGACGTGACTCATACCAGTTGTTGGGGTGTGGGCAGCTGGTATTGACCGTTGGACAGCATCAGCCAAAATGAGGTAACACAATGCTGGCCCCGGCCCCTTGGTGCCAGTCAGCGTGGCAAGCTTGTGGCTGGGCCCCTGTCGACTGTGGCTTCGCGTGGATGTCCTGTGTTGTGTGCAACAGATGAAGCTGCTGTGTCAGTGCGTACTCAGAAGCCCCCGGCTCTGACTTAGGAGACTTTCACATCACAACAGCAGAAGAATTGAGACAGTGACATGCAGACACGGGGTGAGGTATGGCAGTCTTCTGGGACTTTCTGCTCCTCTGCAGAAAATACAATGAGCCCAGGAGACTTACACTCTTTTGCACTCAGCCTCTGGATCAGAGCAGCTGCAGTGTCTGATGCTCCCAGGACAAGCTGTGAGCCCTTCATTCTTTCCAGGTCTTCAGCCAGAAAACTCAGAGCAATGGTGGCCTCGGCAAAGCTGCTGTGCTCCACCCGAGATCTCTGCAGGACGCATCAGGCTCACGGAGCTCACTTGGGTTAGGCCTTCGACGTGGCAAGAGTTACCTACGGCCACCAAGGCTATGCCCTTGCTGGACTGTGCCCTGTTCCTCTTTCCCACTGTCCTCAGGGTTCTGCTTTCTTCCCTTTCTACTTTTGGCCTGAGGTCTGAGAGCAGGTCTCCCAGGGACCTGTGGAATGTGAACCCTGGCCAGCATTCACTGCCTGTGGAGTGTTTTCCAAGCATGCTCCCAGGGAGTCCTGACCGGGGCCCAATCCCCTGCGGTCCCCTTCAGCACTGCCAGCTCTGAGAGGGCCAGGGCCCCACAACACCCACACTGACCGCCTCAGAGGACACGTGGATGCTATGCAGTCAGAACTTCTGAGAACTTTCCTTGTGTGCAGATAATTGTGTGTGACCTACACTGCATGGAGTAAAGCCAAGGAGTGGGGAAGAAGGCCCGGGCAGGACATGAGGCACCTCAGGGCCCCTGGCTTGACCTGCCTTGGTCCCCACAACACTTGTTAAACAGACAGATTACACTGCCCCAAGGAGCCCATGTCACAGAAAGGCTTGGGCTTCTAGCGTAGGCTTGCCCTGATTTCTATCTAATTTATGCATCAGGGAAGCAATCCCCCTTCCTCAATAAATCCAAAGTCACCTTGCACTGCGCCCATCTCTGGAACACCAGTAGCCCATTGCCAACAAAGATCAAGTGAAGGACAAACGGTTGACATGGAAAGATGTCATGTGGACACAGTGCGGTCGTGCCGGGGAAGCAAAGAGGTATGTTCTGAGAAATGCGTTGTCGGTGGATTTCATCACACAAACACCCTGGAGCTGCTCCACTGACCCGGATGCTCTGGCTCCCTCACTTCACCTAGTCTCCCCATTCAAGAAAGAAATGAGGCAGTCCTGCCGTGTGTGTTTCCTGGGGAGGTGTGAACAAACACCAGTTCACCCCAGACTGGTCATTGATGAGACTGAAACAACAACTTGTTTTACTGATCTAACACCAGCTCATTTTACTGGAGTTACTTACGGTAGCAGGGGAAACCTTTACTTACAGAAGCATGGGCGACATCATAGAAAATCTGACCCTAGTATGAGTGACAAATCAAAATGTGTCACTGGCATTCCCTGCTCATGCTGCCAGAAGCTCCACCGAAGAACACCCCCTGTCCCCCAGTGATCGCTTACTGTCTATGTAACTTTGGGGAGGGGCCTGGTGAATCCTGTAATTTCCTGTAAGTTTCATGGGCTTCCTCAACCTTGGAAGTTTCCTTAGCGTCTTGAGCTGTCTCCTCTCCTTTCTCCAGGAGGGAGTGCTTTGATTTGGAAACAGCGACAGGACAGTAGGTGTAAGAGGTCACTGATGGTGCGTCCTGGCCTACCAACAAATGTGTAAGAACTGAGCACTCTCAAACGATGGTAAACCAGGCCTGGTGGAGCATAGTCACCATGCTAGCACCTGGAGGACTGGGACAAAAGGATTACAAGTTTATGGCTAGCCTGGCCTATATAGTAAAACCCTGTTCCAAACCACCACACACTAAGATAATAAAAGCTATTGCATATACACTTCTATTCACTGCCATTAAATACCATAGACTTCACACAACTAGTATACTAGTATAATAGGACAGGCAAGGGTCAGATCTGTCTGCACCAGTGCCTCTAGGCTATATCCCTGGGCAGAGGGAATGCCTCTGCTCCTCATTGTCCTACTGGGCCTCTGGCATACGGCCTAAAGTGCTACATGGTACGACTGTGGTGCTTGTATCTAAAACATACTCACCTTATTATCATCGTGCTTGCAGATGAATGTCCTCACACCCATTTTACAGGTGAGGAAGTAGGTTACATGGATAGCCTCAAGCTAATCTCAGAACAATGCTGATTTCACAGCCTCAGGTTTTCTTCCCTTTGTTTCTCTTTCAGTTACATCCAGTCTCACCCGGAAGGCCCGGCACTCCCAGGTGCTTGGAATCTTCTGCTGCCTCCGGGATGCTTCCTTCACCTGCCACCCTCTGGCCTCATGGCCCACGGGACAAGTAGCCAAGGACAGTACGGAGCAGGCCTTTTCCCCTTCTTCTTTTCCCGACTCTCACTGAGGCTGTAAAATGTCTCATTGCCCCAAGGTGCTCAAAGAACCAGAAACAGTGATGCTCACGGAGGTGAGCTGGCGTGTTGCCGTGCAAACACCTAGTGTCCACAGTCCTGTAGAGAATTGTGAATGGACCAGTTAACAACAAGAACCTTTCTGACCCCCAAAAGAACATTTAGCACACCCCCAGCTGCACTGTGGTGAAAGGCATGTGAGGGACAGAGCAGTAAGGATGGGAACACTGAAGAGGTGACCACGAGGCCCGTCAGCTGCATGTGAGAGAGACAAGTGAGAGCAAGTCAGGCCTCTCTGGGCAAACACAGAGCCAGGCTCCACAGGCTTCGCTGGCTCCAGCACCACCGCAGCCCGCAGCCCCCTGAGGTATAAGCAGGAAACAGCACCCTTTCATTTATTCTCCATCTATTGCAGCAGAGGAATAGAACCTGGAGTGCGACAGTTCCGGAAGGACTCCACCTACTTCCGCACGACAGCTGATGGGCCCCCTAGACAAGGAGCTAGATTTGGGGTGACTGGGAAAGCAGCGGCAACCTCTTGGATATCTGGGTGGGAGTTCCCTGGCAGCAGTAAGAGGGATCTGCGGTGAACTGGCTAGCCACGTAAAAGTGAAAACAAGTAAGAGTGTGGCTGAGTTGATGGTTATCATATCCAGCCAAGGTGTGGAGCTGGTGGTCAAGGTCAAGTGCTAACAGATAGAGCCAAGGAGGCCAGGAGTGGATATTCCAAGACAAGCTCAAGAAGGAGTGGATGGGGGTAGCTGGAACAGGGGAGCAGCATGTGGGCACATGCCATCATCTCTCTGACTGGGCCCAAGGAGCACGCACTGAGTGTGAGGCATCCCATCAGCTAGGTCTACAGTGCACGAGGGGACAAGCCAATTCTAACGACATTGACCTCAGGCTTTGACCAGTTTCTGCCATAAGCAGTAAAAAACAAAAAAACTACAAAACACCCGGACAAGCTGCTGGATAGCACCCCTTCAGATTTGCTCTCACAGGGACCTCTCAGTGGTTACTCCTTCCTCACAGGACTGTGAACCTGAGAGTCAGTGTCTCAGGCTGACTTTTGAGGATCAGTACCTTAGCCTTTAGGTCAAGCCATCTGGGCTGAGAGAGGCCTTGTCATTCTCAAAGATCCGAATCACCATTCCCCTAGGCGTGCCCATGTTTCAGAGGACAGCCAGTAGGCGAAGCTTCTTGGCTTTGCACCCCTTGATATTCGTATCGCCCAGCTACACCCCTGGGATCACCTTGCTCTTTTTCGCCTGCCCCGTCCAGTCTTGGTTTGCACTCTGCCTCCAACTCAAGTCTGGGTTGTGGTCAGAGGTCACCGAATTAATCACGAGCTCTGAGATTCGCTGAGGGACTGGAGTGTCTGCTGACCTAACTCCCACTATCTGTTTTTTAAACTTTTCTATCTTCCCCCCTCTTTCTAAGAGTAAACTGATGGTCTGAGATCAAGCAATTCATAGTGCCAAGAGTGCAGGGAGGCTGTGGAAGGTCAGAGCACTGCAGAGAAAAGCTTGCCTGAGGCCAGGATCATTCATAGCCTCCGGGTCTATGCTGTGCCCTTGTTGGACAGGACACTGCCCCAGGAAGGGGAACCCTGTGTGTTCTCACTGTCTGGTTCTTGAGCCAGAGCTTAGTTGCCCAGGCACAAGCCCTGTGGTGTGACTGCATTGTGCCTGCTTCAACCACATGGCACCCCTGCGTCCTTCCTCCTTCCCAGCATCCCTTGCTCCTCCGCTGTAGGATCTGTTAGAGGCCAGACAGGAGAGCCCAAGCCAACAGCACCTCTGGCCGAATTACTCTGTTTAGAGCCACAGCTGGGCCGGAGCCTGAAACGTCCAGAATGATTTTCAAGATGTGGCCTCCAGGGATTTAGGATGAGCCAAGAGAGAAAAACAGACCCAGGAGCAAGCTCGGCTCCTAACCCTGCCTCCTTGAAGTTAACGTGCTTACAAATCCCTGGGGGTGGGCTGCAAGTGCTGCCTGGGCTCGGGGAGGCCACCCTTGACAGCGGCTGCAGTGGCCCACTCAGCAGTAGGCCCCGTGCCACAGGCTTAGAAAGACCGTTAGGGTTTTCCAAAGATGCCGTGGGGCAGGCCTGGGAACTGTGAGAAAGGGTTTGACCAGGATTTCCCTTGGAGAAAAGGAGTTTTTTTCCCCCGTCTGTTTCGAGAAAACCAAGCCCTAAATAAAATGGAGAGATTTACTTGTGTGGCAAAAGGTTTCTGTCCCCAAAGAGAAATTCCTTCATGTACTCTGCTGACTCTACAGAACTGACAGCCATATCTGTCAGCTGGCCTCGGGCTGACCTCCCTGCTACCTAGTGGAAAAACTTGAAGGAACTCAGAGTAATTATATTTACACAGCCTCTGTTCCGTCCTGGTCTCTCTCTCTCTCTCTCTCTCTCTCTCTCTCTCTCTCTCTCTCTCTCTCTCTCCCTCTCCCTCTCTCCCTCTCTCCCTTCCTTTCCCTTCCTCTCCTTCTCTCTCTCTTTCCTCCCTCTCTCTCCCTTCCTCTCTTTCCTTCCCTGGCCCTCCCCTCCATCCTCTCCTCCCTCCGAGGACACAGGATGCTTGCTTCTGGAATTCATCATTACCAGCTGTTTACTTGAAGCCAGAAACACATTTTTCCTCACTGTGTTTTAGTTTGGGTGGTGAGAGGCTTACAAGATGGCAATCACAACATTGTTGCCATTACAGAAAAATCAGCCCATTTGTCTCAGTATTGAATGAGAGCTCACCGCAAACCAGAGAAAGAAAGTAGTGAGGCATTGGATGGGAAGGATAGGAATCTAGTGATTTTCTTTTTAAGTTTTAATTTTTATTTATTTATTGGCTTTACTTCCTGGTCATAGACCCCTCCCTCCTTTCCTCTTGGTTCCACCTTCCCTCCCTGTTCCCCTAGCCTCCCTCCCTTACTCTTCAATGAAGGGGAGCCCCTACCCCAGCATATCAAGTTCCTCTGTGGCCAGGTGAGGCAGTCCCTCCAGGGGAAAGTGATCGAAAAGCAGGCAACAGAGTCAAGACCCATTTGAGGACCAAGGTGCCCATCGGCTACATCTGTGTAGGGGGCCTAGGTCCAGTCCATGGACTGTCCTTGACTGGTGCTTCAGTCTCCACAGCCCACCCTCCCGGGCCAGTTAGTTGGCTCTGTTGGTCTTCTTGTGGAGCTCCTGTCCCCTCTGGGTCCTTCTATCCTTCTCCCACTCTTCCATAAAACTCCCTGCAGTCCACCCAATGTTTGGCTGTGGGTCCCTGCATCTGTTCCCATCAGTTGAGCCTCTCAGAGGACAGCTATGCTAGGCTCCTGTCTGCAAACATAGCAGAGTATCTTTAATAGTGTCAGGGGTTGGCTGTTTCCCATGGGTTGGGTCTCAAGCATCGGTTAGACAAATAATTCCATTTAAAAATGGGGTACAGAGCTAAATGGAGAAATATTGAATGGCCAAGAAGAACTTGAAGAAATGCTCAACATCCTTAGTTATCAGGGAAATGGAAATCAAAACAATTTCGAGATTCCATCTTACACCTGTCAGAATGGCTAAGATCAAAAACTCAAGTGACAACACATGCTGGCAAGGATGTGGGGAAAGGGGAACCCTCCTCCATTGCTGATGGGAAGGGAAACTTTACAACCACTTTGGAATTCAATCTGGTGCTTTCTCAGAAAATTGGGAATAGTGCTACCTTAAGACGCAGCGATACCACTCCTGGGCATGTACCCAAAATATGCTCCACCATATAAGGACACTTGCTCAAACATGTTCATAGCAACTTTATTCATAATAGCCAGAAACTGGAAACAACCCAGATGTCCCTCACTGAAGAATGGATACAGAAAGTGTGGTACATTTACACAATGGAATACTACTCAGCTATTAAAAACAAGGAAATCATGAAATTTGCAGGCAAATGGAAGGAACTAGAAAAGATCATCGTGAGTGAGGTAACCCAGACCCAGAAAGACACACTGGTATAGACTCACTTATAAGTGGATATTAGTCTTTTAATAAAGGAAAACCATCCATACTACAATTCACAGACTCAAAGAAGGTAAGTAGCAAGGAGGACCCAAAGAAGGATGCTTTATTTTCACTCAGAAGGGGAAATAGAATAGGCAGCAGGAGTGGTTGAAGAGAGGGAACAGGGTAAGAGGAAGCATGGAGTGAAATGAGGGTTGATATCAGTCCTGAGGAGAGGGGGGACAGGACAGAGGGCTTGGACATGGGGGATCTCTGTGACAAGCTGGAGGCCCAAGACTGAGCAGGCTCCTGGGAGGATAGGGAGGTGACTCAGCTGAGACTCCTGGGAGCAGAGGAGACTGAAGATGACACCCTCTAACTAGACAGGCCTCCTAGTGGAGGGAGGAAAACACCAACCCACACCTACCCACCCACAAAAACTTCAACCCAAAATTTACCCGGCCTACAAGATGTGTAGAAATAAACAAACATACAAAAACCAACAAAACAAAACAAAAAAACCAACCAACAAAAATCTGGTGATCTTGAAGAAGGAATTCTTGGCCAAATGTATTAGGGGATTGCTGAGCTCAAAATCAGCTTGTTCTGCAGGATCCCCTCCTCCTGCTCCTGTTCCTCCTCCTCCTCCCTTTCTTCTTCTTCCTCCTCCTCTGCATCCTCCTCCTTCTAGATACTTTATATAGGTTACTTTATTGATTGACTGATTGGTTATTTATTCATTTATTTATTTGTCCTTCAATCTTTTTATTAATTAATTAATTAATTAATTTTACATCCTGATGGACGTTTCTCCTCCCTCCTCTCCTCCCTGACCTCCTCCAGTCTTCCCTTTCTCCCCAGAAGAGGCTCAGAAAAAGGCCTTCCATGGATATCAACCCGCCTTGGCATATCAAGTTGTAAAGGACTAGATACATCTTCGCCTATTGTGGCTAGACAAGGCAACCCGGGTAATGGAAGAGGATACCAGGGCAGACAACAGAGTCAGAGACAGCTCCTGTCTGGCTTTTAAAAGCCCCACATGAGGATCAAGCTGCACCACTGCTACACATGGGCCAAGGGCCCAGGGCTGCCCCAGGCACGCTCTCTGGTTGGTGGTTCAGTCTCTGTAGGCCCCTATAGGCCAAGGTTAGTTAGTTCTGTATATTTTCTTGTGGCGTCCTTGACATCTGTGGATTATAGCATGGTTATCCTGTACTTTTTTGCTACTATCTACTTGTAAGTAAATCCATACTATGCTATCTTTCTGAGTCTGGGTTACTTAACTCAGGATGATCTTTTCTAGTTCCACCCATTTGTCTGAAAATTTCAAGATTTCCTTGTTTTTAATAGCTCAGTAATATGTGGTACATTGGTACATTATGGAAATGTACCACATTTTCTTTATCCATTTTTCAGTTGAGGGACATCTAGGTCGTTTCCAGTTTCTGACTATTATGAGAAAAGCTGCTATGAGCGTAGTTGATCAAGTCCTTGTGGTATGGTGGAGCATATTTTGGGTATATGCCCAGGAGTGGTATAGCTTAGTCTTGAGGTAGAACTAATCTTAAGTTTCTGAAAAAGTGTCAGAATGTTTTCCAGAGTGGTTGTTCAAGTTTGCACTATCACCAGCAATGGAGGAGGGTTCCCCTTTCTCCACAGCCTCCCCAGTATGCGCTATCACTTGAGTTTTTTATCTTAGCTATTCTGACTGTGTAAGATGGAATCTCAGGGTTGTTCTGATTTGCATTTCTCTGATGAATAAGGATGTTGAACATTTCTTTAAGTACTCAGCCAATAGAGAGTCCTCTGCTGAGAAGTTTCTGTTTAGCTCTGTACCCCAGTTGTTAATTAGGTTATTTGGTTTGTTGTTTAGTTTCTTGAGTTCTTTATTTAATTCAGATAGTAGCCCTATGTCAGATATAGTTGGTGACAATCTTTTCCCATCCTGTAGGCTGCTATTTTGCTCTTTTGGCGGTGTCCTTTGCCTTATAGAAGCTTTTCAGTTTTATGAGGTTCCATTTATTAATTGTTGATCATGGAGCCTGTGTTCTGTTCAAGAAGTTGTCTCCTGTATCAATGCTTTCAAGGCTCTTCTCCACTTTCTCTTCTATCAGATTTAGTGTATCTGGATTTCTGTTGAGTTCTTTGATCCACTTCGACTTGAGCTTTGAGCAAGATGATAAATATCAATCTATTTGCATTCTTCTATATTCAGATACCCAGTTAGACCAGCACCATTTGCTGAAGATGCTTTCTTTTTTCCATTATATAGTTTTGGCTTCTTTGTCAAAACTCAGGTGTCTGTAGGTGTGTGGGTTTATTTCTGGGTCTTCAATTCAATTCCACTGATCAACCTGTCTATTTTTATGCCACTATCATGCAGTTTTTATTACTATTGCTCTATACAGCTTAAAGTCAGAGATGGAGATACCTCCAGAAGTTCTTTTATTGTACAGGATTGTTTCAACTATCCTGCTGTTTTTTTTTTTTTTTTTCATATGAAGTTGAGTTTTGTTCTTTCAAGATCCGGTAAATAATTGTGTTGGAATTTTGATGGGAATTGCTTTGAATCTGTAGATTGCTTTTGGTAAGATGACCATTGTTACTATTTTAATTCTACCGAGCCATGAACATGGGAGATCTTTCCAGCTTCTGATATCTTCTTCAGTTTCTTTCTTCAGAGACCTGAAGTTCTTGTCATATAGGTCTTTCACTTGTTTGGTTAGAGTTACACCAAAATATTTTATATTATTTGTGGCTATTGTAAAGAGTGTTGTTTCTCTAATTTCTTTCTCAGCCTATTTGTCATTTGTATACAGGAGGTACTGATTTTTTTTTTCTTAGTTAATTTTGTATCCAGATGCTTTGCTGTAGGAGTTCCTTGGTAGAATCTTGGGGGTCACTTGTGTACACTATCATATCTGCAAATAGCGATACTTTGACTTCTTTCTTTCCAATTTGTAGCTCATTGATCTCCTTGCCTTATTGCTTTAACTAGAACTTCAAGTACTATATTGAACAGATACAGAGAGAGTGGGCAACCTTGTCTTTTTCCTGGTTTTAGTGGGAAGGCTTTAAGTTTCTCTTCATTTAACTTGATATTGGAAAGTGGATTGCTGTGTATTGCCATTATCTTTCTTTGTGAGTTTGGGTATGGGCCTTGTATCTCTGATCTTCTCCAAGACTTTTATCATGAAGGGGTGTTATATTTTGTCAAAGGCGTTTTGAGCATTTAATGAGATGATCATGTGTTTTTCTTTCTGTTTATTTATATGGTGGATTACGTTGATTTTTTTTTTTATGTTAAACCACCCCTACACCCCTGAAATTATCATGGTGGATGATATTTTTGGCATGTTCCTGGATTCGGTTTGTATTTTACTGAGTATTTTTGCATCAATATTCATAAGGTAGATTGATCTGAAATTCTCTTTCTTTGTTGGGTCTTTGTGAGGTTTAGGTGTCAGGGTGTCTGTGGCCTCATAAAATGAGCTTGGCAATGTTCCTGCTGTTTCTGTTTTGTGGAGTAGTTTGGGAAGTGTTGGTGTTAGTTCTTTTTTTTTTTTTTTTTTTTAAAATTCTGGTAGAATTCTGCACTAAAACCAGATCTGGCCCTGGGCTTTTTTTGGTTGGGAGACTTTTAATGATGGCTTCTCTTTCTCTTTCTTTCTTTCTTTCTTTCTTTCTTTCTTTCTTTCTTTCTTTCTTTCTTTCTCTTTCTCTCTCTTTCCTTTCCTTTTCTTTCTCTCTTTCTCTTTCTTTCTTTCTTTCTTTCTTTCTTTCTTTCTTTCTTTCTTTCTTTCTCTTTCTCTCTCTTTCCTTTCCTTTTCTTTCTCTCTTTCTCTCTCTTTCTTTCTTTCTTTCTTTCTTTCTTTCCTTCTTTCTTTTCAAGACAGGGTTCCTCTGTGTATCCTTGGCTGTCCTAAACTTGTTTTGTAGCCCAGGCTGGCCTCAAACTCACATAGATCCGCCTGCCTCTGTCTCCCTAAGTGCTGGGATCACAGGCATGTGCCACTGCATCCTGCTGACAGCTTCTATTTCCTTAGGGCTTAAAAGTCTATTTAAATTGTTTACCTGATATTGATTTAGCTTTGGTATCTGTGGTATCTGTCAAGAAAATAATCCATTTCATTTAGATTTTCCAATTTCGTGAAGTACGGATTTTTGAAGTAGGACCTAAAGATTCTCTGGATTTCCTCAGTATCTATTGTTATGTCTCCCTTTTTGTTTCTGATTTTGTTAATTTGGATACTGTCTCACTGCCTTTTTGTTAGTTTGAAGGGTTTTCTACCTTGTTGATTTTTCTTAAAGAACCAACTCTTGGTTTCAATTGAGTTTTTGTATTGTTTCTAATTTATTAATTTCAGCCCTAACTTATTATTTCCTGCTCTCTATTCCTCCTGGGTGTGCTTGCTTTTTACTTATTTATTTATTTTTGGTTCTAGAGCTTTCAGGTGTGCTGTTAAGTCACTAGCACAAGAGCTCCCCAATTTCTTTCTGAAGGCACTTAGTGCTGTGAACTTTTCTCTAAGCACTGCTTTCATTGTGTTCCATAAGTTTGGCTAAGTTGTGCCTTCATTTTCATTGAATTCTAGGGAGTCTTCAATTTTTTTATTTCCTCCCGGACCCAGTGGTCATTGAGTAGACAGTTGTTCACTTTCCATGAGTTTGTAGGTTTTCTGTTGTTTCTGTTGTTGTTGAAGTCCAGCTTTAATCCACGGTGATAAGATGCAGGGGTTATTTCAATCTTCTTGTATCTGTTGAGGCTTGCTTTGTGACCGAGAATAGAGAAAGTTTTGGAGAAGGTTCTGTGAGGTGCTGAGAAGAACGTATATTCTTTTGTGTTTGGGTGAAATGTTCTGTAGGTATCTATTAGGTCCATTTGATTCATAATGTCCGTTATTTTCATTATTTCTCTGTTTAGTTTCTGTCTGGATAAGCTGTTCATTGGTGAGAGTGGGGTGTTGAAGTTTCCCACTATTAATGTGTGGGGATCGATATGATTTAAACTTTAGTAATGTTTCCTTTACCAATGTGGGTACCCTTGCATTTGGGGCATAGATGTTCAGGACTGGTATGTCATCTTGGCAGATTTTTCCTTCGATGAAAATGAAATAGTCTTCCTCATCTCTTTTGACTGATTTTCGTTGAAATTCTATTCTTCTTCCTCTTACTCCTCTTCTTCATTTTTATCATCATTATTATTACAGTTAGTATTACTAATATCCTTGGTGCTGAAGAGGGGACTGGAGCCTTGCACATGGCAGACAAATGCTCGACCCCTGAGCCATATCCCCAGCCTCCTTGAATACATCCTCGAGTTTGTTATTTTTTGGGGGTTACCTCCAACAAGGCAATGAGAGTTGACAATGTTTTCCAGACTTCTCAAGGTCACACAGAACCTGATGGGCAGGTACTGAGGATCTTCCCTATATTTCCGTGTGTGTGTGTGTCAGGGGTGGGAGGCGAGGCTGTGTCTTTCTGGTTCACAGAGCGCCATCTGCAAGCGTGAAGAGCTGAGCAGGAGGAAGTGAAAAATTGTCAGGCCAGGGAGGGGCAGAGCAAGTCTTGTGTTTCTGGGAGAGACAGTGGAAGGAAGTTTGCAGGAGAGGCCCAGGGAAGCTGTTCCCTGCTGCAAGGCCTAGCTGGCCTTTCTCTTCCAGCTTCTTGAGGGTCAGTCTACTGAGTTCCCAGACACAGGCGCTTTTTTCTTCCTTTGCATCTGGCAGTCAAAGACTACAGCGGCTAGTCCTAAATGTTACTTTAGGGGAAGCTGCGGCTTGAGGTGCTTGGAGAAACACTTTTGTTTGTTTATTATTTTTAACTGCACCTCCCCCCATCCTGTTTTCCAGGAAGCCTGGGGTCTGATGGAGGGTGATCCAGGGAAAGGCAGCTGTTTCCTCACACACCGGCTCCCAACCATCCATAGGTTAGGGCCAAATTGGTAAGCGTGGTTGTAGACACAGGAGGGCAGTGGGCCTCTTGCTGGACACAGAAAGGGAACAGGGCACGTGTGGCTGACCATCCTCATGCAGTGACAGACACAAGGACACAGGAGAAAGCCCGGTGTGAGGAGTTAACAGCAGAACACGCGGACGCTGCTCACCCGTATTTTTCCTGTCCGTTTGGATTTCAAGCATTGGACTTAATTCGATAGACGGGATTATCTGAATTCTTCCAGCTCTCAAGGACACTTTTAAACTAAAATGCAGGTGACAGCCACTTTCTTAGCTCAAAATAGGACCCTGTTCCACTGTGCAGGTGACTGACAGGGAATCTGCATAGCAAAGTAGCCAGGCTTAAATAATATATCACTTTCTATTTCCTGACCACCGTTCCCAGCCTGCTTCCAGCGAGAGGTCTGTCCGTTCATCACTCTTCTCTAAGGAACGTAACGGTCCCTGGAAGCTAGTGAGGGCTTGTGATATGTCAAGCACTGTTCTAAGGACTTAGAGCTTGTTAACTCACTGAACCCCGGGAGTCAAGTCTGCTATTCATGCCCATTTTATAGGTGAAGAAGGTGAGGCACATAGCCGTTGAGTTATACCCACGGTCTTAGAGTCACTGATTCACAGAGATGGTCCTTGCATGCTTAGCCATTGTGCCCCTCCCCAGTGTTAAGGTTCAGGGCCTCCATTCGTGCTGACCCTATGTTCAAAAAGAAAACACTAGGTAAGATCTGGGGGTCTCTGCTGGGATGGTTGGGATGGTTCTGGGTAACAACCACAAAGACTAGAAACCTGGGGTGGAGGGCAGACGCTGGGGTGGAGGAGGGTAAGAAGTTCTCCCAGAACTTTGCTCCTGGGGTTAGAGGCAAGAAGGAGGGTCAGCTCAGGGTGCTTCAGGGACCCTGAGGATGGGTGTTGCAGATGGCGGGAAGCTGCTGACTTGCTGCTGTCTGGCCTCCCTCCCTGTCGCTGGCTAGCCCTGACCACTCTCATGGGCTCTGTCTCTTGCTGTGAGGCTCAGTCTAAAAGGCTTTGCCTGCCCCGCTACTCAATTCAGCTTTATAGGGACTCCACACAGACTGGGCCCTGCAAGCTCCTACTGCAGAGACCCTGTGCCTTCGCCTCCCAAGGTCATCTGCTCCCTCTCCTCCAAATTCTGCTCTAATTACCTTCAGCTCTAGTCAAGGCCTTCTATGTCCACTGTGCAAATGACATCCCTACACTGTGCACCACCCCTCCCTTTCCGAGAATATTTTTTTCCAAAAATCTTCACTCGGGACCTTCACAGACCTGCCACCCAACCCCATGTTCTACCCTCTTCAGCAGGTGACCCTGTGTGAGGTCATCACTGAGCACTGCTGCATGGCATCATCACTGAGCATTGCTGAGTGACATCATCACTGAGCATTGCTGACATCATTGTCAGAACCCCAGACTGCAGCTGGCTTGGGAAGAAGTGGTGAGTCTCCTGAATCTTGGCTCCTTGGCGTCTGCCAGCTCCATCAGAGGGAAGGCAGTTGCCACAGGGCTACTCTGCCTGGTTGCTGTTGCCCTGGGTGGCCCATGGGGCTCACAGATATAAGAAAAGCTGTGGGGTCTTGCCTGTTCCTGGAAGAAAAGCTGGGATTGGGTGGGGAGGTGGCTCAGAGGGTACAGGTAGCCTCTCTGGGACTCACATGGCTGAAGGAGTGAATGGACTGGATGCTGGGATCCTCCAACAAGCCAGCTCTCCTCGTCAGCCTGCTGCAGGGTGGCTTAGCATGCAGCTCCATGCTTTCTCCATGCTCGCCCTTGCATGGGAACCCGACACCTCTCCCTTACAGGGGAACTCATACTTTGGGTCTTGTCTCCTTTTCCCAGCTAGCCTGAGGCTCTCTCTCTCTCTCTCTTCCTCTCTCCTCTCTCCTCTCTTCTCTCTCCTCTCTCCTCTCTCTCTCTCTCCGTGTGTGTGTGTGTGTGTGTGTATGTGTGTGTGTGTTGGGGGCTTTAATGCTGAGGCCTGAAGCCAATGCTTGGCTTGAGCCTTTGCTGGTAACTAAAATGGTGTCACCCAAGGCTCTGCTCAGCCCTAAACATGCTTCCTGGCTCATCAGATCTCCTCTCCTCCAGTTCACAGCCCTGGCACACAGAGGATGGTGGCCAGCTTGGCATCTCAGAGACTCCCAGTGGATCCCAGATCTGCTTGGCCTGACAGCTAGCCTATAGATCTCTAGAAAATTGCCTTGCTGTGAAGAGGCTGGCAGGATTTGGTTTCCATTGCTATTTAAAATGACAGGCTCTGGCTCTGTGAACTTTGGTAAAATTAACTCCTCATTCTTGAGGAAAGGAGGAAAAAAAAAACAAAACCCCAGCTCTCTGAAATAACAGGTTAGTGGGCAAGTGACACTTTCAAAGCAGAGCCTGCTCCAGTTTGCACATTCCCTCTTCCGGGGCTGTGTCTGTTCTGCATTTGATAATATGCTTGTTACAAACACAGTACATTGCCATTTCAGACCATGTAATCTCACAGCCACAGCGCTGTAACATCTGCTGGCCAGTTGTGGCCTGGCTAGATCATTCATGCAGCTTCTAATTTTCCTCTTTGAGTTTAACATGAAGAGTTCTACTGAGCATGTGAAATTCATACTCTCCAGCATCAGAGGGTCTAAGGAGCCGCCTAGCCTTTATAACCTGCCAACCAAGTGGTTCTATTTTTGCACGCCATGCCCTCCCCACACCCCTCCACGACAAACTGAAATAAGGCCACTGCACACTTCCCTTCCCCTGGTGTTGGGGTACACCCCATAAGCTTCATGCTCACCCCTCATTCTGAGATTAGCCTGGTGGTATGAGCCCACCCTCCCATCTATAAAAACAAACTGGAGACTGGCAGGAGAAAGTCAGGAGCCACGTTGGGAGAATTCCATTTTAAAGCCTGCTTGCACTCCCTCTCCTTCCTGCTTTTCCTGAAATGAGATGGGGTTAGTGATGGCCTATTCTTGCCAATGTAGTCTGTAGATGCCCCTGTCTCCGACAGGCCTTCGCCTCCTGATCAGGAGATAACAGCATCTGGCTAAAAGGAATTTTTGGGGTCAACCCTTTGATTCGGGGACTTGCCTCTGAATATACCGAAGGGTAATTTTGCAAAGCAAGCTCCCATGGGCCGCAGAAGAAATGCCCAACCGAATAAACATGTGAGTGATGCAGCACCCCAGTCCCCGAACCCTGCAGGTGTCTTAGCGTCTCTAGGTCCTGGGACCTCTCAGAGAGAATGTTCATACTGCTTTGGTCTCTTTTTGGAAGCTTCCACAGTTTGGAAGCTAAAAGCCTAGATGTAATTTGGTTTGGTTCCCTGACTCCTGTGGAAAGTTCTGCCCGTGTTTTGTTGGCACCTGTCTCTCTGAAGGTGCCTCTCACCAATTTCTCCCCGAGAACTGGACCAGCGATGTCCACAGTGATAGGTGACCAGCCAAGAAGACAGCGACCATTTGAGTCTCTCTAGTTCAAGTAAACACAGAAGCAGGATTACAGTCCAGCATTCTCTGTGAAAAGCCATGCTTCAGGAGATAAGGTGAGGCAGATGAACCAGGCCCCTGCTAAAGTCCTTCCACAGTATGGACCAGCTTTCTGAGACTCTAACAAAGTTGATGAGGAAAATCAATTTATAAAGATTTGTTTGGGCTCACAGCTTTGGAGGTACCCGAAGTCCACACATGGGAACTTTGGGGCCACTGAGCATCACATCCTGTTGGCAAGTGGGAACCACAGCAAAAGCCATTCGCTTCATGACTAGAATGGGAGGAAGACAGAGAAAGCTGAAGTTCCATAATCCCCTTTGAAAGCATACCAGTGACCTAGGACTCCCCCACTGCCAAGAGCCTCACCTGCTATGCAAGTCCTCTGCTTCTGAGCTGCACACACCAGCAGCCCTGAGTTTTGACACTGCTGTGCTTGGCTTGCTCTCATCTGTTGGCCACTTCTCAAGGGGGCAACCGACTCTACCCGAGCTCATTTGGGTGCTAGGCGGGAGGCCCCTGCCACTCACTGGCATTCTTGGAATCGGTGCAGGGTGGAGAGTGGGGTCTCGGAGCAAGGGAGCCATTCAGTGCTCCACCTGGTCAGGCGGGAGCTGCTGCTGCAGGATAGCTCTGCAAGGCTTGTGGCTCTGCAAGGCTACCCTCTTCCACTCTGACGGAGTGAAGTGACCATCCACCAAGAGTGCAGAGGCCGTCTGCTGGCTGTGACAGCCACTGGCCGAAGTGGGTGATTCCCTTCGCTGTCACAGGAAAGCATGGATGTGCTGCTTTCAAGTGGCTAGCCAGACCCAGGGGTTTGGGTGGAGAAATGGCTTGTTCCCTCCCATGTACCCCAGCTTCACGCCAGCATTACTTACTTAGGTAAGAGCTGCCCTTCCACGCTGACCCAGTGAGAAGGACCAGGCTGAGACTAGGGACAGCAGGGACCCACGTCCAAAGGCCTCGGTGCTGTTCTGCATGGTCCTCGGCCCATGCCTCATGAAGGCAGGGTGAGCCTGCCTAAACTCCCACGTCACTTGGATGCCAACGCAGAGCTGCCAGGATCCTGGCCAATGACATCACTAGTTGGAGTTTGAAAACGATAAGTGCTTTAAACATGCTGTTGGGGTTAGGGGCCTCAGGTGGCACGCTTGCTGTGAAAGATGAGGACCTACACTTGCATCCCACATAAAGCTGGGCATGATGATGGGTGCCTAGAACCCCAGGTGTGAGCTGGTGGACACAGGTGAATCTCGTGGGCTTCTATCCAATTAACCTGTCCTCACCAGCAAGGTCCAGATTGAGAGACCCTGTCTCAAAAACTAACATGGAGAGCAATACAGAAAGATATTCCATGTTGACCTTTGGTCCCCAGCAGCGTATGTATAGATGAGCACACCTGGACACACACACACACACACACACACACACACACACACTGGCTGCTCTTCCAGAGGACTGAGCTCAGTTCTCCATACCTAGGAGCAAGGATGAACATACAGTCTTCACCAAGAACCTTCAGGCACCCATGGGAGAACGCAGGATTAAGGCCGAGAGCATCCTACACAAGAGACCACCAAATGCCACCCAGGGGCGTAAGCGGCGGCTCCATCTGGGCAGCTCATGGGGGTGAGGGTGGTGACAGCACTGGTCCAACACGGAGAACAGGCCTCGGGCAGCGGCTCCATCTCTCTCCAATGGTGAGGGAGAACGACAGTACTAAAAATAATAAAATAAAAATAAGCCCTTGAGCATCTACCAGCACAGAGTGCTGCTAGGTATGACTCATCCCCAGAATGTAAGCACCAACGTCCTGGAGCTTGTCTCATTTAAAGACTCCAGAGAAATCCAGAGAGCCCATGAGCCTTCTGATCAGATGGTCCGGGAGGAGGAGAGAAGGTCACCCCGGAACCCACACTCAGAACTTTAGGAGGGAGGGTCCTCGCCAAGGGTCCTCCGTGTGGCCAGTGCTCTACTCCCATCAGCTTTTGCCGTCAGTATTAATAACAGCACCACTCCTTCCTATCTGAAACGTCTTTTATAATTGTGTAATTACACACCTCATTTATCCAATTGTTAAGGCAAGAGACTGATTAACTATTAACCACTGCTTGGTTCTTGTGGTATCATTAGTCGGAACACAACCCTGTAATCTCAGGTAACACATGATGGTAATTATCCCTTGCATTCACACTCAGCTGAAAAAATGGAGCAGTCAATCTAGATAAGGGCCGGCTGGGAACCGCACTGCCTCTAAATCCCGTTTATCTCCTACTCTGGAGCAAGGTATATTTCGGGCTAGCTCAGGGGTTTTTAGAGTAAACCTGCCATTGGTTGCTGGGTGATGGGTGGGGGAGCGAGGCAGGGCTGGCAGACCAAAGAGCTCAGCTTCCAAGTACACAGTCCTCCCTGGCCATAAATCCTACTGGGCTTCACAGGCTGTAATGGGAAATTTCTCTGAAGCCCCAACAAGGAGGATCTGGGCCAGGTCAAGCATCATTCATTGTGGACGCCTGTGTGCTCAGGCAGGAGAATTGCTGTTGTGATTCTTCCTGGACAGAGGAGGAGTGGGACCCAGGTTCTGGGGCCTGGTGGACCACCCCCCAAGGGAGGGGAGAGCATACACCCTCTCCTGACCTATGCACTTTTTATACTTTCCTTCCTTCCTTTCATGAACTTGGTCCTCTTCACTTCTGTCGACTTCTGCAGGGCACATACTACCAGTGTCTGGCTTAGAGCAAGCTTTGGGTGATAGGTCAGCCTGGACTCTCTAGCAGCAGTGGGGTAGAGATAGCCCATGTTTCAAGATGCTGCAGTTGGAAGCCAGAGCAAGGCCAAGAGGCCCAGTTGCCCTGTATCACCTGGCAGTCATGGTCTTTAAGGACCTTCTTGCCCTGAACACCTGTCTTCTTGCTAGAATGGGAACTAGCCATGCCTCCTGCCTCAGGACTTAGGTGCTCCAGCAGGATCTGTTCAGCTATCTCTCTATGTGGGGACCACATTGCTGGGCTCACTAGATCTCTAAAAAGTTGTTGCATCCCAGCAATAACTTGACCCAAGGCTGGCCAGTAGCTGGAGGAGCTCTGCATCTCACAGAAGGGCTCTCTCCGTGGTGCAAACACACTGCTGGCAAACATCTGGAAGACCGTCGTCACCCTGAGATGGAGGGCAGCATCCTTTGTAGGAACAGAGGATGTGCTATGCACTCTTCCTGGCTACCGATGAGATGGATTCCTGGGGTGGGGGTGGGGGTGGGTCTAACTAATCATTACTCAGAGAACATTTTAAAAATTCTGTTGGTTGGGCTTCAAGGGAACATTTAGAAAGGTTTAGGCTCAAAGATTTATTCATTTGTGGCTGAACCATGTGAGGAAGAAAGAGGAGCAGAAGCTGTGGAATAAACTCCCAGCAGGGTGGGGCCTGGATGTCTGAGAACCGTGGGCTGGACAGCATGCTCCTTAGGACCACGACGGCTTCAGTCACCACAGGCCCTTGTTTGATTGCTGCGTAGATTGGAAATGATGAAAGACCCTGGCTCCTGGATTACATGGCAACGATCTATTTTAGGTTGAGGAAGAAAATGAAACAAAAAGTCTCCTCAGTAAAGACCACATCTGTGTAGCAAATTTGGGGTTTGCATTTATTGTTCAGCAGGGGAGAGCCATTTAAATTCTCTAAAACAAACAGACTGGCACCAAGCCTCCTGGGAGACACAGGCAATGCTCTTTGACAACTCATTTGCTAGATCCTAATTATACTGTAGGCTTGGGCTGTCGTGGTGGTTGTTTGTTTATTTAATAGCAAAGATGGGGGAAAGTAGAGCACGTTACCCATCATCCCCCTCTCTGGAGGCTGCAAACTCGGGGCCCTCCAGCAGTTTGTGTGAAGTGTCTGGGGAACTGTTAAAACTGCTTTCAAAATAAGAAGCCTCCATCACTGGCCCCTGTTTGCTAATTTCTGGCTTGACAGCTTACGTTAAGGACTTGCTTCTGGACTTATTCAGCTCAAAGGCAGATTCTATTGAGCGGTTTCCTTGACCTTCCAATGTTGAACACATTTTATTTCTCTCGGTATCCATGCTTAGCCAGTTATCATCCTGGTCATCCCAGAGGGAAAGCCATGTAGCAGGCAGGGTTTTCCTCAGTGCTGCATCCTGGAAGCATGCGCCCTGGTGTGTGCCCAGGCTGATGCATTAGCTAGCTGCTTCCCTTTCCTCTCCAGAACACCCTCCACAGCTCAGAGGCGCTGGGTCTCCGCAAGCCTGCTGGAGCCTCCCCTGAAAAATGGGCCTGGTCCTTCTGCAGCGGTACAGCAGTTTAATTGGCTCTGACTTCAGTGTTCCGTGGTCGTCTACCCTGGAGGTGAGTGTCGCAGGAAACAAACAGCAGAAATTAATCAAGTTCCCCGATTATTTGTAATGGGGAAGGGAAGGGAGCGTTCAGACATTTAATTACAATATTTTGTAATTGTTAAGCCACCAGTGACATACAAAATGCTCTTGGTGAGCAGACACAGATGTGTTTTGTGAAGAGGCTGACGAGCTCAGCTAAAAGGCAGTGACTGTAGCCGACTCTTCTTTATCTTCCTGGAAAGGGACCAATTCAAACAGATAATGCGACTAGATTGTTTTAATTACATTGTACATTTCATCAAAAAAAAAATTTTTTTTTTCTGGGATAAGGGTGAGCCCAAGTCAGCTGTTAATAAAAAGGCCACTTCCAATTCTTGGATGACAGATGAAATGAGTTCAATGTATTCTCGCTCTGTGGACAGAAGGATGCTCAAGATGACAACCCAATTCAATTAGCTGGCTTGGAGAAGAGCAGGACTCGGGAAGCCGGGTCACCTACCGGCAGAGCTCAGGAGCGCATGTGCCGTGGAGGAGCCTGAGGCTGGCAAGCCGTTCCTCCGAGAGAGAGTCGGCTGCTAACGTTCTCACTGCTTCACATTCCATAAGCACTTAATTCATCAGGAAGGTATGCGAGTGGGGAAATTCAGTCAGGTGGTGAAAGATGGCCCGCTAACTGCATTGCCTTCAGGTGCAAGGGGACGCGAATGCAGTTCAGTTCCAAGCGTTGGGGGAGGGGCGGGGTTTTGTATGTGGCTCCCCATCTGGACAGTGACCCGTGGAGCACAGACGGCCCATTGAGGGCCTGTGCTGACGTGTTTGGGTGGAGCTTCTCTACCCTCAGCTGTGACTTTCACAGCCCTGGAGATGCGTCCATAGTGAGGTTCACACATCTAATTGCTTTGACGTTTGGAGACAACTGACCTGAGCCAGGCTCACAGCAGCCCTCCCTTTGTTCCAGGAGTGAGCAGCTTGGGTGTCAGTGCCATGGTGGCCATCCTTGGCCCTGGAGGGTGCATTCCTCCATCACTGGGCCCTCCTCAGGCCTTACTCTGTAGCAGGATCAGGTTCGGACCCGAGGCCCAGGCACTTGGATTCCAGGGCAAAGAACTGGAGCAGGGATAGAGTCTGATCCTACGTGTGTGCAGAAGGAGGGTAAAGAGTGAGGAACAGGTCATTGCAAGAGCTTGGGGCCACCTGCAAGCTTGGGGAGAGCTACGCCACTGGGGGGAGGGAGGGCTTGCCATATGGCTGAGGCGAGCAGCAGGGCTTCGGCAGGCCTGGCATCCTAGAGAACCCTTTACCTTTCACGAGGGTAGGAGAGTGGGGTTTCTTTCCAGAGGAGGAAATAGAGGGATCATCGAAGGCCAGGAAGGAAAGGGGGTTGCTGAAGTGTGCCCTCGGCATGGGCGATGACTACCATTTTCACTCAAGCTTCCTGAGGACCTGCTGCCTGGATAGGGTGGTGTGGCCTGGAAAACTGTCCCCCGGGAATGCCTGGCCTGGACTGAGATGGGCTGTGCCGCACGAGGGCTGAACAGAGTGCTCCGGACTCCGCGTTCTTCAGTTCCTGTCCTTTCTGTCTCATTCTGTCTCCTTAAGCCATTCTCCCAAGGGTGTCAGTGAATTCGAGCAGGCAAGGGGAGGACTTACGAGATTGCCGTGGGCTGTGCTGGCACCAACTGGGGAAGGGCCTTAGGAAATTGGCAAGTGCCAGACAATGTCATCCAGACTGCAGAGTTCTGAGTGAAAAGGGCTGGGGTGAAATCTTGCAGGGTGCTGCCTGAGCATTGCGTGGGGTTGAGAGGGGCTGGCAAGCCAGCCCTCCTCAGCCCTCTGTGCCCATAGCAAGCTGGCCTGTTCAGATGAGCGAGGAAGCATCCTCACCTCAGCCGTGGCTCTTCCACTGCCCCTCTGTCAGCTCCGCCACCAGCTGTGGTCCACGGTTGAGGTTGGTAAGAGGTATTAATGGTGGACTGTGTGGAGGGTCTTTCTGGATACTCTGGAAGTTCCTTAGAAGACCTCTGCAAATGTAGAAGACCTCCGCTCTTTCTGAGAGTTTCCTGTGATCCCAAAGGTCACAGCACAGTATGCCCTCCCCCTCTCCTAAGATAGAGGAATGGCTCTGGCCATGCAGCGTCACCATTTCCTACCTTCTGTCTCAGTGCTGGCAAACAGCTCCATCCGGCCCCGAATTCCTCTTCTGGAACTGTCAATAGTCGGCTATCAGTGTCTCTTAGAGCAGTGGACTTTACGGAGTGGAAATTTCCCCAATTGTCCCTGGAAAAAGTCTCCAGTGAATCTACAGGGCCCAGAAAACCATCTGAATGCTCACTGATACTTACGTAAGCACCAACCTCCCTGTAGTTAGAGCAATCACTGTGCGCGCATACAGAGGCCAGAGGCTGTTACCTAATTTCTTCCTCAATCATGCTCCACCTTATTTTTTTTTGAGCCAGGCTCTCTCCCTGGACCTGGGGTTTGCTGATTTGCTTGGGTGGGCTGGCCAACAGGCCCCAGAGCCTCCTGTCCTTGCCTCGGCAGTGCTAGGGTTTACAGATGCATTCTGCTGCACTCAGCCTTTATGTGGGTGCTGGGGACCGAACTCATGCTCGTGCAGCCAGCACTCACTAACGGAGCCGTCTCCCGGGCCACACCCTGCTTATGACTGCAAGTCTCTTCTCATTCGAGATGACATGTTTGAGGTGGTATTTTAGCACAGAGAGGGAAAGTAAGGTAAAACCATGCAACTGGGTTCACTCCTTCTCCCTCATGCCTTTTATCCTTATTGCAGGAGTCAAACTCTCTGCCCAGGTCTGTGTACCGATGACAGCTGCCATCCCTAGGTGACTGCTTGGCACTCACTGAAGGCCTCTTCTGGCCAGGCTACTTGATCCTTGCCAGCCCGGCTCTTTGAGCCAGTGTCCCGACAGAGGCACACTGGGGCTGGGGTTCCCCACAGAACAGTGCGCTGATGGCAGGAGAGGGTCTTAGGGGACCAGTGGGGTTGGTCACTCCATAGGTTTTTGGCATCTGGGCATAGCCTTAAGCTCCTATGAAAAGAGAAACCACAGCTGTTTTCTTTAAGCCAACACGCCAACCCTGAAAGAGGGAACACGTGGACTAACAGGGCGGCACCCTGGAGTGCCAGGGCCGAGCAACAGTGCAGCACAAAGGGGGCTTCCCGCCACAGGGACCCCCAGCGCCTCACAGGCGGAGACAGCGGCACCGCCGTGTCTGAGTCCGGAATCTCCTCTTAGGGAGAAAACAGGAAGACGGAGATCACTTTGCAATGCAAGAGACCTCTTCTTCAGACACGTCCTCTTCTGTCTCTGTGACCCGCAGGCCTGGCGGCAGGACACTCAGCCAGACCGAAAGCATGGAGGGAGTGGGGTGGCCCCATCTGCTCAGAACTCGGGGGTGTGGTGGGGGTGAAGGCTTCTTTGTGGAGGAGAGGAGAGAGGCTGTGAACCCAGCTGCCAGAATCTCTGTATTCTTTGGACTCGGTTTTGGCCATGTCATTTTGAGTTAGGATAAGAGACAATTTCAAACCCCACCCAGCAACTGTTATCAGGTAGACCAGTGAAGGGCTCAGCACTCTCTCTTGGTCCCCAAGTGATGCATCACAGATGCACAACTGGGCAAAACAGGGCTGCCCAGGGCATCATGAAACGGGGGTGCCAAAGGCTTGCTTGCGAGCCCCAGGCACCCGCAATCCTGTTGAGCCTAACATGCGAGTCTGTAGGGAGACAAAACAGCAGGCCTAACAGCAGGAGCACGGGGACTGGGACCAGAAAGGGTGCCCAGGAAGAGGTCGGAAAACCACACGTCTCCAGCTGTCTGTTCAGAGTGTGGATGCTCACTAACGGAGCGTAACATCTGTCTGGAGCAATTCAGCCATCCCGACCGGGGACACAGAGTAGAAAGCGTCAGCAGTGTGCGCTACTTCTATGAAGTAAAAAGTGTGTGCGCGTGGGCTGGGTTGAAGACGTGTGTCCCTGTGGGTTGTCCTCTGCGGGGTAGGTGAGCGGTGACCTCAGGCGGGAAGCTGTGTGGCAGGTGCACCCCGGTGTCCTCCTCAATTGAAACCCACCTTAGCATTTGAGAAAGGGCGTCTCGCTTAACCTGGAGCTCACTGATAAGGCTGGAGGAGTCAGCCAGTGAGCCCCAAGGATCTGTCTGTCTGTCTGTCTGCTTCTTTTCTTCAGGGGTACGGGAACATGTCACTCGGCCTCACTTTTTGCGGGTGTTGGGGATGCAAACTCAGCCCTCATGCTTCCATAGCAAGCACCTGCCCGCCCACTCAGCTATCTCCCTGGCACCCAAAGCTATTTTTTCAATTGAAAAAAAAAAGTAGCAAAAACATTCCAAAGGAGTAAAAGAACACATGGGCCCCTCCACCTCCCAGAAGCCCCTTCCTGAAGTCACCCTCCATAAATTTTCTGTGAAAATTAAACACATATGTATTTCTTCCTCTTAAAAATACAAACACGTCCTGGCACAGGACATGAAAAACCCAAGCTGGCATTGCCAAGGAAGCTTCCCGCTAGCAAGCTTTCGGAGGGCTGAAGCTGCCATCCACCTGCCCCAGCAGGCTGCTGGGGAAGAAAAGCTCATGTTCCTACCCAGCTGTGGACATTCCGAGTGAGCAATGACTTCCACAGGCAGGCGTGCCCGTGGGTGCAATGGCCACGTGAACGCCACGGGAGAACCATATGCCTTCTGGCAGAGAACCATATGCCTTCTGGCTGGACTCAAGCTCTGCTCTACAGCAGGAGGCACACACCTGGTACTGTGAATGTGGTCAAGAACTCACGTTTTGGGGAGCTCACTGGCCTGGGCGGTGAACCGACTATTGTTTTATTAAGTGAACTCACTGGGTATCTACTGCAAACCCCTCTCCACAAAGTTCTGGGGTCATCTTGGTGGATGAGGCAGACAAGACTGGAAAAGGCAGAAGCTGGGGAGGGACAAACCGAAACAGTGTCACCGGGACACAGCAGAACCACTGCGCTCAAACTCCAGCAGCTGTGGACAGGCCAGCACGGACGCGTCCACGCCAGCTGCAGAGCTATGGGCTGCTGATGGCTTGTATGGAGAGAGGTCATTTTCTTTCAGGGTGTGGCCCCTGGTAGACCGACCACGCCCCAGTGAGGACCACACAGGTATACACATGCAGCACAAATGGGACTTGGCGGGCTATCAGAGAGAGGGGTCAGGAGGCGGGGAGTGGTGCGGAGGAGAGGAGGGAGGCGACTGATACATGCTTTTATGCATGTATACTATTTTCGGAAATTAAAATATTACATTAAAAAACACAGGCACACCTTGGGCATTGCTTCTTTCCCACGCTCCATGTTTTAACACACGATATGCTACTTCAAACTTTTGCACCAAAGCATAGTGTGATGGCTATTCTTGGTTGTCAACTTGACCAAATCTGAAGTTTAACCAAAACCCAAATGGCTGGGCACACCTGTGAGGGATTTTTTTCTTAAGTTATTTAAGTGGATCTTGGAGGTGGGAGGATCCATCTTTAAGGTGGGCTACACCTTCCACCGGCCCTCTATCGAGGAAATGAAGGAAGCCTGCTCTCTTTGCCTGCTTGCTCTTGCTGGCAAGTCCATTCCTTCACTGGTGTTGGAGGCCACTTCTTCGGGATTCCTGAGTACACTGGAGGCCAGCTGAGCCATCCAGGCTTGTGGGCTGAACACCTACAGGATTCTTGGACTCTTCTATTGGTAGACAGCCATTGCTGGACTAGTGGGACCAGGCCCTGTAAGCCAGTGGATCTCCACCATCTTAACGCCGCAACCCTTCAGTCCAGATCCTCATGTTGTGGTGACCCAACCCTAAAATTATTTCATTGCTACTTCATGGCTGTAATGTTGCTACTGTTATGAATCCTAGTGTAAATAACTGATAAGCAGGAGATCTGATCTGTGGCCCTGTGAAAGGGCCGTTCAAGTGGTTGTGACTCACAGGTTGAAAAGCCATTCCAATAAGTCCCTTCTGTCTGTCTGTCTATATATATTCACTCATTCTCTAAGTTCTGTTCCTCTAGAGAGCCCTGACTGAAGCACAAAGTGTTCCGTTATATAGAATACTGTAATAATTTTTAGCTCATTCTGATGAGTTGTATTTAGTCTTCTATTTACAAACAAAAAATCAGGGACACATTGCTCACCTATCTGTGTCCTCATGCACCTACTCTCACAAATAGAATCTATGGGCCAAAGGTCTTTTAAATTTTGATGCTGTTCAATTTCTTTCTATCCATTGGAGATCAAAACATTCATGCTATGTTGCTGTTTTGCTGACACTGGCCTGGGTTCACCGCAATCTCTCTCTCTCGGTGACAGACTGGACCCACTATTATCTACAAGACTCTTGGTCACAGTGTCACATTACAGTGTTGCCTGTTCTTTCTTCAAACACTGTTTGGATTGGGCTGCTTGTGTGTCAGGGTGGAACACTTGCCTTGCGCGTGCTGGGCCTTGGCTTGATCCCTGGCACTGCAACTAACAAGCCAAACAGCTAGGAAAGACACATTTTGTGACACGATAGAGTGACTTCCTGGGTACAGTCACTGTCACAGCAGAAGCATGGCTCCATGAACGCCATGGTGGATGTCACCAAGGGGCTTCACCGGGGACAGGTGGGAGGGGATGCATGCACCATAACATCTACCCACAGGAGCCTCAGGGTGGTTGGCAACACCTGTGCTCCGGTCCTCTTTCTGCAAAACCGACCCCGACACTTGGATGGCAAGGGGTTAGGCTGCCCTCGTTGCCTGCCTCTGCTGAGGCTCGCAGAACACTGAGTTGTTCTGCCAGCCTTTCAGTGTGGAGTCAATTCTTGTTTAATGAAAAAAAAAGCATCTGAATTTTTTTTTTTTTTTGAGTACTGAGTAAGTATTTGGTTTCTCAAAATTAATATTATTATTGGTGTTTGGAGCATACTGAGAAGGACAACTATTATCATCTCCATTTTAAACGAGTTCTTGACTGCTATGCAACAGCAAGGCGGGCATCCTGAGGACGGAACCTGCTTCGTTTCACATGACACCTGGAACAAAGGTTGTGACATGGCTTTTAGCTGCCACCTTTGGTTCTGCTCAAAGCACTTCCTAAGCTTAAACAACATACTGAGGCATTTCCACAAGTCAGTGTGGCCACTGTGACGCTCTCCCAAAACAGCGCCTGCACCCTGGCCCCAAGTCCACAATACACCCGAGGAAGAGGGCTTGTGGTTTTATGATGGAACCCCCAGGTCTAGGGCAGGCAGGAGACACAACAGTCTGCCCCGGAGTCACACTCCTTGAGACGGTTCAGGCACTCGGGGCCGCCCGAAGCCTGGATCAGCGGGACTTGAAGCTGAAACTCTACGCTGCTAAACCTGGCAAATCCTGACCACGGCTTGTTCTCAGGAGCCCAGTAAAAAGACAAAGACTATAAAACACGCACGTAACAAAGTATGTCAGCAGCCTGAATGGACCAGGCCCGTCTAGATTGGAGAACCCTAGTAAGTAAGCGAAGCGCAACATTTATTGCCAACAATCATGCCACCACAGAAAGCTGGAGCCGGGTAGCCGGAGAGGAGGGGTCTGCAGCCAGGGAGGCTGTGGAACGCGCCTGGGCTCAATTATTCACGGTGTGCAGATGAAGAGACATACTTCCATGTGAGGGACAGTTCAGCAGGGGGTGGGCTACACCAGGAGAAGAGCCAGAGAGCCAGCAAGCGCAATGAGAGGCACATGAATAAAAACGACAAGTAATAAAAAAGTACAAATCAAAAGTGCTCTCTCAGAGAAAATTTAGAGCCAAAAGAACAGGGGGGAAATCTGGCTGTGGGACAATTTTCAAAGAAGCAAAGACATTAAGGAAAATTAAAGAGATGAAGACCCAATTTGCCTCAATGCTGTCCTAGTCATGGGCTTGGCGCTTTATTAAAAACAAAAAAAAGTGAAGCAGCACATTTGCATTCAGCTGATGCACACATTCCTCCCATCCCCCCAGCAATGATCTGTGTGCTTGCTAGTCCCTGTAGAGTATGGCATTTGTAGGACTCCAGGCTGACAACGGGCTATGCCCGCGCTCAAGAGGCTAGTGGTCTCAAGCCAGCTTTAGCAGGGGAGGGCAGCAGACAGAGGAGAAAGGTGCAGCTCTGAAGAGCACCAACCTCCACAAATGCACTTGTTATACAGAGCTGCGGCTCCCTCTGCCTCTCTGCAGCTCTGACCCTGTAACCTGTATTTCAGGGCTATCTGGGCTATTTCCAATGATTTTTATATGCTATAATGTACCGTCCTCAGATCTGATCCAAAGCATAAAAAAATACCAACCACCTGTTGCTATGTTGTCAAGAAGTCTTCCTAGCTACTTCTTGAGGGGGGACTGTCACTGTTATTTTACAGAGTGGCCCTGCAAAAAGACTTCTCTCTAGGTTACAAGCTGAAAGGTAGAGTACTTTATCCCACCGCACACGGGCTCTGAGGGCGTTCAGGCTAGACTGTGCCAGTGTCCACTAGCTCAGGGACACCGTCCCAACACAGGCCCCTTTCTTCCCGCTCTCAGACAAAGCGCTGAGAGCCAGGACAGTGTGCCCTGCGGCACAGCTGCACTGGTGAAGGGGTCCTCACGCACAGTTGCTTCAAGCTTGCTCTCTTCCAAGGCAATGGGACTTGAGGCCTGGAGACTGCACTCTACGGGTGAGCTGTGTCTCCAGGACAAAGACTCTCCTTACGATGCTTGCTGAGTGGCCCAGGCCCTCTATGCCACGAATCAGTACCCCGAGGACTTGCTTTTAAATTTAGTCAGCAACTTCAGCCACCACCCTGAGATACATTGGTAAGGAAAGCTGGAGGTAAGCATACTTCTGCTCACCTCTGTTCTCTTCTCTACCCCAGAGACTGTCTATCTCGTTACCCTAAACACTTGTGGCTGTGTTGGGGTCTCAACAAAGTGTCATCCCCCTTTGCTCTGCCTACAAGGTGTGCATCCACCACAATGGCCACTTTGCCCTTGGCCAACTGGCCAGCTTTTCTGAAATCCTGCTTGTACCTGAGGACTGGTTGGTCTATGAATCATTTCAGAGTTTGGGTTCAAATAGTATTCTTGATAGATTACAGGTTTTAAAATGAATCTTTTTAAAAACTAGCAGAGTCATTGAGTGGTCTAGGCACACTGTTTTATCACTAATGGAGGGGGTCTGAAATCATCAAATGCTGTGGGCTGTTGTGAGCTCCTTGAAGCCAAGTGGAGGGTGATCATGGGTAGACCATGGCAAAAGCTCATGGGAATCCAAACCAAATCTTTCTCAGAATTGTAAAACTATTAGCAAAGAAAGTCTCCTTCCTGGACTTCTCCTTCCTGCACCACAGAAAGCTGGAGCCCGGGAGCTGGAGGGGAGGGGTCTGCAGCAGGGCACCTATAAACAGCTAGACATTTAAAAAGATGACGCGAGACCCAGCAGCGTAGCATCAGAATTTCCTTCTTCCTTCTGGGGAACCTTCTCAAGCCTGTCCCTGGCAAACAGAAAGGACGGGCCTCACGCACAGAGCTTTCTTTTGAAGGCAGTGAGTTTAGGGCGATGAGTGCTGAGACCTCACTTCTCAGAACATGACTCACAGGCAGGATGGCCAGAAACTTCAATTGTGGCTTCTGTGAGTCAAGATAATTTCCAGGACTTTAGGAGCCTATCACTTACTCTTGACTTTCAAAGAGACCCTGGGCTTTAAGGCACAGTTGTATCTAAAATTGATCAGCTAGCGACAGCCCTTGGAAGCTCCTGGGAGGGAGAGTGAGCAGGCAGCACGGCCGCATCTGGACTGCACCTTCTAGTTCACTTTCCAGGCTGTAAATTTTCTGGTCACAAAGACTTCCTGAAAATAACTTTCTACCAAGCAAGTGGATTTTTTTTTTTTTAATCAGCTGAAGTATGCAATTTTTTCAATTATTTTGAGAAGGGACACCAGAAGACTTGCTGGCTACTCTTCAAAGCACTGCACATTTAAGAAGACAGCAAAACATTTAAAAATGTATCTTAAAAACACAGATTTCAAGTTATGGTAGATAAAGCACTATTAAAAAGACTATTCTAGAGTGTATGCAAATAAGCCAGAGACTAACAAATATATATATTGATCATATAACTATATACTATGGTTGGGACTACATTCCACAGCTGTAGAATTATATATATAATCAAAAAGGACACACACACACACACACCTCTCTCTCTCTCAAAGACCTGCAATTGAGAATAACAATCTTCTCTACGTTTCAATTTCCCAATTTTGATATTTTTGTTTATTATAAATAAGTCTATGATGTTAGAGAATGCACAGCATTTTAAAGTGAGACTATATACGTTAGAAAACTGCATCAGGGCACATACTTTATTTCTTAAGAAAATAAAACTATGCACAAAAATTCCCTCTGTCCACTAGCGTTGGCCCTGGAGCGCTGGATCCTTACGGTTAAACACCAACAGAAAGAGAGGGATGGAGAGGTGGTCACTGCCTTGCCTCACTGGGGAGCTCGGGAGCGCCCTGGTTGGAGAATGTCCCCAGGAGAGCCCAGAGTCTGGTGGGGTCCTCGCAGTTGTGCTGGTGTACCCAGTGAAGAAGCAGGTCCTCCTTCCGCCCCAGCATCTGGGCACAGAGCAGGCAGTTGAAGCCGGAGTGGGACCAGAAGAGCGTGGTGGAGTGCTGCGGGCCACCCCTTCCCCACCAGGCACCCTCGCTCTCTGCCAGGACCTCCTCTCTGTGCTGATGAGGGGCTGGCAGTCTTCGCACTTTGGGAAATGCTGGGAAGTCCTCCACAGAGGCGCAGGGCATCACCTGCTTCCTTCTGTCCGGGTGCAGCTTCTGGTGGGCAGTGCTAGGCCTGCTGCCCGGTAAGATCACCTCTTGAAGCCGGCCTTGAATCTCCTCCCCATGAACATGAAGTAAATGAAACTTGATTTCAGCAAAGGACTGAGCAGTGATCTGACAACGGCCACATCTAATTTGCAATTTGACTTCATCTGCCTGGTTTAGAAGGAAATCTTCTTCCAAACTTGACTTGGTTTCCCTGGAAAGGGGAAAACAGTCTAGGTAAGATTTCCCAGGAAAATGCAACTGGATCTCTTTGCCATCAGGGATATGAGCGCCCTGCTAGGAAAGCAGGGGACTGGACAGAGAGCTCAGCAGAGAACACGCTGCCACCCCCAGAGCCACCGGGACCACTTCAGAAGAGTCCTGTGTCTCCCCCGAGGGAAGCGCCTCCTTGGGTACCACAGGTGTTCACAACAGGAAGATGAGGTAATATGACTATGATGGGTGCCTGCCCCACAGCATCCACACCGTTATGACATCCCATTTTAAGACGACCTAGGTACAGGAAAGCAAGTGCAAAGGGAGGTTCCACAGCACGTTAGCAAAAGACATGTTAGTGGAAGGGGGAAGAGCGAGTGGAGAAGAGGAAATGTAAAAAGACAGGAAAAGCTATGGCAGGCATCTTGTTTTTATCCATTATGATACTAAACAGAAAACACTTAGAGCAACCAGGACAACAGAAGAACAAGGGGCAGAGAACTTAAGGTGTTGGCGGCGGGGTTTCCTTCTCATGCCTCAGTCGCCTGAGCTGTGGGCCTGTGGACACACTGCAGGCACTCCCCCGGTCATTACTGCTCAAGTGCCTGCCTTGTCAGCTTCCTGGCTGCAGCTGGAGGAGGGCTCTGTGCTCATCACAGCTCTAGGCACCTGCTTCAGACTGCGGGAATAGACTGGGACATGACCAAATACTTCTGCACAAAACTCACATGACTACATCTCTCTCTCTCCATCCATCCATAGTCAAGGAGCAGTGCTTACAAAATAGAAGGACACAGAAAAAGTTAATGTGGCCTGTCGGTAACAAGGGCACATGTAGAGATGCCGAGGGTGAGGTGGAATAGCTCAGGGTCTGGAAAAGGGGCGGCCTACTGCATCACTGTGGGCTAGATAACGCTGTTTAGATAAGAATTCCAGGAACAATAATTCAGGGAAAACTACTTTATAAACACTACTAAAAACTATATATAATAATCTACTATTTTAAATTTTAGATGCAAAAAAAAAAAAAAATCTGTTACTAACTGTCCTCAACATATCCCAAGCTGGCACTCAATCTTTGACTTACGCAAGTCTGAGTAACTAAACACTGTGACTGACCAGAAATAAACAGGGGATGGATTACTCTTCACAGAGCTGAGGGGTAGGAGAGGTGGCTCATCTCACCCTCCGGCATCTTTGGTTGTTGCTGTTGAGAAGGGTTCTCACACAGCCTAGGCTGATATCAAATTCCGGGTTTTCCTGTCAAGTGCCGGAATTCCAGGTGGGCACCGCCACTCCTCACCACTTCCTGAAAGAATTCCAGGTGGGCACCGCCACTCCTCACCACTTCCTGAAATCTCACCTTCTCAATCCACAGCAGGCTTTCCCGCCAGGCTTCCCTTCTGTGGGCACTCACCTCTCCAGTGCGCCGTCTGGTCCTTGCACACCGGCATCTCGGTCCTTGTTCTTTGGTGTGTCTCCTGGCTGCAGTTCACTGGAGGAGGGCTCTGTGCTGATCACAACCCTGTGCACCTCCTTCAGATGGCCGAAATAGACTGGGACATGACCAAATACTTTGGCACAAAACTCACAGCACACTAGCTTCTTGGGGCGGTTCTCGGCATGGTGGAGTTTCATGTGTGCGCTTAGGCTGCCGGGACGGACATAGGTCTTGCGACAGATCCCACAACTATAAGGCCGTCTGTTGGTGTGTATGTTCATGTGGTCCAGAAGGTGATGCTTGAACTGGAAGTGGTGGTTGCAGACAGGACACATGTGCCAGGGCTTCTTAATGGCAGAGAAGCCGCTTCTAAGCGCAGAGCTAGGCTTAGGTGCAGGGCTCTGCCTGGGGTCGAGGCCATTCAGAGGCAGGGCGTTGGCCAGCACATCCTGACCTAGGCTGCTGGGAGCCTGGGCCTGCAGCACAGCTGAGGGAGATGCCAGGGGCGCCAGGGTGGACAGGACGAGGACAGGCTTGGGCATGATGTGACGATACTTTCTTGAAGCGGCCTTGGGCTTCTGGTCTCTGGGTTCCTGGGGACTGGTTCTCGCCCTTTCTACACTGTCTTCACACATACTAATCATGCATTTCCTCCTCTTACCCTGCAGTGCTAAAATCTCATCTGGCACTTTCCATTTCCTTCCTCTTCTCTTTGCTAACCCACTGCTGGCTTTTGCTTTGCGGCCCAGATCTACTTTGGTGACAGGGCAGAAGGCACTCTCACTCTCACTCGGCTGTGACCCGTGCAGTGTAGGTATCATGCTGGCTACCTTGGTGGCTGCATCGAACCTCTCTGTGACAGACAGTCTCTCCTCACAGTGTGCCCCACACCCGGAGGTAGAGACGTCTGTAGTGTCCGCATCTGACTCCACTTTGCCTACCTCCACGGTTCTTACCCTTGAGAAGGGCAGGATGGGCAGTTTGCCCTTGGGGGTCAGCGGCACTGTACTGCTGCAGCCAGTGTGTGCCGAGGCCGTCTGCTCTCTGCGTTCTTCGCCAGCGGTGGCAGGCTTGGCGGGCACCGCCTTCCTGGCCTTCTGCATAACCGCTGGCAGGCTCTGCCGGTCAGAGGACTCCTCTGGAGTCGATGATGGGGTGGCAGGAAGCTCCTGATCTCCACAGCTATCCGTCACTAGAGGATTGGAATCTCCTCGGCCAAAACCCCTTGTCAGTGTAGCTGTGTTGATATGGGTGGGGGAAGGGTCAAAAGTGAGCAATTGCTTCAACAGGCTGGGTTTGTGAGGCAGTGCAGGATGGGCGTGTGGGGACATCTGGAACATCTGGGCTGGGCCAGGAGGTCTGCTGCAGCCACTCTGGGGGGAGCCCAGATCCTGTTTCTTCCTGAATTCTTTGCTACTTAGTGGCTGGTAACGAGGAATCGGCAGTTTAAGGTTTTCATGTAGGGACATCCTGGGCTTCTGAACTGGCTGAGCTGAGGCAACATTTGGCAAAGCAACAAGAGAAAATGTGCCCTCCTGGCCGGCCACCTGCATCAGAGCATAGTTCTGAGTGGGCACACCCAGAGGCTTGGTGGTTAGAGCCAGACTCTCTTGGTCAGGAAGTGAGGAAGGACAGGCTAGCACGCTGGACGTTAGGACGTTAGGCACAATTTTGGGTGCGATGGTCCTAAACTGACTCTTGTTCTGTAAACTTTTCCCACTCTGTGTTGTTCCAGAAGGGATGCTTGATTCACCTGCAATGACAAAGCACGGATAACTGCAGCAGAGCCGTCCCGGATCACACCCAACCTGGCTGGAGGCCTGGCTCCGCAGTTAAGAAGACACACTGCTCTCCCAAAGGACCCGAGCTCATTTCCCCACACCCACACTGGGCGGCTCATGCCTGAACTTCAGCTGCAGGAGATCTGGTGTCCTCTTCTGACCTGAACAGACACCAGCACTCATATGCACAGCCCCTCCACACACAGACACAGACATACATACACACAGACACAGACAAACACAGACACACACAGACACACATATAGACCCATACACTTAGACACACAGATACACATACACACACACACACACACACACATAGACCCATACACTTAGACACACAGATACACACACACACACACACACACACACACACACACACACACACACAAATAAAAAAAAATCTAATTATCTGTCCAGAACAGATTCCTTGGCCTGTCTCTGTCTTCCTACATGTCTGTCAGGATGAGGTATGATGGCTCCCCCCTGCCCTGCCTTCCCGAGCGCTATGATTCTCATGTACTACTCCAACACAGTTCTCATGTTAGAATGACAGCCATTAAACAGAGCTTCCAGAGAGTTGGACTGCCCTCCTGGTGCTTGTGCCCTGGCAGCCTTTCATATAGCCTCTGCCTTGGTCTAATCTGACCCATCGTCACAAGGCAAAGCAAGCCCGCTTTTCTGTCTGCCCTTCAGAGCCGCAGTGCACCTCCTGGAACACTGCCCCGTGACGTGAGTGGCTTACACATGTTGCTCCCCCAGCACACCCCCGCTCCTGGAGGCCGAGGCACATCTCCGCCACCACTGCACCTTTGCCCCGAGACAAATGCGTTCTTCATCAACTGGCTCTTCACGCTGGCTGAGGCCGCACCATTTGGTGCTGGCACTGCAGTTTGCTTTGCAAAGTGATGAATTCCAGACTGAAGGTGGCTTTGGTGCTGTTCCCTGTGTGACTTGTGAAATTTCTTTTCACACCTTTCAGACTGTTTATATATGCTTTTGCAATTAAATCATCAGTATTAAAAAAGCTGACGCGACACTTTTTAAAAAATGTTAAACACAACCAAAGAGACACAGGATGATAAAAGGAAAACAAAACATGAATCGCACAGAAAGCACTTCTAGGGCACTGACAGGAGCAGTTTCACCTGACAGAATAATGCTCCATTCATCCCGATTTATTGGCTGAGCACAGAACACTTACTATGACCATAAGAGAACAATGAAGGAAACATTTTGGCTCCCCCTTTCTAAGGACTGAATCATCATTTTTACTCTCCAAGGCCCAAGGCCACAAGGCCTGGCTGGGGAGAAGTTTCTTATTTTGAAGTGCCTCGTATTAATCAAACTTCACTAAGGCTCACAGGTACTAGCTGCACACTGGTGCACTAGGGTACACACACTGGTCTGGGAACTGGATCCTGCAAGGCCATAAGCCCCTCTCTGAAAATTGTGGGGCTCCCTGAGTGTTGGAATTTACACTTTCAAATTTTAGAAAAGTTGTAAGACAGAAACACTGCGACACAGCAAACGTTACAGAGGAGCCAGCGGGGGCTGCAGGGCACCACAATGAACCCACTGACTTGCCTGAAGCACTGTGCATTAGCGTTCACAGCACAGCAGGCGAACGAAGGTTCGCAACGGTTTTATTTCAGCCTGGAGTTTTGCCTCTTAATGACTCAGGGACTCAATTTTTGGTCTTGGATATTGAAGCTTTGTGTAAAGGATTTTAGAAACATTTGTTTGAGGGAGACTGGGGACAGGAATGTGGGGAGCTAACAACCCACTGAAATAGCTAAAGTTTTAAAACCAGCCCCTATTGACTGCCCACGGCCAGTGAACCAACAATTCGCCCAGGAAGCTGCCTGTGAAGACTATGGTAATGAGCAATGCAGGAGGAATAATTTGAAAAGCAGGGCAACTACTTTAGAAAGTTCTTTAATGTCTGGTTAGGAAATGCTTCTGTGCTACCTGCATTAGAGAGAGGAGGTCAGTGCTGTGGCAGAGGATGCTGGGAAATATTTCCCACCCTTTAAGACAGGAGGAGACCAGGGAATGGCTGACTGGCTGTTAGAGGGAATGACAAGGAGAGGAGTAAATTATGCTGCTGGGGTTAAACTGATGTAGTCACAGCAGCACAGAAGGCACTGTGAGAAACAGACACACACAGAGGAAGGCACATGGGAGTGGGAGGGGGCGGACAGAGGGATGGGAAGAGACAGACTCAGAAGAGCTGACTTAGAGGCAGGACCCAAAGAACAGCAACCAAAAGCCAGTGTTAAGGCTTCCCGAAGGCTTCCAGAGGCTGAAGGAGTCTTACTTTTATGACTAGGTATTAGAAAGCAAGCTTGAGTGAGGCTGGGTTTTCAGAGACGAAACTCAACACACTTTACAAAGCAGGAGTGAGCTGATGTGGACACACTTAAGGTGCTCCACTGTGCTGCACGCACTATGAAGAGGGTGAACTGAGGAGGTAGGACCATGCTGAATGGTGCTGGCTAGCTGAAGAGTGAAGGAGTGAGCAGGCTGGGCATCAGCGTGCCTGGTGCTCTGCTTCCCACTGTGGCTGCGATGTGAGCTGATGCCATCTCCCTCCCTCCCCACCGTTCCTCCCTGACACTAGTATCCTTAAGCCTCGAAGCAGAGTAAACCCCGGCCCCCCAGCCCTGCCCTGCCTTGGAGCTGCCTTTGCTAGGTATTCTGTTGCAGCAGTAACAAGGGCAACTAACCAGAAGCCAACTGTAGGTGAGAAAAAAGGCCCCTCCTGGAGATGCCCAGCCCTGCCCCAGTAAGGGTGAGCAGCATGGGCAGCCTGCAGGGACAGGCCAGCGCAACCAGTGGAGTCAGGCGCTGGGGCTGGAGAGTGTCAGCTGGCTCATGATCCCTAACCACAGCTCCTCACAGCTGTGGGTGAAGAACAAGCCTTGCCGGGAACAGCAAAGTGAAGCATGAGTCTAACATGGAGTGCACAGACGAGGTTTCCCATTGGCTCTATTGCTCAGAATCAGTAAAGATAGGATACAAAACTGGTGCATTAGTGGGAAAGTGAGGCAAAGAGTACACAACCCCAAAAATGCAACCAAACCCCAGGAACTACTCAAATCCCCCACAGGAAGCTAATGACACATAACACAGTACTTGGTAGTTGTAAAGGAAATGACAAACGAATACTCTTCAAAACATGAGTTTTTATGGACACTACATCCCTTAGATCATGAGGCCTTGGAGTGCATACGCAAACACATCCCCGCTTCACTCAGGAGAGTTCCTGGAGGGGCCTCTGTGGATGGGGACAGCTGTGGGAACCGAGAAACAGAGAACCAGACAGCAGCTTGGTGCTCACTTGCCTCCCTCTGCCTCGCTCCAGTGAGGTGCCTGGTGAGCAAAGCACTCTGCCTGCACTTATTTATTCTGTGTGTGTGGGCATGTGCATGCCCAGGTTGGGTGTTGGTCCTAGGGCAGCCTGCAGCGGTGCTTCCCTCCATCCCTGACATGGCCTGAGGGCTGACCAGGCTGTCAGGCGAGGCAACAGCTGCCTTTCCCCACCCGCCCACCTGGCTGCTCCCGCTGCCCTGAGCTGGTTTCTGAAAAGGAGGTCTTCCGGGTTGCTGTGACTGTGCGCTTCTGCATAGATGGCTGCATCTGGGCACAGAGTGGCTCAGGCCCTTTGCTTTCTTTGACAAGAACCAGTGACCAGAGACATAATTTAGTAGCCCGGAAGGCAGCACACCACTGCCTCTTGAAGCGAGACATGGAGCACAGCTCATCTCTCCTAAAAGCACAACCAGGAACCCGGGGCTTGTTTCTCCACACATGGGCAGCAGAAGTTCTGTTAGGATAACTCCAATTTTAAGGTTATTTTTGGGCAGCAGGCGTCCTCAGAGGAGACGAAGTGCCACTGCACGTTTAAAACTCTCCAGCACTGAGAAAGCAGGACTGTGGCGAGTTTCTCTTGGCAGCTCAGGGCACTACCCTTACAGGCTCTCAGACGGCACCGTCTACAGCCCTCACTGCACCGCTAAACTTCAGATCGTTGAGAGCTGTGCGCTCAACAACAAAGGAACTTCCACTGGCATTTGTAATTTCTGGAAATTCTGCAAAATTAGCCATAACGGAGTTAAAGAGTCTCACAGGACCCCCAGGTATTAAACAAGGGCTTTTATTAACTAACAGCATAAAAGGCTCACTCAGTAAAAATTAACTTGCACCATTATTCAACGAGAATACTTAATGTTAGAACTTGAAGTGTAAGCCGTTGTTAGTATTTTAAGTATATTAAAGTAACCATTTTGAAAAGTGACATGCACAGCTGGTGAGGGTCAAGCGGGCTGTGGAATAAAGGGAAACAAGGAGGTGCCAAGTACTTCTCATGGCCTGAAATCTAAGCAGGTATTTGGATTGAACTTTCATACAACTCCAAGAAAATGTCATTGCTCCCCTTTTATAGACAAGGAAAAGTGAGGCCAACGAGAAAGCAAACAGAATCCATACAGCCAATAGGTTATGTGGTGTGGCCTGACCTATTTCTTTTGGAAGAACAACTTTCCTTCCTTTCTCTTTCCTATATCCTAATCAATTCTAAACTAGATTGCCAATCCAGAATTTTGAGGAAAAAAAAAAAAAAAAAAGGAAGGAAACTGAAACTGGAATAGCGTGTCAAATCTGTGCCCCAGTAAATGGTACTTTTAGGAAATTCATTTTTAGATAGAGCTAATTTTTATAAAATTAAGGTGTGTGGAAGAAGAGAAAGCTGACTTTTGGCGCTGAGTTTGCCACTTGCTACCAGGGATTCTGACAAGTCCAGAAAGGCTAGAGACATCTGTCTGGAGAATGAGCAGCATGTCCTATAGAAATGGCCAAAGGCTGAAGGTGCCGGGCACTGTTCCAAGGCAGTGGTGAGAGCGAGCCATTGCCTGGGGCTCAGGAGCTCTGGGTGCCTGTGCCTGTCATGATCATCAAAGCCCTGCTTCAAATACTGACTGTTGCCGACCAGACAAGCCTGTGGGGTGGTTCTCCAGGTTTCCATGAGGGGCCTGCTTTGTTGATGCCAAACAAGACGCTCCCCTCACTAAACTCTCGTTTGGAGTAAGTTCCATCATTCCTCCTGTAGAGGTGAGGGTACAGGCAGAAAGAGACAAATGGCCCTGCCCTGGATTCAGGCTCCTTGGACATAGGCTAAGAATGAACGTGCTATAAAATCAACTGGCAGAGACAAAATTTTAGAAACTGTTCAAGGTTTAATGTTACTACAGTGAAACAACAAACAACAACAAAAAACAAACAAGCATCAGTTTCAATTCGTTGGGATCTAGATTCTCCTCCCTCTTTTATTTGGTTTCGTCTTTTATTTCAGTTGGGGTTTAAGTTATCTTTCAAGATGGTCTCTGCTTAAAAACAAATAATGTTAAAACTGGGAGGAAATATAGGATAAATGAAATGACTCTAAATACAAATGATCACAACTTCACTTTATTGAAAAAAAATATAATAAACACACCAGTGCTGAACGACTCAGGATGGCAAATATATTTTGAGTCCCTACACTTTCACACCATGACTACTGGAATCATCACTACTTGAACCAAATTTCAGGAAATTGCAAGTAAGACAAGAAAGCACATTTCCAGGTGGAAACCTGAGTCTGCTTTTGCCTAGTCTCTCTAGCACACCTGCCCTGCCCTCTGGAGCTGAGTTTTCAGGTAACAAGCCTTCTTTTCCTGTCAACACCCATACCCAGCATGCTTTCCCACTTGGCATGGGTCAAACAGGTTGACTCACTGCCTCTTTTAGCAAGAGAGAGAATTCTCATTTTTTGAGCAGCTGCATTTCTTTATCAAACTGCTTTTTAAGCATTATCCCAACACTAAATAGTATTTTATGTGCAGGTACCATGTAAAACACATGCTTTATCTTATTTGATCCCCAAAGTAGGTGGGTGAGAAACTGTTATGAGCTTTCACAGTTGAGGACGTCCGAGCTAGTAAATAACAATGCTGGCATTCAAGTTCTGGCTTCACTGTCCATTCCCCAGCGGTGGCTATGGCGTCCTTCACAATCTCTGGGAGAAGAGTGGAGAGGCTCAGGTTCTGTTAGACTTGGTGCCACCTCTCTCTGCAATGATCTCGAGGTTTGGCATAAATGCCATTACCTGTAAAATGGGCACAACAACGCACAGCTACAAGGGGGTGTCCTGGTTAAATAAGGGACACATCTCCTGTAGGGGCCAGGGTGATTCTCTCCAGTCACTGGCTCAGCAGACCTTTCTCCGGCCAGTAAGTAGCCATGAAGTGCTGATACTTATTTTCAGCAGAAGAAAAAGACACAGACCTTAAACTCTGATGATATGGAATGATTCTGACATTTTAAAGCAGTGTTTCTTTTATGAGAAGCAACGGAGGACAGAGAGGAAACATGACGCTTCTTAGTAAGAATCTACTCAATCCTTGCCTCTTCTTGTGTCTGTGGCAGCTCAGCCTTGCCCAACATCTGATCCATCCTGTCAGACTTTATTCCCAGTGGTCCCCATCTCAGTTGTCAATTGACTAAGTGTTAATTGGATTTACAATTCAGTGTGAACAGGAGTTAGCACATGCATTTTAAGGAGCTCTATTGTGGGGACACCTCTCCCAGCTTCTGTTTATAGACAGCAGGGAAGAAAGCTTCTGGTGTTCACAGTGAAGTTAAGGCCAGATTCCAGTCCGCCAGGGAGGAAGGTCACAGAGGGTTGAGGATGCTCCCTGGCCCCATTTCTATTGGACAGTAGAAGTGAACACTGGCCAGGGGCAGGGGAACAGTTTTGATAGTGCTTCTTTGTAAATTTAGTATTTTCCTAATTAAATAATTAAGAACTTAGTTCAAAGGGACAGAAGAGATGGCCCACTGGGTAGGTAGAGGCACTTGCTACATGAGCCTGACCTGAGTTCAATTCTTGGAACCTATATAATGATGAAAAGAGAAAACTAACTCCACAAAACTTCCTCTGACTGCATGCACTGGCATGAGTGCCAACACACGTTTGATGTGTGCTTGTGAAAACACACGTAAGAAACAGCTTTAAGAAAGCTTGACTATACAAAGAAAAGTTGGCATCAAAAGGCCATCTACAAAACTGAGTAGACTACAAAACTGAGTAGGGTAGATAAGCACTAAGGCCCTGAAGGGAAAACAAATGTTCTTTGTGGAAGAATTTAAAAGTTAATTACTTCAAATATTAATGGTAATAAAAGAAAATATTTATACAATGTGGCGTCTGAGACTCAAATTACTTTACTTTGGTGGAGCTACAGCTCATGTTCCAAATAAAATGTAAATTTAAAAGGCTTTTTTTTGTTGTTGTTGTTAAAATACCTCTTAGAAATTTTCAATTTCAACAAGTTTCAAGTTTCTCCATGTTAGTTAAAACTCTTTTATAGTTCTTATTTCTGGGAGGATTTTTTTTTATTTAAGAACTTCAGAGAAGAAAACATTGAAAACCATAAAAGAACACATTTTTTTTTTTAAACTTATCTTGGCAGAAATAATCGCGGCACACACAGAAGCTTACTACTGCCACACAACAGTCAAGCCAAGTGTTTTCCCAACCTTCAAAGGGCTGGACAGGGCAGGGATTTAATGAAGTGCTGGTAATTTGCCACAGACTCTATGCAAGACAATAGGAGAGTTCTCATCCTTTCCAGAACTGCTAACATTGAGGCACGTATGAAATTCAGACCCTCATAACTAACTGAGCTTCCACAATGGAGGAGCAGCAGGCCTGTTCCTGGCATCCGGTTACCGGTAACAAGTTCCTGCGCAGTGTCTTCCCAGGGCATGCTGACATGTGCTAAAGAAACAAGAAGCACCCCTGAAAGGGTTTAGTGCCCAGCACAAATGTCTGCGCATGAAACCTTCCATCAGACAATGAAAACAGCCATTTATTTTAAAATCATATATATATATGATTTTATTTTATTTTCTCTGTTTAGCCTTGGCTGTCCTGGAACTCTCTTTGTAGATCAGGCTGGCCTTGAACTCACAGAGATCTACTACCTCTGCCTCCCCAAATGCTGGGATTATAGGTGTGCGTCATCATGGCTGGCTGGCTTGCTTGCTTTAAAGGCAGGCTTTTATGCAGCCTGAGCTGTCCTCAAACTCACCATGTAGTGAAAGATGATTGTAAATTCTATTTGTTTATTTTTTAAATTTACTACAATTTATTCACTTTGTATCACAGCTGTAGTCCTCTCCCTCATCCCCTCCCAATTCCAACCTCCGTCCCTATTCCCCTTCCCCAGTCCACTGATAGGGGAGGTCCTCCTCCTCTTCCATCTGACTCTAGTCTACCAGGTCTCATCAGGATTGGCTGCATTGTCCTCCTCTGTGGTCTGGTAAGGCTGCTCCCGCTTCAGGGAGAGGTGATCAAAGAGCCAGTCACTGAGTTCATGTCAGAGACAGTCTCTGGTTCCCTTACTAGGAAACCCTCTTGGGCACCACACTCCCATGGGCTACATCTGTACAGGGTTTCTAGGTTATCTCCATGTATCATCTAAGAAAAAAGAGTCCTGGGTGCAGACTTTTTGGTTCTGTTGCTTTCCTTGTGGAACTCCTGTCTTCTCCAGGTCTTTCATCTCCTACTTTCATTAAGATCCCTGCACTCAAGTTTGGTTGAGCTCAGCATCTGCTGAGTAGTCTTTCAGAGGCTTCTGTGGTAGACTCCTGTCCTGTTCCCTGTTTTCTCTCTCTTCCGATGTCCTCCCCATTTGCCTTTCTTAATGAGGATTGATCATCTTAACCAGGGTCAGCTTTAGGTGTACAGATTTTAGTATGTTTATCCTATTTACATGTCTAATATCCGGTTATAAGTGAGTATATACCATGTGTGTCTTTCTGCTTCTGGGATACTTCACTCAGGATGATCTTTTCTATTTCCATCCATTTACCTGCAAATTTCATGATTTCCTTGTTTTTAATTGCTGAGTAGTATTCCATTGTGTAAATGTATCACAATTTCTGTATCCATTCCTTAACTGAGGGACATCTGGGTTGTGTCCAGGTTCTGGCTATTACGAATAAACCTGCTACGAACATGGTTGAGCAAATGTCCTTATTGTGTACTTGAGCATCTTTTGGATATATACCTAGGAGTGGTATAGCTGGATCTTGAGGTAGCACTATTCCTAAAGTGTCTGAGAAAGCACCAGATTGATTTCCAAAGTGGTTGTACAAGTTTACATTGCCACCAGCAGTGGAGGAGGGTTCCCCTTTCTCCACAATCTCTCCAGCATGTGTTGTCACTTGAGTGTTTGATCTTAGCTAGTCTGATGGGTGTAAGGTGAAATCTCAGAGTCCTTTTGATTTGAATTTCCCTGATGACTGAGGACATTGAACATGTCTTTAAGTGTTTCTCTGCCATTTGATGTTCCTCTACAGAGAATTCTGTTTATCTCTATACCCCATTTTTTAACTGGATTACTTGATTTGTTGCTTTTTAACTTCTTTAGTTCTTTATATATTCTAGATATTAGCCCTCTGTCAGATATAGGGTTGGTGAAGATCCTTTCCCAGTCTGTAGGCTGTTGTTTTGTTTTGATGACAGTGATCTTTGCTTTACAGAAGCTTTTCAGTTTCATGAGGTCCCATTTCTTAACTGTTGATCTTAGAGGCTGTGCTGTTGGTGTTCTGTTCAGGACGTTGTCTCCTGTGCCAATGAGTTCAAGGCTCTTCCCCACTTTTTCTTCTAACAGGTTTAGTGTGTCTGGTTTTATGTTGAGGTATTTGATCCACATGGACTTTAGTTTGGTGCAGGGTGATAAGTATGGATCTATTTATATTGTTCTACATGTAGACATCTAGTTAGACCAACTGTAAACTGTTGATCCCAAAAGCCCTACAGCTGTCTTCTTTGGGCTCCCAACCCAACTGGGCCCCAACTGTACTCCTTTCAAGGGCTAGGATTACATCATCTTAGTACATTTTGTATTTCAGTAGTAGTTACAGTAGTTAAGTATCTGTAACGATGAATAAGATTACATTTGATGAGGAAAACTTTTTTTTTTTAGTGGATTAAACCTAAAGTTAAGGTTTCACCATCAGAAAGCACACTTAGCTGGGACCCATACAGAAGGCCAATAAGCGTTTCTTATTGTTGATCAAAACAACATCATATAACTTAAATGGTTAAGATCACAACTTTTTAACAATGATACTGTTAAAATTAAGACACTGGTACCACAAAGATACTATTTTTATTCTGTAATTTCAAAAGTAAGTTTATACAGACTGGATGTTTTGGGGGGCACACAAGCTGCATTTGAGAAGTAAGGGCTGGAGTTATGTGGCTTAGTGGTGTTATTACCTACTTGTTCAATAGGCCTCAGAGCCTGGACCCAACCCACAGCAGCCCAGTACCAAAGAGAGAGGGAGGAGGGAGGGAAGAAAGAAGGAAGGAAAGAGGGAGGGAGAGGAGTTATGCTTTATAGTGTAGTCTTACAGGCCTTTATCTTTGCTTCTGATTCATCTTCAACTCACAGTGGTTTATAACATTTTTTGTTGCACCTTTCCCCACACCTCAGCTTTTATGCCAACAGTTTATGATTTATATGTAGATACACATGGCTGGGCATCTGTGGATCTGTCACAGGAAAAACAATCCCTTGAGACTACTTCACTGTTTTCCAACACTGGTTGTCAAGTCTTGCCTGTAGCTCTTTAGTCAGGGCACATGTTTCTTTAGCATGGGTACTTACACAGGCAATGAAGACGACAATGAAGTGCCAGCCAGTGACTAACAGAACTGGATGTCCTTTGGTGGCTGGCTGCGAACAGACATCTATCTAGAGGCTCTGAGCTACCACTGATCACGTCCTGCCTGCATCTGTGGCCACACTAACCTGAACACGCCTAAGATCCGGTTCTGCAAGAGCTGTTACAGGAACAAAGTCACCCCGATTTGAAACCTCGGGCCACTTTGGATTCCTTTTCCTTTCAATCCTTTCTGGCCTTTCCGCCATCAATATCTTTATTCTTCTTTGATGGCAACTTTTAAGCATGGCTGGAGTGAGTGTGCGTCATCTACTGGTTGGGAATCCGTGAGAGCCTCTTTCTATAAGTCAGAATGATTGCGAGGTCTCTCTGCATTCTTGCCTGTGGGCTTGTCTGTGTGTGTGTGTGCACAGGCAGGCACTCTGGTTCTACATCTGGCTTCAAGGCTGGATATCCACGGGCACTACCAGCATGTCACAGATTAGCCCAGTCTCTGTCTTCTTATGACACCTGCTGCAAGTAGCCTGCCCTGTGCTCTCAGTCATACTGCCAACTGGAACTGCAGAAATGAAAAGCTGACCACAATCCACGCCACTGTCTGTTCACCACAGCTGCTCCATCACGATCCTGTGGTCCTCCAAGGCATTTCCCCACGCTTCCCTTACACGCAGGGACACTGTCTCTCCTGCCAATGATCACATAAGACACTGCTGTCAGATGGGAGATCATTCACTCCCCTCCTCCTTTTTTTTTGTTTCTGTAGACAGGGTTTCTCTGTGTAGCTTTGGCTGTCCTGGACTTGCTTTGTACACCGGTTGGTCTTGAACTCAAAAATCCGCCTGCTTCTGCCTCCCTGAGTGCTGGGATCACAAGCATGCACCACCACAACCCAGCAATTTCATGATATTTTAAAGTACTGTGCTAGCTAGCTCTTTGTTGCCATTCTAAAAATACCCAACAGAAAAACATGAGAGGAGGAAGATTATTTGGCTCATAATTCCAGGGGGTTCATGTGCTTGGGATGAGCCTCATGGCGATGTCAGCATGTGGCGGCTCTATACCTCAGTGCAGTCGGGATGCAGGGGGAAGGAGGAATACGAGACATTTCAGGGCAAGGCACAGCCACAAGCACCTACCACACACTTACTCCTCCAGTTAGGACCTACTTCCTACCTCTCCATCACTGTTCAATAGTGCCAAAAGATGAAGCCATCAAGGGATTAATCCATGCATTAACTCAGAGCCCTCACTAGCAGTCTCTGGAAATATCTGCACAGACACACCCAAACTTAATAACCCCCAATTTTAAACTTTTTAAAAATTGATATTAGTCTCTTATAACTTAAAGGAAGAATATAAATTACCCAGACATTTTCTAATTCCGCAACACTTGTGAACACCGAGGCCAGTGAAGAAGTCTAGTGCAGGACGGGAGGTCAAGGAAGGCTGCTCCTGCATCCTGTGGTGCAGCGCCTGCATGGTAACCCACGCGAGCTTGTCAGGGGAGAAGGAGCTCCTCAGAGACACGGAAACAAAGTGTATGTGATACAGAGGGCTTACTCTGGTTCTGTTTACTTCCACCATGAATCTGGGCGGTACAACAATCCTCAATCTTTATTTTAGCCTCCCTGTAGCCAGAGGGGATTAGATCAGTAGACACTGGGGCGGGTCTAACACAGACCCACAGGCAAAGGGCCAAACATCTGAATCCATCTCCACATCTCCACCGGAAGGCAGGCAGTGCCAGCACGCTGACCAGGCAGAGCTGTCCTTATGGCTGTGCTCTCAAGCACTGGATTCGCCTCGGCTAACCAGCAAACCTTCATCCTGAGTACACGCCCCTGCTCCTCTGTGTGACAGAAAGCTGCGCTCTAAGGACACACTTTGCCCCAGGGGTTCATGTGAGCAAAAGCAAAGCTGAGCTGGCTGCTTTCAGCTCTATGTGGTACACATAGAGCTTAATTTACAAAAAGAAAACAATGAAACTAGTGAGAGACCTTGTCTCAAAAAATGCAAGTTGGAAAGCCACAGAGGAGCAAGCCCAACACTGATCCCTGGACACACACACACCCATACACACACATATGCACACATACTCCCTACATATTCACATATACCCACACACATACATACACATCCACACATGCTATATACACTCATACACATACACACACATGTACACACCTGTATACCACACACCTATACCCACATATGCACTCATACACACTCACAATACAAACAGATATAGACATACATACCCAGACACATACACACAAATACACCACAAACACACTGACACATACAAACACAGAAACACACACATATACTCACACAATATGCACATACACACATACACCACACACTCAAACACACATACATACATGTACACATATACACACAATACACGCAGGCAGAATTTTCAGTAAACACAGATTTCAAAGATATTGCAAAGTAAAACACCGATTCCTGAAGGGCTTTCTTTTGGGAAATAAAATAAAAAATTTCATTAAACTCGCTCATTTGCGTTAAGATGTAATGAAGCATTTTAAACATGGAAGTACGTATTTTCCGACTTCTAACCCTGAGTGTGCAATGCACAAAGAAACATGCCTGTATAAGCAGATGCTCTGCGAGGCCTTCACTAACTTGTCGGAGTGCAAAGAGGCCTGAAGCCTGAGAAGGGCTGAAGGAGGGATGCCCACTTCTGAGGCCCTGCAAACGTGCAGAGGGCTGGCTACAGCTTTTTTAAGCATTCACCTCTTCAGCCAAGTTTTCATCCCCGCCATTCTTTTCTCCTTAAGAATACAATATACAGAATAACAGAAAAAGTCCTGACACTAACAAATTCATCTGGATGAAATATTACTAAAATATCAGTAACTGGCAATGTTAGAACAGATTACACAAAATGTTAGGCAAAAATCATAATTAAAATGTGATTCTTCAGAAACTTATTACCTAATTTGAATGGATATTCAAGGATTACCTCATAACTTGTTTTCAGTTTCATGACATTTAAATTTTTCCTAATTAAAAAAAAATCACAAGATTCTTTGACAGTATATAATATTTTTTAAAAGAGCATTGCTTTTAAAGCATTAAAAATGGAAACGTATTAAAATTATTTTAAATTTGTTTGTCAAAACCTAATCCCTCAGCTGCTCCTGTCTGTGTAGCAACCCGACAAAGCTCAGGCCTTTGAGCACAGCAGTGAGTACAGAATCTTGCCAGGGAGAGGGACCTCAGCCTGATCAGTGCTCTCTGACACAAGCTGGACACTGGGATGGCTGTAGATGGCTTTCGATCTGATGTCCGCTAATCTGAAGACAAGAAACAGCGCCAGACTTCTGAGTCTCTAGCACTATCAGCATCACGCTTTTCAAACACGGGCGCCGAGCTTCCATTCCTGGCTTGCGTAAGAGCCTACACCCCTGTCAGATTACTTGGCTTTTATCCCTGCTCAACTCACACACCAGCCATCTGCATAAATAAAGATGCAAGCATCTGCTGTGTGGCAAGCGGTCTCAAGGGCAGATGTTTGCACCCTCGTGTTCATGTCACCAGGGCTGGATACATTATCTGAACAGATGTACACAATCTCAAAGTGTTGTGTCCCACAGTGTAATGTCTCCAACTGCTTCCTATCAGAATACATAACTGCTATTTACACCTGCACTTATGATAATGATAGAAAGCAGCAGGGGTTCTGCAAAGTGAGGTGTGCTGCTATGAAATATATTTACATGGTTAATTGGAATTCCTGGAGACTACACTGCCACGTGGCCACACTGACGCTAACACACACCCGAGTAAACTGTCTGCTTACCACCCTGACTTTTAATATGAGTACATGAATGGAAGTTCAATCTGAGTTTACTCGTAAGAATGCTTTATTCCAAAATAAAATAAGTTTTCAGCTATGGGCTACTCCAAGTTTTGGCCACCCAGGTCATTTCCATTTGGCTGTATAAGGACATTAAACTAGGTGTGTGTGTTTCCCATTTGTCCTTCTGTCAACAGAATAACGTACTGATAATGTAAAACAGTGTTTTTCAGAAGCTAGCGCACTGAAAGTCTTGATTTCCAGCATTAAACAGTTAACTAAAACCAGCTTGAGAATGTCATTTATATTTGGTTGGCAGCATCAAGTGGCAGAAAGGTCCACGAGCAACTCGTAGACCATTCATTACGATCAAATGTTTCCATATGAATGTCACATCTTTAGAAGCAAAATATTGGTAATGCATAAGGATCCCCTCCCCCACCACTGAGGAGGTCAGGTCATAGAGCAGTGCTAGCTTGCCACACTGGAGGCACACAATATGTGGTTCTCCTCGCTAGCACTGATGGACGGAAGACTGGCAAGCCGAAGCACACACAACGTGCCTTAAAGTGCTCCCTAAGCTACCGAGCTCTGGTTCCTGTTACAGATGCATGAGCTACTTCACTAACTTGAAATTTACATGTCGCAATCTTCAGTCATTATACTCGACTTGTTATCCAAAATAGCCTGTGCTTGGACAACGTGTACACGTGTGTAGGCAGGGACATCATCCACCTTTTTTTTAGTACAATTTTCTTCCCATCCATCTTTTTTGAAATAGGGTCTCTCTGGCCGGAAGCTGGCGAGGTAGGAAACATTGGCTGCTGGTGAGCCTGAGCCCCGGGGACCTGCCACCCTCCAGTGCTAGGCTCTCGAGTGCACACCACCACTGCCCTGCCCCCTTTCATAAACAGGTTCTAAGGATTCAACTCAGGCTCTCAAGCCATCACCGAGCCATCTCCCCTTGACTAAATAAGCTTTATTCTGTAAATTATCCTAAGACTTCCGTTGTGTTTTAAAGGAATTCACAAGGACCAATTATAAACAGTTGACTTTACAAAAGATTCTGTATTCACAAGTTTGCACACATGGTAAATTTTATTTGTAACCCCAAGTCCAATGCTCACGGCATTTTCCTGCTTATTCACACACACATGCAGAGAAAGCATGGAAAACCTAAGCTACCTGACTAGCTGAGGTCAGGCAAGGTTACGCGCTCTGCCTTGTGTTTCAGCTTTCATGCTATAAATAAGAGTTCTTTTCATGGTCTGTTAGGCACCAGGGCTTTTGTATTTTGTGTTTTTCTTGATGAGTCACTGTTCAGAGTGGCTGAGCACAGTGCTGGGGTTCGGTCTCGTGTTCCTAATACAAGAAAGCTGTAGTGTGTTTTAAAAAGAGACTATGAATGACGCACACCATGCTGCTGGGCTTGTGAGTTTGCTGTTAATGAACCAACTACACTGAACTAGGTATCTTTAATCGGACACATGAAACAAGATGCTGCTTGAGCGCTGTGACCGAGGTCCACACACACTCAGCTCTGGGTATGTCCAAAGGCCGCTGGTTCCATGCTGGCTGGTGTAGTGTTCCAGACACTCCAGAGTGCTTGACTGCAAACGCCAGCCGGTTGCTCGCATCTCCCCTCACATACACAGCCCCAGTCATGCAGAGAGGACAGAGCACAGAAAAGTGAGCTTTGTTTTTCTTTCACTAAAATGAAGATAAATCTTATTTACCAAGAAAGTATGCAAGAAAGAGAGGAGAGGGAGAGAAGAGGGAGGAGGAGAAAATTCTAAAGAGGAGGCACGAAAACATGTGCTGTAGACGTTAAAAGCTATATGGTGCTGACAGGATGATCGCTGGCCTGCAGGTAAAGCCTCCCGGGTGAACCGTCCTGCTCCGGCAGCTTGAGAACACACGGGGAGCCAGACCCACACTGGTGCTGCTCCTTACTCCTGGCTTGTCTCCCTGCCCCTCTGAAGCAGCAATCATCTGTTAGCAGTATTTGTTCCCATCGACCTTTGAATTCTATCCAGTTTGGTATTTCATTAAGAAGCAAAGACAGACATTTTCACAGAATCTGCTATGATTTCTATGTTGGGACTTGAGCACCACAACACAGTTCAGAATTCATCTGAGAGCCTACTTCCTGCCAGTGGACTTGTAACTTCGCTGAGGACAGAGAACTCACCATGAATTTTATAAACAGTTCAAGATGAGTAAGAGCTTCAAATTTTAAAAGCAAATATTGATGAATTACCCCAAGTATTTCTTGAGTTCTCAAATGCCATATTCACCAGTACAAATTGTTTGTCTGTAAGACGTGCACAACCATTTCTATTTATGAGACATGAGGACATTTTTATGATGTAGCACAGTACTTACTAACTTATCTCTTTATTAATGTAGCACCACTTACTTTGAAGCTTACTTTGTAGCCCAGGCAGCCCTGGAGTTCACATCTAGCTAACTGACCTTAAACTCATGCAATCCTCCTTTCTCATCTTCCCAAGGGCTAAGATTCCAAGCGTGAGTCACCATACCTGCCTAGTAGTTTCAAATACTTTATTATTATTATTAGTGTGTGCACACTTGTGTGTGTGTGTATGTTTGTATGTGTGTGTCAGAGGCTGATATTAGGTTTCTTTCTCAATCATGTTCCACTTTATTTTCTTTTAAAGCATGTTTTATGTGTATGGGTGTTTTGCACACATATATGTCTCTGTACCACATGCAGGACTGCGTTCAGGTGGTGGAAGAGGTGTCATGGCTCCCGGAATTAGAGCTACATATGGCAGTGAGTCTGCATGTGGGTGATGGGAACAGAACTAGTGCCCTGGAAGAGCAGCAAGTGATTGTAAGCACTAAGCATCTCACCAGCCTTTCAGCCAGCTTCTTTCACGTGGGTCCTGGGGCTGGAGCTCAGGTCAACATGCATGTGCAGTGAAAGTCTGCCACGGAACCAGAAAATCCGGCCTCTAAGAAAGAATTCACTACTGAGTCACAAGAGGGACAGTAACAGCAGTGGCACTGCAGCCCACAGCACAGAAATGGTAGCTTGGCTACCCCAGTGGACCTGAAGGACCATTCAGACACACAGCTCCCTGCCTCAGGGCGCCTGTACTTTCTCCACATCCACGTCCTGTTCTCATTACTTAGAAACAGCACTCTTAATGTGAACACAGTTCTTAGGTCAATCAAGTGTTAGAGCAGAGCTCAGAGGCGGCTTTAGCTCTTTCTACTTGCAGCCAGCTTGCCGAGAACAGCACAGGAGTCGTGAACGTGGCAAACAGGTGAATTCTTAGAGGTTCCCATAAACCAGAGTCCCCACGGATGTCAAGGAAGGCAGAACTTCAAATCTCTCCTGCCCTATCTGAAGTGTAGACTTCAATCCTTAGTAGGCATGACCTCAGTGAACTTTTCCAGTTCACAGAGACTAGCAGAGAGCTATTAGTCAGTGTGTGTATGTGTGTGTTGGTTAAATAAAACTAAATAAATGCACTTGTATTTTCTCTTTTCTCTCCTCCTTTCCCTCATGCTCCCTTCTTCCTGTACTGCCCACGCCACGTCTAACTCACTCTGTAATCATCAGAGCATGTGACAGAGTTCCTGGTCATCACTGAACCAGTTTTCAGCAGCACAGAAACTCCTCAGATGACAGTATGCTAATAGGATACTGTTCTTAAGTGCTACAACTCTACTAATGACATCCCATATGAATTATGTATTGAAATGTGTGTATGTTTATAAACATAAAATCCAAAAATCCCCTATTTATAATCAACGATCACTGGTTTGTTAACTCCAGCAATTAGTATTTACTTAATAAATGGCGCATGTGCCCAAAAACTCACATCACACAAACTGTTTCCAGAGTCAGGAATAAAAACAGGATCATAACAAATGAATCTAGTATTTTCTTTGCTAAAACAGTATTGATCAGGAAACATCTGAACGAGTGAATAAGTTAATGAGAAACTGGGCAAGTTTAGGCTCTGGTTACTCATGCAAAATCATTTTTCTTTACTTGAGTAATTTCCATAATATATTTATATTGATTTAAAATTACTTTAGGAATTCAAATACATAATTTTTCATTGAAAAGAAAAAGGGGATGATCAAACAATTACCAGCAGTATCCTTTTTAAGTTTACATGATGACAACGGAGACAAATAGAGACCTTAGAGTTGTGACTGATCTGTATTCAAACCAATGTCTTACCAACTGGCCCCAAATTTTCCATTTCCTTGAGCCTTTAAAATAAAGATGACATTCCAACGACTGTGAGGTCTACATAAACAAACAATGGAAAGCTATAGTAGAGTGACCATCCTACCACACACATGACTAATTTTTTTTTTAGAAGTTATCTCTCCTTCTTTATCAAATTCCAGGTTTGGATCTTCAGCAAAGACTAAGGAGGAAGTTACTAGGGATACTAAGTCTCGAAGAGACTCAAGGGGCTACACCCAGAGGCCAAGTCAAAGCTGGCAACCAAACTTATACAGAGGCTGCTCTGAAATGAAACCTCAAGGCCAGGCCAGGTGGGCAAGCAGTGAGAGGACTGGCATGCTATAATTCTCACACACTCATCGACTAGAGACACCTCACAAAGGCTTAACATCTTAAAGAATGTTTGAGAATTCTCGACCAAAGTTTAGGGATAAAAATAGTTGTCTGAGGTATCACAGCTCGAGCGTGGTGAAAGAAGTCCACTTTCTTGAGAGCTGACCCATTAGTTTCTCTTCTCTGCAGCTCTGCCTCTTGGTGCAGATGAGAAGTGGCAGAGTTAGAATGCTGACTGTCTACCCCATACAACTGCTACTGGCCACTTTAAAGGATATGCACCAGAGAAATAAGAAAACTCATGCTCTTCATTTCTACTTATGACTTGCTCCCCTCTCTCAGTCTTGCTTCCTTTCCTTCCTTTCCTAACTTAGTGTTTAGAGCTTAAACTCTGTGTGAGTCTCAAGAGAAGTGATTTCCTGTTGGCCTACTGTGTGGATGACATCTACAGCAATGAAGTCTGTCTCGCTTACATGACAATGGGCCCCTACCATTGTGCTTGGCTTTCTAAGGGGACTAGACATCCCACGCAAAAGGCAGCTTCTTGCATATCTCCCTGAGAAAGCAGACTCTACCCTAGTCAGAGTGATGCTTCTAAGTGCCCATTCTGTGTTCAGTAATATGCTGGGTGACGTACCTAAATTGGCTTTCACTAATCTCCATTATTCTACACTGCAGAATCTACTATCTTATTTTACAGGGTTCTAGAAAAGGATGCTGTTGTCACTTGATGTACTTAAGACTATAACATTAAGAGGAAGCACTGAGTTAAAAACCCAGCTTCCATGCTTTGTAAGATTTAAGACACTACCTTCTTATAGGGAGAGATCAGCGTGCTTGTCCCATTTATCTTAAGGATCTTTATAGCAACTTCTTTTTGTTTATGCCTTATACTAAGACTATTCAGCTTTTCAGTATGAATGATAACATCTTTTCTTATGCTCAGAATTTTTCTTATGTCAGAATTTCTTTTCTGTATAGAAGGTACTAATCAAGGGAAAGGGAAGATATGTATTCCTCCTATATGTCAGTTTATTCTTATAAAAGGACAATGTAATTATTCTTTATTAAGGAGTCCCTTTCTACCTATAATCTTTTTCTCTGAACACTCTGTTAAAGAATTAATCATGGTATAATCTGTGTATGGTATTGACACTTGCAATCATATCTAGTAAAGACACTGAGGTGGGTCAATCTTGAGTTTAAGAACAGGGTAGGCAACATGATCTCAAAAAAAAAATATATATATATGTATATATATGGACCCTTTCTAAGTGGCACCATCATCAGGTTCTTCTTTTACAACACCCAGACTTTCCACCACCCAGATTTCTCACCTCCTTCTCCACCCCGACCTGCCACATCTAGCGTGTATCCCACTTTGTCTGGCTATCATAGCCTGTCACGTGACCAGCCCACGGCCCCTCCCATACCATGTCCAGCCTTCTTCCCAGCCATTTAGAGCACAATCTCCTCCAAGCTAGCCTGGTGGGTCTGTGTGACCTTTCCTTCTACAACCTATCAGTTCTAGCACATCCAGTGCTCAGGCCTAATCTGGCCACAGCTGCCTGTGCCACAGTCAATCTCCCTGCCTCCCCTTCAGCCCACAGCTACCTTGCATGACAAATACATTTCCACCCAGCAAGATCTACCCCCCAAACTACAGGCTTGAACTAGCAAGCATGTCCTGCATAACACCCCAGTCCCCTCTGTCCACCTGACTTCATTCCTCCCAGGGCATTTCCAACCTCTAGCCTGACTTGCTTGTACATCCCCTCTTTGCTCTGTTCATATCAGACTTAGACCAAAGAAATCTACATGCCTGAATCTTACTGCAAAAATACCAACAATATAAAAGATCAAGCTAGTATCTTTTCTCTAGAATGTACCAGTCCTATAGAAACGTTTGCTAAATAGAATTACCTAGATGAACACGAGGGCACCAAATTTAAAATTATGATAAAAACTTCATTAAAGAATTCAAAGAAATTATGACACAAACAGCTCAATGAAATTAGAGATCTAGACCTTGGGGAAAATAAATGTCTGAGTGATGGCCAAAAAACCACAAATATAAGGCTGATGGAAATAACAAAGGTAATGCAAGGCTTGTAAACAGAATTCAATAAAGAAATAAAAACACTGAAGGAGAACCAAGCTGAAATGAAGATGGAATTGAAAAGCCCAATTACTCAACTAGAAGACTCAAATAGAATAAATCAAGCAGAAGATAGATAAGACTCAATAATGAAGTAGAGGGTCTAGACCAAATAAGAAAGGAATATGTAATACACACATACAAACAAACAAACAAACACACAAACACACACACACACACACAAAGACGAACATACAGAAGATGTGGGAAAGCAGGGGGAAAAAACTTTCAAATTATACGCACAGATGAGGTAAAAGAATCTCAAGTCAATGGTATGGACCAGATCATCAACAAGATCACAAAAGAAAACGTCCCCAAACTAAGGAAAACATAACTAAACACATAGAGGAAGCACAGAACACCAAAATAAACAAGAGAAGAAAATCCCATGGTGTATCATAGCTAAAACACTAAGTATATATGAAAGTGTATTGAAAGCTCCAACAAACAAACAAACAAACAAACAAACAATCAACAACAAAAGTATGTCACCTATAAAGGAAAGCCCACCAGACAAACAGCAGATTCTTAATGGAAACTTGGGAAGCCAGAAGACCCTGAGGCAATGCATTACAAGTCCTAAAAGACCAGGACTACCAGCCTAACTAATACACCCACCAAAACTATCTGCGATAATTGAAGGAGAAAGAAAAACTTTGGACAACATAAAATTTTGGATAATATAAATAAATTTATAAATAATAAATAATAAAATAAATAAATGAAATTTTTTTTATTCAATAAACTGAACCTAAAGAAAATACAAAAGAAATATTTTGAACTAAGGAGAATGTCAAGGGACAGTGGAAAGAAATATAAAGCCATAACTAGTAAAACACAAAATACCAATGAGAATACAAACAAGACTACCAAAAATCAACAACATGAAGAAGGCAATTAACACACATCTTTCAACAACTTCAATATCAATGACATGAATTTTCCACTCAAAAGTCACAGGCTGATTGAAGGGATCAAGAAAATCCATCTATCTGTTATCTACAAGAAACATAGCTTTAAAGATAGTTACAGCTTTACAGTAAAAAAATGGACACAAGTACTCCAATCTCACATGGACAGGATGGAAGCAGGCACCACTATCCCAATATCTGAAAAATAGTCTTCAAACTAAAACTTTTCAGAGAAGATAAAGCAGGTCAATTCATTCTAATCAATGGAGGAGTTAACCAATGAGATGTTATTATCTTAAATATATATACACCAAACTGTGGTACTAATTTCATTTAAAATGTACTACTAGCCAGTTGTGGTGGCACATCCCAGCACTCAAGGAATCAGAGGCAGCTGGAGCTCTGTGAGTTCAAGGCCAGCCTGTTCTATAAGTGAGTCTAAGACAGCCAGGGCAACATGGACAAACTGTCTCAAAAAAACTAAAAAAAAAAAAAAAAAAAATACTACTGAATTTAAAGACACAGAATAACATCAGCTCATTAACACTAGGTGATTTCAATTTTCTAACAGTTAGGTTATCTGGACCAAAAATAGAGAAACTGAGAATTACTAGACATCATGTATGAAATGGACCTAACAGATATCTATGAAATATTCCACCCAAAATCCAAAGAATCCACATTTTGCTCAGTAGTACACAAAATCTTTTCTAAAACAGACTACATCCTAGAGCACAAAATACAGTTTTACAAACTCGAAAAGACTGAAACAACTGGGCTCTACCCACCTGAAGACACTGTAAGAACACTTGAACTGTTGGCGCTACAGCTCTGGGGGGGGGGGGGGGCGGTCTCCTAGGAGTCCCAAGTCAAGCAACACCACAGAGCCACACTGCACAGCAAGCCTCACACAAGGTTTATCAGGGAAGACACCAGAGCCTCTGGTTGGTAGGAAAGCAGCAAAGAACTGAGCTAGAGGTAGGCTCGTATAGGGTTTCCTGGGTGGCCTGGAATTGGTGAGATTTTGTGGCCTTCTCTTGGGGCAAGCACAGGGATTGGTGGAATTTTGTGACTCAATTTTGGACTTTTTACTTTGTAGGACAGAGCTTGGCCACCTGCATTTCAAGGGGCTGGGTCTGGCCCTTAAGGCCACTAGTGTTCAGAATCATGTGCCTTGGGAAGAGCGAACTGGAGAGCAAAAACATCTCTAGTAAATACACAAACTCTTAGAGATTAAACAGTTCATTACTGAATGATGAATGGGTCAAGGAAATCAAGAAAGAAATAAAAATTTTCCTGGAACTAAGCGAAAATGAAAACACAACACAACAAAACCATTGAAAACAGTCCGATAAGGGAATTTATAGCTCTAAGTGCCTACATTAAAACAAAACAAAACAACAAACAAAATGAAAAAGCACAAAAAAATGGCTTGATGATACAAGTCAAAATTTTGAAAAAATCCAAACCCAGTGGATAGCATGAAACAATAAGAAGCAGAGCAGAAATTAATAAAATGGAAACAAGAAAACAATACAAAGAATCAATAAATGAATTTCAGATCTGGTTCTTTGCAAAGATAAACAAGATTAGCAGACATCTGGCCCAACTAACCAAAATAAAGACATAGAACCAGAAGGGAACAGAAAAGCCTTACAGCAGACACCAAGGAAATTCAGAATATTATAAGAGAATACTTTAAAAACCTGTACTCCAGTAAGATGAAAAATCTAAAAGAAATACATTTCTATATCCAGCCAAACCAAGAAGTCACAGTCTAAGCAGACACATGAGGAGATTAAAATAATATTTAAAAGCCTCCAGCTACGTAAGTCAAGGCTAGACAGATTCCCAGCAGAATTGACCAGATCAGATTTTCAAGGAGGACCTACAGCCAGTCCCTCCATCACACCCCCCTCCCTTCTTCCTTTTTTTTTTTTTTTTTTTTTTTACTTTTTGAGACAGGGTTTCTCTGTGTAGCCCTGGCTGTCCTGGAACTCACTCTGTAGACCAGGCTGGCATCAAACTCACAGACATCTACCTGCTTTTGCCTCCTTACTGGCATGGTGGCATTAAAGGTGTGTGCTGCCACTACCCACCCAGTACTTCTTAAAATATTAAAAAAAAAGAAGCAAATCAACAAGCAAAACAAAACAAACATACAAAAATACAGAATCAAGAGTAGTCCCAATCTCTTTCTACAGAGCCAGTATCATGCTAATTCTTAAACCAGGTAAAGATACAACAAGAAATGAAAATGACAATGGCAATGGTAAACAGTCTCAAAAATGTTCGATAAATACAAACAAAATACAAGCATATATTAAAAAAAATCATATACCATGACTAAGGTGGCTTTATCCATAAAATGCAGATATGCTAGTTCATAAATGAAATAAACTAAATAAGGAAATGTACTTAAAGACAAAAATCACATGTTCATCTTAATACTCAGAAAAACACTAAGTATGTTTGAGGAGGTCACAAGGAATCGTACTATTAACTATTTCTTTAAAAACCCTGTAAAACATGCAATTCTTTGTATAAATATGCATACGAAGTTTCAATGAACCTTACTCGTCAGGCTGATAATGTTTCCTCCAAGAACCAAACGCCACTCAACAAAAACCCTAATACCATATATGAGATGCACTTCTTTTGAGTTAGCTAGGGCTGTCCAAGAGACTTCTCAAACATACAGCCATTTCTATTGCTCTTGGTTTGCTACCCCCAGAGGTGGAAGAAAATTCCACCATGCAGTTCAGATGCCCAGAGACATCTGAGCTGGAACTGGCCTGAATGCCTCTTCCTGAAGATGAGCTTTCAAGCTACCAGAAAGCCCCATGCAAGTGTCCAAAGGAGGGAGGCCACCAACAGTCCTACATGGCCATGACACTTATGAACACAGCAATGTCCAGCATCACGACAACTTCATGGTTATCGTGGCACACATAGGCTGGCAGTAACCAGCAGCTCTCAAATTAGACAAGAGCTGCTCAGCAAGAGGGAAACTAGTGAACTACTCAGTACTAGTGAAGTCAGAGATATTAGAAGAGAACCTACACTATTACTTTATAAGCCGGTATAATCCCTAGCAACAATCTAACCAGTTGTCTTAATACCCACAGATGAGTGTAGTCTTCATTCCTCACCAAAAAAACTTCAGACAGACAAAACCCACTCCAGAAAACTACAACCAATCAAAATGCAAGAATTGTGGAGACCGGTTTCAATGGATACATCTACAAAACATTCCTGCACCTAAGGGTAAGAGAACATTATAAAAGAATTGTAGCCTAGCATAGCTGTCCTGTGAGAGGCTACGACCAACAGTGAACCCAAATAGATGCAGAGACTCACAGCCAAGCATTGGGTGAAGTGTAGGGAGTCTTATGGAAAAGGGGACAGAGATTGGAAGGACCAGGAGGTGACAGGTGCTCCACAAGAAGAGCAACAGAGCCAGCCAAACAGAGTCCAGAGAGGCTTGCTGAGGCGGAAGCACCAACCAAGGACCATGCATGGACCGGATCAAGGTCCCCTACACAGATGTAGCAGATGGGCAGCTCAGGCTTCATGTGGGTTCCCTAGTAAGGGGAGGCAGGGCTGACTCTGACATGAACTCTGTTGTCTATTTTCTAATCATTCCCCCCTGGTGGAGCTGCCTTGCCAGGCCATAGGGGAGGAGGATGTGCTCACTCCGGATGAGACTTGATGAGCTGGACTCCCCTTTTCTGAGGAACAGGGGAGGGAGGATGAGGGAAGATGGGTCTGGGAGGATAGAAGGGAAGGGGGTAAGATGAGGGTATAAAGTCAATGAATGAATGAATGAACAAATAAACTGTATTAGAATTGTAAAGCATTGTACAAGAGGAGTAGAAAGATCACAACTACCGGAGGAGGAGGAAGTCTGCTATGAGATTGTATCCTAGTGACTGGCAGAAGTTACACCATAACATCTCACCACCATGACTGCCTAAACATGAGATAAAAAGGGACAAAAGACATGGCAAAGTGGGTGAGGGAAAAACCACAGGTGTCAACTGTAGATAAAGAACTGCAGTCAACTAAGGAATGCTGGAAGTGGGAGAAAGTCTTCCCCAAGGAAGAGCAGACCAATCATCCAATACTAAATGGTCAGCCCTCAGCTCATACATACAAACAAAATACAGACTGAGAAGGTTATATTTAGGAATGTCATGACAATTAACGAAAAGAGGCCATGAACTTCAAAGAGATCAAGAAGGAGTATATTGGAGAGTTTGGCGGGAAGGAAAAATGATGTAATTATTTTATAATATCAAAGATAAAAAATAAATTTAAAAATTATGGTATATTTTTATAGGTTTCATGAAAGAAAATTAAATTTTTTTATAGATTTCATTTTAAATGTCGTAAGAAAAAACAGGTAAAATATACACGCAAACATTATTGCTCTCCTTATGTGTGTATGATTATAAACACGAATGAGGCATGAATGTAAACTTATTAAGATACTTGGGTCACTATGCCCGTGAAGGCACGTCCATAATCCCACTGACACCTCTCACCTCCAGCTAACTGGCAGTGCCAACCTGGCCTCGCAGTTCTGCATGGAATGAGCTGGCCTGCTCTTGGAGCCTTCCAGCCTAGGAGACAGATCCTTACAATGTCCTGACAACCTGGGAATCCATAACCACTACATTCATTTATCAAAGGCAATAAACTTTTAGATGTAACTGGAGGTTTAGCTTTTAATTCTAGGAAACAGGTCACATTATGACTGGCGGGTGGAGGCATTCCATTTATTAAGGAAAACTGCTTTATTTCAATGTGTACAGTACCATCTTCTGCAGCATGGGTAGTCTTACCTTGATCTTTTGCTGGTACCAATGAAGAATTCTGCATTATGATGTAGATGACTTCAACAGTAACTTTCCTAAAATATTCAAGCACAAAGAACAATTATAAAGTAGTTGAGATATTTTGTTAATACACAGTAAAATACGGATTATAAGGGCTTCTTAAAAATGTTTCCCTGTTTGTAACTAAATGAATGGTAAAAAGTAGTTAAGCTATTAATAATTGTTGCATTACTTTCTGTTTATATTTCTATGGATAAGATTTTGCCAAATGGCTGGGTGTGGTGGTGCATGCTTAATCCCAAGCACTCACGGAGGCAGAGGCAGTCAGATCTCTTTGAGTTCAAGGCCAGACTGGTCTACAAAGCAAGTCCAGGACAGCCAAGGCTACACAGAGAAAGTGTCTCAACCCCCCTCCACATCCTCCCCCCCCAAAAAAAAGATTTTGCCAAATGTACTGGACTGGACACTGTTAGGGCCTACTTAGAGCTTTGCCTTCCCAGTCATACAGAAGTAAGCAAAGCGAAGAGTCTCTAAAAATGTCCTGCCTGATAACTGTATTTAATGTATCTTGTTTAAAAATAATTACCAAAATAAATTATAAATACTGAAATTACAATACTAGAATAAACATTAAAATATAAATCATAAGCTCGAAGGGTAACACAACTCTAAAACAGTCACTTGGTAGAATACAGTCTTAATAGTTACATCTTGTAACCTGAGTAGGAAGCCTGTGAAGGAGCTTAAGAAATGCAGGCACAATCACACTAAAAGGCAGATGCCAATATGCTCATCATAGAGAAAAGCTCAAGGTGGAAATACCCACATGTGTGTGCACTGTGCTTGGTCATGGAATTACAAGAGTGTCCTTTTAGGTTAGCAAGTTTCCAACTTCTCCATTAACCAGTAACAGCTGGTCCTCAGTATTCGTGGGACTTGGTACTGGGAACCCTGAGATCAGAAATGAAGGCCCTCTAGTGTGCTAGCTGCATATAAGCCATACACATTCTCCTGTATATTTTAAATCACTTCTAGATTACTCCAATACTTCAGTTCAATATAAATGCTATACAAATAAAATGTGTATGTATAACTACACCCTGGATGTGGGAGTATCCAACTCGAGGCCCAGGGGCTACATGTCTCCCAAAGAGTCATAAATGTAGTCAGGCACATTTGTAGATGAAAGAGTCCTGTCACATATCAAAAGGTTGGTCACTCTGCCTGCTTAGGAAATAATTAAAAATTTAAAAAGTCACTACATGTTCTGTATAGATACAGCTTTAATTCATTACAGTAAATTAATTAATTTATTTGAGTCAGTTTCTTACTCTGTAGCCCAGCCTGGCCTGGAACTCACAGTAATACTCCTTCCTCAGTCTCCAAAGTATGAGCAACAAGTTCAGCTATACATGCATCTTAAACATTACTTTCAAAGCAAGGCATGATAGTTCATGCCTTCAAATCCTGAGGACTGAGGACTGGAAGCAGGGGATAAAGAACTCAAAGCCAGCCTGGCCTACATGACAGCTTGTATGGAAAAACAGTTGAAATGTAAAAAATTATGTTACTTTGAGACAGGGTCTTACTATGTAGCGATGGCTGGTCTGGAACTTACCATGTAGACAGAGTAGCCTTGAACTCACAGAGAAATGTGTTTCTGTCTTCTGAGTGCTTGAATTAAAGGCATGTACTACCACATGGGCCAAAAACTTATTTTGATGATGTGGAATACAGACATGGAATATGTGTTTAAACAACAACAACAACAAAAGACAATTAAGATCCTTGAAAAAGAAAAAACAATATTTTTACAAGCTTTTAAGCGTAGGTATTTTTCTAAGTAATATCAACAACAAAAACAATTAAGGTCAAGACTGATGAAACTTTCCACATTTAAAAAAAAAAAGAAAATTGGGTACAATTTAAATGAACAATTTTCACTTTTTATTAAGACAGAGTAGCAGAGACCAAATTTACCCTTTTATATAAACAACAAAAAATAAGGACAAAATAGATAATGGAATCTTTCTAAGTCAATAGAAATCAGTTCATAAAAATTATCCCAACAGGGCTGGGGAGATGGCTCAGAGGGTTAGAGCACTGTCTAGCCTCCCAGAAGATTTGGCTGGATTCCCATTCCCCATGTAGCTGCTCAGCTGATGGTCATTCCAGTTCCAGAGGATCAATTTCCTCATTTGCTTGTACCAATGGACCTGGCAAAACTGTATGAGCCTGAATATGAGTAATATATAATGGATAGTTTCGACTTCTGATGGCCTATTGCAATCACATAAATAACAAAGTCATTTGTGAGTTATCAGAAATAAACAGCAGTTTATTAAATGCAAAACAACTCTTTCTGCATATTGACAGTTGGTAATTATATTAGGAGATTCAGGAAATCCAAAAATAACATAAGGATAGCATACAATTCTGATTTTTGAACTGAAGAATATAGGCTTTTGATCACCTTGCTTATTTTGTTTGGTTTATAACCTGCCATTTCCATCTTCCTTGCATGGGTACAGAATGCAGGCTCCTCAGTATTGGTATTCCCTTTACAATACGTGGAAGAATCCAATTAGTTCTTTTTACAAACTGTGTATGTTTGCTTTTAGGATATTTGTTATTAATGTCTTCCAAGTAGTTAATACAAGCTCTGTGGCAATCTTCATTTTACCCACAATGACACAATCTCAGCATTAGTAAGAGGCACTACAATTTCAGCCGGGTCCATTCCTGACAACTGACATAGTCTTATTCTACCTTTTATAACTGATTCAGAAATCTTTTCTATGTATGTCTTTAATTTTTTAGTTTGTTATGTGCAAAGAAAATCTGCTGCATAGTACTATCTTTCCTTTGCATAATGAGCCCAGGAGGAGAGTAAGTTGAAGGTAAAATGACCAAACTACAAACAAGTTTAGGATCAATTTGATTCACATATACATCTTGAAATCTTTTTTCTACCAGAGTTAACTCTTTTTCTGCTTCAGCTGTTAGACTTCCTGGCCTTTTTAAATCGAAATCTCCTTGTAAGGTTTGAAATAAATTACTTAACTCATAAGTACTTAATCCAATCATAGCCCTAAGTCAGTTAATATCTCCCATTAATTTTTGAAAAGAATTTGCAATTGGTCTCTATGGATCTGTACCTTTTGTGGTCGAATTTTTTGTTCACTAATTTTACAACCCAAATAGCTAATTGAGTCTTCCTCTTTGCATTTTTTTCTGGAACAATCTGTAACTCCGAGCCTGGCATAATTCTTTGTGTCTCCTTAAACATTTTTTCTAAAGTATCTGCATTAGAATGAGCCAACAAATTATCATCCATGTAATGATAAATGATAGATTGAAGAAATTGCTTGTGAATTGTTTCTAATGGTTATAAAACAAAATACTGAAAGTTGGACTATTTAACACGCCCTGCGGCAACCCCCTCCAGTGTTATCTCTTTATTGGAACACTGCTGATCAGAGCAGGTACTGAGAAAGCAAACCTTTCACTATCCTGCTCATGCAAGGGTGCTGGGAAAAAGCAACCCTTTAAATTAATTATTATTCTAGGCCAAGATCTAGGTGACAAAGGAGGAAAAGGAATTACAGGCTGTAAAGGAACCATTGGTTCAATGACTCTATTCACTGCTCTTAAATTCATTACCATCCTCCAATTTCCTGATTTCTTTTTTACAACAAACACAGGGAAATTCCATCTATCTGTACAGAATCTATACAGATCTATACACATCTATCAGATAGAATTCCATTCTATCTGTTGAGCCTCCAGCTGCTCTTGTACCAGTTGTTCAGGGGCCTGAAATTTTTCTTCTGTTATGGGCCACTGCTCTTGCCACCCAGGTCTATTTGACAGCCACTTTATGAGCAAGGCTGTTGGTATTTCAGAAGAAGACCCTCTTATAAATTTGGAAACTCAATATCATTGATGTTCTGTGCATGGACAGTGATTTTAGTTTCTTCCTTGAAACCCCTATCTACAATATCTGGATGTACAATAAATCCTTGAGAAGTTAATCCACTTCTTCTCAAGATCATCCCTACTGTCCCTAAAGCAAAGTACCATAAACACTAGTGGTTTGTAACATTCAACTCTTGGAAATAGGGTAAAAGACCTGGAGGGGACAGGAACTCCACAAAAGGAGCAACAGAACCAAAAATTCTGGGCCCAGGAGTCTTTTCTGAGACCGATACTCCAACCAAGGGCCGTGCATGGAGATACCCTAGAAACCTGTACAGATGTAGCCCATGGCAGCTCAGTCTCCTAGTGGTTTCCCTAGTAAGGGGAACAGGGACTGTCTCTAATATGAACTCAGTGGCTGGCTCTTTGATCACTAACCCCCTGAGTGGGTAGCAGCCTTACCAGGCCACAGAGAAAGACAGTGCAGCCAGTCCTGATGAGACCTGATAGACTAGAATCAGATGGAAGAGGAGGAGGACCTATCAGTGGATTGGGGGAGGGCTTGGGAAGAGAAAAGGGAGGGAGGATGGGATTGGGAGGAGAGTGGGGAGAGGGCTACAGCTGTGATACAAAGTGAACAAATTGTAATAAATTAAAAAAAAAAAGAGGTTCATCTGTAGCCAGATTCAAAGCTGCATTTCCTTCAGTAGTGTGTATCAACTCTGAAATCCTTAGTTTTGGTTTTCCTGCCTGCCTGTTACCCCCTGGCTGTACAAAGGAAGACTGCTTGCTGCTCATATTGTTTACTGAGGGACCTTGAGCTGACAGGCCCCTCTGTTTATTTCCTGATGGCAATAGGTTACCGTGTATGTCCCTCTTGGACCTGCAATCCCTAGACCAATGCTTTCCCTTGCCACAGTGGCTACAAAACCCTGGGAGCCTTTGCATTCTGTTGTAGCCAGAATCTGTTTATTCCCCTCTATGAGTAAATGTACCGTATTCCTCATAGTTAATGCACTTCCTACTTTGTGCTCTAAGGGATTTAACCTTACAGTTTCTTTGTAAATGGCCAAATTCACCACAATTAAAGCACCGGGTATTTGGATAACTAAGACCTCTGGCTGTAGCTTGTCCTATGATATTGGCATGATGCTCCTGAGAGTCAATATCAGTTGTCTCTCATATCCATTCATCTATTGGTGCTCCTCCTGCTTTTAATGGCCAAAGGGCTCTCTTAACATTCAGTATTTGCATTCTCATACACAAGATCAATATCAATGCTTGTCTGGTATCATTCTGGTACAGCACTATTTACTGCTGAACTCAATCTCTGTAATGAATTGGTAAAGGCTTCTCCAGGGCCTTGAATTACCTTAGTGAATGAGGTGGTTGTTTTACCTGGCTCCTAAACCATATCACACGCTCTTAAGGCTGGAACACGACATTGTCCAATTACTATATTCTCAGATTGGATTTGTTCTCGTAAGCCAGCGTAATGCCTTCCCCAAGCAGTTGATCTTTAACAATATTTATACCCCGTGTTATATTTTGTTGTTCTATTTTTGTGGCTTCCTTTCTCTACCCCAATAACCATTATAACTGCTAACCAGCTTCTACCACTGCTGTCACCAAACCTTCCAATCCTGGAGGATAAATCTATTTTGGGAGGCCCAGTTGCTTAACATTTGCTTAATGAAACATGAATGGATTCTAGACTTTACAATGGACTCTTTAAAATGCTTTAGATCTAGCATTTCTACTGGACACTATGTCTTCTCTTCGTAAGTCTCACCATCATCAGTAGCAGGCATATGTTGCACAGACTGGGAAAGCTGATGGTGCTTGCATACCCCACAAAGGACTCCTCTGGGAATGTACTTGGTTCAGAGTATCCCATTTTCCTGTGCTGCCTCATGTTCTTCCAGGCCTCCTGCCTCATGCAGGTGCTCTGGGGACCTGGCAGCAAAAGTGCGTGGAGCGGGGCGGGGCAGCAATCTGCCTTCCAGCCTCATTTGCTTTCCTCTTTTCATCCTTCAGGAAATTTCTGCTCTCAGACCCCAGGCCTGAACCCTTCTATTCTCCTTCCACTGGGACTTTTTGCTTCCCAAGCACTTCAACCTCTAGTCACAACTCTCTAGGTGAATAGCCAGCTTTGCAATCCTTTCTAACACAGGAGTATTGAGTGAACCTTCCAAGTTTTCCACTTTCTTCCCAACCTTTTCCACATGGAATATATAAAAACTCCGAAGAAAACCCCCTCCGGGAGCAAGACAGGAGACCACCAGCGGCTCTAGCCTCTATTTTGCCAAGCTCCTTAAACAACATTGCCAATCCATCAAAATCTGACAATTCTTTCACTACATTAGGAGCAAAGTTACCCATTGTGCCTAAGCCACGTTGGGTGCCACCTGTTGACCTTAATTTTTTTTTTTAACAAACCTACTTTATTTAGTGTTCTTCTACCTTACCTAAATGGTTCTCCCTCCCTTCCAAACCCTCAACACCGGGTAGGAGGGAAGGGTTAGTGGGGACAGGGGATGAAGTTTTCTACTACTTCCTGCTGGGTAAGGTCACAGGATTCTTTTGGGAGCAATATCAGTATCAGTTGTCCAGAAATACAGAAGTCCAGGCATCCAGCAAATCAGCAAACAGCAAATGCAGCAGCAAGCAGTCCTCCTCCAAGTAGCCACTTCTTCTTCCTCTGAGCTATCATTTTTATACCCCTCAAAGTCCTCAGAATCAATTGGAAAAGACCACGCTCTGCATGAGACACTTAACAGGTGTGGACAAACTAAAATCCCCTACTTGGACTTTTAACAAAAACATGTTTACGTATCATAAACCAATACGTTCACAACATTATTACATAAAGAGGAACAGTGTGTTAAGGATGGCAGGAGATGCCTTGCCAGAAACAATACAAGTAAGAAAACAGCAAGCATGAAGGAGGGAGAAAAAAAAAATCAACCCTGCAATCTTATGTCCCTCAAAGAAATGCTAGGCCCAGAGAGCTTCTCTAGAGAGTTTGGGTCCTAAGGAAGACACGACTCCAACCATATACAAAAGTCTTGGAAAATGAAAAGGTGAGTTTGAGCTCAATTGGTAGAGTGCTTATTGTGCAAGCCTGAAGACTTGGGCTAGGATCCTAGCGCCCATGTAAAAACTTGGCATGACTGTGCATGCCTGCAATCATAGCAGTCGTGACAGACAGGAGCTTGCTGGCCAGCTCTCATACCAGAATCCATGGAGCTCCAATTCAAATGAGAGACTGTCTCAAAAACTATGGTAGAGAAGCAATGAGAAGGCCATCTGATGTCAACTCTGGCCTCCACATGTACACACACATGCATGCGTACCTGCACACACAAACAACACACATACATATACACAAAGGAAACTGAAAAGAAGGACTTTCTGTTTAAGAAGTAAGCCATAGCTAAACACCAAAGCTAGACAAAGCCTTTATGAGAGAAGAAACTAAATTATCATCCTGCATAAGCACACATGCAGAAGTTACGAACAAGATTTCAGTTAATTAAATCCAACAATATGATACCATACTGTAACCAGGCAGAGTAGTCTCACCAATACACACTTGGTTTACATTCAAAATCCATGTCATTCGCATATTAAAAATCAACTAACAAAGAAAACGTTGCAATCATCTCAATAGGTGTAGAACATACATTTGATATGAGCTCAATCCATGCCTAGTAAGAACTTTCAGGAAAATAAAGAACAGAAAGGACAGTCACCTTGGTAAAGAACACCTATGAGAATTTTTTAATTAAATTTTTATGTTTTTAATATTAGTTACAGTTTATTTACTTTGTATCTCAGCTGTATCCCGCTCCCTATTCCCTCCCAATCCCAACCTCCCTCCCTCATCTTCTCCCTATGCCTTTCCAAGTCCACTGATAATCATCTGACCCTGTTTGATCAGGTATCTTCAGGCCTGGCTGTAAAGTCCTCCTCTGTGGCCCAGGAGGGCTGCTCCTCCCTCAGGTGGCAGGGGGAGGTCAAAGAGCCAGCCATTGAGTTCATGTCAGAATTAGTCCCTGTTCCCCTTACTAGGGAACCCACTTGGATATTGAGCTACCATGGGCTATATCTGAGCAGGGGTTCTAGGTTATATCCAAACATGGTCCTTGGTTGGAGATACAGTCTCATATAAGACCCCTGTGCCCAGATATATTTGGTCCTTGTGGAGCTCCTGTCCTCTCCAGGTCATACTAATTCCCCCTTCTTTCATATGATTCTCTGTACTCTATGGAAGGTTTGGTTATGAGTCTCAGTATCTGCTTCGATACACTGCTAGGTAGAGACTTTCAGAGGCCCTCTGTGGTAGGCTCCTGTCCTGTTACTTGTTTTCTCCTACATGCAATGTCCATCCCATTTGTCTTTCTAAGTGAGGGTTTGATAGTCTTATGCTAATGTTATTCTAAATCCTGAAGAGCTGACTGCTTTCACTTTAAGTTCACAACTGAGAAAAGGATACCCCTCCTTACCACCATGACCCAGAACTGCTGGGGACAGTTACTTCAGCAATGATGGACCAGGGCACACCCATTTGCAAAAGTACAAAGAAAGATTCAATTATCTAACAAGATTAAGTATGCACCATATACTCAAGTCTAAAACTTAAAAACTACAAATTCCTAAATGAAACGGTTATTTTATTTATTTACTTATTTATGTATTTGATCATTATTTTCCTAACTCCAACTCCAAAGCTCTGACTTTAGAAAACTCTGTTAACTTTGGTTAGGCAAATTTATAAGAATAAGTATGTCAACTGAAGCATATTCCATTGAATAGCAAACTAAAAGAATAGAGTTCCTGCACACGGTATATACTCACTCATATAATATAATATAGGATAAACCTACTAAAATCTGTACATCTAAAGAAACTAATCAAGAGGGAGGACTCTTGCTAAAATGCTCAATCCCTATCCAGAAAGGCAAAGAGGCTGTACATCAGAAGAAGGAGAAAAGAGGGAACAAGTCAGGAGCCTGACACAGAAGACTTCTGAAAGGCTCTGCCCTGCAGACTATCAATGCAGATGCTGAGACTTATGGGCAACCTTTGGGCAGAGTGCAGGGAATCTTATGAAAGAAGTGGGAAACAGTAAGGTCTGGAGAGGACAGGAACTCCACAAAGAGAGCAACAGAACCAAAAAATCTGAGCACAGGGGTCTTTCCTGAGACTCATACTCCAACCAAGGACTATGCATGGAGATGACCTAAGACCCCTGCACAGATATAGCCCATGGCAGTTTAGTATCCAAGTGGGATCCATTGTAATAGGAACAGGGACTGTCTCTGACATGAGCTGATTGGCCTGCTCTTTAATTACCTCCCCCTGAGGGGGAAGCAGCATTTCCAGGCCACAGAAGAAGACAATGCAGCCACTCCTGATGAGACCTAATTGACTAGGATCAGAAGGAAGGAAAAGAAGACCTCCCCTATCAGTGGACTTGGGGAGGGGCATGCATGTAGAGGGTGGAGGAAGGGAGGGATTGGGACGGAAGGGGGGAGGGAACCACAGGGGGGATACAAAGTGAATAAAGTGTAATTAATAAAGAATTTTAAAAAAAGGCAGAAAAAAGAATAGAGTTCTTTCAAATTGAAAAGACACAAAGAATATAAAAAGATAAGCCACACAACACAGGCATTATTTATAAATAATACAAATGTATCCAAAAATAAAAATGGCTCTTAACTCAGCAATGAGCAACCATCAACCCAATATATAAAATCTGAATACATACTTGACTAGAGAAGATACACAGCTTATAAATAAGGACAGGAAAGCTGCTGCTGCTGCACATCATTAGCCACAAGCCAAAACCATAATGCAAGGACACCATACATCTATCAGAAAGGGTGCAAGTTAAAATGAAACACTCATTTTCGATAAGCATGGACAAGGATGTGGAAAAAAGGGAGAGAAAGAGCAAGAGCAGGCACGATCCAACAGACAAAAAATCAGAATACATACCATATGATTCTACTTATGCAATATTTTAGAAAATGCAAACTGATGGCTGCCTGAACCTGGGAAGACAAGGAGCTTGGGGTGTGGGAGGGAGCAAAGTCTAAGCGCGCATGAGGAAAATACATGGATCTAGGGATGAGAGAGGCGTTCAGTATCTTAAAGCACGCAAAGCTTCAGGGCTGTACCTACTTCAGAGCTGACCATACTGCACTCTGCGCATGTGCACCTTACTGTGAGTCCACTGCAGCTTCTAAGTATGTTTAAAGTCCTTAAAAATGATGCCCACACATGGACATCACTCACTTATCTCACATCTCACACCCTGCATAAAGAAAGCTGATGAGAGCATAACTCATGTATAAAATATACATTTCTTATTAATAAATAAAAGAAATGAAACATGAACACAATCCTTGTCTGCAGAGGAGTTGTGAAAAAAGCAGAAACAGCTGGAGCGTGATGGGGAGGTACGAGGGAAGGCAGGTGTGGGGCGCTTGCTAGGTGCTGTGACAGTACTTCTGGAGGCCTAGAGGCTCACTCCTCAGGGTGACACTTGCCTTCTGCTTCAGGAATTCATCTCAGAATCATCACGCCTTCCACATCACTGCTGCACAAACATCACTCTCTCCAAACCCACACAATCCTGTACGATGAGACTGGACATTAAAAGCAATCATGCTCTTTTAAAGCCCATTTCTTACAAATTTTAAACATAAAAAGTGATTAAGATATTTTTGTTTAAAAGTGTTGGGTATGGAGCACTGTGGTTCCATTTTTTATATGTATATACAAGAAAAACACTCAACTGATAATTTATTTTATGTGTATACATACTTGTTGCACTAATGAACAGCTGCTACCTTTGCAATCAGAAGAAAGCATAAGTTACTGTGTGTTTTAGAACAATCGAATTAGAAAAGAAGGGCCATTTTCAGCAGTGCTCAGCTGCTCATGCTTTTATTCTGTATGTAAAACACTGGCATAGTAGTGGGGTAGCATGTGGCATTCCCATACACACACATGTTGCAAAATCTCTCAGTTAAGCACGCCTCCTCAGCACTGCCTTGTTGGTGTGGAAATGAGTCGCCATCCTTCCATTAGGCACCGTGGGGTGGACGGTACACATGTACTTGCAGCCGCCCACTCAGTGATCTCACTCTAACCAGTACTCACACTCTTCTCCCCTCCTCTCCCTGAGGCCTAGTAACCACCATTCTTCTTTCAACTTCTGAGACCAACAAGTTATGCTCCACACGAGTGAGAGTGTTAGTATTACTCTTCCCTTCGTGTAGTATCAGGATCCATCCATATAGCTACAACTGTCAGGATGGCATTGTCTTTGATGGCTCAGTAATTTCACAGGTGCATGTACACTTTATGAACTGAGCACTGATGGGCACTGAGGCTGCTTTCTTAGTCCTGCCTGTTATGACGTGGCTCAATAAACGCAGCAATATAGATGTTTCTTCAACATACTGGCATTATTTTTTTTTTTTTTTTTTTTACTAAATGCCCAGGAATGGGCTACTGGATTCCTTAACAGTTCTCTTTTTAAGTTTCTAGGTCCTTCACAGTGTTTTCCACAATGGTCATATTAATTTACATACCCACTAACGGCAAAATTTCCTTGTCTTTCATGCTTTTGTCTCTTATAGACAGAAGCCATTTGTACTGGGATATGGTGATATCTGACCATGGTTTCCTTTACATTCCCTGGGTGGTTTGATTATGCTAAACATATTTTCTTAATCTGTTCACCATTTTATTATTATTTTCTTTTTAAGAAAATGTCTCCATAGGTATAATGGCTTGAATGAGAAACGTTCCCCATAGGCTCACATACTTCAACACTTGGTCCCTGGTTGGCGGCACAGTTTAGAAGGTTTTGGAACTTCTGAAACATGGAGATTTGCTGGAGGAAGTAGACTCTTGGGATGGGCTTTGAAGGTTTACAGCCCCACACCAACTCCATTTTACTTTCTCTGCTTTGTGTTTATGGTTGGAGATGTAATCTCTCAGCTTCCTGCTCTAGATGGCTGCTGCCATGCTCTCTTCCTCCTATTATGGACTATCCCTTTGGAATTGTAAGCCAAGAGAATCTTCTTCCATAAGCTGATTCTGGTCAGGGTGTTTTCTTGGAGTAACATGGAGGAACAAACGCAGTAGGTATACTGCATTTTAAATCAGGTTGTCTACTTGCTAGCTCTCATAGTTCATTTTGGATATGAACTAACTGCTGGATGCACAGTTTGAAGATATTAATCCATTTTACAGATTGTCTTTTCACTCTGACATTTTCTTTGCTGGCAGAAGCTTTTTTTTTATTTGATGCAATTCAATTAATTGATTTTGATTGTTTCCTATACTTTGGGGTCTGATTCAAAAAGCTACTATTCACTCCAAAGTCCTGAAACATTTACCCTGTGTTTTCTTCTAGTATTTCTGTATTTTAAATTTTCAATCAGTTTTGAGAGTTTTTGTTTTTTTTTTTTTTTAAACTGGTGAGAACAAGGAGTCTCTTTTCATTCTTCTGCTTATGGATGCCCAATGGTTCCAACACTGTTTATTGCATGAACTCTCCTTTCTCCACTGTGTGTAGTTAGCACTCTGTGGATGGGCAAGGTTGCTTCTTGGCAGTCCTCAGGCCTGTACAAATCTTTATTTGTAGAGAGAATATCTCATATATGTAACACCTGTCCAAAACAACAACAAAAAAACCCATTGCCTATAGGAAAGGGTAGAAGGTGGGACATCTGGGATTCAGGCAAAAGGGGTTCTGGGATAGGGCCAGGTGTGGGAGATTCGCCCATGAAAATGGGACAACAGACGTGTGGTACTTCAGCAGAGGTAACCATCCACATGGCAGAATGTAGATTAGTATTAATGTGTTATTTTAAGTTACGAGCTAGTCAGAGAAGAGCCTAGCTATATGGCCTAGGTACTGGTAAATACATTTTAAGCCTCATGAGTCAATTATTCTGGAAGTTTGGAGCTGGGAGGAAAAACACGTACCTATACTGCATTTGTTCTTTTCACTCAAGACTGTTTGGCTTTTCAGGATCTTCAGAATAATTTAACGATCCTCCCAATGTGTTGGTATCTACAGTGGAAAACTGGAGAGGCATAAACTGTGGCTAGATTTCATTCAATTTGATTAAAAAATAAATATATTGTGCAATTAGCATACTAACACTAAAGAAAACACTGGATAATCATAATGTATTATCTTATGATTTATGTAGGATGAGAGTCCATTACATAAAAGTATCAGAGGCAAAGAGGAATTAAACAATAACATAAAACCTGACTGTAACTTTCAAATCTCACAGAAGGGAGGTCCTATGCATTTGGGGTACCATGGCAAGGCACTAGCCTCCATGGCTTCCTTTAAGGCATAAAAGGATCTGTGAAAATCAGAATCTGGCTTTTTAAAAAAACTTGAAAAACTGAAAAGTACATTTACATAGAAAAATCTATCAAAAGAAACAAATCCAACAGTGAAACTATCAGTTAACAGCAAAAATTAACATAATAAACTTAATAAATCATATGTAAAACTGCTTTTAATGTTAGTTACTGTATAGCATTTAATGAGAGTTCAGAAATAAGATGATGAATCTACTTGGCACAAAATCAGCAAGCTGGTGACTTGAAGAAGTCACCAACCTGATGATGACAACCTGATGATGCTGGAAACAAAAAGTTTCCATTTCCTTCCTATTGACGGAGTCTACGGCAGGCGCTGCTTGTCTTCGTTACAATGCCATGCCAAGTGTCCTACAAGTAAGTTTAAAGGGCCTCAGAGGAGAAGACGCAATCTCCTGTGCATGCCTCAGAGTCTGCTGACATTAGCCCATGTTGAGAATTTGTGTAGCATGCTCCCCTCTGTTTGTATAGGCACTGACCAAGAGATTCAGTGTAACTGTCCATCTAGATTAGAATTTCCAGAAAACTATTTCCTAGGGAATAAACATGTCATACATCACGAGACAGACATGCTGTCATCAGGATAAATGTCATAATAAATTTGGCCAGTAGATCTTGAAATGTGAAAATATTAAACTGAAAATATAAAAACAGGCAATGAGACTTTTGGTGTCTTACAACTAGCAACTTGTGAGAGAGCTGTGTATCCTCATGCTGGAAATGGAACATGGGCCTTATGTACATTAGGTACATAGTCTACCTCTGAGCCTCCAGCTTGTTGATTGAGAAGGAGCTTGCTATGTAGTCTAGGCTGGTCTCAAACCTGGAATCCTTCTCCTCATGTATCAGAGATGGGGTCACAAGCATGTACCACTGTGCCCAGCTTTTCTTTACACGTTACAGACAGCCTGACTGTCTGAGAGACCTTGTTTCATGTTTGGTTCTGCTGTCATCCTGTGACTTGTGACTGTAAAATACAACAGCTTGACAGTCCTTCAAGACTTTGGAGTTGATGCTAGAACAACTGCTGAATCCACAGGTGACAGCCACAGCTGGACTGCACTCTTCACTAGAGATCTTTTGAGTTTGGTGACAGGATTCCATTTACTGGGCATTCACTCACTGGTGGGATTTGTCAGCTTTGGCTTATCAAAAATACATGTACTAAAATGTGGGTGTCCAATTTCTATGCAGATAAATGTTTTTTTTTCTGTTGAGTAAAACCTCTGAGTAGCATGCTATCTAACTTTATAAGCAACTGCCTATCTGAAATGAGTGTGCTCTATTTCACTGTTGAAAAGCACAAACTTCTAAGCAGTGATGGAATTCAGGCTTTCTCAAAATTAAGAGAATCTAAGTACCCTGAGGTTCAATTCTGTCACAATAATAATAAAATAATAGTATAGCAATCCCGACTAAGAAAGTACTTCCCATATACTCAACTGTAACAAATGTTTGCTCCTATCTCAAGCTGTCCTAGTTAAAGAGCAAACAGCTGGGGATGTTGCGCAGTGCTATAGTACTCATCTAACATGCCCCTGCTTCAAAGTCTGTTCCAGAAAAAAAGGAAAAAAAAAAAAAAAAAAAAGAAAAGAAAAGAAAAGAAAATTCAATTTGTAAATTATCTTCTTTGGGTCTGTGAATTGTAGTATGTTTATCATGTTCTATATGGCTAAAATCTGCATATAAGTGAGTACATACCATGTGTGTCTTTCTGCTTCTGGGTAACCTCACACAGGATGATCTTTTCTAGTTTTATCCCTTTGCCTGCAAATTTCATGATTTCCTTGTTTTAAATGGCCGAGTAGCATTCCATTGTGTGAATGTACCACAGTTTCTTTATTCATTTATTGGTTGAGGGACATCTTGGTTGTTTCCAGATTCTGGCTATTACAAATAAAGCTGCTACAAACATAGCTGAGCAAATTTCCTTGTATGGTGGAGCATCTTTTGGGTCTTGAGGTAGAGCTGTGCCCAATTTTCTGAGATAGCACCAGATTGATTTCCAGAGTGCTTGTATAAGTTTGCACTCTCACCAACAATGGAGGAGGGTTCCCTTTTCTCCACATCCTCACCAGGATGTGTTGTCACTTTGTTTTTGTTCTTAGACATTCTGACAGGTGTAAGATGGAATCTCAGGATCGTTTTGATTTGCATTTCCTTGATGACTAAGGATGTTGAGCATTTCTTTAAGTGGCTTTCAGCAATTCGAGATTCCTCTGTTGAGAATTCTCAGTTTAGCCCAATCTGAGACCCACTGCATGGGAGACAGCCAACCCTTGACATTATTAGAGATAGTTATGTTTGTAGACAGGAGCCAAACATAGCTGTCCTCTGAGAGACTCCACCTAGAAGCTGATGGAAACAGATGCAGAGATTCACAACCAAACACTGGGTGGAGTGCAGGGAGTCTTGTGGAAGAATGGGGGGAAGAATAGAAGGAACTAGAGGGGACAGGAGCTCCACAAGAACACTAAGAGAGCCAACAAACCAGAGAGCGGGAGGGTGGACTATGGAGAATGAAGCATCAATCAAGGATAATGCATAGCCTGAACCTAGGTATACAGATGTAGCGGATGGGCAGCTTGGTCCTCATATGGGTTACCTAGTAAGGGGGAACAGGGGCTGACTCTGACATCAACTCTGTTGGCTGCTTTTTGATCACTTTCTGCTGGTGCGGCTGTTTAGCCAGGTCACAGGGCTGGATGAGCTCAGTCCTGATGCAACTTGATAAGCTGGGGTGCATGAAGGGGGAGGGGCTCCTCTTATCTGATGGAATAGGGGAGGAGGATGGGGGAAGAGAGAGGGAAGGAACAGGAGGAGAAGAGGAAGGGGGTTGAAACTGGGATGTAAAGTGAATAAATAAATAAAATAAAAGAGCTGCCTATAAACATACAAGCTTTTAGAACATCAAATAAATTGGACCCGAAAAAGAAAATCTTCCCACCACATGATAATTAAAACACTAACTGTACAGAACAAAGAAAGAATATCAAAAGCTGCAAGGAAAAAAGATCAAGTCACATATAAAAGCAGGCCTATCAGAATTAAATGTAACTTCTCACCAGAAATGCTAAAAGCCAGAAGGGCCTAGGCAGATACGGACACTAAGAGATCACAGATGCCAGCCCCAACTACTATACCCAGCAAAACTTGTAATCACCATAGAGGGAGAAAACAATATATTCCATGACAAAAACAAATTTAAACATTCCCTAACCATAAATCTAGTCCTGCAGAATATACTAGAAGGAAAACTCCAACCCAAAAAGGATAATTATACCCAGGAAAACTGGGTAATAAATAACTCCACATCTACAAAAACATAAGAAAGGAAGCATACATACATTCTCCCTCTCCCCCTGCCTTTCTACCCTACCACCAAAATAAAAATAACAGGAATTAACATCCACTGGTCATTAATATCTCTCAACATCAATGGCCTCAACTCCTCAATAAAAAGACACAGGCTAACAGAATCAATATGAAAACAGGACCCATTGTTCAGCTGTATACAAGAGACACACCTCAGCAACAAAGATAGATATTAACTCAGAATAAAGGGCTGGAAAAAGGTTTTCCAAGCAAACATACCCAAGAAGCAAGCTGGAGTAGCCATTCTAGTGTCTAATAAAATAGGCTTTCAGTCACAATTAAAAGAGATGGGGAAGAACACTTTATACTCATTGAAGGAAAAATACACCAAGATGCCATCTCAATTCTGAACAACTATGCCCCAAAGGCAAGGGCACCCACATTTGTAAAAGAAATAACATTACTAAAACTTAAATCTCACATCAAAGGTCACATATTCATAGTAGGAGACTTCCACACTCTCACCAATAGACAGATCATCGAGACAGAAACTAAACTGAGAAATAATGAAACTAACAAACGTCATGAATCAAATGAACATAACAGATATCTACAGAACATTTCTTGCAAACACAAAAGAATATACCTTCTTCTCAGCACTTCACAGAACTTTCTCCAAAACTGACCATATACTCGGTAACCAAGTAAGTCTCAACCTATACCAAAAGATTGAAATAATCCTTTGTATCTTATCAAGACTACCATAGATTAAAGCTGCAACTCAGGATTGACAGAAACAAAAGAAAGCCTATTAACACATGGAAACTAAACAACTTCCTACTCAATGACTACAGAGTCAGGGAAGAAATAAAGAAATTAAAGACTTTTTAGAATTCAATGAAAATGAAGGTGCAACATACCCAAACTTGTGGGACACAATGAAAGCAGTAGTAAGAGAAAAGTTCACAGCACTAAGTGCCTTCATAAAGAAATCAAAGAGTTTACATTGTAGCAATTTAAAAGCACACCTAAAAGCTCTACAACAAAAAGAAGCAAATACACCCAAGAGTAGTAGATGGCAGGAAATAATCCAATCAAGGCTGAAATCAATATCCTAAAAACAAAGATAATAATATAAAGAATTAATAAAACCAGGAACTGGTTCTTTGACAAAATCAATTAAGACAGACAAACCCCTAGCCAAACTAACTAAAATGCAGAGAGGCAATATCCAAATTAACAAAATCAGAAATGAAAAGGGGGACATAACAATAGACCCTGAGGAATTCCAAAGAATCATTAGGTCTAACTTCAAAAGTCTGTACTCCACACAACTGGAAAACCTAAAGAAAATGGAAAATTTTCTTGATAGATTCACTTAACAGAGCTACATCAGGGTCAGGTAAACTGTTTAAACAGTCTTATAACCTCTTAGGGAATAGAAGCAATCATCAAAAGTCTCCTAACTGAAAAAAAAAAAAAGCAAGCCCAGGGCCAGATGGTTTTAGCTCAGAATTCTACCAGACTTTCAAAGAAGAGCCAATGCCAATACTCCTCAAACTGTTCCCCAAATTAGAAGGAATGAATTTCCAAACTTATTCCATGAATCCATAGTTACTCTGATACCTAAACCACACAGACTCAACAAAGAAAGAGAATTTCAGACCAATCTCCCTCATGAATAGTGATGCAAAAATACTCAATAAAATACTCACAAAACGAATCCAAGGACACATCAAACACATCATCCACCAAGGTCAAGTAGGCTTCATCCCAGGGATGCAAGGATGGTTCAATATACAAAATCCATCAATGCAATCCGCCATATAAACAAACTGAAAAAAAGTGTGGATATTAGCCGTATAATGCAGGACAACCATACTACAATCCACATACCTGAAGAAGCACCCTAGGGAGGATGTTTAATTCTCATTCAGAAGGGCAAACAGAATAGCCACTGGAAGTGTTTGAAGACAGGGAACAGGAGAGCCTACCATACATGTACTGTGAAAAATCCCACCCACCAGAGGATAGTAGCAGATGCTGAGACTTACAGCCAAACTTTGGGCAGAGCACAGGGAATCTTATGGAAGAGTAGGGAGATAAAAGGACCCAAAGAGGAAAGGAGCCCCACAAGAAGACCAACAGAGCCAACAAATCTGAGCCCAGGGTCCTGTAGACTTGATACGCTAGGGTCAGTTGGTAGGGGAGGAAGGTTCCCCCTTTCTGAGGATTAGGGAAGAGAGATGGGGAGGATGAGGGAGGGAGAGTGGAACCAGGATGAGATGAGAGGGAGCTATGATGGAAATATAAAGTGAATAAATTTAAAAAAATATTAATTTAAATTTAAAACAAGAAAATGGCTTACAAACCACTATTTGGGGAAATTGCTGGCATCATTTTTGGTCAGCTACAAAAACTTTACAGACTTTAACATTTGTATTTTCATGTTTCTCTGGATTTTTAGCTGGATGTGTGAATAGTTCATTTTGTTGATACACAAACCCTGAAGAAAAAATGAAAAGCAGGGCTCAGAGCCTGGGGGCTTAGGATTGTGAACACAGAACACAGTTGAAGGGCAGTGTGTTGTCCACTTCTCTGAAAGAAAGTGGTATTAGTTCTTAAGAATCCTGCCCTGATATCACAACAGTCCTGCTATGAATAGAAGAAGATCACCATCTCCTAAAAACAAATTAGAGTAAAACAATAAATGAAAAAAAAAATCATAAGTATTTTATTTGAAGAAAGCATTCTTTGAGTCTTTTTTGTGTAGTTCTGAGATAACTTTCTAATTATAAAAATCACACTTCCTTGACTAATAAGCAATGCTATGTTGACTGAGGAGGCCTAGCAGAGGATCAGGTGAACCCAATTAACCCAGTTTTATCTTTTACACCCTAAGTGGTTTATTTTAGATGTACAATGCTCCCTAAGCCCGTAGGGCCCAACAAGGAAAACCCATAAACAGGATCTAAAGGCCATGACATTATTTTTGCCCTCTTTCTTGTGCCTTAAGTGTGCATCCAACACTACAAACATTCTTGTCCTTTGGGAAAGAAGGCAAATCTGAAATTAATTATGGCAGCTATTATCATAATACTATTAAATTAAACACCATGACTTTAGTGAATTTTATTTTGGTACAATTTTGCTAATGAATACATCTCCAACGATTAACTCATGCATGCCTAGAGAAACAGTTTGACAGAGGCCTAGTAGAACAAAACCGGCACACAAAACTTGGAACTTCCATTTTCCTAAGGCTCAACTGGTAAGTCTGATGTATTGAACTTCACTACCCTGGATTTGTTTTGTAGAAAATGTATCTGTTTCAAACTTAAGTGCCATTAGGTGAAATACTGAACCAAGAGTCTCATCTGTCTTAGTTACAGCTTCTAATGGACACTTGCTACTACTTCCTTCTGTCATCTGCTTGCTGAGGATTTGCTTGCAGTCATTATTAAAGTTTATTTAAATACAATAGGAAGTTAAGAGAGAAAAGAAACACTAGTATTCTAAAAGCTTCTTTCTGTGATTGAGTTTTTAAAAATCCTTTTTGTGGTGTATATGTCTGTGTGTGTTTGTGTGTGTGTGTGTGTGTGTGTATGTACACATGATACAGTGGGTGTGTGGATCAATGAGCAACTCTGCATGCCAAGCCTCACCCTCATTTTGCTGGCGGAGATAAGGTCCTTTCTCTGTCACTGTCTATGGCAGACTAGTCAGCTCACAATCTTCTGGGCATTCTCCTGTTTCTACCCCTCATCCTGCCACCAGAGTGCAGGATGACTTATATCACTGAGCCTGGCTTTCTATGGGCTGTAGGGAGCCAAACATAATCCTCAAGTGCTCTGTCCCACTGAGCCATCTCCCCAGCTCCTATACCTGAGCTTTTAAGAAGCAAGCTGTTTCAGGTATTGGAAAGACAAGATGGACCGGTGGCTATACCAAAGCTCAATGATGTCCTGATAGATGAGGTTCCTAGCATCTCATAAACAATGGGACTGAGCTCCAGGTAGGAAGAGAAGCCACCTGGCCCAGTATGAGGACACATTTACTATAAGAGTTCTCCAGTACTGTAGATAATCCGACCACAGTGGGCTTGCTTTATTTCTTATTAGTGCTCAAAGACAGAGAGTAGAGCTGAGGCCAGTAAAAGATGGCTCTGATGGGCAGTGAAAGAAAACTAGTCACATAATACTATCAACTTCTGGCTAAAATTAAGGAGCAGGGAAAATGATGAAGCGCCAATCACAGAAGAAAAGATGCCAGCCGAAAAAAGAACACTGACAACATTATTTGAAAAGGAGAAATGGCATGTGCAGATATAAATTCCTTAAATTCTATTGAAACACTAAGACACAGGAAACTTTTCAAAAGCTGGTTCTCAAGTGTACCTTCCTGAACTCGGCAGAAATGCTTCTAGCCAGCTTACTCACTGCCTACAGTCTTGAAAACCACTAAGACGATTTTGAAAAACACTAATTGGCAACCAGTGTAAACGATCCTGTGGCTGATCACATGCAATCATAAGTTGAGACATAACACCATGTACTTTAAAAACACTTTTTACTTGTCTATATTTAAAAGTTAACTTCAGAATAAGATTTCAAATGTCTTTGTTGGAAATTTTAACTGAATATGAGACACAAGGTCACAGAAAGGTGAGAAGAGTGTGGGAGCAGCAAGGGACCACTTCCTTGTAAGGATTTCCATAACAGTTTACTGTGAACACTCAAAAGATACTAATTCAAAGAACACTGTGAGGAGAGCTTTCCTTAGCTTCCATTTTCATTTCTTCATTTCTTTACTATATTTCCGCCATCTATTCCATCAATTTCTCTTTCAAAATATAGTTTGTACTTCAAACTGTAATATTTTACAAACTTTCAATCTAATGAATAAAATTTTTTAAAATTATTTTTTAAATGTTCCATTATATTTTGTTTTCAGTATCTTAGAAAAATAGTGAAGATAAAATGATTAAAACCAAATGTAGCAGTTATGACAACAAACACTCAGGTAATGAAAATAAAAATACATAATGTATAAAATTAAGTACCTCTGTGTATCAAAGGCAATTATAAAAGGCAGCTGATTGAAACAGTTATTTTCAAATCATAAATAACTTTACAAGATACTTATATACAGAATTTATAAAGATATGATTTAAACCAAGAAAAAACAACCAGGTTTAAAAATGAGAAAAAGCCACTATGACCACTGTTAAAGACATCACACATCTCAGTTGTTAGAAATATAGACACCACATTGCACCTAACCTGAAACTGCATCCTTCCTAGATGTCCTTACTAGCAGGTATGATGCAGGCTGCTAGCAGATCAAGGTCAGCAGCAGTCTTAACCACAGCAGACCTATGTGTTACAAGGACGACATGAGAGACAAGATGTAACCACGTGTGCAATACTGGTATGACAGTCACATGGGGACCAACTGCCCTCTGTCCAGATTGACGGCCTGCTTCACAGGAGGAAATTCACACCTGGAACTGTCTGCTGGTCAACGGCCCAAGACTAGCCATAGGCCCTAGTGAGGAGCCTACTGCTATTGCATGATAAAAGTTCGTGCTGTTACCCTGTCTTCTAAATATTTATACTTATACCCAAAGATCAGCATTCCTCCAAATCTTGACCAGAGGTTAATACAAACACTCTGAGCTGGTCAAATTGCTGAGATTAAGCAATCAGGAAATGTGAAGCCCTAAATGGGACAACCACACTTCCCCTCCTCAGTCTCAGGGAACATTGCAGAAGATAGGGTACAAAGAATATAAAAGCTGCCTAGAACATGGCCTTTGGACATGACTCGGACACCGTACTCCTGAGCTCACAGTGGCTGTACCTGCACAAGATCAAGGCAGTTGACACTCCAGTACAGGTAGGATGAGGTCCTCCCTCTGTCTGAAGAGTTACTGGCATCAGAGGCTACTTGGGAAAGGAAAGCAATTTTTCTTTGGGGCTGGTATATTGCTCATGCTCAGGTGGACAGCCCACAAATGTGCATGCAGGCAGTGCTAACTTGACTCCATGGGTTACAAATTAGAAAGGTTCTGAAGGTGGGACGGGGACATGTTGAGAAGGTTGCTGAGGGAGTAGTAGGGAAATTCTGAAGTGAGTATGACCAAGACATATTGCATATACACATGAAATTATTAAAAAACAAAACCTCAAAAATTTAAAATTTATAACCAAAGAATTTAAAATAAACATTTCTCCAAAAAAATATTTAAATGGCCAGCAAACATATTAGAAAAGATCTTCATCATCACTGATCATTAGGAAAATAGAAATCAAAGGTACAATTAATCCACACCCATTAAAATAGTTATTACTTACTTAGAACAAGAACCACAAAATAAGTCCTGGCAAGAATATGGAGAAATTAAAAGTCCTGGTGGAAGACAGGAATGATACATGTTCATTCACTACTCACAACAGCCAAGAAGTGAAATAACCTTGTTTCTGACAATAGAAAAAAAATGGATAAACAAAGTGTGGGAATATTATTCAGCCCTATAAAGGAAGCAAAGTCTAATATAGACTAAAGTACTACAACATGTGTAAACACTGAGGCCAGACACAAAAAAGACAAATGTTGCAAGAATGGATTTACATAGTAGGATAGTTAATAGAAACAGAAGATGATGGTGGTTTCTGGAGAAAACTGTTTGATGGGTTAGAAGTTCAGACAAAGAAGACAAAGAAGTTGTAGAGCTGGTTGTATATGCTTGGCAATGTTCAACTATACAGTTAAAATGGTTAAGATAGTAAGTTCCATTAAACGTTTTTTTAAATTGGGAAAATCAAAGGTACTAGTAGTTAAGATTCACAGGTCTTAAATGAAGCACACAACTAAGCAAAATGGAAACCATTTAGCATGCTAATTTCTGGAAGCACACTAGACAAGTCAGACATGAGATTAAAAACAGATTAAAGAATATTTATAAAACATGCAATAATTATACTAAACATGTATATTTCATTTTCATCTATATGAAAATGAATATAAATAAATAAATAAATATAATAAAGTTTATTTGGAAATAGGACATATTTTTATGAGCATGAATTAATGGAAGAAAATAATAGGGTTTTTTGTTTTGTTATTTTTCTTTGTGTGTGTGTGGGGGGATGTTGGAGAAACAGGGTCTCTTATAGCCCAGGGTGACCTTAAACTCACTATGTAGCACAAAATACCCTTGAACTTTCTGAATGCTGATAATTCAGGCACTGTCACACTGGTTTTATGTGGGTTGGGGATTCAAACCCAAGGCTTCATGTATGCCATGCAAGCATTCTACCGAAGCTCTATCGCTAGTCCCCAGTTTCACTATGACATTTTCATATACATATACAATGTACTTGACCTTACTCATCAACGACACTGGGCTGTCTCTTGATACAGCATGTGCTAATTTTTTGTTTATTGCTGTGTTTGTACATTATTTGAGGAAAATACTTGATATGGGAGCAGTAACTATAAACAGGAAGTACTAACCAGGAGCTCCTTAGGTCCCGCTTACCAACAGTGACTCTCCACTCACTGTGCTGGATCTGGTTTCTTTATTTCTGAGACACACATCACTGCACTTCTCTGGAGAGTGTACCAGAAAAGCTGGCATCATCAAGGTAGTAACAGCAGTGGACAGAGGAGTTGAGTCACAGAAAAAGTACTTTAGTGACTAAGATCAGCTACAGGCTGTAGAAGAAATCACTCAGTACTACCGTCACCTTGAAAAACACTCACACTAGCTTCTGGCCAATATCAGAACCAGGCTGAAGGAATCAAGTTAACCAAAGTAGCTTCAGATTCAACCAATCAATTAAAACACACCATGACAAAAATTAGACAGAAATATTTAAATTCTCTTTGAGATTAAGGCAACAAGGCCACTGATTCCTGTCCTCCTGGAAGCCAGGTATGTATGCATGAACGCCATCACAGGGAGAGAGCAAAAAGGAGGGAAAAGTGGAGAAAGTGCTCTGGGAAGCCCATGAAATATTCGGGTTCTTGTGAAACACTTGAGTTAAGTTACAGCTTAAGGATCTAAAATATGGAAAGAGATGGTTCACCTATAGATGGTGCTTTCTAAAGCTGAAACTAAAATACATTTGAAATTTTTTATTTCAGTATTCAATCTTAAATGGCAATATTACAAAAATCAACCATCTGCCACATGCACTGAGTAAACATTGGTTTTCTATAAATTGGTAGGATGCGGAAGTTAATTTTAGTTTGACAAAAGGCTTATTAAAATAGGAAGCTAACTTCAAAGGTAAAAACAGCAAAGTGGGAGCCTGGGAACTAGGAGGTACGCTGGTGCGGTTTCCACCCAGTACTCGTGCTAGAAACTGGCCAAACGCCAATCTTACAGACATACAACCCACCACTACCAAGAATAAAAACAACAGGAATGATGAGGACCTACAGAAACAGTGTTCAGTAAGGACCGGTAGGGAAAGACATCATGAAATAACCTTAATTAAGTTTGTGGGGCACAGGGAAAATTCTAATCCAACTAGGTTTTAGGGAGAAAAAAAAAGTCACATTCCTAGAAATGTCAAATCAGCAAGACATGATTCGTAGGGCTTGGCTCACTGTACTTCCTCTTCTTCTGTGTCCAACATACAGAAATATGTGTGTGCACTCTCTGTGTGTTCATTACTAGCTCACAAAATCCTGTGCTGGATAGTAGCATTTGGTTAACAACAGACCGTACACAATAGTGGTTCTTTGTCAGTAAGCTTCTGTGATGTTGTTACAGACAGAAACAAGGTAAAGGTGGAAGACTCTGATTGGCTCTGCTTTCAAAGGTTTCACTACTTCATTGTGGGGAGGACATGGAGAGCAGAATTCACAATATCGTGCCCAGGAAAAGAGGAAAATATAACAGGAAGGTCCAGGGTAAGACACTTGTACTCAGGAACAAGTCCCAGTGATCTACTTCCACGTGGCCCTCCTATCAGAAGTGTCGCAGCATGATGAATAAGGGAATTATCATGACACAGTGGTCTCTGGAAACAACCCCACAGACACCCAGAAGTGTTGTGTCTTACTAATATCTAAGGTACCCTTGATCCAATCAGGTTGATACTCAAGAGGAACCACCACAGGCTCCATGCCTATCAGGAGCTCCAACTTCCTCTACCTAGAAAAATCACAGCATAAAGTCTGCAGTGTGCTGCTGTTAGGAAAACGCTCAGGTCATGTACACACACATACAGTCAGGCAATGTCTAGGACTGGGTCACTGGTTCAGGCAGTTACTGCATTACATTTATCATGACTACTTCAGAATGCATTCTTACTACTTATTAAAAAAAGTTCCTGTCACAGAATCCTTGGGCAATTCTTCGTGGAAGGATTCCAAAAGATATTGTTATCACAGGAGTGACAGCTATGTGCGTTACCATTGTCCCTGAAGCCCTTCCAGTGGAAGACAGCTTACAAGTAGAAGACTACTGTGGAAGAGATTGACCCTACATAGGTCTAGGCTAAGGCGCGTGTGTGTTTGTCTTAGCTTTTTCAACAAAAATATTAGTAAAAAAAAAGATTTTTAAAAATTAAAGGGAAGGGCTTATGGAATACTATTAAGATACTTTTGTATAGATGCATTATTAATGAATATCCTTCTATTTCACAGTTATTATGAATGACTGACTGTTTAAAAGCTCAGTGAGATGGCTCAGCAAGTCAAAATGCCTGTGTCTAAGCCTCATGACTAGAGTCCACTTCAGGGGATCCACATGGTGTATGAAGAACCAACTCTTGAGGTAGCACTGTTCCCAGTTGTCTGAGAAAACGCCAGGTTGAGTTCGAGGCTCTTCACCTTTTTCTTCCAACAGATTTAGTGTGTCTGGTTTTATGCTGGGCTCTTTGAATGGCAAACAGGATAGACGCCAGAAGTGGTAAAAAAGAGGAAACCAGATGGGAGCCTACTATAGAGAGTCCTCTGAAATGATTCACCCAACAGCGGATCAAAGAAGATGCTGAGACTCACGGCCACTCTTTTGGGCAGAGCATAGGGAGTCTTATGGAGGAAGAGAGGGGTGGGAATGGCGGGAATGGAGGGGACAGGAGCCTCACAAGGAGACTAACAAAACTAAAAGATCTGTGCCCAGGGGGTCCTATAGAGACTGACTCACCAACAGAGAACCATGCATGGAGAAGACCTAGACCCCCTGCTCAGATATGGCTGCTTGGCAGCTCAGCCTCCATGTGGATCTCTGAGGGAAGGGAGCAGAGGCTGCTTCTATCATGAACTCAGTTGACTGCTCTCTGATGATGCAGCCTTGCCAGGCCACCGAGGAAAAGGATCCAAGCAGTCCTGATGAGACTTAACAGGCTATGGGTAGATGACAATAGTGGAAAACTCCCCCTTTCACTGGACTAAGAAGAGGATGGGGGGAAAAGGGAGGGAGGGTGGTCCTGGGGGAGTTGAGGGAGAGACCTTCAATTGGGATATATAACGAAAACTTTGTGAAAAAAAAAATAAAAATAAGAAGAACCAACTCCTATTAGTGATTCTTTGACTTTCATATCTATGCCATGACATGTGAGTGCCATCTCTGTCCACAGAAAATAACGTAAACATTCTGAAAATTTTACCAAGTAAAAAAAAAAATCATAGTAAATAATAAATTACTTAGAATAAAGAAATAAAGTAAATACAAATTTAGCAGTAAATCGGGTTTCCCTTGGACAGGCGAGGTCTTCGTATGCTCCGCTCCCTTGCTGACTAGGAACACCTTCAGGAGATGCTGGGAGTTCCACTCAGGTGGCCGCTGTACACAAGCTCACTTCTGTGTTGTTTCCAAATGGAGATGTGCACATAGCCCTGTGTTCAAGGCCTACCATATCCAGTTAGGCAACGTGCTGCCTGGGATTGTAGCTTAGGGCCAGCAGACTACGCCATATGCCGCATTGTGCAGTGGGCTACACTGTCCAGGTTCACGCAAGAACACTCTCCCTACACTCAACAACCATCTGCTTTACACTAAAGGCAGTCAGTAACTACTTTAAGAGCAAGGATGGCTGTTAGCTAGAATCTACTTTAAGATAGTTTTCTGTTCCTAGGCAAATACTTATTTTGATTTTCAAGTAAGACAAACTGAAAGTATTTAAAAAATTCTTTGTGCTTTCCTCATTCTAATTTTACAGTGACATTATACTCAATACTCTTCTAGAAAAATCAACTATGTAAAATCTATCCATTAGCCATCTAACACAAAATTTAGTAGATTGTTTTATTAAAACAACATTACATGTAAGTTCATCAACTTTTGTCTTTCTTTTTCCACACTGAAAATAATTTCAGTTTACTAACAGATTAATAAAAATGTCAGTATTAAACGTCAAAAGAGACAAGCATTCTGACTTACCCAGATGAGCTGAAGTCCTGAGATGCTATGTTGCCCTCGTACAATTTGGTTCTCTTTTCCTGATGCAGATCATCCTTACATTGATGTAACTGAATATCTGTCTTCTCCAACAGACTCAAAACTCTATAAAGGCAGGGCTCGCTTCTATCTTGATTGCATTACTCCAAGGGCCTTGGTGAATCATCTTTCAAATACATTTGATAAACTGACTCTAAAGAATATAAACCTAAACAAAAGGAGATTCAAGATTTTACAGATATTCTAGGACAAAATATTTCCATTTATAAAGGTTACATAATCAACGAAAGAAATAAAAGTCCACATAGTTAAACAAAGGATAAGGACAGAAACAACGATTATTTGCCCAAATGACTGACTGCTGTGACAAAAATTAAAGTGTATGTTCTTTAAGCATAATGCCCAAAGCCTCCAGCACTGGCTTCCTAAAACTAAACTGTGACTCATAAAGGCAAAGCCTTTAACAAAATAACAACTCTTGAAATAGGATTATACTACTACTATAATAGTATGTTACTATACTACTGTGGTCTAAAAGCAAATTATTCTGGAAAAAAATAATAGATTGCTTCAAAACCCATCTTCAGTATAAAAAAACTTAGCTTCTTTAACAGACACAGGTACAGATATACACACCCATATACTCCAACATCAGCTTTCGCTCTTGATAACTAATGAGAAGAAGCCACATTTTAACATTCACTGATGAAAATGTAAGGTTTGGGGCACTGTCAGTATTTGCACAACTGAATTAAGCTATTCATGAACTTGTATTGTAGCTTTAAGATAATCTTCAGCAAGGAAAAAGTTATACTTTTTCTAAATCACATCAAAAGACAAAGGTTTCTGGGACTAGAGAGCTGGCTCAGTGTTTAAGAGCACTGTCTGCTCTTACAGAGGACCCAAGTTCAATTTCTAGCATTTTCATTTGGCAGCTCACAACTGCCTATGTAACTCTAACTCTAGCTCTCGGGGATCTAATGTCTTTGGTTTCCCATGGTACATACATTCATGCACATATACTCATACACAGAAATATACTTGAAAAGATACTTTTAATTTTTAAATTTCTATTTATTATTATTATTATTTTAAAGGCATGTTTTTCTGTGTAGCTCCATAGACCAGGCACCACTGCCCTGGCTAGAATAGACTGTTTTAAATTTAAATTTTATTTATATATTTATTTATTACAATTTATTCACTTTGTATCTCTACTGTAGCCCCCTTCTTCATCTCTTCCCAGTCCCACCCTCCTCCTTTTCCCCCTATGCCCTTTCCCTAGTCCCCTGATGGGGAGGACCTCCTTCCCTTCTATCTGACCCTAGCCTATCAGGTCTCAACAAAGTTGGCTGCATCATCTTCCTCTGTGGCCTGGCAAGGCTGTACCCACCCAGGGGGAGGTGATCAAAGAGCCAGACACTGAGTTCATGTCGGAGACAGTCCCTGTTCCCCTTACTAGGGAACTCACTTGGAAACTGAGCAGCCAAGGGTTCAGATAGAGTGGACTTCAGTATTCTCATCCAAAGACTGGGCACCAAGCTCCTATTCCTTCCTGTGTGTTATGCACTGCAGAAAACGTTGGTGACAGTGTCTCAGGAAAAGGGTGGCAGAATGAAGTCACTGCTGCTGTCTCTAAGTGGTCTCTGAGCTTTCTTACTTAAATTTCTCTCTGGCTGTGCTGTGTGCTCTCCCTTGCTGGAAGGCTGGCAGTGGCGCTGTCCAACAGCCACAGTGCAGTGACCCTGGCCTGTGCACACCTGCTCAATGTTCTCCTTCCTACTGCTCTTGGCTCTGAGGACTGCTGTTCCACATCCAACAATGTGCGAAATGATGGACTCTTTAGTGGGCATTTGAAAAAAAAAATGGGGTTGTTAAAATTATTTTACTACATACTTAAAATTTATTTCGGCATAGTGTTAAATTGCTAAGGTGGCTTTTAGAAGTTATAATGAAAGACTGTAACTTCCAAATAACTTCAGAATAAAAACACTGAAGAATTTGATATTTGAGGACTGTGGTTGGCCACGGAAATAAGAATTGGCTAAAGTGAACTTATTCCAAAAAGCTGTCTCTGGAAAGTAGCTAGTACTGACAACCAGCTCGGAGTCTGTTTCCATTACCTACAGAAACATGAGGAAACTGACATGACAGATGATCCCCACAGCACTGGGCCAAGACACAAGGCACTAAGGTTCTTACCAGGACACGACTCAGAGAAAAATTAATCTGGCCAAATAATCTTAAATTTGTACTATCCCAAAAATACTTGATATCAGTAAAGTACACAATTCTATAATATGTGCAAGTAGCATACTAAGAAAATGGTATTTGCAGCATAAAGCAAGCAGCCATGTTTCCTGAGGTAGCTCGAAACAGTAAGTGTTCCAAGGGAAATTTTATGACTTTCACTTTCAAAACCCCACATCTCAGAGCTGTGGCTTACACTCTCCTTCTCAGCTTCCCTGCCCCGAAGCTCATCAGACTGTTGGTTCTAACTCCTACGAGCCTTTTTGATTCCCAAGATTCCTCTTCTCCGTTGCCGACGATGGCACGGGCTGCACCATCCCCTGCCTAGAAACCTGGCTGCTCTTACCAGCCTCTTGTGCAGTTTCATCGTCTACTCTTGACTCACATCACCCTACACTACTTGCCTCAGTGCTGCATCCCCGGAGTATGAGCACAGCTTCCTCTCAATACAGTTTAGATATCCATAACTTATTTATGTAAAACACACACACACACACACACACACACACTCCCTATAAAGACAACATGCCCAAGACAATCATCTTAACAGAGGACTTCTTTACTCAGTCTCTAAGGTTTCAGATGACGTTTAGGTCATTTTGGGGGCTGTGGGAGGGAGTACATTTGTGACAAGAGGAATGGCAGAGAAGGCTGCTCTCCTAATGGTGGCTAGGGAGTGACAGGAGAGACAGACAAGAAGGGTTGGGGGCACAATATTCCATTCAAGAGAATGTCCGCACAGTGACAACTTCTGTCCACTAGGCTCTACCTCTAAACGGTTCTTCCAACACTCAAGAGTGCTACAGACTGGCCAGCAAAGCTCAATACAAGAGCCCTTAGGCAGCACTAAGACTCAAACCATAAACCGGTCTCAAGGTAAAATCATCCCCTCACAGCTGCCCAGACCCAGACTGGTTCAGACATCCCTTTTCAAACAGCCAGGGAACTCTATCTTTCTCTCACATTACTGTGATTTTACTTCAATACTGCCTCGGGCCACCAACAGGAAAGCTTTAGGAGAATGGCTCACATGCCTTTGTGGTCCATGTCTAACATAACAGAAAGCCCAAGAGGAGCTTGGTCAGTAACTGGACCAAGAGTCTTTTTAAAGTGTTCCATCTACATCCAGCATGGCTGTACTCCATGAAGCTACAGGCTGGGTTTTAGGGTACCCCTCTACACATCACAAATCCTCCTTGAAACTGTTTGACAATCAGAATGGGTGTATTCCACACGGCACCTGGCTAGGCACAGGGTGCTTCATGCTCATCCTTCTGAGGAACTGCCCAGATTTTCTGTTGACGCCTCTCATAGAATCCTTACTAGCAGTGAAGGTTGTAGGCGCTGCACATTCCCACAAACACCTGTCTCTGTCCAGCCCTTTCTCACACAGTACCTCACGGTGGCTATTGTTAACTGACTAGTGACACTGAGTGTCTTTTCATGTGCTCACTGGCAAATTGTGAATCTAAATCAAAACAAAACATAACATATGTACATATATTTAATTAGGTTATTTTCTTTTTATTGTTGAGTTGTAAAAGCCCTTCAGCAATTCTGGATATAGGCCTCTTAGAGACATAAGATTTGTAAGATTTCCATATTCGTTTTTATTATTCTAGCTCTAAAACTTTTTAATCTTGGTGAAACCCAACCTAATACTTTTAGTTTGTTGCTTGTGCTTTCAGTGTCAATCTGATAAATTATTTTGCATAACTCAAAATTATAAAGATGTCAATCCCCAGTTTTCTCTGAGAGTTTTTCATATTGTTTACCTCTTATTTTCGTGTTTTTTGGCAATTTCTATATACATTACAGGAGTGGCTTTTGTTTTGCTTTTTTGTTCTAGGACCACTGGCTGAAAAGCTACCTATCTCTATTGATTTGTCTGGGCATCCTTAATGAAGAACAGTACAGCAGAAATGTCAGGGCTCATTTGTACTCTTCCCTCTGCTCTATGTATCTGCTTATCCTTGTTGCAGGACCACGCTGCCTTCTTTATTATAGCCTGTAATTTAAGTCACCACACTAAGAAGGATGACCTAATATTTTTCCCCTAAGACAATTTTGGTGATGATAAGTTCCTTGGATTTCCATTCCAATTGAAAAGCTCAGCTTGCCAGCACATGTAGTATGAGGAAGCTCTGGCTGCACAGAGCTTGCGCTAGATATGTAGTTAATATGTGCAGGACTGTCAGGCTAACAGTGCTAAGTTTCCTGCCTTAAGAACCTGCAATTCTTTCCTAATTTAAGTCGTTAACTCTCAAATTCCTTTAGCATCTGGTGTTACAATTCTTGAGCTGCTTTTGTTAATTCTGTTTTTGACGCTACTGTGAATGTTGCTTTGCTAATGTTATTTTGAGATTACTCAAGGCTAGTGCATGACAATGCAACTGGTATTTATACTGATTTTATACCCTTCAGCTTTGATAATTTTACTTTTTAGTATAACCTTTTTTTTTTTTTCTTAATGAGTTTCTTCTGAGATTTTATAAACAAAATCTTGGGACAACACAAATTGAGACTTCTTTCCTTGTCTACTTGTCCTGGTTAGAACCTTCAGAACAACACTGAATAGAGGTAGATGCAGAACAAAAACTTGTCCTTTTCCTAATTTTGATGGGATAGTCTCCCAGTACAGATATAATTTTGATAGTCTCCCAGTACAGATTATACTAGCTGACAGGTTTTCAGCAACACTCTTCATCAGAGTAAGACATTTTCTTCTACTCTTTCTTCTTCTTTTCACAGGAGGAACTTAATTGTTATTAAATGCATTCGCTGTGTCTATTAAGATGATATATAGCTTAAAAACATATTAATATATTATGTTCCCTGGGTTCTTTAAGTCAACTTCTGAGTCAATTTTGCATTCCTGAGTTTAACCCACTTGGTACTGATTTACAATTCTTCTAGGTACTTCATCTAGTATCCTAGTATTTTGTTGAATATTTTTGCTTCTACATCCATAAGGATATTTGTCTAGTTTTCCTGTATGGTTTTATTGTTAAAGTGATACTGAGCCACACAGAATAATCTGGGAAACATGTCCTTTTCTTCCATGAATTTGAGAAATCATTAATTACAGTCCATTATTCTTTAAATTTTTGATAAAACACATCAGTGCAGCCATCTGAGCCTGAGAGAGAAAAAGGGGAGGAAAGAGGAGAGTGAGCATTCTATAGGGAGAATCAACTGTTTTATGTATTAAAGGTTCATTTTCTATTTCTTCTTGAGTCAGTTTTGGCATATATTGTCTTTTAGGAATTATTTTATCTAAGTAACCATCAGAATATATTTGTTCTTACTATTCCTTTATAAGCCTTTTCAACTCTATAACAAAAGCAGTGATATTCTGCTTTCACTATTGACTTTAGTATTTGGATTGTTCATTTTCATCTCTGTTGGTTTATTAATTTTTGTTTATTAATAAACCTTAGACAAAGGTTTATTAATAAACAAAGGTTTAAAGGTTTATAAGGTTAATTAATTTTTGTGAATTGTTTTTTAAAGAATCAACTTTTCCATTCATTGATTTTGCTCAGTAATTTTCATTATCTACTTTATTTATGTTGTTATTTAAGATGTCTCATTATGTAGCATTATTATTATTATTATTATTAAAGACAAAGTCTCCTTATGTAGCTTTGGTCGAGTTGGAATTTGTTCTGTAGATCAGGTTGGCCATGAACAGAGATCTGCCTGCCTCTGGCTTTTTAGTGCTGGGATTAAAAGTATACACCAGCATACACCTCATTTGTATTTTAATTATATCATTATTATTTTCTTCTCATTGTTGTATAGGTGGTATTCTTTCTTAAGTTGTTACAGTGGAGGGTAATTTTAATTTCCTGTCATTATTTTAAAAACATACATTTAGGGACCTTAAGGAGACAGCTTACACTTGCTTCCCCAGAACTCAAGTAAAAGTCAGATGAAGTAGTGTGTGTGTCTGTAATGCTAGTGGTGAACAGTGACATAGAAGGAGAAATAATCAAAGGCCCAGAAGCTTGTGAGCCAGTGAAGCTGAAACATCCAGAGGTGAACAGACACACCCTATTTCAAACAAGAGAGAAGGTGAAAATCAACACCCGAAGTTGTCTTCTGACATCCACACACGCTCAGTGGCATGTCTATATGCACATACATGTACATGTATGTACATAAACACGCATACAGCACTTGTAGCTAGCTATACATTTTGAAGAATAGAGAAACAGGAAAAATGATGGATATAAGAAAGAGAAGAAGCCTCTTACTTGGGAGTCTGATTAAAGCTTCTCACCAGCTAAAAAGAAAGCGTAATTAGGATTTTCAATTAAAGCTGACAACATAGACATACTATTCCTTTCATATACAGATACTTTATTTTAAAATAACAGTAAACAAGTCTTCAGTCCTAAATACACACTCCCTTGGGTAGGTCTCTCTCCTTTCCCTAGACATTTTCTGAGAACCTCAGGGAGACTTACTCAGTATGTTTGCAATGAAGATCCCCTACCCTCCTGTACACCTGTGATCATACTGATTGCGCCTGTCAGGTTCTCCTTAGCAACCACCCCATGATCTCATTTATATTCCTTAGCAACCTCTGAAGATAGTACCTCAAAACCCATTAGGTTGGCAGGTATGAGCTGCCAGGATGGTGACAGGCAGGTCTTTGAGAAGCCCACAACCATGCTCTGGAGCATCTTCCTTCCCAAGCCTCATTGCTCCTAACACTTGTTCTTTGATCTATATTGAAGCATCATTATTAACTCCCAGCTCTGCTTTCTACAGGCTAGTCTTCAAATGTTTATCTGGTTGAAGCCACAAATCCCACTTTGGTCTGAGTCAGGCCCCTAAAGTTTAGGGAACTCCTCAGGTGTGTGGCAACAAGAGTGAAGCTATGCGTCTCATCTCTGCCCATCATTGCTAACAGCCTTCTCTATGAAAATTGCCTTTTCCTAATTGTATCCTGTAAGCTCTGTTATATCATGTCTAAGTTAATTAACCTTATGATAGTTTCTAATTTATCTTGTCATTTCTCTTTTGACCCACCAATTGTTTGGGAGTTATTTTTTACATATTTGTTTGATTTCCAGATTTCTTTCTGTTACTTACTGCTAGTTATATTGCACAGGGGTCAGATTGTGTACTGTGACACTGAGCTCCCTTTTTACACTTGTTGTATGAACTAATAGTTTGTCCTGAAGATGATCCACACATGCTTCAAAAGAATGTTCTTTTTAAGTGTTCTACAGGTGACTGTTAGCTCTTACTAGTTTAGTGTTGGGTCTGGGAAGGGAGCCCAACTTATTCTGGTGTATTAAGAATAAATACTTATACCATCCCCAATGGTAAGATGTACATATAACAAAATCTGGTTTGGAGTTACTTTTTTAACACATTTATTTTTAATAAGTCTAAGGGGTACAAACTAGGAAATAAATTAACTTGTCTTATCTGCTATGATTAATTTCAAACCCTATAATAGAAAAGATTATCACTATTTTTAAAAAGTATATGGTTTCTCTAACAACATGTACATAGCTGTAACTTGAAGACTAACCACTAAACTACATGAAGTTAGAGTTCAAAGAAATGTCCATGTTTTGTTTCTAGACTATCTTGCAGTCAATACATGATCGCCAGCTGCTGCTTACCAAAGCATGGCTCTCTTAGTTAGTAACAGGGAGATCCTATCATTTTGCAAATATAACATTTTCTTATTTCACACACACACACACACACACACACACACACACACACACACACACACACAGAGACAGGCATGCACACATGCACCCCTGAAGCTGGAAAGAAGGCTCAGTGGTTAACAGTGCTTGCTCTTCTTCAGAGGACCCAAGTTTAGTTATCAGGACATGCAAGATAGTTTACAAGCACCTGCCACTGCAGTTTTGGGAAATATATCGGCATCTTCTGGTCTTCATGGGCACACACATGTGGCATACATTCACACATACATACATGTATATAAACAAGACAAAAATAAATGTTGGTATTGAACTGCTGTTTTGCCATGTGTCCCGTGTTGAAAGCAGTGAAGATATTTTGCTTTTAAATACCTCATGGTGAACTGCTGTCAAATCTGTCACAGATTTAATGAAAGGAAGTTAACAGCGCCAACTGCACGGTCTAAGTCATAAGGAGGTAAGTGTGGCAAAGGGGTTTTAGAAGCAGCTGTGGCTTATGCACACATGCCGCCACCAAGAAGAATGGCCCTGAGTCTAAAACACGCTTTTACACTCAAATGCTACACTTTCTTCCAATTTTGAGGAGCATATTGCAATCTCCAAACCAGAAGGGTGTGTACAGAGATTCAATGAAATGTTTAACTCTCGTCATCACCAACATACAGGTCTTTGGTAAATTATCAGTTAGTTCCTGAGGCCTGCAGTGCACTCCCTTCCACCATACAGTCCTCAGGAAAGAAGGTCAAGGTTTGCGCTGCTCCATCCATGTTTGTGACACTGCGTGAAGAACAACAGCATGTCTTCCCACAGTGACCATTGCAGAAGTGAGGATAGAAGACAGACCCAAGAACAGTGGAAGAGTATATCTAAACAGGTCAAGGATTGGAGGAAGCAAGATCTGCTGAAAGAAAAATGGAACCTGTGAGGAGTAATGGAGGAAGCAGAGCTGGCTGGTACTTAGGAGACAGGGTACCACACTCTGACAAATGCTGAAGGGCTGGTAGTCCTTGAGTGAACAGCCAATGATATGTTCCTGAAGCCACAGCTGGACGAAGACAGAGTAGAAGGATAACACTGTCAAATCTCAGGCAGAGCAAGAAACGGGGCTGCATGGTGGATGAAGACAACATCTTACAAAGAGCAGAAAGGGGCTTGATCTTAAGAACTGAAACCCCACTCCCCTTTGAGAACTACAGGTTTACACAATCTTTCTTTTTATGTTGGCAAAGGATACATCTTCCAGAAATATATCATCCTTTCCCCTACAGTGTTATTCATTAAACTAGCAAAAACAAAATGTTTTCATCTTTTTGTCTTTTATGTAGTAATTCTGTTGTTTCTAAGGCATTTTCTTTACTCTAAGTCAATTTTGAGTTAATAATTAAATTTTAAGCTATTATAATAAACATGTTTTCTTTCAAAAATCAAAACTAAAATGATATATTTTAGATCAGAAAATATTCAAGAGAATCACTACAAAAAGTGATTTGGGATATCATAGTATAATATAATTTAATAAAAGTTTCATAAATTAAAACAAACATGAGCTGGCAGTCAAAGAGGAGCCTGCTACACACTCACAGGAACCTGAGTCCAATCCCCAACATGACATAAAAAGCTGGCTGTGGTGGCAGAGGCTTTTAGTAGCAGGGCTTGAGGGATGTGGACATGGCAGATTCATGGGGCTTGCCCCAGGTCCCAATGAGAAAGACTCAAAAATCAAGCTAACCTGGATATGGTGGCACACAGCTTTAGTTCCAGCACTTGGGAGGCAGAGGCAAGTGGATCTCTCCAAGTTCAGGGCTAGCCTGGTTTATACAGCAAGTTTCAGGGCAGTCATGGATACTGTCTCCCCGACGACCCCTCAAAAAGAGAGGGGCCAAGGAGAGAGGAGAAAGGGAGAGGGAAGAAAAGGGAAAAGGAAAACAGAAAAAAAGAAATTCTATTTGGGTTTACAAGAGGGCTTAGTGGGCAAAGATACCAGTTGCCCAATCCAATAACTCAAATTTAGCCCTTAGAACACACATGGTAGAAGGAGAAAGCCAATTCTTGAACGGTTTCTCTTATCTCCACATTTACACTGTAGAACACGCATGTGCTTGCATGCGATAATTTGCACCTACATTAATCAGTCAATAAATGTGATAAAAAATTAGAAAACAAGATAGATGGTTGACTTCCATCCTCCACTGACACAGCACATGGAGAACTACACCACACACATGCACATACACAATTAGCCAGGTGTAATCACCTTGTCATCACCTGCCTGTATCCCAGCACTCCCCAAGTAGAGGCGGGGAGATCTGCTGCAGGCTCCAGGCTAGTCTTGGCTATACATCAAGACTGTGTCAAGAAAGCAACACAAATACACATGTATACTCACAACATTTCAATTATGACAGGTACTCTCCGTTATCTTAAATAAAACATTTAATTGGCCAACATAAAGTAATTCTCTTGGCAAGTTAAAGAAAAGTTCATCATTAAATTATGTTTTAGTAAAAAAATAAAACTGTGACGAAATGGAATGGGCCAGAAGTATCTTGCACTTTCCACACCATTTATCTAGTGAGTAGCATGCACACAGAAGCATGTTTAGCAATGGAAAGCTCTGGTCTTGTAAAAGTTGTTGAAGGAGCTCTGCTGTTTAAAACAAAGCTTCTAAAACAAACACACTTGAGGGACACACAAAAGTTTTTTAAAAAATCCAAACGTTGTGTATACGTGTGTGTGCGTACCTAGGAGTGTGTACATGCTAGAAGCTAGAAGATCTCCTAGAGAGGCAGGCCACCGAGAGTTACCCAGTGCAGACACCGGGCCCCGAACCAGAGACTATGCAAGTGCAGCAAACACTCTAACACACTGCACCTTCTCTCTAGGTACCAAGAAGACTCTAAGACCAAAGGAACGTTAAAACAAAGCATTGCAAGTATCTGTTTCAGAATATGATAACAGGGCAGTGAGAAGGCTCAGTAGGTGAAAGTATTTGCAACCCTACGCCTTGCCTTAATTTCTTTATCTCCTCTGGCACAAGCCTTGGCTCCAAGCGTGAATTTCCTAGTGTTTCTTTTCTCTTCATACTGTACATTTTGTGTTTTGTTTTGCCCCACTTGCTCTTTTATACTGTAGACCTGTATAACAGTAATCATTAATAACCATGAAAGAGAACAATATAAGACTGCCTTGAAATTTCCTCCAAAGAAATTAGTCCATTAGCTTTAAATTCAGCCTCAGACAAGTTCTTAGTATGAGAACAGAAGCAGCCACATTCTTTCCAGACTCCTATAAGAATGATCTCTACTCAGTTGTTGAAATTGTTCCTTTCTGAAATCTCTTGACCTGGGCCTTCCTGGTCTTGTTCTCAGCTATCTTCCAAGCTTGCTAGGATGGTGCATTAAGTTCTGCTCACAGTGTTCAATTACTTTTCAAGTCCAAAGCCTTTTACATTCTTAAAAAAATAGCCCCACAAACAAACAATTGCACATGGTTAAGAACGTCACAGCAATACCTCATTCCTGTGCCAGCTTCTCTCTTAGCTACTTTTCTATTGTTCTGATAAGACACCATGGCCGAGGCAATGTACTGAAGAAAGGACTCGTATGTGGCTTAAGGTTCCTGAGGGATAAGAGTCCATTGTCGGACAGTGTGGCAGCAGCCTCATAAGCTGAAACAGAAGCTACGAACTCACATCTCAAAACACACAGAGAAAGCAGAAAGGGAGGAAGGGAGAGAAGAAGGAAAGGAAGGAGAGATAGAGACAGTGACAGCGGATATCTCAAAGTGGCATGAATATTTTGAAACCTCAAAGCCAGCCTCCAGTGCCATACCTCTTCCAACCAGACTACAACTCAGCATCCTTCCCAAACAGCTATAGTAATTCCGGGCCCATGACTTAAACAAATGAGCCCATGGAGACCACTGTCATTTAAACTGCCACACACGGCATTGCCATGCCCACTGTCACATGCACATACAGCTTTTAAAAATGTATTTCCAGTTTTCCACAGAACACTGTTTTACTCCTTTCTGTGTGCATGCCCTGAAATGGTAATATGTGTACACTGCGAGGGTGCCACTTGTGCCTCTGGAACATGCGCACCACCATGAGCAACATGTCTGGCCTCAACGTCTCTGTTCCCTAAGCTTGAGATGCTTACCTGGCAAAACGGAGGCCTATGGCACAGTGTGAAGTCCACTGCTCTGCTTGTTCTGGACATCAATCAGGCTTCTAAGCGACGAGCCTGGACATTCTCCTCCTCACTCCTCAGATCTCCCGTACTACACACTTCCCCATCTGAGCCATTTCTCCTTTTCTTTCCAGAGAAACACGAATTGCTCAAAGGGAGTAAGTGCCTTCCCAGCATTACCCACAGCCAATGAAGGCCCTTAGCCCAGACACAACAGGGACTGCCCTTCCTCCTTCTTGAGACCGGGCCTTGAGCTCAGGCAGAAGCAGCATTCCTCTTGCTAAGTCTCTGCCTTAAGCAGACCCTCTTGTACTTGCTTTAAATGAGCCCAAGTCTCTTCTGTAGCAACAGCAGCAATATCACTGGCCTTACACCTCCCTGCAGCTAGAGCCCACAGGCCTGTTTAAATGCTCCCTATAAACTTTTGTGCAACACTGCCTAAGTGCTCTTATTCATTCTTTCTCCTGTTCAGTCCCTGTCTTGACCGACATCCTGCCCCCATTCTCCAAGATGGCTTCTGCCAACACCATCTGCAGGGCCTGCTCGGTCTTGATCTTACTGACCTCTTAGCACCAAATGCCTACTGCTCTCAGCCTTTCCAGTACCACTTGTTTCTCAGTATATACGGGGAAGAATGTTGAGGTTCCTCCAAGTAATCATCAGACCTCGTTGTATACCTCTTCCTAGGGAATCCTACCCAGATACCTATTTAGTTACCACACTGACAGCTTAAAAGCCAGGCACTTGGTATTATTAAGCTCCAGTTCAGACACCTCCTTCCTCTAAGCCTGTAGGCTCCTGTCTGTCTGTGGCCCAGTCTGGGCCTTGTAGGCAGGATCCTTGGATTCAAAAGCTATCTCTCGGTTTACTGTCTGCCATCAGGGAGCTTTTTAAACACTGCAGTTTCTCTCTCACTCTAAACAGTAAAGTAACAAACTGGACTCATCCAGTTCTGTGGCTTACCTTACCCTCCTTATCACTGCATCTTCCCTCACCCCTTCCTGTGTTCACACTGGTCACTTACTAGTCAATTCTTACACAGCTTCAGGCTCCTGATTAAATCCCCCTCCCTAGGGAGGCAGAGAAAAGGAAAGGGAATTTAGGAGGAGAGAGGGGAGAATATTTCCCTTAGAAAGAACTTAAAGCAAATACTTAATAATCCAGGTGAGGCGGCAAGCACAGGCCTATGGGTATAATAGTCACACAGGGAACGCTGAGTTGTATGAAGCTAGCTGAGTGACCAGAGGCCACACACATGGGAAATGCAAATAACAAATTTCTGGAAATCAGAGGGAAGCTACCTGGTGCTCCCATCCTACAGGTTGCTTTTTTAAAATAAATTTTTATATTTTAATATTAATTACAGTTTATTTACTTTGTATCCCAGTTATAGCCCCCTCCTTCATTTCCTCCCAATTCCTCCCTCCCTCATCTCCTCCCTGCCTCTAACTTTCTTTTAATTAAAAAAATTACAGTTTATTCACTTTGTATCCCCCCTGTACTTCTCTCCCTTCTCCCCTCCCAATCCCACCCTCCTTCTTCCTTACCCATGTCCATCCCCCAGTCCACTGATAAGGGAGTTCCTCCTCCCCTTCCCTCTGATCCTAGGCTATCAGGTCTCACCAGGAGTGGCTGCATTGTCTTCTTCTGTGGCCTGGTAAGGCTGCTCCCCCCTCAGGGGGAGGTGATCAAAGAGCAGGCCAATCAGTTCATGTCAGCGATAGTGTCTGTCCCCATTACTATGGAGGCCACTTGGATACTGAACTGCCATAGGCTACGTCTGTGCAGAGGTTCCAGGCCATCTCCATGAATGGTCCTTGGCTGGAGTATCAGTTTCAGAAAAGACCCCTGTGTCCAGACTTTTTGGATCTGTTGCTCTCCTTGTGGAGCTCCTGTCCTCTGCAGGTCTTACTATCTCCTACTTCTTTCATAAGATCCCCTGTACTCTGCCCAAAGTTTGGCTATGAATCTCAGCATCTGCCTTGATAACCTGCAGGGAAGAGCCTTTCAAAGGCCCTCTATGGTAGGCTCCTGTCCTGTCCCCTGTTTTCTCCTTCCTCCAATGTCCATCCTTTTTGCCTTTCTGAATGGGGATTGAGCATCTTAGCCAGAGTCCTACTCTGTACTCGTAATTAACAAGTCAGATTCAACAAGGTAATGCCTTTGGTACTTAAAAGTGACATTTTACAAATACTGGCAAACAGAATCCAAGAACACATAAAAGATATCATCCACCATGACCAAGTAGACTTCATCCCAGGAATGCAAGGGTGGTTCAATATACGGAAATCCATCAATGTAATCTACCACATAAACAAACTGAAGGAGAAAAACCACATGATCATCTCCTTAGATGCTGAAAAAGCATTTGACAAAATCTAACACCCATTCATATTTAAAGTCGTGGAGAGATCAGGGATATAAGGCACATACCTAAACATAGTAAAGGCAATATACAGCAAACCTGTAACGAATATCAAACTCAATGGAGAGAAACTAAAATCAATCCCACTGAAATCAGGGACAAGGCAAGCCTTTCCACTCTCTCCATATTCTTCAGTTTAGTACTTAAAGTCCTTGCTAGAGCAATAAGACAACTAAAGGAGACCAAGGGGATACAAATCGGAATGGAAGAAGTCAAAGTATCACTATTCGCAGATGATATGATAGTATACATGAGCGACCCCAAAAATTCAACCAGAGAACTTCTTCAGCTAATAAACACCTTCAGCAAAGTGGCTGGATACAAAATTAACTCAAAAAAATCAGAAGCCCTCCTGTATACCAAAGACAAAAGGGCTGAGAAAGAAATTAGGGAAACAACACCCTTCACAATAGCCACTAATAAAGGTAAGTACCTTGGTGTTGACTCTAACCAAGCAAGTGAAAGACCTGTTTGAAAAAACTTCAAGTCTCTGAAGAAAGAAATTGCGAAGATATCAGAAGATGGAAAGATCTCCCATGCTCATAGATCTGTAGGCTTAACATAATGAAAATGGCCATTCTACCAAAAGCAATCTACAGACTCAATGCAATTCCCATAAAACACACACACACACACACACACACACACACACACACACACAATTCTTTACTGACCTTCAAAGAAAAATTCTCAACTTCATATGGAGAGACAAAAAACCCAGAATTTCCAAAACGATACAGTACAAAAACAGATCTTCTGGAGGTATCTCCATCCCTGATCTCAAGCTGTTCTAAAAAGCAATAGTAATAAAATCTGCATGGTATTGGGATAGAAACAGAATGGTGGTTCAACAGACTGAAGAGAAGACCCAGAAATAAACCCACACACTTATGAATAACTTGATTTTTTACAAAAAAGCCAAAACCATTCAGTGGAAAAAGGAAAGCATCTTCAACAAATTGTGCTGGTCCAACTCAATGTCTACATGCAAAAAAAAAAAAAAAAAAAAAAAGAAAATAGATCCATATTTATCACCCTACACAAAACTAAAGTCCAAATGGATCAAAGACCTCAACATAAAACCAGACACACTAAATTAGAAGAAAAAGTTGGGAAGAGCCTAGAACTCATTGGCACAGGAGACAACGTCCTGAACAGAACACTGTTTTAGAGATTACCACTGAGGGCAAACTAAGGAGGGTTTATGTCATGTATATTACTTACTGGAAGTTCATGTACACTTACAATAACCTCAAATCTAAATCTATGAGTGAAAAACAGCTTTAGGGGTGAGGCTAAAAACTTATTTAGCATTATGAGGCCCTGGGTTTCACAGTACCACTTCAAAATTAAAAAATAAATAAATGGCAGACAAACTGACAGATAAATCCTTTAAACTTTGAAGCTTAATGCATTTCAGCACTATGACAGCATTTTAACTGTCATTCTGACACAGTTTAGAATAGCTTGGGGTGAGAGTCTCAAGGCGGCTTGTCTAGATCAGGTTGGCTTATAGCCATGCCTGTGGAGGACTATCTTGCTACGTTAACTGAGCTGAGGTGGGTAGGAAGATGCACTAGGAATACAGATGGTACCATTTCACAGGGTGGGTTCTGGGCTAAAGAAGAAGAGAATAAGCTGCTCACTTGTAAACACACACACACTCCTCTCTCTGCTCTTGACTGCAGATGAGACCAGCTAACTTCCTTACAATAATAGATTGGAAGCTGGAATTGTGAGCTAAAATAAACCCTTCTCCTTTACGTTGTTCATTTAATCACAAAACCAGAAACAAAAATAACAGAAGCACATTCTCAGAAGTATTTTAGTCCTCAGGCCTGGCTATAGACTTGAACCTCTTGAGAGGTCGTCTCCAGTTTCCCCACCTTCCACCCATACTGGTATCAGCTCATGAGGAGAGGACACAGGGTAGACACAATATGTTGAGGTTGTACTCAATACAATAAAGAAGTATTAGTGTTCTAGAGAGGAGGTCTTGACATGAGCTTCAAGTCTGAGATCATAATGATTCAGACAACTACTTATGACCTAAGAAAAACTGCCTTCTTTGGCACTTGGAGGTGTTAAAAAAAATGGAGAATTAAATTACAAAGTTTGCACACTTGTTTATGCAGCTGGTCTTTTTAAAAATTATGGTGCCTTAAGCCTACAATTCTAATGGGCTCACTGGTGACATTCCAATCCTTTGAAAAATAAATGAAATATCATAAATCATGTGACAGTTCTTAAGCTTAGATTTTTATCATCACTCTGACTCTAAAAATAAAAAGCAGTATGTAAGGATAGGATCTTGTTTTGTGCCCTATAAAGCTCAAGACAGATAATAAATCATACTATTACATGTCATTTAGAATCCCCACTTTAATACTTGGGATTAAATTGGCATAATGCCTGTGGCCAGTCTCATGAGGGTACATGGAAGTACAACAGCTTTTCTTCAAGTATTGCAGAGGTCGGCTACTTCCTGTGATAAATGGAACAATGAGGCTTGGTGACTACACTTGTTTCTACTCCCATATGGCCATCCTGCTAGACATCTGCAAGGGTGGACTTACTCCTCAGCACACAGACGGATGCTGGATTATGGATAAAAAGTAAATACTGGTGTACTTCTTTGAATTAAAAAAAGTTTTGCATATGTTTATCTACACGTACGTATGTGTTCTCAAGAATTTAGGGTACTCTTGTTCTTTCACACTTCCACATAACTTTTAGAATTGATTTGGTACTTTACAAAACACAAAACAAAAAAACAACTGTGAAGATAATAGAAATTAGGAAGAATTAATGGATTCATTTTGGAAGAAAATGTCATGAAACTGAGTCTTCCGTTCCTTTAGGAAAAGGTCTCTTCACTTAGTTCAAAAGTATGTCTCTCAGGACTGCTGTATCATCATCTCTCTGGAAATGTCTAATGCATCAAACTCATAAGCACTTTAATAGCACATTTCAAAATTGGGACGCAGACTCTAAACTTGGCAGTAAAAAGAAATGAACAGATAATACCTAACAAGCCCATGCTGTTAATGTAATCAGCTGGCTTGGGTAAGCTGCTCTCACTTTCATTGTACACTATAGAACAGACACTGGTCAGACAGGGTCATTGAGAAGCTGCAGTGTCACCCATCCCTGAGGCAAGGGACTCAACTGCCTGCTGCTCTGAAGCCAAGTCTTGCAGTTAAATTTCTGCTCAGTAATGATCAGGGTATTTCAAAGAGAAAATCAAAGTGGGAAGCAGTCAGTGTTGACCAAAAGGCAATCACAAAGCTCTGCTTTTGGCCAGTATCCAGAGTCAGCGCTTTCTGATTTGGCTTTCCTGATTTCCCATCTTCTACTCAAAGCTGCTAGTCCCTTCTTTCCCCTTCCCTTTGCTCATCCCTTTTCTCCTTACCCCTTTTCTCCCTCTCCTCTGCCCTATTTTCCCTCTGTTTAACTTGTCAAGACAGGTCCTACTGTGTGCAGCCTACTGTGGCCTCAAACGATCTTGCTTAGCTCCCCTTGTCTCCTAGCCTTTGTTTGCCTTTTGCTGGCTTCACTTCCGGCTTCTGTGCTGCAATGTCTTCTCTGCAGGCTTTATTTTGACCTTGATCAGATCTGTTCTCTTCCTGAAGCCCTTCTGTTTCATCAAGAATGTTTCTGCTACTGTCCTTTTCCTTTGTCTACTGTCCTCTTCCTTCATCTCCTTTACAAGGAACTTCTACAATGGAAGCCATTACTATACCTGCTTCCCTCCATCATTAAGCATCATTTTCCTGTTCATGTCAATATCCCTTTTCAAAAGATCTTTTTAAAGATGAGTGTGTGTATGTGTGTGTACATATGCAAAGGTACCCATAGAGGTCAGAAAAGTGGACAGGAGTTACAGATGCCTCTGAGTTGCCTGATATGGGGAAGAGCAACCAAATCTAGGTCTTTTGCAGGAGCAGCAAGCACTCAAGTGCTGAGCCATCTTTTCTATGCTTTGTGATTTTGATCACCTTTTTCCTGTCAAGAGATTAAGGCAATTCTTTATAATGTACTCAGTCTAAGGTCCAACTTATACATATTATGCCACTTCTTAAAGAAATGAGCATTAGAGCCAGAGAGACGGCTCAGCACTTAGGAGGACCAGTTGTTCTTCTATAGGACCTGGGTTTAAGTCCCTGCACCCACGTGACAACTGTAACTGTCTGTAACTCCAGTCCCAGTCCCAGGTATATAATGACCTCTTCTGGCCTCCATGGATGTCAGTCAAACATGGGCTACACAGACATACGTGCAAGCAAAACATCCATGCACATAAAATAAACAAAAACTCTATGTAATTAAAAAAGGCGCATAACAACCAGCTCTTCTGTCCTCACATATGTCATAAGAAACACATTGATTTTCTGTGCCTCAGCCGAGTCAGGTGCTGACTGAGCTCAGACTATTTCTGCCACTGGCTAAGTTGGGTTATTTCTCTCCTGCTTCCACATTTCCACCTTAAAGAACAAATAATTCAAAAATTTCAAGTTCCTATTTCTCCCACACCGATAAGAGATGGGCTTGCTCACGTATAATTCTTTGGTCAGTTGTTTCTACGTTTTATGAAGACATTTCATCTAAGGCATTAGAGCGAAACACAGACACACAGCAAACAGGTAGAGGGTGTGCTATACTCTACTCTTCTTACAAACCCAAAGGTGTTCAGGATTTTTCAATCTCAAGTACATAATAAGATCTTTAACAAAGTTATTTTGTTCTATACAGAAAAATACAAAGTTAGTGTTTCTTGAGCAAAATGATGACAACAACCTTTATGGTCTCAAGCAAAGCCTTTACTCAAGCCCCTGTCAATTTCCTCAGAATTGGTATGGAAACCATCATGCTGAGATACAGCCTGTGTACGAACTACTGCACCTACAGGTTTGTTCCTCAAGCTACTTGCTTAGGCCCTCACCATCAATAGTGTGACTGCTAAGCAGCAGTGACCTTCCTTCTTTGTGAGAATGACCAAGGCCCCAAAAACAGAACAGTTCTATCCTGAGAAGCATTCATCAAAGAAGCCACTGTCATCCACCAGTGCTCCATGCAAATGATAAAAAGCTGTCATCACTGAGACCAGGGCTCCTGGCTACATCAAATCTTTATGCTGAAATCTGTTTAGAAAAGTGTTTTATAGTATTGGCTCAATAAGGGCTTATGAATTTCTTTAAATTCAAGACAACTAGCTGATTTACACTTGAGAAACTGCTTGGATGGGCATAGTGAACTTTTCTTTAAAATCTTATAATTATGCATCATTTCTGTGCATTAAATGAAATCTGTGGCCAACACACTGGTCTCATTTTCTGATGTCTCAGAGTACCTGCCTATTTCCACTGAGTAATTTCCTTTCCTGCCGAGGTACAGCAACGTCACCAGGTTCTTTCAATATTTAGATTCACTCTATCTTTTTATCTGAAAAAAGTTGATATCTAAAGGTTGGCTTAACTCATCAGTTTGGGGGTTTCGTTGTGTCATTAGTTTCATATGCAACGGATCTATTCTATTTACTTCTTGAGATGCAGAAACTTCTAAGGTGATATAAAAAGGAATTGTACAAATCTACCTTTCATGGGGCACTGCAGCAGGCCCTGGGCGTCACCAGCCTCATACATATTCTGTTGAGAAATAGAGTATTTGGGCACGCAGAATTTTATTCTATCATGAAACAAAGCAGCAAGTGAGGACGCTTTACTTACATAGCTTATCCCTCTCACAGTTGTACTAGTTAGTGTTACACAGCATCTACACAGGAGACTTTCCTGAGCACAGAGGAAGAAAGCCTGCCGTGACCTTGCTGTATCTAGGCAACGCATGGTGTGGCTCTGTGCCCTGTTTATTTCTATTAGAATTAGAATTCAGCCACGTGATGGTTGTCATGGTGGCATACATTAACACATGTGAGTTATAAAGTCAAGTTAACTTTTACTGAAAGATGTCTGATTTGTAAGAGAAATTTTAAAATGAAGGCTAACCTTGTTAGTTAGAATAAGCAGTAGACATTTTCCATGAACCTAGTAATCTACATTTAGGTACAAGTGTTTGATTATATATATATCTTATGTATATATATATATATATACATAAGATATATATATTTATGTAATACATACTTTAAAACTCCTCTAAAAACGATTAGAAAATGTATATTAAAATCAATAATATTCCTCACCAGCCTTCTTATGCTTATACTGGGTTTTAAATATAGGATGCCTCTTATACAGAACATAGTACGTTGACCTGTCATTTGATCAGTCTAGCTAAGCCTTTCTGACTCTTGGGGTGACGAACACCTTGGTGAGGTGAGTGACTTCTAGCCCAGGGCCTTCTGCAGGCAATCGAGCTGTCAGTAAGGGATATGGACAGCTTTACCTCTCTCCACACAGGGCAGCAACAAGAGCAGTGCTTAAAGCACAGCGCACCTCCCACCATGCTCGGGCCACAGGCCATGAGTCACTCTGCAGTCTGTGCTCAGCTCACTCCTCTCAGCTTGCCTCTGCTCCGTGCCCCTTCCGTTCTTTTTTCATTTCCTTTGGCAGCTGTGTTTCTGATTCTCTGTCATTCCTGAGTTGTGCTTCTAGATTTATAATTCCTTGTTTTCTAGTTAAATTTAATTGTGTCTAAATTAAATTATAATTTTAACAGTTTCACTAGCTGTGTATTGAAAATCCCCCCTCACCCTCTCTCATATGGACAATGTAGTGCCCCCAGCACTGAAAACTAACCATCTATCCTCACACTGGTTTACAATATACTGCTCTGTTAGAAATAAAGTTTCCACATAGAAATGGGTCTATTTATCAATTCTCTATCTCTTCCGCTGGTAATTTTGTATATTCTTACACCATAAATGGTTTCAATTACTATGGTTTTATATTACGTCATGACACAAACGAAAAACAGGTCCTTGACATAGGATACAAAGCCCTATGGGTGTACATTTGTAATTTTTGGAGGATTTCTCTTTCCTAAGTTCAAAATTATGTCAAAATTAAATTAAGTCATCAAAATAAAAATATAATAGTTTTTTATTCAACTAAGATGTTAATAAAAAGAACAAAATTGCCCCAAATCTGGAGATTTAATTTTAAGAGCACCAAAACACTTTTTCCAATGGTAAGTCTTTCTTTTCTAAATTTTATTTTTTGAGGTCACACGTAAGCCAGGCTGATTTTGAATTTGCTGTGTAACTGAGAATGACCCTGAACTCCCGATTCTTCTGCCTACACCTCCCAGCTACTGGGATCACAGGCCTGGGCAACCTAGCTTGCTTTACATAGTATGGAGATTGATGCCAGGGCTTTGGGCATGCAAAGCAAGCACTCTGTCCACTGAGCTATGTTCATCCCCCTTCTAATCCATTTACGCAAGGGTTTCCCTACATTTAATTTATATTTAAAGCCATTCAATGAAAGTAGTAACTTCTCCAATTGTTTCTTATTCAAGTCAATTATACTGTATTGCTATGTAAATTGTATCCTTTAAAATTACACCTTTTAGCATCTTCCTTGCACCCAATCTGTGGTTTTAGCTTCTATAGTTTTAATTACCCAAAGTTGACTATGAAATAAAAATATTAAATGGTATTTCCCAAAAATTCCACAGCCCTTAAGTTTTCGATTGTATTCTCTGGTGCTATGCTTCATGACGAATTCTTTCTCCACAAAGTGTATGCCGCAAATCCTGCCTGCGTGCTAGCTGGACACACCCCTCTCATCAGATCCACTGCTTAGGATCACCAAATGCAAGTAGCCCTGTTTTCCACAACCCTGGCCCCCAAAACTTAGGAATACAGTGATGTTAGGATTTGAATATCTCAAAGTTATAGAATGCTTTTGAGTGAAAAAGTAAAAGTTCCTCACTTAGAAAAAAACAACAACTGTATGCTAAGAACAATGACAAATAAGGCAAAGACAGATGCTCAAAAGAAAATCATGCCAGCTTTGCAGCTGCACCTAAGAACTGCAAGCTGTAGAAGGTAAGATACAGTACATGAGTGCTCAGCAAGGAAAAGACACCAACTGTGTGGGAAGAAGACAAACAAAATGTATTCTGGTGAGATGTCCTGAAAGCACTGAGCCTAATGAAGATGCAAGCAAGGACCCCATCAAAGGAATGACAGCACAACACTTACTGAAAGTCAAGGGTGGTTTCTAGACTCCAGGCCAGGTCTGCATTAAAACTGTGTAAAGTACTGAGGGAGGCCACAGAAGTTGTGACACATTCGAGGCAGTTAAGAGGCTGATTGTACATGAACAGAGCAGGAGCCAAAGCAAGCACTCAACTGGGACCCATGCAGGCTCCTCAGGAAAGACGGTGGTTGTGAGATGGAGTCACAGGGAATAGGCCAGAAGCACAGGGGCACAGGGCACAAGGCACGGAGGGACAGATGAACCCTGGAGCCACCCCAGTGCTTGGCACAGAGCAAGGCCAGGTACCTGTGCAGAGCAAGGAATCCATAATGCAAAGGCAAAATCACATGATAGTTTGAGACAAGGAGGAACCATTCACATCACTTTTGTTATTTTAAATTTTTACCATTAATTTAAAAATATTTTACTGTACCTCATTTATAATTAAACTCTTTCATAGGTACATAAAAATAAAAAACATGGTTATCAAGGGTTCAGTACTATCTGTAGCTTCAGACTGACATCTACTGGGAGATGACACATACTCCCCAACAAAGGCATCTATTGCCATTCCTTCACTGTGGAGAAACCTGGCAGAGGTTAACCAAGAGACCATATTTAACTCCACGAATAATAAGTAATGTTGATATAATTTACCTCTGCTCTACTGTGATAATCCAGAGAGGACATCAGACAAATCCCAATTGTTGCCCACAATCTACAGAACACATGATCACCACTCTTCAAAAATCTCAAGTTGCCAAAGACAAGGGAAAAACAAGCAAAAACAAATGAAAGAAAAGGAATTGCACAGAACAGACTTAAGTGATGAACACTGGACCAAATGTTAGACTATGAAGCAGATCCTGACTGGAAGGGCGCTGTAGAAAAACTGAAGCTATCAGAGTGAAGTCTCAGGAACACAATTTGATTCATAGTTTTGGCAAAGGGCGTGGCTTTGTGGGTGCCGAGCACCACCAGTCCTACTGGTCTGTAGAAGATCAGCTGGTGCTCTTCCACTGGCTTTCTATCAAAAGCCCTGCCAACTTCACCAATTCATGCTACGAATGTACTTGAGAAATTCTGAAAGGTTTTTAAAAATTGTTTATTTTATCATAGACAATTTTTATCATATGCTCATAATACATTTTATTTTCTTCTCATTTCTACATCTTTTCTCTTAGTCTCTTCCCTTCACCATGACTTGCTTTTCTGGGTAGACCCTTTGTTACAAATAAATAAAAATGTTAACTTCAGACATACTTTGTCTTTATCTATTTATGCCCACAATTTATCAAGATTATGGACAAATAAGGGCCCTTTGGTTTGACTACTTCTACCATACAGATAGTAATATAATTTTGTTTTAGTTTTAAATTCTGAATATTAATTTACAAAGCACAGAAGAATATATAGCACAACAGGAAGCAAATACTTAAGAAGTACAACATGGTACTACTGATATGCCATTCTCCCCTGGCATGGTGAAAAGCTGTCACTGCAAGTGGCTGTCCAACCAGACTTCACATTACAAGCCCTCCCCTCAGCACAAGATGTAGCCTTACGAATGGTTCTCTCAAAAAGTATTTCAGTGAAGTGACTGGGTGTCAGTGCCCAAGCAGGGGCTTTTCAGAAGCAGGGGAGGTATTTCTAGGTTTTCCCTTGCGTTCTGGAAAGCTCAAAGTACCATTGCTGAAAGTCACCCATTAACCAGGAATGCTTCTAATATAGTTTTACTAGCAGTAAATGAATGCAGTAAATCTGAATTGGATTTAAGCTCTTGTGCATTTTGGAGGCTATTTATCACAGCAGTTAATGATATCAAAACCCCAAAATGAAACCACAATATCTCTTGAGTTGCTGATATAAATAAAGGAATGGCAAATGCTCACATAGCCAGAGATGAAGTGAAGGCAGAAAGAAAGGCAGCTGTACTGTATAGTCACAGAACATGCTATAAAATACTGCTTGCCAAGTTAATTCATGGTGACGTTGTGAAAAAGTGCTGTCAAGCTTCTCTGAAAGCAAACCTCAAGCCCAACAAAGTACACATCCCCTAATGTCCACATAAGCATGGACTTAGAAAACGATGGGCAGGAAGAACCGTCTAGAAGGCAGAACTGAGTCCCAAAGAAGAGCAAACAAAAGAGTTCCTTAGAGGATAGAAGTGGAGTCTGATAAAGAATATTTCATCATGCTTCCTGCCATCTATGCACTGTGTCTTGGCTGGTTCTAATTCCACAAGCCCCTCAGCTTCAAGAAATTAAACACAAACTTGCAATTTGACAACTGGCTCTAATGCACTGAATTAGGGCCCTGCATACAAGACAATGCTGGAGAAAAGAACCCTGGAGAGTTTCCTGTAGAGATCATCAACCACAGCCAGGAGGCCTGCTTCTCTCCTGACCCTCAGCACTGGCTGTGAAACACAGGTAAGGAAGGCTTCTTCAGACTTCAGCGCCTTCATTTGTAAGATGAGCAAGGAAGACACTTAGTGCTAGAATTCTAACTTAAAACATTGATACTTCTAAAACAAGAGCAGTGACAGCCTCTGACTACATTGCCTGCCTTTGAATCTCTTTCCTCTAACTCGGCAGCCTTGTCTAGCCTCAACAGAAGATGTGATGTGCTTAATCTTACTGCAATTTGATGTGCCAAAGCTGTTTGATATAGATGGAAGGCCTCTCCTTTTCTGAAGAAAAGGAAAGAAGGGGAGAATGGAGAACAAGGGGAGGTGAGAGGGAGGGCCAGGGAGGAGAGAAAGGAGGGGAATTGCAATTAGGATGAAAAGTAAATAAATAATTTAATCAATAAAAATCAACACAATGAAAAAAAATCATTGATATGACAGAGCCAAAAGAAAATTACAAAAATAACCTGTACAACGTCTGAACCTGGGAACCCACATTACAGCAACTGGTTGGTTTGGACTCTCAGAAAATCCAATTCAGCACAATTTTTAAAAAAACGTTGAGAAAATAATTGCCAAGAAAACATCCTGGCAGTCTGTCGTTACTCTTCTCTATTGTTTCTGCTTACCGTATTACAGTAAGAAATGCGCCTCTTTTCCATGGGTGAGAGCTGTCTCGCCTTATATCTCATAAAGCTGGGACAGGGCTCCTAAAAGGGACCTGCTGAATACTCCTGCAGCAGTTACAGAACTTACAGCATTTATAACATCCTAAAGCCACATATTCTATTCGAATTTTTAAACCTGAAAGGATCACATGAATGTACTTTATTAGTTACATGGTCAAAAATTATATTACTTGAACCCTAATAGTAAAAAATGTCTCTTAATTTCAACCTTCTTTAAGCTTTGGAAGAAAGTAACTTTGGGAACTCATAGCGTCACCAGTAAAATTTAATACAAAAGCCAGTATTTGATGAAGACACGGTGTTAGAATAATTATGCAGCTTTTACACATATTATGAATCAAAACCTATTTTCAGTTTTGTTTTGTTTTGTGTTGTGCCGTGGGTGGACTCAGGGCCTTACAGACCTCACTTATGAGGTAAGAACCCAGGCTTTCATACTTCAAAGAAAGGTAAACCCTTTGCCAAGCTTGTCGTCTCATTTGGATGTTTCCATCTGGACAGTGATGTTGAGGACCTCTTACTTGTTTTTACTCAGAATCGTGAAGAGTTTGTGTGTGTGTGTGTGTGTGTGTGTGTGTGGAGTCCTTACATTTCCAACAGAGAGCATCACTCGGGCCGACTGTCTCCACACCCCTCTAGTTTTCCGTGGTTCAGACTTCTCCAGGAAAGAAACTCTCTTCCGTGCTGTGAGACCCAGCATGGTTCGCAGTCACTGGAAAGCCCGCAATAGCACTGAGCAAACCCAAGACACACTGTCCTGCAGTATATGTCCTTCTCAGTCACGCTGAGTGTTCACAGAGGCACACAGAGGGCACAGACAGAAGGCGCAATACATGGCCTGGCATGCTATCTTTCAGTTTGTTACTAAATTCAAAGAATGACAGACGAGCAGTTAGTGGCAACCTAACATATACATATGCCTGTCTGAAAAATGATAAAGGAACCAACAGAGCTAAAAGAGTCCAGATGAGATCATTTGAGTTCCTAGCTCCAACCACATCTAAAGCCAGATGTGGAAGCCAAAGTTATATGAACAACTGAGTTCCCCTACTTTCACAGCAGCTTAAACAAGCCAGTATCCAATGGAGCCTGGATCTTAGTCATGTGAAAGGTTTTGTGTAAGTCTCTGGCATGACCTCGGCATGTCTTGGCATTACCGCTACTTCCTTCCTAACACTGTTCTTATACTTTACTAGGCGCCCAGATTTCTCACCTCTTCCATGTGTACCTGAAGGGAGTAGAAATAGATTAGAACAGCTGTAACTACCCTCAGTGTCTTTTATCCTGTAAACCATTAAAGTTTCCCGGAAATCTGAAATCATTTTTGAGAGCAATTTTGTAAAAACATTTACAAAAGGTGACTTTGTTCTAAACCTTCAAATTACGGCAACAATAGTTGAGCTACGGATGACGTCACCTCTAGTCCAGTACAACATACTGCTACTTGGTACCTCATCTCCCCACTGCAGTGAGCACAAACCAGAGGTCAGATCTATTAAATGTGGCCTGGGTGCTAATGGCCACTTCTGACAAATGGCAGGAAATACTCAGTGAAAGGCCAGGATACACTCTGACCAGGGAGGTGGTAAGAGCATACCAATGCACTCTGGTTCACTAGCGTTTGGTCCGAGCAATATTAACAAACACCAATTTTGAAAAGTTTGTAGCACTAATAAAAATAAAATCCTATAAAAGCTACACAAATTACCTATAATATTGCAGTGACTCTCATTAGTTCATTATTCTCACAGCCATCGGAGGTATGAGGATAATGAACTAAGAAGATTTCATGAGAATGATAGGAGATGAAGAAATCTGATACATGTGTTCCAGCTTGTCAGTGATGGAGGTAAAGCCTGTACTCAACTCCCTGGATCTAAGTTCACTGATAGCCTAACAAATAAAATCATAAAGATCTAAGAATAGGCTTTTCCGATGGACCAAGCTGCAACCAAAACTAGTTTCCATTATTGCACTGACTTCGTGCTTCAGAGAGAAACAATCCCATTTCCTTGTTTGTGAAACTGAGTTCTAAGACAAAACCCACATGAAGACTGCTCAGAGTGGGCTGGGTAAACACTAGGTACCTTCTCCTCCCTCTCTTCTATCAGATCCCTCACAGTCAGCCAACCTTAATGGTAAATGAAAACTTAAATATCTATTTCAGAAGTAACTTAAAAGTATGGTAATACTGATGGAACGATAAACTCATTGTCACCAGTCAAAAAGCTCATATTCTAAGTCTTGCACAGGACTGGTGACATAGCAGGTGATGAGCTAATGGGAAGCATGGGGCTGCACCAAACACCTGTGGGGAGGGGGAAGCATATGCACAGGGAAGAGAGGGGCTAGGGTTGTAATCTGTCACCAGGAAAGTGATTCCCCCACTTAGCTAACTGAAAAGCGTCGACATGCATGGCATGACTTAGAACACTGCTTCAAGTTTCCGCTTAATCCTGGAGAAAAGCCTGCTGATGACTAACCACCTTACACACATGACTCTGAGTCCTGGAGTGATCATGCAGGACTAAGGCTGTGCTACTGCACATGTGCAAGGTCATTAAATGCTTTACAATGACTACGTTAAAGGGCGTATTCCTCATACACATAACCTCACCTACTATTGTGAGTTAGACATGTAATGAGCAGGTGACGGTCTTCTTCCATTAAATGCAGAGTGGCTGAAATTACTGCTGAAGACGCCAGGCTGTAAGAGAAAAGAGAGCAAATTAATGAGAGGAGGATGTATAATTAGTTTATGGAGTCGACTGTGATAGGCAAGGCTGGTATCACCAACTCCCACATACCAAGTACACTTTAAAACATGATGCCTCTCCTCTTCTCATACTATCACAAACTCTAAGTCAAGCTGTTTCCCACTTCTCTTCCATTCAGATGTCCTTGAAGAACATATTTATTTTGGCAAACTCCAACTTGACCGTGCTATCTACTGCAGAAACCTCTGAGAGCAACTACCCATTGGCAGAGGGTCAGAAACCCAGCTCCTTGGCAGAGCATTCTTGGCTATCCTAGGTTTGGCCAGTACTTGAAATCTAGACATTTTCAACATCAGCTGAATATCAAAACCAGCAGGGAGCTTTAAAGGATAAATACGTTGCTAGCCCATGTCCCAGAAACTATTTAACATTTAGAGCTAAGATTCTGAGACCTGGAGCTTTAAGAAAGGTGGTGACACTTCTGAACTGCCAAGACTGAAACACTTATTTTCCCAGCCGACGTGACCTAACTCCTCTGCTCCAGATAGCAGTGGCAGCTTGCTTATCTCGAGCCCTCGGCTGTGGCAGACTACCCCTGAGACTATCAAGTCTTCCAAACTTGAGTCACAGCTCGTCTATTCTTCTGAGACCAGTGAGCCTCCACTGCCTTCAGAAATATGGAATCACAATGGGATTGTCATCTGAGCATCCTAAACTCACTGGTTTCCTCTGGAGAGTATTTTATGGGAACAACACTTTTTCACTGAGGGTGCTTCTTTAAGCCCTTGAGCCCTGTATTTCAGGCCCTAGAGGAAGGTACACTTTCTCCAGCATCTTTTGTTCACACCCCCTAGACTCTAGCTTTGACAACAGTATTAAGCGTAAATCAGGAACTCGTGTGCAACACTTAATGATCACTGAATAAATTAAATTCTCTTAAATTTATGAAGTCATTTTTCTTACAGTCTGACAACCTAACCTGTCAACCTCAAGGGTTGTTTATGCACATAGTGACATGTTTTTCACTAGAAGCATCATTATACCCATGTAGAAATGATAATCACTTGTTCACAAAAACTGACGTGATGTCAAATATAGGGGTGATAGCTATTAATGTGTTTTCCCTATAGACAGAATGATTTCCATGTTTATGTATTTTTCATGCATATGTATTATGCTGCAGATGGACAGAAAGGGAAAGTGAAACAGTTCTTCATCTCTCTACACCTGTTTAAAAAGGCCCTCCCAAGCAAAGGGACTGCCAAACCCACCCTAATCCACCATGGGGAGGACTAGAGAGCCAGAGTGCTTCTCCCTAGATTGGAGCAGTGGTTCTCAACCTTCCTAATGCTGCGAGCCTTTAACACAGGTTATGGTGACCCCCAAAAATAAAGTTATGTCATTGCTACTTCCTAACTGTGATTTTGCTACTGTTATGAATCGTAATGTAAATACCTGATATGCAGGATAGATGTTATGTAACCTCTGGAAAAGGGTTGCTCAACACCCCCAAAAGAATCTCAGCCCACAGGTTGAGAACACCAGTTTAGAGTATCAGGAGCCTGCAGGTCAGTGTCTGTGACACAGTCCCCAAGCTGCGCTAGAGGAAGAGTGGCTGGCACGACTCCCAGAGCTCCAGCTCAGCCCATCAAGTTCCTGACCCAGCTCTACAGCCTTCGAGACACAGAGGTATAGCTTCTCCACAAGACAGCACAATAAATGGCAGTTGCCTAGCATTGAAGTAGCACTGGTACATCTGAGCTAAACAGTCCTGGGAGTGCTGGCTAAGAAACTAACCACTAGTTTTAACATTGTTTTGTGGGAAAAATGCCTTCTGCTTTCCAAACAACAGGTTAGACATGAACTTCTGTGATAAAGATTATTTCTGAGGCTGGGACTAACCATTTTTTGTTAATTGTACTATGTTCAGTATTTTCCTAGGCTAAGCTAGCAGCCAGGAGGGAATAACAAGAATAACTAGCTGCCATGAACATGGATCAGAAGTATCCATGAGAATGAACACCAGAGGGAAAGATGGGGGAAAAGCCAAGTGCATCCTTAGTTTGCTAAGCGAGTATTCCTGAACACTATTAAATGTGGCCATGCTAAATGTTGTGGGAGACAAAAATTAGGCAAGATCTTTGATTTATAACCAGATAACCTAAAACAGCAGATATAAACCACAAAAAAAGCTACATGGCAAAACACGGGGGAAACATAGGAATAAAAACAAACACTAGATACAGGCAGCAGAGAGAGAAAGAAGAACGCCTCAGTGCTTCCAGCTGGAAGCTGAAACTTCATGGTTTCATATGGAATGGTAGTTGGAATAAGGATGGCCCGTCCCCAAGGCTCAAGTGTTTGAGCACCCAGTCCCTAGTTAGCAACACTGTTTGGGGAGGTCTAGATGTGGTCTTGTAGAGAAAGTGGGGGGAGGGCTCTGCTTCAAACCATTTCAGTGTATTCTCACTCTCCCTCCCTTGCTCTCTCGTCCTCTCTCCCTCATCTTCTCCCTCTCTTTCACACTCTGCTTCATGCTTATGGTTCAAGGTGTGAACTCTCAGCTTCCTCATGCTTGCCTGCTGCTTCTGCTTTTCTGTTATGGACTCTAACCCTCTGGAACCATAAGCCAAAACAAACTGTTTCTTGCATAAGTAGTCTTCACTATGATTTTTACCACCACAACAGAGAACTAAGCCACATGGGATTTAAGACAGAGGAAAGAGCAAGCTTGGTTTAGCAGAATCCACCACGGATGTCAGAAGAGCATAGGCATCATGTATTAAAAACAGCACAATGGATTTAAGAACTTACTGACCTACCACTTCCCAACATGGACTTCATATACAACAGAACTACAAGGTACTCTGGCAGTTTGAGAAATTTGACAGTAACAAAGTGGCAAAGGTGTCACTTTATTGTTTGCTCTAAAGTCAGATTTGAGCTGGGGCTCAGACTTACTTTAAGTAACTTCACTTAGCAAATGTCTTCGAACTTCTGAAACTTCCATACTGGATGATGTATGACACTCATCTTTATCTGAAAGCAAATGTAATGGAACTGTTAAAATGGAAAGGATTGATAGGTAGCTTACAGAAACTAATTAGATGATTGCACCTGAAAAGCAATAAAAATTATATGAAGTACTATAAAATTGACATCCTTTATACTATGTGCCAAAAGAATCTAAAATAAAACCCTAAACCATGCTCAGAGACTTTTAAAGGTGAGATATATAATATTCTTCTTCATTTATTTCCCTTCAGGATAATAAAACTTTGAGAAAATGTCATTTAACATTTAAGCCTGGTTTTTAAAAGTATTTTAGGTGTACATGACTTGTGAACTCTAGTCACTATCCTGGTGAACATGGAAATACCAAGCTGACTAAGATGCAGTTCCTGTTTTTAAGAAATTCACAAACCTCCAGATGAAACAAGCACGGGAAAATCACACTGTGGTAGTTCCACCACGTGCTACAAGGCTCTCTGGGACATTAGAGTTAATTACCTCGAGACAATGTGGGAAGGCTTTGCATTCTGGGAAGATGATAGAGATGGACAATGGGAGGCTGACAGGCAGCTAAGGGGAAGAATTTGGGGTTGAGTTCACAGTTTAAGGAGTTAAATACTAGATTTAGCGCATGAGGCTTCAATTTATACCTATAATAAGCCACAAAAGTTTTCTGTAAAAATCATATGCAACTTCGTATTTTGGGCGACTGAGCTGGAGAATAGCTCAGAGGGTAAGAAAATGCATGTCTGGATCCCAGCAGTCATGTAAAAAGAGAGAGACACGCACACCTGACCAGAGCTGCTGCATGATGGAGTACACAGACAGCTCTGCGGCTTGAGTCAGGAGCCTCACCTGGGCTTGCTGGCTGCCACATAGCTCCAGATTCAGTAAGAGACCCTGTCCCAAAAAAACAAGGTGGAGAGTGAGAGAGCAGAATGCTGGCTGTCTTCCCCTGGCCTCCATACAGGCACTCACATACACACCCTACATTAGGTATATACATAAGCACACACTCTCTAAGTGCATTTGATTATTTATATACTGGAGTACAGATAAGAGACTGTGAGAGACTCCATAGGCAGGGACTCTCTTTTGTTACTGCAGTAGCCAAGAAGAGAAGAAATTGGCACAACTGCAATAGAAGTAAAATGTTAAAAACAAAACAAAACCTTACTTGAAGCTGTTCTTCAGTGTGGGGACTAGACTAGTGACCCACCAATCAGCCCAGACTAACAACTAGAACCACCACCAACCTTTTCACACAAGTAATCTGGGCTGTAACAGACTGACTTTCTAATCTGAGGTATTAACTGTAACTTCTAGAACACCAGAGCCCGCGCTAACCAACAAATACACTGCAACCACCTATCTGAAAGGTCACCTTCAGAATGGGCTTTGTGACTGCTCTCACTGCTCTGAGCTAGTGTCTGTTTGTCTTAGAAATACTTTGAAGATGGGAGCCCACAAAATATTGCTATCCATAATGAAAGAAAAGTAAAAGAAAGGGGTGAACTGCCCTGTTCTGTCTCCTCTGGGATGAACTCAATGGTTACTTGTGATCTTAGAAAAAAAAATTTTTTTGGAAGGCATGAAAGAAAATAAGAACTTCTATAAATTGGGAAATTTAGAAGAAAGAAGTAGAATTAGTAAACTATATCATTTGTACTTATAATTATCACTTAAAACATTTTCTTAGGACAGATATAAATTTAAAATTATAAGCTATATTTTAAAGTTATTTTTGGTTTTCTATACCAAATGGTCAACCCTGAAAACATACATAGGAGTAACAGGTTACTGAGCAGTTTTAGAAATATACATGCATGCATGTATGTCTGTATACATATAAGTATGTATATGTTATTTATATATGTGTATTTATAGGTAATAACAATTAATTTAAAGGAGGCTGTGACTTTGAAAAAGAGCAAGAAGCAAATGTTGAAAACGAGCTGAGACAGCTATGCTTGTGGACTGAACAACTACTGGATTCTTGGACCTTCCATTGGTAGAGAGCCACTGTTGGACTGATAACCTGAAAACATACACAGGAGTAAAGGTTACTGAGCAGGCTTAGAAATTACATATGTATGCATGTATATATACTATGTATACGTTACATATTGCATATATTTGCAGCTAGTAACAATTAATTTAAAAGAGGTTATGACTTTGAAAAAATAACAAGGAGGGGTAGGTGTAAGGGTTTGGAGAAAGGAAAGGTAAGGAAGAAATGATGTAATTATATTATAATCTCAAAGAATAAAATAATTTAAAAAGAAAGGAACATAGTTCTCTTAAGAGTTAATACTAGCTCTGGCAGCTGCTCATGGCCCAGCAAATGCTCCTCTTAGCCTGACACAGCAAAGCTTCTCTTTGCAATGAATGGCAGTGAATAAAGACATGTATGGCTGATCAATGTGTTGAGGAACATGATTGTTGATATTCAGCCCCTAACAGGATGCCAACATTCAGGGACTACCTAGGAAGAAGTGGCAGAAGGAATGTGAGAGCTGAATGTTGGTGAGAAGGACTGTGGGGTGCTTCTTGTGGACACAGCACAGTTGATGTAATCATGACGTCACAGCAGCATCAGCTGACTGCAACGGGCCTGCACAAGACTGGGCTGTCATAGTGAATAGGACAGAGGTTCATGAAGTCCCAACAGCCAGGTTGAATTAGTGGTTACTGATGGATTTTGGAAGAAGGGTAGCAGTTGTCTTCAGCTGTCTACACACTGGGGGGCCTACCAAGTTCCAACGGATAGCTCAGTTCCATAACCATTGTGATGGCTGTCCTTGGTTGTCAGCTCAACTACATCTGAAATTAACTAAGACCCAAATGGCTGAGCACACTTGTGAGAGATTTTTCTTTTATTAATATCATTTTAAGTGGGAAGACCCATTTCGCATCTGGATCTCTGAGGTAGGAAGATCACCTTTAATCGGGCCACACCTTCAGCTGGCAGTCTACACAAAGAACACAGAATAAAGAAGCCTGCGCTCTTTGCCTGCTAGCTCTTGCTGCCAAGTGCACTCCTTCACTGGTGTTAGAGCCTACTTCTTTGGGATTCTGACAAACACTGAAGACCAACTGAGACATCCAGGCTAGTAGACTAAACTACTGGATTCTTGGACCTTCCATTGGTAGAGAGCCATTGTTGGACTAGCTGGACCACGCCCTATAAACAATTCTAATAAATCCCATCTCTGTCTCTGTCTCTTGTCTGTTTGCCTGTCTGCCTGTCTCTCTCTTTTTTTTTTCTCTCTCTCTCTCTGTATACATTCTAAGTTCTGTTCCTCTAAAGAACCCTAACTAACACTAACCCATGATAACATAACTGACCCCAGTTAAACTGGGTGAGTCACAAAACAAAACAAAAGGCATTAATGGCAGAAAGGAACTTGAAGAGAGGGGCAAAGGACTTAAGGGGATTCAGAGAGGCTGAAGAATGACAGTAATCATAATATACTATATATAATGTATGTATGAACTTTGTTCAAGAACAAATTTAGTAAGTTATCTAAGAACAAACGAGCAAAAATCCCCAAATGATCTGACAGTGACCAGTGTTAACATATGCCCTTAGGAATGGCTGTGAATGTGTCTCTCCTTTGTGTCTACACTGAAGGAGTGCCTGCTGGAAGGTGGAAAGACACAGATGGAGTAAGACACAATCCCCCCCCCATACCCCTTGAGGAACATTCAGGTAGGGAAGAGCACAAGGGCTAACAGAAGCCACAAAGGACAACAGGGTAGCATAATGTGACACTGTAATTTTCTCTACTACATTTCCTCTACTGCATATGGCAAACTGACTTCTGTAACAGTCCTTTGCAATCTTGGCGTTTCTAAACAAAGTTAGTTCACAGATGACAGAAAGGAGGCTAGCACTCACAAAAGTTTTAAATAATATTTTACAAGTAAGTAAGGCTTTACTTTTGCCTTTTATTCTTAATGTTACAAAAAAAGGTTCAGGCTAATATCTTTATATATATCTATCTATCTTCTGTGAGAGAGACTAATTAATAGTAAAAAGAACGAAACAAACTAAAACCTATCTTCTACCACTTCAACCTGCCCCTCGGTTGCCCATGAGACAACTTTTAACATGTTTTGCTTCCTATGGATCATTGGGAACAACATGGCAACATGCTTTAGTGACATTGTGTGTGTGCACACACATGCGCAGTGTGTGTGAGACACATCAAAACCTGCCCTGCAGGAGATTTTAATAAGCATTTTTAAAGAAGAAAGGAAAGGAATTAGGAGACAGTGGGTGTGTCCAAACTCAACTGCAGGAAATACTGAGCTATAAAAAATAAAAATATGCACTGTGATTACTCAAATTCCCTAAAATTAGCTAACAAACTCCTTAGGTGTAGAATACCAACTAATATCTTAAGAGATTCCAGATCACTACAAAACAGTGTGGGAAGTTAGATATTTCACATCTCCCTGGTAGCAAGACATGGAGTTGGACAATGGCATATCCAGAAACAGGCACAGGCCATGTGACCTGGCCCCTGGCAGCAGACCTAGTAACCAAAGCTGCAGATGGCTGAGTGAATCTTCAATGCTGAGAGCCCAGTGTGGGTTTTGTGCTGTTTTTCCTGTGACCATGTAACAAAAACATCCATCTGCAGACTTAAACATTTAAGTCTGACACTAAACTTAAATGTATGTTTGGTTTTTTCAAGTAAATAAAATCAATTGTCTCAAGAGAAAAATTAAATTTGTTTAAAAAAAACAAAACATAGGGTTAAATATTTTGTGAGGCTAATACAATAATTGCTTTATTATAAAAGAAGCTTTTAGAAGTGAATAAAATTCCTAGGGAATGTATAATTTTTTTCTCTCTAAATTCAAATCAATATTTCAGTCGGCTGTGTGCAGTTGATCTTGCCAGTGAGGTTAGGTGCACTTTTCTATAGTCATAAATGGTAACTTTACATTATTTCCTCCTAGCCTCCTGTTGTAAGGCTTAAGTGGGAAGGAGAATGTGAAACGGATTTTCTCCTGAGCTGATTCTAGCTAAAGGAGCTGCTGTAGGTCTCCACTGCAGGAGAACAAAAGGCAAGCAAGTCGAGATGGAGAATAGTCTCCACTGGACAGCTGAGCAGGGAGCAGGGCATGTGTGACTTTAAAAGCAGGGGTGCTTTTAAAGGCCTCCCCACATCTTGACATCCAGACCACAACTGTTTGTGTAATGTTGTATCCACACTGCCTCTACAAATCTTTCACCACTCTACTCTCAGCCCAAACGACTTCCCCTCTCCTCAACCTCTCACTTTGCACATAATCATGCCTAATTTACTTTAGGTTAGTTACCTTTGGGCTGGATCGGTTACCGAAAGGTCTCAGGCACCTTAGATGGAGGAGTAAGAGGTCTCACATCCTTGGGGAGGCCACCCTGGGGAGGTGCAATGCTCACATGAGCATTCAGCCAATTCCTGCTGATTTGTTGGTAGTGTTAGTCAATGTTGTTCCTAGAAACAGTTCATCCTTGGGAGAAATTTATGCTTTCTGTTATGAAAACGCTGAATTTGCTCAAAGCTTGGGCAACGTTCCTATGTTGTATCTGAAGTAACTGTTCACTACATTCTTGCTTCTTTTCTGTGACACACAGTACCTTGACTAAGCCAGTGAGGAACAGACTGCCTAACGATTTGGGGTGGAGAATGTCGGGACAGAATAGGAAGGATGGAAAAGCCTATTTCTTGGCGAAAAGATTCTAAGCAGTGTCTACCATGTGAGGCGAAGAGAAAGGCTGAACTTATATAAACATGCGCTACGGATCAAGAATCTACAAAAAGCTATTTACAGACCATTCAAAAAAGTTTGTTACCGACACCTATTACGTAACAGGCTTCATGTTACACCAAAGAACTACAGACAAATGAGAACCATCAAGCATTCTGTTGACTCCCCAAGGATGCAAACATAACAAATCTAAGGACCCCTCCACCCCGTCATGTAAAGCTGCGTCACTTGGGAGTAAAGTGCACTACATTACACTGTTTACAACATTGGAAAGTTAATGCTGCCAGAGTGGCAAAATATCATCCTAGAAACTCCTTTAACTTCTGTCCCCAAGTCTCTGAAAGAGAACAGGACCTGCTATGAGCTGTGGGAGCCAATATGACAAGAGAGCTGTGTCCTAGTGGAAGCTGAGAAGGGGCAGAATGGTTGCAGGTACTTGCTGTCCTGTGGGCACATTTAGACTTCCTGGTGTTATATTTCTTTTAAAGCAAAAAGTAGAAAGGCAAAAAGATAGAAAACATTTTGTCACCCATAAAAATACATGTATTTAAAATATGGAATCAAAATGGCCTCCTGAATACTTTTAAACTAGAGAAAAGGTAGGGAGTACACACTCTTTTGAACTGTCAAAAACACAGGAGTGTTGCCACTTTGCATCTGCCGTACCTTCAAGTGACTGTCTGGATAACTGGTTAAAAGTGTGATGGGAAGGTGGAAAAGCATGCCTTCAGGGTGGAAGCTCAATTCTCCAGAGTGGCTTTAAGAGGAAGAATTTCAAATCTAGGAGATGTGTTTGTTTTCAGACATAAAGTCACTGAGTCAGAATCAGCAGAAAGAACTGCCTACAGAATTAGACAACAAACATAGCTGTTAGATACCCGTTTTAAAACTAGTATGTTACTGTTCTGTTGTTTAACTCACAGGTCCTTCTGGGACCGCAAAGCAAAGATCATGGCCCATCTCACAGAGAAACGAGTGCTCCTCTAGAAACAGTAGGTTGTTCGCCTACACAATCACCTGGGACAAACTTGGCCAGCGCGTGCAGGCCAGAAGGTTAAGGGAGCCTGGGAACGTTTAGCATCTAGCATCGTGAAGGAATTACAGCTCAGGAAGATCAGAGGGAGCTGCACAGGAAATATGAACAGTAACCCTTTCCTATCTGTGAGCCCTTCCTGCTGCCTGTGATAAATGGAGCCCTACTGCCTGCCCACACACAAGCCAGGAGACTGCCTACCCACACACAAGCCAGGAGACTGCCTACCCACACACAAGCCAGAAGCAGAGCGGACAGGAAAGAGGCAGCATTTTACCCACACACATCAGAGCAGAGTATAAGTCCACAGTGACATGGCGACACAGTGCTGCTCTAGAAGACACCACACTAGAAGACCGCCACTCGTGTGCTGTGTGTGCTGTATCACTGCCTCCCCCAAGGAAAACAGGGGGTGGGCAGGGAGCAAGGGAGGGGGAGCTGGCAGGCTCATCACAAATGCGGAAACCTGGAATCTGAAAGCTGACCGACAAATAGGTTCCCCCCTGGCTGACAGTTAAACACCTTGTTCCCACTTAGTCTTCTGAGAAAGCATTCTTTCCACCATAAACAATATGGGACTCAATCAGAATCTACTTATGTAAAAGTTTCTTCAATACTCTAAGCCAGCTTGACAATTGAACTGATTATGAAGTTTTAAAAAGTAGCTTAGCCAAGAAAGTTGAAACACTGTAGCTCATTTGGTAAAGCAGATGTGACCATGCAGGCCTCTTAGATGGCTATACAAGGCCCTGGTTGAGATCTCTTTTTGATATATCTGTTCTTGGCCAAAATGAAGTGCTCAGTTTACATGAATAGGTACAACAAAAAGATGCTAATTAAACATAACATGCACACACACACATTCTTCAGACAGCAGGGCAACAAAGAGAAAAGAGAGGCTAGTTCCAAGTGGATCTGCTTAAATGTCCAATGTAATTGCACAGATCCCCTCAAAGGGGCTTCATGGCAAGCTTCTCAGTTGCTTTAAACAGTTGTCAATATTTTCAATGTTGGTTCTCAGACATGTGATGTCAAGAACACAGCCAAGCCAATGGGGCTGGTCCTTTTCCAGGTTGCTGAACTGCTCCAACATTAGGGAAGGTCAGAAGAGCATGTGGAAGGACAGCAAACAGCAAATCAAACAGGTAGAGGAGATGTCAGACCCTGAGCTACACACATGCAAACCAAAAGAGCTCCATAATCACTGGGAACAGGCCTGTTCCTCAGATGCTGGCTCTCTACACTATTTTAGCCCAGATGCTGATCCACTATCGCAAAAACCTCCCGCCATCCTTAAATATTACTAGAGATTTCAAAACAAGACACTGGAGTCACAGTGTTCCATCACAACACATTTACCAACATGGACTTCAACAGATCGTACTTTTTCAATTTTGAAGACCAAGCGTCAAGAGGCTGTTAAATGGAACTTACAGCACACACTCTCTCCTCCCACTGAGTATTGCTGTGAATCCTCCTGTCTAACATTCAGCCATTAGGAACTCTGACTGATGCATAATTGATGTTGAGAATTAGTGAAAATTTTTTAAAAGACACAGCAATTGGGCTTCTTTTTCTATTGTGACAATAATAGAGTCATACAGTAATTTCTTTTGAGTAGTAAAGCATAACAGCCAGCAGGTTTCGTCCTCTGTGGAGAGGTACCAGAAGAGGCACTTGAGACAGCCCTAACTGGCTAGGGCCAGAGACAAGCAAGAATGCCACCAGCCACTGACACTTTTGGATAGCACTGAGCAATGCATCCATGTAATCTCAACGCAGTCACTCATGGAGTGATTACTATGATCACTGGTTAAAGCAGTTTAACGAGGCTTTTTTAAAGTCTGTTGTTGGTCAAACAGCAGTGGGGAGTTAGACATTTCTGACAACTAGCCCACTCACTAAAAATCCTTATAATGGGCTTACACAGTGATGGGAAGAGGGACTGCCTCTGACATAAACTGATTGGCCTGCTTTTTGATTACCTCCCCCTGAGGGGGGAGCAGCCTTACCAGGCCACAGAAGAAGACAATGCAGCCATTCAGATGTGATCTGATAGACTAAGATCAGAAGGAAGGAGAGGAGGACCTCCCCTATCAGTGGACTTGGGGAGGAGCATGAATGCAGAAAAGGGAGGTAGGGTGAGATTGGGAGGGGAGGAGGGAGGGGCTTATGGGGGGATACAAAATGAATAAAGTGTAATTAATAATAATAATAATAATAATAATAATAAAATGAAAAAAATCCTTATAATGGAATGATCAAATATCCTCAACCTCAACCAAGCTCCCCTAAACCAGTTACATATAAGTACCTTTCCTTCTCAGCCTCCCTAATATCACTCCCTCCCAACAGTTTCTGCAACTATGAGTTCCCACCTCAGCACTTCTCTGCTCACACCCGAGAGCTAAGCCCCACAATAAAAGTACCTTTCAGAAGCAAAGCTCCTGCAAATGGCCTTATATTTCCTACAACTTCTTCCAAATAAAGACATAATCCCAGGTACAGGTTTCTAAGCTATTACCAGCTGAGAAAATGTTCAGGCTGCACCCTACCTACAACAAGGCACGCTGCCACCTCATTCCTGAGTCCCAGCTTCCTATCTCCAACCTCTGGCCCAGCACACACTGGACTACATGGACCTAACAAAAGCCCACAGTACAGAAGTAACTAAATGCTGTTCTTACTAACTTCTAAAAGGTGTTCTTTTCTAAAGAAAACTTTAATTAACATATACAATGTTAGATTTCATTATAGCATTTCCAAACAAAATTCATTCCTCTCCCCTATCCCAGATCCCCACCCAACCTCTGCAGCTTCCCTTCTGCTTTCAAGTCACTTTACTAAAAAAAAATTCTAAATGTTTTAGTGTTAAGATGCAAGGCTTCTCGCATTAGTATCATAATGCAAAGGAAGATGATGATAGAATTTTATCACATCTAGAGGTTTTTATACAGATTATGAGGCTAAACTCTATGAAGAATGCTAAATGCCCTGCCCTAGCACAGAGGGCCCACACAATAGATGCCAGATGCTACTAGTACTATCAAGAATAGGAAAATCAAAACAAAGTACAAATGGTCACATTAAAATGAAGCATAACAGTCTGGTCTCCTATAACCATTTATGTAAAACCAAAGTTGTAACTCCATAGATGTATATGTGTGTGCATACAAATACTTATATGATTTAGAAGAATAAATGGCAAAATGGTCCCTGGGAAGATGGAAGGATCATAGTCAAATGGAATTTTGGTCTGATCTATAACACTTTAAGAAAAAGAAAACACTGTATCTTTCTAAAGGAAGTATTTTTTTAATCAACTTTTGATTTCATTATTAGTCTCAGTTTTATATTTTTAACAAAAGTACACTTGTGGTTGATTGAGCTCAGTTTCTAAAACCTCACTCTTTTTAGTCTGCCATTCACACCTGTACAGAATGCTTCAGTAATCTTTTTAGTGGCCTCCCGAATGATGTATTAACAATATACACTTGTAGGAAAAGGCCCATCCCCACAATTCTATAAAGTTTTAAAACCACTGAACACATTTAATCAAGGAGGAAGGAGAATTTCAAAGTCCAGGAAACCATGAATTCTACATTGAAAAGATTGCCCTTTCCCTTTAAATTGTGTACATGTTTACATTTAATAAGCCACATACAGAAAGTCAAATCCCTTGTTATCTTTTTAAAAAGGCCAAAGGGTGTCTACTTAAAACCACTGAAACAACTTCGCTGTCTTGAAAGTTGCTGCGGTGAAACCCTTTTTTCCTAGGCTCTTCCTAACTTTTCAACTTAGCTGTATCATATTGATATTGGTGTGATTTTTTTAGAATTCTAACTTTGGACATTGCATGGAGAGGACCTAAAACCCCTGCTCTGATGTAGCCCATAGACTCAGTCTCCACATGAATTCTCTAATAAGGGGAGCAGGGGCTGTCTCTGCCATGAACTCAGTGGCAGGCTCTCTGGTCACCTTCCCCTAGGGGAAGAGGGGTGCAGCCTTGCCAGGCCACAGAGGAAGATAGTGCAGCCAGTCCTGATGAGACCTGATAGGACAGGGTCAGATAGAAGGGGAGGAGGGTCCCCCTATCAGGTGACTAGGGAAGTGGCATGGGAGGAGATGAGGGACAGGGACACAGGATACAAATTGGATAAATTGTAATAAATAATAATTAAAATAAATAATTAAAATAATTTTTAAAAGCTCAAGTGACAACACATGCTAGCTAGGATGTAGAGAAAGGAGAATATTCCATTTTCTTATTTAACTAATGTCATCTGCTTTTCAAAATTTATCCATGTAAAGATTTAACAATGTAAGCATCCTATAGAAGACTACTGATAATGCTTTATATGTGTTTCATGTATGACAGTGATTGAATGATAAATGTTAAATGATTTGATTATAATAATAGATAAAATTCATCTATTTGATCATTGTAATATAATATAGCCACATAATAGGTTGAATTTGTTTAAATTTAATAAAAAATTCTACCTTTCTTCCTAGTTCCTGGCCACAACTGGCTTTTTCATCCCATTCCTTTTTTCCTTCAGGTCACTAGATTTGGGCTCATAACGGGGAACAAGGCAAACGCAAGCACTGCTAGAGAAAGTGATCCGCAAGGCAGAGTAATACTAGATGGACAGTGAGGGTCGTGGCTGTGAAATAGGTGTGGGAGTGGCTATGGGCACAGTTACTTTGGATAAGCCCAGTCAAGGCTGGAACAAGACACAGGAGGCAGACTGTCCTCAGGCTGGGCACCCAAGCCAGTCTGCTCTGGCTCGCTCACTGTGAGCCGCCACTTGCTTATGAGAGGATAAGTTGCTTGAAGTCTGCCATGTGTCAGCAGAGCCAGAACCTTCACCAAGCACGAATCAAACTGTGCTAATACACAGGCCCTTGCTCATACTACCTGAAGTCTCAAGGAGTGTTGAGGGTAGCCTGACACTTGTCACTCTTCCAGACTTACCTGTGAAGGGAGCTTCAATTTATCTCAGAGCTGTGGTGAGCTAAAATAAAATAATAAACATAAGCAGCCTGGTAACAGGAAACATGAAGCAGCCACTCTCCTTTACACTTGGATGGTCACAGCGGGCCCAGCCAGCTGAGCGGTGAGCAAGCACCAAAGCAACACTTTCATTCTCTTTAGACAACCCACTTGCATCACTCATAGACTCAGCAGGGGTTTTAGGTCCTCTCCATGCTCTTTGGTTAGTTGGGTTTTGTGAACTATGACATCACTGATGGAATTTAGGGTTGACCTGGAAAGAAAAAAAAACAAACAACTTTTCCCCCCCTGAACTTTCTTGCCAAAATTAAATCATGTTTTATAACTAGGAAATAAAGTTCTAAATTCTATTAACATTAGATTAGTAACACTAGTTATGAATACAGGTTATCAAGCAAAAATAGAAAACTCCAAAACCTGAAAATTACTCTGGGACTATTGTTTTAAATAACTATATCCTTTAAGCATAATGTATTTCCATTCCACTTTACCCAATTTCACTAAATTGTTACAACTGGCAGCAAAAGCAGAAGCCGCCTCCATGACCAGCATGGCTACTGTGCCTGACTGATGGTAACAGCTTTGGCAAACTGCACAGTGCTCCCCTTACAGACTTGGAAAAGTCACATGATACAGACAGTTTTGGAAATTGAGAATTTCTAATACCTGGCAGCAATCAATTCTGGATTGATTTTAGTTCAGCTTCAGAAATGGTCATGTAAGAGTTATTTTTCATCTGCAGTCATACTCATTAACAACAGATAAAGGTGTTTCTAGGTTTTGGACGGAGACGCTCAAGTGGGCATTATCGTAAAGAGATGCCACTGAGGACTCAATGGCAAATCACAAGTCCTAACATTGGCCTTTCTGTTTCCAGAGCAAACGCAAACAATGAAAAACAAACAAACAGTACTGCTAAGAGCCCCTTTCAAGGCCTGCTTGTAGTAAAAGGAAGTATAACAGAAAGCCCAAAACAACACAAAACCCATACAAGTGTCTCCCCTTTAAGGAATCAAACTGACTTCTAAATTGTTATTCTCAAAGAAATAAACTTTTGACATTGTTGCTTTAAATCAAATTACTTTTTAATAACTTTAGATTTAAAATACTTACAACGATAGTACAGTTAGTTTCTGTACATGTTTTATCCATTTCTCCTTAAAGGTAATCATGATACACTTCTCAAAACTCCAAAATTAAAAGCTAATGTATCACTACGAACTAAACTCTAAATTTTAGCTTTTACCTGTATTTCCCACTGGCATCTTTTTCTTGGTTTCTATTCACAGCCTAGAGTACCATGTCACATTTAATGATTTTTTTTTTCAAATGCTTTAAGTCTTGGCATATGGCTGGCTTTTGTCTATTAACAATATTATTATAGTTAGATAAAATTAAACCTAAATTTTCCTGGAGAATACAATTACTGAGTATTAGAGGAAAGTGCAAGAAAAGTCATGTAAACATGGCGTTTCTACTAATGCTTTCTTAGAGAGGAAAGCAGACAAGTCACTGGAGAAAGCTGTACCATACTGCCTATTTTGCCAGGGAGCTATAATACCTAATTAATGTCTCAAGAACATCTCTCCCAAATCATGCTGTCACTTACCTATTTTCTGAGGCTCTTATAAAATATATAATAAATCTTTAAATTAATTCTGTACTAGAATATGAAGTTAAATTATACTCATTCAAATAATCTACTTTTATCAAGTAAATATAAAACTTTTCATTTTCAATGCTCACTTTTAATTACTTATGATATTTATAGTAAGAAAACAAAAGAACTAATTTAAGAGAAAATGACTGTTTATTACTAATTCAATCTTTACTTAGAAAGGAATAGCATATAACGTTTAACGAACAAAAATGTCCCAGGAAAAAAAGAAATGTCACAATGAATGAAACTGGCAGAGGAAGGTGCTGCACATTCTTTCTCATGTAACACTGAGAGAATTACTAACAGTCACGAACAAGCACTTCACACTCAGAGCAGAGACTTTTCAGCAGGAACAGTAATCATAAGCTTGGTGTTGGTACTATTTGGTTTTACAGCGACAGGGTTCTGCTAAGTGTCCCAGTCTGGTCTCAAACTCTCAGTCCTCCTGCTTTAGCATCCCAGTGCTGGTACTGCATGTGTGCAACACACCACAACCAGACTCAGAAGGGTCCGAGGATACACATGCCCGACAATGGCTGGACTGAGACGGCCTAGCTTACACCCCACGGTTGCGGAGTTCCACCTAGTGTAGCACTTTCACTAAACTTTTTACTTCCCAACAACTTTTTTATATACGCACATTAAAATTAGCTGGGGCTGTTTAGATACACTCTGCGGGTCTGCCTTGCCTCCCTAGGGCCACTGAGACTCGGTTCTCAACACATTAGCAGTAGCCCATAATGACTGCACTCTCAGTGCGCGGTGCCCCTGCAGAAGCGGCTGACGGAATGCCCGGTGCTGCTGTCCTGCTGTATGACGAGGGTGAAGAAAATGTGCGTGTAATAAAAGCCGAAGTGTTTACACAATATCCCGATCGAGTAAGTTCTAAACCAACTATTCAGCTTTTATTCAAACTGTCTAACTCACACACACTGGAGTGATGCTACTTCGCTGGCTCCATACGTAGAAGAAATTCACAGTTCAGTGATGGGGGCTTTCTATCAGTGCCAGCAGATGTGTCAAACAGACAAATCAGTCAATTCCTACGATGGTCTGTCTGTTTCATTTAATTCATGAAATCAAAGTAAAGCTTCTAGAAGTTCACCCTGTAACCAGGAAATACCCCACTTCCTGTGCTTGCCTACTAACGTTCAGTTCAAAAGAGTTCCAACAACAAAGATAAACCACAGTCAGTTTGCACAGTCACAGGCGTCAAGCTTCAGAAGCTATCATGAACCCCAAAGCAGCGATCTGACTTTAGAGCAGCAGTTCTCAGTGTGGGCCCTGGCATCTTTGGGGTCACCTATCAGGTATTCTGCATACAGATATCGACATTACAGTTCAGAACAGTTATGAAGTGGCAATGAAATGATGCTGTGGTTGGGTCACTATGACATGAGGCACTGTAGTTAAGGGTTACAGCATGGGGGGGGCGACCACTGAGTACAGGATAGAGGGTTCGGTTCCTGGGAGGCTGCGTCACATTTTCAGCAGCTGATCAAACTGACCACCGCTGCCCATGAATTTTATTTCTATGCACTTTATTTAACACAATCAACAAAACTATAATTTAAGACTGAATGAAGCCTTCCTAGCACTTGTGCTTCCTCTGTTAAGGCACATCAGAGCCTTCTTCCACTAAGGAACACTATCCAACATTCTACTTCTAAGTCTGAGTCATTGTAACAGCAACACCACTAACATTCCTCAAACAGAAACACAGCACTGAGTAAAACACGAAACGGCACTAGTTTACAGGACAAGCAGAGGGGAGGCAGGTGTGTGCTCCAGAGGGAATGCACATAGCAAGCAATCTAAAATCCAAACTGCGCTTTCAAAAGGATCTCAAATAATTTTTAATATACAAAGGTTCATAAAGTGAAATCTGTGGCTAATAAAACCAGCTGCCTTCATTTTCATGGTAATAGCAAAATAAACACTGGTGGAGCACAGCATCATAATAAAATACTGTTCTGACTAAATTAAAACAATCACAGAGCAGAAACAAGCATGGACTTGGTTGCGGTTCACAAACAGCCCGAATTCTGTCCATATAAACTGCAATATCCCAGCACCAGTCAAAATGGAAGCAAATGTATGCTACAACTGCTTCCACAGAAGTGTGTGAACCCAATCGAAACTTACAGACTGATGCTGAAAAAATATTTTTGATGTTGAGTTAAACAAAAATACTCAGTTCATCAAAGCAGTACTTGTTTCATTTCACTACAACTGAGTGCAGGGAGTGTGTGTGTGAGTATGTATGTGAGCTTGTGAGCATTTTGAGACGGGGTTTTTTTTCACTGACCCTGAATCTCTGTTTTGGTTAGGCTGGCTGTTCAGTGGGCTCTCAACACCCCTGCAACAGTGGGACCACAGGCACGCGAGGCCATGTCCAGATTTTTATGGGAGTACTGGTGATTTGAACTCCGGTCCTCATTTTACAGCAAATGCTCTTATATACTGGGCCATTTCCCAAGCACTCTCTGAGTCTTTAAGAGCCGTTTTGTAAAATCAAGAACAAAAACAATTTCCAATAAGCACCCAATCTAAATCTGTTTCATTTTGGACATAAGTCAGCTGCAAACATGGGCTAATGTCTGTCTCCCTCCAGGCCTCCCCCGAAGCGCTAGCCCTGCGGTGATGGCCTGTGAAGACAGGTCTTTTGGGCGGGAAGTGGAATTAGATTAGGCCTCTTATATATGTGAGTCCATATTCAGATTTGCTTTCTCTCCCCCGCCCCCGTTCTTTTCCCCACTCCACAAGATCAAGCATCTGCACCCAGGGAAAGCCTTCCTCAGACCAACCATCTGTCCTCAGCACCTTGACCCCACACCCCACAGTAGGGTGGCACATGCTGCCGTGTGTTTGCTAGTCAATTCGGGTTTTTAGAGAGAATACCTTTTTTATTTAGATAACATTTTATTATGTAGCAGGATAAACAAACCTAAGAATATCCACAAAATAACAGCATGGAAATTTAGTAAGATTTTCAAGACTTCTAAAAGAGCTACAACTTATGTGACAAGCTTTTTTTTGTTTAAAAAAAAATTGTTGAATAAAAATATTCCACAAAATATAAAAAAAAAAACCTATTGAAGAAATATAGCCTGGAATATTTACATATCAAGTGTTTTTAAAAAATCTAAAATTATTATAATACCAGTTAATTAGAATCAGCCTTTAATCTGTTACCTTAGTACATAAAAATATGAAAAAAATTTAAATTTAAATATTTAAAATTCTAACTTACAGAAAAAAATAACTTGAAAAGCAGCAATTTCAAATTTAGTAATCATAAAATACAATTTGAAAACAAGTTTTATAAAATAATAAAAATACAACCATATTTTAATGCATTATTTTAATAGAAAAATATTCATATTTAAGGTTAAGAAATTGGCGTCCTGGGCATGGTGACACACACCTCTAATCCAGGTTGTAAGGCAGGAAGGTGGTAAATTTAAAGACGGCTTGAGATGCATATTGAGACTGTTTCAAAGAGAAACAGAATCTGAATTAGCCATGCCAACTTTTACTAAGAAATGCACTATTTTTTTTGACCATTAGGAAATTCAATGAAATAGTTTTTATTTGCTTTGATGAACATATTTATTAGTACCTAGAGAATAAATTTGTTAAGATAAGATCTTTTAAAACTTTAATATAAAAGAAAATCTTGCAAATAAGCAAAAAACATCACACACTAAAATTAACCAGATCCAAAGACCATATAACTTAATAAACTAATATATATAATGCTTGGAATTGGCACTCAAAAATGGAGATATTAAACAAGTTAATCATTTTTTTTGACTAAAAATTTTAGTGATGTAATAAAATATTATAATTTTATAATATAATTTATAACACTAAAACTAAAAATTAATTGCTCTTTATTCTCTATACAATCTCAATTTCAACAATAAATTAAGTGGGTAACCTTCCATTTAATTCATCTGAGATCTAATGCCCAGATGCTAGAGAAAGGTTTCCTGGGGACACGACGCATACTCACTGGCTAACTTTACGTCACAGGGTCACCCTCCACAGCACGCGGGCCTTCCCTAGCCAGGTGAGGGCCTTACTAGAAAGGACTGGTGTTTCTTGCTCTTCCTCGGCACTGAAGCACATAAACCCTGCCTGGGTTTCTAGGCCGCCAGCTCATTTTACAATCATAGGAGACTCCAGCTCCTGCACCCTGCCTTCCCATCTACCTGCCCACCTCTTTGCTACTTGCCCCAGCTCACACACTAGGGAACCGGTTAATTATCATCACATCAGTACAACAAATGGAGGAAAAGGTCAAGAATGTATCCTACTTCTGTGAGCTGTAGCACTGGATAACTGGACAGCAGACAAGGCAAAGTGCCTAGAAAAATATTCCAACTGCAAAATAAGAAAGTGAATAAACGAGTCAGAGCAGGTCTCTTTTTTGAATGAATGAATGTATATGGCAAGCATAAAACCAGCTGAGATCACAGAGTGCCAGACCACAAGCCTCCAGGCCATCTCGTTTCTTGTCGTGAGTTCTCGGGCCTTCCCTGCCTCAGACTTCATCTATCTATGTGGTCTGTGGTGTAACTGACTCAGATCTGCCATGCTTTGCTGACTTATTCAGTGCTGATAACAGCCAGGGCTTCGGTGTGCGCCCTTGTTGGACAGCTGCCAATCTGACCTACATAGGGCAAGGAAACATGTTCTACACCACAAACGTGGAAACACTCAAGCTCAGAATGGATCAAGGGTCAAGGTCAAACTTTCCAGGTTCTGCAAACTGTACGGACACTACAGACATAGGGCAGTAATATAACACTAGGAATCTGTGAGGTAACAGGCTGACTACACGAGACATAAAAATGTATCAATTCCTTTTAAATGAGCACAACTAAACTAAGAGTCTGGGGTTCTATAATGAGAAGCGTCATAGAATTTCCCAATAAACAGTTTAAGTGGAAAACTTTATTCAAAGCAATCATTCAAAGTCTCTGAACATTTTTCTTTATTTTTGGCGTTTTTTTTTTTCTGGTTTTTTCAAGACAGGGTATCTCTGTGTAGACTCACTTTTGAAGACCTGGCTGCCTCGAACTCACAGGAATCCAAATTGCCTCTTCCTCCCTGAGTTCTGGGATTACAGGCATGTGTCACCACGAATGCCCGGCTTCCAAACATTTTTCTAAGGACATACAACAAATATATAAACATTCACTAAAGAAAAACCACAAAGTCTCAGCAAGAGTTGGCTGGTGACCCCTGAAGCACAAGCGCCCATCCTCACTTTGCCCATTCTTCCGTCTGTGACCTATAAAGGAACTCCAGAAACTCCAGGCAGGCTTAGCCCTGTTCCTCCAGCACTGTGACTGCAGCTGCATCCAGGGAAGGCCAGACTGCTGGTGCTCTCTCCCAGCCTTTATTGCACACTCACCCTGCACAGGCACAGGAGACCGGCGCTCCTTCTCTCTGGTAGCGAAGCTATGCCCTAGGTGCAGCGGACAGAGAACCCAGGGCTTCAGCACTCCTGCCCCACCCCGATGCCACAGCAAAAGGGACAAGCCAAGAATTCTGCTGCTCTCAACAGCCCTGAAAACGCAGAACTGCCGCTCTGGGGAGAAGTGAGGCAGCACCTCTGCCCCAGTTCTTACACAACCACAACGGTACAAGCATGGCCTTCCCAGAAAGAGAGGCAACCGGAGCGGCAGTCCTCAAGGACGAAGAGCTCAAACACACTGATGCAAGGAGCAGCAAGCAGTAACACCACCACACAGAAGCCCAAACAAGACTACACAGTAGAATAGCTATTTATGCAGCACTTACATGGTATGAAGCCTGGAAATGGTGAAGCTGTGCAATATTTTCTACAACAAACTAGAGCACCCATAGGTTTTGGTATCTCCAAAGGGTCCCAGAACACATCCCCAATAGAAACTAAGCAACAATGGAACACACACACAAAATAAATAAATAATTTTTTGAGATAGTATCAATTACATAAACTATCACAGGAATCAAAATGCCATACTAAAGATATTAATTTCAAAAGAAAATGATGAAGTACAAAAAAAGGCATGAACCTTCAAGAAAACAAATGGTAAGACTATGGCCAACAGCACCCGTGAAACTTCAGTGCACATAAACACTACAGCAGACCCTATGCAGGGTCCAAAACAATCCTCACTAACTTAAACAGGTTACAATCATGCAAGGGTATGGCCCCAGTAGATTGACAATAAAAATTACTATGAGAAAGAATTTTCAGGAATATACAAATATTTTACAAATAGGCAAAAATAAAGCAGCAGATTTCCAAATAACCAATGGGTTAAAAAGAAATCATTACAGGTGGTACAAATCTGTAATCCCAGCACAAGGGGAGGCAAAGGCAGACTGATATCTGTTAGTTCAAAGCCAGCCTGGTCTATAAAAGGAGTCCAGGACAGCCAAGACTACACAGAGAAACCTTGTCTCCAAAAACCAAAAAATAATAAAAGAATAAAAAACAACATAAAATACCCTGAGAATAGTGAAAACTAAAGTGCAACATTTCAAAACAGACACAGGAGATACTACTAGAGAAAGTGGTGCAAAACGTTAATTTTAGCTATAATAAAAATCTGTCTTTTAAAAGAAGCGCCCAAGTCAATAACCTCATTTTGCACTACAAAATAATCTAGCGTGAATTAGTGCTAAACAGACAGAAGAGGGAAATAACAAAGTAAAGTATAAGCAAATTAAACAGAGACTACAACGAGGAAAACAAGTAGAGAGCTGTGCAGTTTGCATGAGTTGGTAGGCTCTCTGTTGTTGCCGAAGTCCAGCTTTAACCCACGGTGGTCTGATAAGGTACAAGGGTTTAGTTCAGTTTTCTTGTATCCGTTGAGACTTGCTTTGTGACTGACTATGTGGTGAATTTTGAAGACAATTCCCTGAGGTGCTAAGAGGAAGGTACATTATTTTGTGTTTGGGTGAAATGTTTGGTAGATATCTGTTAGGTCCCATTTGATTTATAACGTCCGTTAGTTTCATTATTTCTGTTTAGTTTGTCTGGATGATCTGTCCATTGGTGAGAGTGGAGCACTGAAGTCTCCTACTGTTAATGTATAGGGTTCGGTGTATGATTTAAGCTTTAGTAACGTTTCTTTTACGAATGTGTGTGCCCTTGCAGAACTCAGGGAGTCTTGTGGAATAGTAGGGAGAGCTAGAGAGGTCAAGGACATCATAAGAAGGCCTAAAGTCGACTAATCTGAACTCATGGGGGCTCACAGAAACTGAACCACAAACCAAAAAGCATGCCAGGGCTGGACCTAGACTCCCTACACACAAGTAGCAGATGTGCAGCCTGGCCATCATGTAAGTCCCCTAACAACTGGAGCAGGGGTGGGGGATGGGAGGGCTGTCCCTGACTCTGCTGTCGGCCTCTGGATGCCTTTCCCTAGCTGGGCTAGCCTCAAAGGGAGAGGATGAGCTTAGTCCTGCTGAGACTTGATGTGTCAGGGTGGGTCAGTACCCATGGGGAGCCTCCCCTTCTCTCAGGAGAAGTAGATAGGAGGATGGGGGAGGGATATAAGGATGGAACTGGGGGGGGGGGGGAAGGGGAGAAGAGGTCTGCTTCTCCCCTTTAGGATGTAAAGTGGATAAATTAATTAATGGGGGGAAAAGGAAAATCAAAAAGAAGAAAACACTGTCAAAGGATTAGCATTCTGGTGATTAGTAATCACAAAGAATATGACAGACAGGAAGATCAATGAAAAACAAATGTCAAGAGGGGCTGCACAGACAGCCCACTGTAAATAACATGGACTGCTACCATAGAGCCTCAGTTTGGTTTCCAGCATCCATATGAGGCAGCTCACAACCGCCTCCAGTTCCAGCTCCATGAAAATTTACATGTCTAGGCACCTACACTCACATGCATATAATTAAAACTAAAATATTTTTTTTAAAGAAAGAACAAAAGAATGAACAGAAAGACAAAGAAAACGGGGTCCTCAAGAGGCCAAAAGTAATTAAGAACTCATGGGAAAAATTTGTCCTTGCAAAAAGCATCAGAACAATAGACTCCTAAATCCTGATTAACCTGGGACAGGTGAGGAACCATGAATCTTTACTAGTCTAAGGCCAACACAGGACTTTATACTCCTTGCCATTCAAAGGGAAAATGAGATACAAATCTGGCCAGTGAAGCCAAGCCCTCCGGCCTTTCAAATTCCCCTCCTCCCTTAAGAGAAAGCAAGAGAAAGACATTCTCTTTTACTATACCCTTGAGAGCTTAAATACAAAGATAAAATACTTATAGCTGAAACTGTAGATCAGAAGGGGTTTAAGGTCACTCATCCAAGGTTGTGGAAAAGAGAACCAGTCATACCATAGCTACATAAGCCAGACACTTCAGTTAGATAATCAAATACACTTGCTCTAATTTCATTTCTGTTGCTGTGACAAAGACTCTGATAAAAGTATCTTAGAGAAAGAAAGGGTTTATCTGACTTAAAATTCCAGGGTATGGTCCATTATTTAGGGGAAATCAAGGCAGGAATTCAAGCAAGTAACCATATCACATCCACAGTCAAGAGCAAAGAAAGAATAAACATATTCTTGCTTCCTTTTCATGCTCAGTTGGCTTCTTACTCTTAGCAGTCAGGGCCCAGCCTATGGGATGGTGTTGCTGGGACTCAGCTGAGTACACTAACAATCAATAAACCCCAACTGCACACATACCCATGCCTATGGGCAAATCTATCTAAACAATTCCTCCTAGGTCGTGGGCAGTGGACATTTAAAATTAACCATTACAACACATCAACTGTCAACCTAACACACAAACATGTCACTTTTAAACCATAACCATGCATTCCTGGTCTCCAAAGTCTTATATTTATCTCATAATGGAAAAGATAGTATGATGTTAAAAGTCCACAGTCTTAAAAATTACTAACACTTTAAAAGTCCAAAGCCTCTCAACCATGAGTTCCTGTAAAATAAGATCATATATGTAAGCATTCTTATACCAAAAGTGAGGAAAAAAATCATTGGAAGAGGGTTTCATGAAGACCAGACTGGCCTGAAACTTTTTTGTAGCTGAGGACAATCTTGGACTTCTGACTCTCTTGCCTCCCCTTCTGAACGCTAAATGCCACCATGCCCCACTTAGGCTATGCTGGAGATCATTTGACCATGCTAGACAAACCCTCTATCAACTGAGCTATATCCCAGCCCCCAAATCAAGAATTTCTGATGCTGCCAGTACCTGCTGCTACAGCAGCCACTGAACTCAGTTACTCTTTCTAAAAACTCACGTTTTAAACTTTTATTGTTTACTTCCTACATTCCAATGACTTTAGCAGTGAGAGCACACCACTATTTTACTACTGAAAACAATTTCCATGCTGCTTTCATTTCTCAGGCGCACGACACACACTGCAATCTGCTGACAGGGTCTTTGACCCTGAAGAACATCTTGAAAGCCGTGTTTTTATTAAAACACTTCGCTGTTTTCTGAATCTGCTCAAGGAAAATAAATTTCAGTGACACCTGTGAAACAACATCCCTGATTCATATCAAATCAGAAATGTCAATACTACAGCCACATAAGCACCAGAAAAAGTTTAACACACAAAATCCCTAAAATGTGTGTTTATCCAAGCAGCCTCGGCAGTTTAAAGCTCATTAACCTGTAAGACAGCTTTTCAGATCTAAGGCATGCATCCTATAGAAATGTTAACCATGAGTCTCCCAACAGCAGCCAGCCATCAACTCCTTCTACACTGTAAGCCTAAGACTGCCTTTTGAGCTAGCCTCTGAGTTGCTTCAAGGCTCAGAAGGCAACTCCAAACAATGAGCTACAAAGAAAGTGCTGAAAACTGCAAAACATAAAAGGTAAGAAAACAGATCTGGAGGAAGATGTAGCAAGGAAAACCATATATATCGATCTAAATGACAAGCTGAAGAAAAAAAAAAAAAACGGGAGAACAAATAATGAAGCTGAGTGGAAACAGGAAAGGGGGAAGGATAAGCCAACAGTCTGGGTCAGGCCTCCATCCACAAAGAATGTCCACTATGGAAGGGCTGCCTCTACTTAAAGGAGCACCTCGCAGCAGGCATCTTCACCCCCAGGCACTCAATTGCATGAGTCAGAACTCCCAAGACCACCCATCTCCTGTCTTTCTAGCTCTCTTGGTTCCTTAATTCGCACTGCCAATCAATTTTCCAAATATCAGCAAGTGTAAGCCTTCAGAAAAGTATGACAGATCTTGTCACGCTTCTGATTCAAACCTTCCAATGGTTTCCCCAAGGCACAGTAAAATCTTAAACCTTTCAGTAGCTCTAATTGATTACCGTTCTCCTTTTTGCTCACACTTCCCAATGTCAGGGCAGCTCCAAGTCTTCCCAGGAGTCACACTGTCTCCTGACCTTGTGACGTTCATGTGGATGCCGGAGTACGATTATGTGCCTGGATACTGCCCAGGGTCTGTTCAGAGGTCATTTCTTACACCAGCCTTTTCTTTTCTGGTTACATTATTTAAAACAGCATTTGTATCACTCTATCCCTTCATTCTTCTTTGTAACATTTACCATTTGGAATTATATATACACGCATGCATACGTGTGTGTGTGTGTGTGTGTGTGTGTGTGTGGTGAGTATTTACATATATATATATAAATATATACTTGAAAGATGTCTCAACACACACTCACTACTCACTTTACCATGGAACTAATGTCTATCAAGACAGAGACTGCTTCCATCTCTTCTTTGACTTAGGTAGCAACAGTATCTACAACAGTGTCTGGAGAGATAAATGCTTAATGGATGAATGAATGAACGAACCTATTTAACCTTCCATTTTTTTCCTCCACTTCCCTGTCTGTTTCCTCCTGGGGATTAACCATGCCCCAAGCTTCATTCCTTGCCCAAAACAATCTAGGAACTGACCATGCAGCTTTGCCCACTTCCTGGCCTTAAACTCTCAACTTTGTATTGGCTTGTATCTCTACTACACACCTGTGCATCTACCTAGGGATCTCCAACACTCTCACATTCAATCTGGAAACCAATGTTATAAAAAGCCCCAAAGAGAAAGAATTTGGACCTAGCAAATGCACAGTTCCCCATCTGGGTAAGTCCTCTTCATTGCTGCCCATCAAGTCTTTCTTGGGTTCCAACGAGCTCCTCTCTTATTTCCACAGAATGAATTCCAAACTTCTACCACTTTTTTCACGCTTGCTACTCACCTCTCACTTAGAAAATTATATCCCCTCTACAGAAACAAAGGAAAGGTAATCAGGTTGGACTCCCTCAGTTTCCTTCTTCCCCAAACAACAATCATTTAAGAAGAAAGAAATAGAAGAAGATATCAGAAGATGGAAAGATCTCCCATGCTCATGGCTTGGCAGGATTAACATAGTAAAAATGACCATCTTACCAAAAGCAATCTACAGATTCAATGCAATTCCCATCAAATTACCAACACAATTCTTTACAGACCTTGAAAGAAAACTTCTCAACTTCATATGGAATAACAAGAAACCCAGAATTGCTAAAACCATCCTCTACAATAAAAAATCTTCTGGAGGTATCTCTATCCCTGCTCTCAAGCTGTACTGTAGAGCAACAGTAATAAAAACTTCATGGTATTGGCATAGAAACCAAATGGTGGATCAATGGAATCGAATAGAAGACCCTGAAATATACCCACACCCTTATGGACACCTGATTTTTGACAAAGATGCCAAAACCATATAATGGAAAAAATATAGCATCTTCAACAAATGGTGCTAGACTAACTGGATGTCTACATGTAGAAAAATGCAAATAGATTCATACTTATCACCCTGTACAAAACTAAAGTCAAGTGGATCAAAGACCTCAATATAAAACCAGACACACTAAACTGTTAGAAGAAAAAGTGGGGAAGAGCCTTGAATTCATTGGCACAGGAGACAACTTCCTGAACAGGATACGAACAGCACAGGCTCTAAGATCAACAATCAGTAAATGGGACCTCATGAAACTGAAAAGCTTCTGTAAGGCAAAGGACACTGTTGTCAGAACAAAATGACTGCCTACAGATTGGAAAAGGATCTTCACCAACCCTATATCTGACAGAGGGCTAATATCCAGAATATATAAAGAGCTAAAGAAGTTAAAAGGCAGCAAATCAAGCAATCTGATTAAAATATTGTGTACAGAGCTAAACAGAGAATTCTCAGTAGAGGAATACAGAATGGCAGAGAAACACTTAAAAGAAATGCTCAACATCTTTAGCCATCAGAGAGAGGCAAATCAAAACAACTCTGAGATTTCACCTTAAACCCATCAGAATGACTAAGATCAAAAACTCAAGTGACAACACATGCTGGAGAGATTATGGAGAAAGGGGAACTCTCTTACATTGCTGGTGGGAATGCAAACTTGTATAACCACTTTGGAAATCAATCTGGTGCTTTCTCAGTCAATTAGGAATAGTGCTACCTCAAGAGCTAGCTATACCATTACTAGGCATAATTCCAAAATATGCTCAAGTATACAACAAGGACATTTGCTCAACCATGTTTGTAGCAGCTTTATTCATAACAGCCAGAAGCTGGAAAAAACAAAAAACAAAACAGATGTCCCTCAGTTGAGGAATGGATACAGAAATTGTGGTACATTTACACAATGGAATACTACTCAGCAATTAAAAACAAGGAAATCATGAAATTTGCAGGTGGGAACTGGAAAAGATCATCCTGAATGAGGTATCCCAGAAACAGAAAGACACACATGGTATATATTCACTTATAAGTGGATATTAAGACATATAATATAGGATAAATATACTAAAATCTGTACACCTACAAAAACTAATCAAGAAGGACGACTCTGGGTAATATGTTCAATCCTCATTCAGAAAGGCAAAGAGGATGGACATCAGAAGAGGGAGAAAACAGGGAACAGGACAGGAGTCTACCACAGAGGGCCTCTGAAAAGTCTCTACACAATAGAGTATCAAAGAAGATGCTGAGACCTATAGCCAAACTTTGGGCAGAGTGAAAGGAATCTTATGAAGGAAGTGGGAAATAGTAAGACCTGGAAAGGACAGGAGCTCCACAAGGAGAGCAAGAGAACCAAAATATCTGGGCACAGGGGTCTTTTCTGTGACTGATACCCCAACCAAGGACCATTCATGGAGATAACCTAGAACCCCTGCACAGATGTAGCTCATGGCAGTTCAGTGTCCAAGTGGGTTCCATAGTAATAGGAACAGGGATTGCCTCTGACAAAAACTGATTGGCTGTTCTTTGATCACCTCCCCCTGAGGGTGGAACAGCCTTACCAGGACACAGAGGAAGACAATGCAGCCAGTCCTGATGAGACCTGATAGACTGGTATCAGAAGAAAGGAGAGGAAGACCTCCCCTATCAGTAGACTGGGGCAGGGGTATGGGTGGGGCAGAGAAAGAGAGGGTAAGTTTGGGAGGGGAAGTGGGAGGGAGTCACAGGTGGAATACAAAGTGAATAAACTGTAATTAATAACAGAAAAGAAAATTAAAAAAGCATTTAATTTGGGGAAAAAATTAAATGAATTTAATTAAATTAAAAGAATTCCCACCTCCTTCCTAGCAGCACTGAGGAAGCAATGGCAGCGCCTGTCAGCCAATGGAACTCAAGCCATCTACCCTTTTAGAAATCTGATGTCACATCTGATGTCACTGATGTCCACCCACCCTTCTACATCTTCTTTACAATGACCCTACCTCCCTAAGTGTTTGATGTACAAACACAGGACCTAAGTTAGATCAACAGAACCCCCATCCCGCCCTGCAAAGAAGCCAGACATGGTGGAGCTTGCCTATATTCCCAGAGGTGCAGAAACAGAGACAGGTGGATCCTTGGAACTCCTTAGCTGGCCAGCCTAGCAGATCAGCAAGCTCCAGACAATTACAGATTAAAACCCTATCTGGAAAAAAAAAACGCACACACAAACAAACAAAAACCCAAACAAACAACAAAAAACAAAGTGGGAGCCAGCAAGATGACTCCTTGGGCAAAGGCATTTGCCACCAGGCTTAAAAAACTTTGGTTTGATGGCCTAGGATTCATATGGTGGAAGGAGAGAATAAACTGCAAGCTGTCCTATTTCTGTGTGTGCAAGCAGGAAGAAAGAAAAGGAGTCAAGGAAAAGAAGAAAGGATGAAGAAAGGACGAAGAAAGGAAGTAAGGGCAAAGGAAGGAAGGAAGGACAAAGGAAGGAAGAAAGGAAAGAAAGAAAGAAGAAAGGAAAGCAGGAAGAAAGGAAGGAAGGAAGGAAGACAGGCAGGTAGGCAGGAGACAGTGCCTAAGGAACAATTAGGCACTGGGAGGTTGTTCTCTGACCTGTACACAGACATAAATATATATACATCAACACCTTATTTTTTCTTCTCTAATTTCTAAATAAATGTTCTGTAAGTTTATTTTAACATCTACACAGGGAAAAAAGTTCTATCTAAAATATGTTACTATGAGGAATCAATTTTTTAAAAACTTTAGTAGTAGCTCCATACTACAGTTTTATAGTGGCTCATTCTGAAGAAGAAACATTCTAAACACAGCTGAAATAATGTAAATAGTGTCACAACACAGTATTCATGGTAACATGATTCACAGAAATTAAAAATGAGCCAGTCTATCTTGTCATGAAAAAAAGCATACAAAGAAAAGTCTTTAAATTTCTAAACTGTTGATAACAATGAGAAGCTAAATTTCTGAAAGTACTCAGTTCTAGCTGTACCTCTAACAACAGCAAAACCAAGAAGCGCTTAGATCTGTATGTAACTGAGCAGCTATAGAGAGTGACTTTGAAGGGCACATGACTCAACACACTACCTCAAGAAAGAAAGGAGGTAAAAAGGAATGCAGTCTGCCCAGGATTTTTAAAGAATTAAAACATTTCTAAAAATAATACGTCGTCTTTAAATATTTCAACAGCCTCTCAAATATAAAACTAATCATGAGAATGGCAAAGAAAATATCTTAACATTTTTAAGTTTCAAGAGAAAAGCAAAATCACAAATATGTTGTATTAGCCCAATAGCTATCAGTAATATGCTAACATGTCAATAAAGAGTAAATATTCTTCAAGAAAGGAAGATTGTTCTTTGGCTGATAACAGGTAGTCACAAATCTGGTTTTTAATCCACCATAATCAATCAGCCTTTAAAGTCTATTCAACATTTCTGTGTAAGTACTCAGTTGAGAATTTCAGCCAGTCAGCAACTGCCTTGCTTTGGAAACCTCCTCAAAGCTAACCAGTCTCCAAATTCCAAGTTGAAAGTCAGCCAATCCTTCAATTGTGACACCTTCAAAAATTAGCCAATTTGAAAATGCCATGCTACCTTCAAAAGCCTGAAGGACTGTGTTCTCTCTTGCTTAAATAACAAGCAATCCCAGCTTTACTCTAGTTCTATTTGCATAGTGATCTCTTCATGCCATAACATAAAGTATTACAGCTATATGAATACTAATCTTTTTCTTCTTGGAGGTAAGAAAATGTTATAATAATCCAGTTTCATAAAATGGACAATTCCTTAAGACCTTTTAAATATCTAGTCAGCCTTGTCTACCACTCTCTCCACGTTAGGACTTACAATCTCCTACTATCAATGGTTCCAACTCCAGTCAACGGATGTATTATATGAAATATTAAAACATCTGACTAAAACTTACACCAAAGACTAAGTGATATCAAATAATCTTTAAATAAAATAACTGTTTACATATTTAAGTAGCTATCTTTTTCATCTAATGAAAATGATGGTCCAGCTTGGTATTTATAAAACATAAAAATCAAAAATCTTACACTGTATTTATTTAGGCAAGCTGATAAACTCTTGTTTACAATTTAGGATTTAAGTAACTCCACCAACTCCTATCACCTCACAAAAGTGAAATACCCATTTGAATAGAACAAGTCTGCTTCAGAAGGAAAATGCAATCACCTCCCTTCCATCATTGTCTGCCCTCAAATGTGGATTAGGTCAGCATAGGAAAAAAAAAAAAAGCAAAAAGCTAAAAATACCCTCATACTTGACATAAAAGTTGGCTAACTTTTCTATCTCTTTTACAAATTTGAATCCACACTGTTAAGGACACTAGAGACTGTGACTCAAAAGGGGCATAAATGGGAGTCCTCTCTCAAACATGAATCAGACTAGCAAAGGGACTGCTCTTACACACAAGACTTCTTCACACAGCTACAGGCAAACAGATCAGAACTTATTTGTGGACTGCTTCTGGATTTATGTCTTCTCAAAAACAAAATTCTTAATACCAAATCTTGTTCCTATATACTTCACCAAAATCGGGAAATCCCCACTCAGGTCAAATCGGGGCAGGGTCACAAACACTGACTTTACCAAGCGACTCAAGTGGTAACATCAATAGAAGTCCTATGTGCCAAGAGACCAGGGCAGACAAAGCATAGATTTGGTGGATTTAAGCAAAAGTCAAGTGCAGGTATCAGAAAGATGTGAAAAGGCAGTATAACTCAGTGGACACAATCCAAAGGTATGTGTACATTACAAGCTGGGGGACCTTGCTAGATACTTAATATTTTAAATCAGTTCTTTCTCTATATGACAAGAATAATAGCAACACAACACAGGACTCTTAGAAAGATAAACTGGGTAACAGTAATAGTAACTTTAAAGTAGTCCGAGGTATTAAGAGTTCAAGCTCACTTTGCTTTTGTCACTAACTTGTTCTAGCACATAGGACAAATCATTTGACCCGCACCACTTTCTTATATGTCAAATTATGAAAAAAAATATATATATATATTTTTTTTCATGTTACAGATGCACACATGCTGCCAAAAAATCATGTATGAAACCGATACAGAAAAGATTCTTGGAACATTAACAAACATGGTAGTTAATTTAGCATGTACAAATCATGAAGGAAATCTGGGGCTGAAGAGAGAGTTCAGAGGTTAATAGCGCTTGCTGCTCTTGCAGAGGACCTGGCTTTTTCCCCCTGCACCCACATGATGCTCTTAAGCATCTGCAACTCAGTTTTCCAGAATCCAACACCCTTGTCTAGCTTCCATGGACATGATATGCACATACATAACATACAGAGAAAATAACTTATTTTTTTTAATGTTTGCACTGTTAAAGCATTCATGGAAAAGACGGAAGAGAGAGAAATGAACAAATGAAAAGCAAGCATTAGAGTTTGGAGCTTAAATGTCTTCTAAAGGCTCAATGCAAAGGTTCTGGTGACCAGCCTCTGATGCTGGAACTTTTAGGAGGCGGGGCTTCCTCAGACCTCCTCCACTACAAGTTTCTCCCCCTGTGGGTTCAAGGCAGCTCTCACAGGCCTAAAGCAATGAGACCAAAAGTGTGTGTATTTCAATCGTAAGGAGCTGATTAACAGAGAATTCAAATACTATGTGTGGAACTTTGGCACACTTATAGACAGTATAAACAGGAAACCTGCCTATTTCATGGTCCCTCCATTACAGTCTGCTATGGAAGCAGCGACGCTTCAAGCCTGTTCCTTATTTTACTAGTAAGCCCTGTCAACACTGAGGTAACAGAACTGAAGAAAGTCATCACTCCACAGAGACAGTTAAATACCAGAATTTATTTCATTTGGTAAAAATTTTATCAAATAAAACTAATGCAAATTTAGTAAAATATGCAAGACTTTGAGTCGTAGACTCTGAGTAGTTCTTTTGTTCAAAAGGACTCTTGGGGAGCTTCCAATCCATCATGCAATTGCGTAGGCCTTCTTTTGCTCCTTTGCCCTTTTCACACCCCATCTCGCAAGTGTGGGACAGGGGAAAGGGGTGTGGGAAGCCAGAATGAAGTAATCAGCATGTATTATGCATTTATTCTACTCTAATTCTATTCCCACAGGTTTTCCTCATGCTATGCTCCTCCAGAAAGAGAAGTATGTTTATTCATCTCCCAATTCCCCAAACCTAACCAATACCCTTCCTATTAAGTTACTCTTGCCAGCCATGAATGACAGGCAATGGAAGGAGGTTAGAGACAGATGTGAACAAGACAGAAACCTCAGCTGCACTGAACCCACACTGTGGAGTCCAGACACAGAAGAGTGATGTCAGCTGTAGACATTCAATCTGATAAGGAAGAACCAGTTAGCATAGTCTTGCCATGTAAATTTCCTTCTCTTGCTTCTTATTATCAACCAAGGTTTATAAAGGAATAAAAGTAGTCTGTCTCTTCAAAAATATGTGTTTCCACCTGTGACCACAGTCACTTCATATATACTCAACATGTCCACATAACGTAGGTAGAGACTAATCTGCATGGACTCCAAAGCCAGAGCACTTAGATGTGAATCCCACTCTAACACTCACAGACCATGCCAATGGGTAGGGACCTGAGAGAAGTAGTCAGGGGCCCTGCCCTTCTACTTGACTTAAGCCAGCTCCCTTTGCTTCCATTTTCTCATCTGCAAAGTGGGAATAGTAAATTTCTAGGACATAACGTGTTTTAAGGATTAAATTGATACATGTAAAAAATTCTTAAAACATTGCCTGGAATAGAGTCATATATGTGTTATGCTAACTAACATTATTGTTACTAGCACTTGTTATTACTATATCTAACAAGCAACTAAAACTTGAAAATAAAATCTTTTTCTTTCCACACTTCTCACCTCAGAAAACAGGGCCACGATCCGCCTAGTTCTTCCATGCTAACCCTAAAAAGTGGTTTCTCCTCCTTGCCCTTAGCATCCCATCACTATGTCCTGTCCAGAGTCTAGGAGTTTCACCTCTTAACGTCATCTCCACCAGCCTAAGCACCATCTTCCCTCTCAAGGCCACAGCACTGCACAACCTCCTACCTCCTCATTGTCAGGGTCCCTCCACCTCTCTATGACTCTACAGTCAATTCTCCTGGAGTGAAGAAGAAAACAGATGCCATCCCATGGCGCAGACTGTCTATTACACTTAGGAGTGATGCGTCTACCTGACTCCAGGATCCCACCACAGCCTGCCAGATGGTTCAAGGTTACATACCAACACTTTTCCTTCTCTTTCCTTACTATGTTCTGAGACAGAAGAACAGTAATTTGGAAAGTGGCCTCTCAAAGCAGATGACCAAAATTCAAATGGTAAAAAAATACAGCAGTGCCAAAGAAACCTAATGCAAATTTAGTAAAATATGCAAGACTTTGAGTCTCTCGGGCTTTTTAGCTTGAGTACACGTCTAACATGCGCCAGTGTCCTAATCTACAAAACTGGAAGTATTTTTCTAAACTTCAAAGGTGGTGGTAAACATTAGTGTTTAGAACTGTACCATGCATATGGTAAGCTTAACAGGCCAGATACTATCTCTATCGACCACTCCCAACTAGAGACAGAACCCAGGGCCAGAGCTCTGCCACTGGCCTCTATATTCCTCAGCCCTGTTTCTTCCCCGTGGGCGTCCAGTCGATCCGCACCCAAAGCAGTCCTGGAACTTGTGCTTCTCCTGCCTCAGCCTCCCAAGGAGCTTGAATGCCACCCCCACCTCAGAACAACTCACTTGCCCCTCCTGTGAACAGCCTTCCCTCACAGACTATTTAAAACCACCTTCACTGTCCTTCACCATCCTTTTCCTTTACTCCACTGAACTCACCCTGTGTGAAATAACCTTATGGGACCATTCCTGTGTCTACTTCTCCACAGTACTGTGAACCCCACTAGGGTGCAGGCTTAGCTGTCTTCTTTGCCTTTGCCCCTCTATTTCTAGCTCTGACTCAGAACCTGATAGCTAATCTTGGGTGGGGTCTGATGCAGATGGCAATGCCATACTTAGAAAGTTGACTGTGGTCTCATTTAATCCTTGTAAAAGTAACAAGCTACACTATCATCTCCCATTTTAGAGACAGATTTTTTTAAAGTTCTAAGAGTTAGGTGACTTGTTTTTGGAAAGCTACTAACAGGAGAGCAACACTCAGAAGCCTTGATTCAAAGGGCCCTCTGTCAGGATATTACATCCTCCACTAAATTCACAGAAATGTGGCCTTCTAATCTACTGTATAAATCCATCCTAGGGTGTGTAAATTCCTTTCACAGTTCCTGACAAGTCCTTGACCCAGAGTTTGAGAAGGGTTACAATGCTGTGACCAACTCACTCATTCCTAATACAAGTTAGCTAAACCATGTAAGCAGATGGGCTGATCCTATGTACTTGTGTTGAATATAACGTACTAGTTCTGGGCTGCTAAAAACATTTTTCTATAAAAGCCAGACAGGGAGAACATGCATTGCGAAGATCTCTGTGATAGTGATACCGGTTATTTCTTGATCCCTGACCAGTCAATACAAAACAGCTAAGATAGCTTCAGGTTCCAAAGCCATGATCACATGGGTTGCGGTAGGAGGTGTGGAGACCAGCCAAAGCCCTTAGATCCTTACAAATGGATCACCACACTCCTCAGAATAATCAATGTTGTCCTACGTGTTGTGTAACATAGCTTGGCTTAGCTCACAGGGTCTCAAGGCATTGTGGCCCTATGGAGAGGAAAATAAAGAAGCTTGGGGCAACACAGCATGTCATGTCATCAGCGATCTGGGCATGTGTGTCCAAAGGGAAGGCGGGCACAGGGCAGCTAGTCTTTGAAGAGGCTCTCCACCCCAGACTGACCGAGCATGTCCTACTGCAGGGTGAGATTGGAGTCTCGGGACCTAATCTATCAACGAATTTTACGAAGGGCCTCGGCACTTCCCGGTTCCCAGGCCTTAACCGCCCGCTCTCAGCTGTCACAGACCAGCGGGAAAGGAGCCGGCCGGGCTCAGAAGGGGCCTCGCCTCCAGGAGCCGGCGCTGCCGGGAGGACGCGCTGCCACTTGGGGCGTCGCGCTCGGCGGCTCCCGGCGGCCGCGGCCCACACCGCAACCGCGGCAGAGAGCGGCCGGCAGGCCCCGCGAGCCCCGCAAGCCAGGCAGCCGCAGGATCCTCGCAAACTTACAGTTTTCCCACTGCGTACGCGTCACGGCGGGGTGACGTCACGGGCCGGCGTTCGACGACGTCAGGCCGCGAGCGCGGCGCTCCGGCCAGGCCCCGCCTCCAGCTTGTGGCGGGACACGCCCCCGCCCCGGTCGGCGCGCATGCGCACGGGGCCGGCCGCCTCGTGCCCGCGAGCTTCGCGGGCTGGCGCGCCGGGGCGGACGCTCTTCACCATCTTCACACAGGCCCTGAGGCGGGAATGTCGGGGGTCGGTGGAAGGGGTGGACCCACGGGAGCGGGTCAAACAAGTCCTCTCACGGGCGAGGGGCGGGACGAAAGGGTTCTCACACAGCTCTTCCGCAGACACTGCCTTCCTCCCCTCACCTGTTCACTACAACTTGGACACGTTTGTTAACAGACACTGTCCTCCGCCCGGGTCACAGGGCACTTCTCCCATGGGCCCTTGCGCTGTGCCACTTCCCGACCCAGCCAATCCTGCGCTCCCGCGCCCAGCTGACACGCCCACTAGGACCACGCCCACTCCGGCCCATCCAGAGCGAGACCCGCCCACGTCCGGTTCGGCCACGCCCCCGAGGCCTCCTTTCCGGCTCCGCGGTTTGCTTTCGTGGTCTGCTGTGGCGGAGTGGCCCCGCCCTCCCTGTTTGCTGTCTGCTGCGTTCCCCTGATGGGAGCGTCCTCTACTCTTCTGCAGTTCCCTTTCTGGCCCAAGGAAACCTTTTACAAGTCACCTGTTATGTTTGATAAGTAGCGGCCCGTGAAACTCTCCAGCCTCCCCACTGTGTGGCTGCCCAAGTCCAGCTCTGGCTAAGAAGAAAGGGAAGGTGGAGAGTGGACCACAGAACCTGAAAACGAATTTTGCTTCATGGAAGCCCCACGTTACTCTTTTAGACAGAATATAGTAAACCGTATTAAAAAAAAAAAAAAAAAGTTCAAATAGAGCAAACATAAAGTGCCTTGGGAAAAAGCTAGTACTTAGAAGAGGGTGTACAGGGAATAGTGAGGATCACTTTTATAATTTATAGACTAACAGCCAGGTCAAACAATGGTTTGTTTACACTTTTCTTTGGGAGTGATGATGGGAAAATGGTAGCTTTTAACCTGAGATGGGAGCTGAAGCAAGAGGAGAAAACTGAGTTCCATGCCAGCCTAGACAACAAAATTAGTTCCAGGACAGTCTGGACCAAAGAAATCATGCTTCACAAGTAAAATAAAACAGTACTGTATCCCAGGAAAATCTACGTAGATAGTTTTGATAGAACTTAGTCTGTTCATTTAAATACCATGCAATGTTTTGGTCCTTATCAAATGACATTAAGATAAATTTCTAGTCTAACCATAATCTTAACAAGACTTTTATGCAACACTATAGAACTATTATCATTTTAGACTTCCACATATTTTTAAATTGTGGTACTTATTTTTCATTAAAAACAATTTCAATGTACCATTATTTTGCTATTCACATACTTACAAGTCTTCTATATCATTTCTCCAAACAGGAATTTTTTTAAAGTGATCTTCTAACTAATACCTGGAATTCTCGCACAGGCAAATGTCATCTGTTGTTGTACCCAGTCCACGAGACCCCCAAAAGACCACCAACAACACCAGGAGTTAGAAAACGTATGCAAAAGCAAAGAGCCTTTATTCGGGCTTAAGCTCTGACTCCCAGCATGAACTGTAACAGCAGCCAGAGGCTAGGAGCCCCAAGCTTAGAAAGAAGCTAGGTTTTATAGGGTTTTTAGCAAGGGGAAGGGGCTTCCAGACTTGGCATTTACACGATTGGGTGACATTTAGCAAGAACAAGCTTGTTACGTAGTGATTGGCTAGAGGCAAGCTGGGAGCATCTGGAGTATAACTATTTTGGTAACCATGATGATAACATGTAATTGTTTTAGTAACCACAAGGACAACGGTCATTTTGACCTGTTTTCTGATTGGCTGGTTTCAGGACTGGCACATTGTTTGGTCATTCTCAGAAATGTTGTAGTTTTCTAAAAGTATAAACATGTTTTTCTGAAGCTGGGGGAAGTTTTAGGTCGCATATAAGATGAAGGCCAGGGACAAAATGGAGTCTGTTATGTTCAGGCTCTCCATTCCCTCTCTTCAATCATGGGGTCAAGTAGAGCTCTATTTCTTCCTGATTTAGATTTAGAGGTTGATACTGAAATCTAAGCACCAACATGTGTATGACACAAATTCGTTCTCTAATAAAAGTTATTAACCTATTGATCATACAAGGACCAAGTGTGAATAAAAGTAGTAATATAAGCAGAGGCCCTACTAATGCCGAAATTAGGATGGATAGTCAACCAGGGGGACCCACTGAACATTTACTCAAACCAAGACTGATTTTGTTCTCTCTGAAGCTTTCGTTTTCATGAGCCTTCCCTTACCAGGGCCATAGATTCTTTGACTACCCCTGAGTGGTCAACATAAAAGCAACATCCTTCTTCTAATACTGCCATAAACCCCCTTGTTTCATGAAAAGCAGATCTAGTCCTCTCCTGTTTTGCAATAGTACTTCAGGTAGGGAATCCTGCAAATGAGAAATGGATGTTTCTATTCATTCTATGTCCACATCTATAGCAGTCCTAGAAGCTTGATAGTTTTTATCTTGTAATATCAGTGCTGATATTCCTATTCTGTCTCCTGCCAGGCCTCCTAATCCTAGCACTACTGACAGCGTTATGGCCACCAAAGATTCTCTTTTAGCTCTGGAATGGATGGTTTCTAACTTTTGACAAATTTCATTTCCAGGATGATAAATTAATTTGGGAATTAATTGGACTAAGATAGAGAAGTCTTTAGCCTAAGTGACGACCTGGGTGTGTACACAAGGGGACAACCCAGTGTCACCGGCCCACCAGCCATTCTCAGGGAGTACAGGATAACTTTGTTCTTTAGGGGTCTGAGCAGCATTGCACAAGGGCTGGAGAAACATGTCCTGTACGTAGACCTGTGCCCAACATTGGCTGAAGGGTCTCACAGGGACCTCCTGATTGTTGCCATTAGCAAGCAGTTACTTCCATAGGTAGGGAATTGTTTCCTTCCGTAGCAATTCCCTCTAATAAGGGGGTTGAACATCTAGACGTAACCAAAGGAATTGTAAGATCTGGTCTAGAGGCATTTAAAACTTGATAAGTTCTGGCAAGTAGATTCCAGGTAGGGTTACTCTCTCCCTGGACAAAGCAGTGACTGTCTGCAGGAGCGCAGCCTGACTTAATCCTGGAGTTTCAACCATGTGAGTTGGCATGGGAAGGGGTTAATACTTTGTTGGGCCCAACTACCTTAGGTCCAAAATTTTTATTGTTAGGGAGTAATGATTTTAACTGGATGGTGAACAATCCTCCAGGGTCCTGTCATGGTCATGGTTTTTCTTATATGCGAATTCCCCAAGTTTTTCCTAATTCCCATCCTGTGGCTTTATTTTTCCCCCCCTTAGGAGTGAAGCTTATCTATACGGGATCACATTTTGTTCCCAATCTCAATCGACCACAATCACTGTAGCCGTTTCTAGCTACAGTGATTAGACCATCTATCTTTGGGGGCAACCCAACCGATATTTTCTGTAGACCACAGGACCAGGCGGCACAAAAATAAGACTCCCTTCCCCCCACAAGTTTTATCCAAGTATTTTGTATGGCCAGAGCAAACATAAAAGTGGTTTTGCACATGCCAAACATTCCCATTCCATGTGGTTGGAATAAGGTCTTTTAGATCTATTATCAGGTCAGGATACCAAGTATTTTGAGGGTGGACATGGGAGATCTGATCTAGAGCTGGAATATTAGATCTGTATTTCTAGCTGTGTGCGTGTGTGTATGTGTGTGTGTGTGTGTGTGTGTGTATCTATAATCTCCAGGTAAGGTTATAGGGAGTTTGTGGAGTGAGTAGTATCTCCCTCTTCTTGGACAAGTAAAAGAATTATTATGACCCCAAGCATTTAAACCTGAGTTTTAGTAGATTGTCGTTGTTGGGTGTTGCCTGCCATTCTGACAGAAATGGCAGTCTTCTCCAAAAGGGTCAGCTGGTCCCACTGGGGTGTTGTGGACCCAGGGGCAGTTCCATCAACCTTGAGTGCGGTGGGTGTTGTTAGAATCACAACGTAAGGTCCCTTCCAGCTAGGTTCAAAGTTCTCTTGTTGATGTCTTTGGACATAGACCCAATAGCCAGGCTGGCATTCGTGTGGGTCAGGTGATGGGCCAGGCTCATAGTGGGCCCTCAGTTTCAGCCACATGTGCTGTGGGCCCTTTTCAGGGCTTGGAGGGAATAAATGAGATTATGATCTTCAAACTCAGTTAACGTCTCAGACTGTAGGATAGATAGGAATAATGGGGGCAGCACCCCAAACATAATTTCAAAAGGAGTTATTCCAATTTTATAAGGGGTAGGTATTACGTGCCCTGTGCAGGGCATAGGGGAGAAGAGACACCCCCAGTCTCTAAGGTTAGTTTAGTTAAGGTCCCTTTTAATCTTCTATTCATTCTCCCCACTTGTCCTGAACTTTGGGAGCTATTAGCACAGTGCAACTTCCAATCTGCCCCGAGAACTTTTGCCAAGCCCTGACTTACCTTAGGTTCGAAAGCTGGTCCATTGTCTGATCCTATTAAAGCCACACCTGGGCAGGATATCCTCAAGTATTTTCTTTGCCATGATCTGTGCAGTCTCATGCTTGGTGGGGTAAGCTTCTGCCCAGCCTGAAAAAGTATCTATAAAAACTAACAAATATTTATATCCACACCTGCCAGGTTTTACCTCAGTGAAGTCAGTTTCCCAATAGGCTCCTGGCCTATGTCTGCATAGCCTGGAGTCAGGGTAAGCAGGATTCTGCTTTGCCCCAGTCAACCGACGTGCTTTACCGCCGGCAACAATGTTTGTGATCTTAGATGCGACGTCCTTGATTGTGATGGTTGCATGCCGTGTTCAATCCTGCATCTTTCTAGTTCCCATGTGAGTAGCTTGATGCATTTTGAACAGAAGTTTTTCTGGGAGGATGACACCACAATCTGTTGTGTGCCACCATCCATGTAAGTGTTAGGTCATGGGTAGACCTCCCTCCTATCCAGTTGAAGTCTTCTTTCCTATGCTTTGCATCTTCTCACAAGCTGGGACTCCCCGGATCAGGTAAAGAACTAGTCAACACCAGTTTGGTTGTTAGAGTGCTCTCCCTAGCAGTTTTACCTGCTAGGCTATTTCCCCGGGCCATTGGAGTGTTAGCTTTTAGGTGGCATGGGCAATGAATAATTGCCAGTTTTTGTGGTAGCCAGAGGGCTTTTAACAATGCTCATATTCTTCTTTGTTTTTAAAAGTCTTTCCCTCCACTATCAGCAAGCCCCACTCCTGGTATATTGTTCCATGGACACGGGCAGTGGCAAAAGCAAACTGGCTGTCCATATACACAATGAGCTTTTTGTCTTTTCCCAATATTAATGCTTTAGTCAAAGCAATGAGTTCGGCTCTCTGGGCCGAGGTGCCAGTAGGCAATGGTTCTGCACAAATGATCTCAATCAATGACACCACAGCTGCCCCTGCGTATCTCTGTCCATCCTGGATGAAACTGCTCCCATCAGTGAACCATGTCCCTGCCACACCCAGCAGTGGGGTCTCCAGCCAAGACGCAATAGTCCAGTCTGGGGTCAGGGCAGGTTCATATAGATGATCTTTGTCCACCAGGGCAGTAGTCAGAACCTGAATAGGCTTCCCTTCCTTATCCAATACTTCGGTGCCCTCTAATGCTAAGCAATGCTAAGCAATGCTAAGCTCCTAATTTGGTAAGCAAGTCCCACCCCAACAAAGGGTAGAGACTTTGAAAGAATAACCATGAAAGAATTGGATACCTGGCCCATTCCCAAGTCCACCATTCTTCCAGTAGTCCATAGATATTGTTTAATTCCAGTAGCCTCTTGAACCCATGTTATTTTGTCTGAAAAAGGGCCTTCCAGTTGGAGGAGCACTGAGTGTTGGGCTCCTGTGTCCACCAAGAAGCTGGTGGGTTTTCCCTCCACTTTTAGGGTTACCCTAGGTTCTGGGAGGGGGGTCCAAACCCCGTCTCCTCTAATCACTCAATTCATCAGCTGCCAGGATAGGCACCACAGGGTGGTGAGGCTCCCTCCTAGGGCATTCTTTAGCCCAGTGCCCCTCTTTCTTACAGTGGGCACATTGCTTCTTTCCCAATTTGGGTCAGTCTTTCAAGGTAAGCTCCTTACCTTGACCTTTGATGATCCTTCTCAGTTTCTTTCTTTTCCTCTGGCACCTCTCTTCATACTGGCAAGTTGAATCTTGGCTGGATTGAGGGTGTGTCTATCATTAGCCTTAGCCAACTTTTCTTCTGTTTATAATAACTTTTTATGAGTTTATAATACTTTTCCCCGTTATCACAAACCTTCTCCACTGCAGTTACCAGGTCCTGTATACTCGTGTTCACCTAGCCTCTCTACCCTCTGCAACTTACTGTTGCAACTTACTGGTGCTGCCTGGTTAAGAAAAGACATGGTGCCTGCTGCCCTCTTTTCTGGTGCCTCCGGATCCGTAGGAATATACTGCCGGGAAGCAGCCATAATTCTCTCCAAGAAGGCAGCCAGACCTTCATCCATACCTTCTTAAACATCTTCCATCTTAGCCACATTGGTCAGCTTCGGAGCAATCGGCCTTGAGACCTCCCAAAAGAGTCTGGCGGTAGATGGGGGGGCCTGTTCTTACCCTCTGCCCTGCTAAAAATCCCATTCAGGGTACGGGAGAGGGAAGACAGTACTGATGGTGTCCACGTTGTTTGTAGGCTGACCGGTTTCACCTGGAACCAGTTTCTGAGCCTCAGTTTGGATGCATTCTCTTTCTTCTGTGGTTAAACATATCTGAAGGAGCTGTCAGGAATCATGGGTGAATAAGACAGACTGTAAAAGAACCATTAAGTCCCTAGGATTATTGGAAAACTTTGCATTCTGTGATCTCCAATTGTATAAGTTGCTAGTAGTGAAAGGCCAGGAATGGTGGAAGTGGTCCCCTCTGTCATTAGAGGGCCCCATAGCTCAGGGTGGTAGAACAGTGGAATCAGCAGGCCCACTGAGGGTGCCTGGTGGTGTCAGCTTCCAATGAACAAGGAGGGCCCCCCTGCCCTGAAAGCTCGCTTGGTCTGGAGTCTGCTCCTCTCCTTGCCTCCCATTCTCCATTGGATCTGACCCACCCTGAGCTGGGGGTTGGTGGTCACAGTCTGCCGGGGCTTGGGGCTATGGTTTAGGAGTTGGGAAGGGTTGATAGGGAGAGGGAAAGGTAAGGTCTTCCATGCCCTCTGCAGGATTGGGTAAAGCGGTGCCAAAGGTTCAGTTTCATTTTGTCCTCTCCTGGTAGGAGGCTCCTTCTCTCATACTGCAAGAACAGTTTCTGTTTCTGAGGGTGTAAAAAGGTTTTGTCCAGGGTGAAAGGCGTTCTATCAAGTCCTCCCAAAGTACCACATACATAACCCAATCCAGGTGGCCAGTGTGAGGGGGCAAGATATCTGTTTAACTCTTCGGACAGTGTCAAAGCTAAAAGTCCCCTTGGCTGGCCAGCCATGTTAAATGTGGGCCAGTCAGAGCTGCTGTGAAGCTATGAGTTCTCCTTCCTTTACCTCCATGCTCAGACTATGAGTGCGTTCCCTGACTTCTTTGACATGGCCCATCATGAGAGAGAGAGAGGTGCAGTCATAGTCTGTACCATCTCATAACACACGAGTGTAACAAAAAAAAAACAAAACAAAAAAAAAACAACCAGACACAACATGCAATCACTTGTCCTCCCGGCGCTTGGAAGCAAAGCGCCAAAAGCAAGATGCCAGCCCCTCACGGAATGATGAGCACCAACCGCACAGTCTTCTCACAGGCTACAGGGTTATCCCGTCCCCTACAATCAGATCAAGGTCTGGAACCTATGACCTATCAGTGCCGGTCACCCCAGAAACAGGCCCTTCCCTTAAGAGCAATCGCCAAAGACAAGACAAACACTCATACAGGCACTTACTGGCCTAGAAACAGGCTTAACAATTCGGGAGCCTGGTTGGGGGGAGAGTCTTGCAGATCCCAGATGAGCCCCCAAGATGTTGTGCCTAGTCCACAAGACACCGAAAGACCACCGACCACACCCAAGAGCTTTTATTGGGGCTTAAGCTCAGACTCCCACCATGAACTGTCACAGCAGTCAGAGGCTGGGAGCCCCAAGCCTGGAAAGAAGCTAGGTTTTATAGGGTTTTTAGCAAGGGGAAGGGTTTCCAGACTTGACAGTTACACAATTGGGAAACATTTAGCAGAGCAAGCTTGTTACATAGTGATTGGTTAAAGGCAAGCTGCAACCATGTAGAGTAACTATTTTGGTAACCATAATGATAACGTGTAATTGTTTTAGTAAACACAAGGACAAAGGTCATTTTGACCTGTTTTCTGATTGGCAGGTTTCAGGGTTGGCGCATTTTGGGGTCATTGTCAGAAATGTTTTGGTTTTCTGCAAGTATAAGCATGTTTTTCTGAAGCTGGGGTAAGTTTTAGGTCGAATATAAAATGGAGGCCAGTGACAAAATGGAGTCTGTTAAGTTCAGGCTCTTCAGGAGCTTCTATAAAGAAATGGGATTGATCTAAATGAGTAATGAGAAGCTGGTACTGGAAGTATTTATTACAGAGAGAGGGGCTGCAAGCAGAGTTGCCTTTGAGAACATGGGTGCCTGTACCTTCCATGTTCAACCCTGGGAGCCTGATGCATGCTACCCTCTAGTCTTAGGGGTGTTTATCCTGAAAATCCTTCATTTTGATATCTGCTTCATGTCATGCTCTACTTTCCAGCCTTTTCTACTTCAACACACAGAATATTTCCCTTGGTTCCAATTGGCAAGCTGAGCAAAGTCCCACCCCATCTTTGCAAAAAAGGACCTGATACTAGAAATAAATAATTAAAAAAAAGCAAAGAAATATAATGGCAAATATTCCCTGGGTGTTATATGCCAAGTACCCTCTTACCTCCTTTAACCCTTGAAACTGGGTGTATACTGTAATTATTCTCAACTTACCTACTGGTTGAGCAGGACTGGAGAAGACAAAGTCTGGTGCCCATTACAGAGGCTGAGTAGCAGAAGACTTGAAACTTTACTCCCTAACTTAAACTCATATTAATCACTGATCTGAAGAATACTGTGTAAAAAAAATAAGAACAACAACAAAAAAAACCCTCAAATAACCTAAGAAAGAATAACACAGAAAGTCTAAAACACCTTATGTAAAATTTAACGCTAAAACACTAACCAATCCCCACCCCCACCCCCACCTCAGCCCTGGGATCCATAGCCCAGACCACAACTCCAGCAGGAGACTCCTGCTCTACTGGAGGCCAAGCCAATACTAGGAACCTCAGAGACCAGCCAGTACCTGGAACACCATAGGCCAATCAGGCCACCAAAACCCCAGTAGACACACCCTATGAAACCTGAAGACTCACTAGTCACCAGAATAACAGGCCACTCAGGCCAGAAGACCAGAGAGAAAACAGAAACCAAGGGGTAAAAAGACATCCATCCAACAAAGATGAACTCAGAAATTGGCACCTAAAACTATAATAACCTCAGACCTAGATGATGAAAGACCAGGGCAAAAACACAGTGACCAGCAGCCAGAGCAACAACAACACATCACCAGAGCTCAGGTAGCCTACAACAGCCCTGGATATTCCAACAAAGCTGGAGCACAAGAGAATAACCTTAAATCTAATCTTATGAAGAGGACAGAGGATCTTAATAGAAAATGAATAAATCCCTTAAATAAATACAGGAAAACACAAATAAACAGATGAAGGAAATTAACAACAACAAATACTACTCGAGGCCTGAAGATGGAAATAGAAGCAATAAAGAAAACACAAACTGAGAGAATCTGGGTATGGAAAGTCTAGGTAATGAACAGGAACTGTGGAGTCAAGCATCATCAACAGAATGCAGGAGATGGGAGAAAGAATCTCAGGTGTAGGAGATACAATAAAAGAAACTGATACATCAGCCAAAGAAATGTTAAATCTAAAAAGTTCCTGACACACAACATTGAGGAAATCTGGGGCACTATGGAAACGAATAATAGGAATAAAAGACTGAGAAGAATCCTAGCTCAAAAACCCAGAAAATATATTTAATAAAATCAAGGAAGAAAATTTTCCTAAACTAAAGAAATGGATGCCTATAAATGTATGAGAAGCTTGCAAAACAATAAATAGATTGGACCAGAAAAGAAAATCTTCCCTGCCACACAACAATCAAACTACTAAATGTACAGAACAACAAAAGAATATTAAAAGCTTCAAGGGTAAAGAGCCAAGTAAAATATAAAGGAAGCCCTATTAGAATTACATCTGACTTCTCAATGGAGACTCTAAAAGCCAGAATTGCCAGGACAAATATCTTAAGGGCTGTAAGAGACCACAAATGCCAGCCCATTCTATTATACCCAGCAAAACATTCAATCACCATAGATGGCAAAAACAAGATTTATCATAACAAAGTCAAATTTAAACAATATCTATCTGCAAACCCAGCCCTACAGAAGATAATATGAAAATGCCAATCCAAGGATGTTAACTACATGAAAAAAAAACCACAGAAAACAAATAATTTCACACCAGCAAACCAAAAGAAGAGAAGCACACACACACCACCACCACCACCACCACCACCACTACCACAAACAAAATATCAGAAATTAACAATCAATATCTCTCTATATCAATGGACTTAATTCACCAAAGTAAAGACACAGGCTAACAAAATGGATGTGAAAGCAGGATCTATCCTTGTGCTGCATACAAGAAACACACCTTAGCAACAAAAATAGAAACTACCTCAGAGTAAAAGGCTGGAAGATTTTCCAAGTAAATGTATCCAAGAAGCAAGATGGTGTAGCCACTCTAGTAACTAACAAAATACACTTCCAACCAAAATTAATCAAAAGAGATGGATAAGGACAACTCATACTCATCAAAGGAAAAATCCACCAAGATAACATCCCAATTCCGAATATCTATGTCCCAAATGCAAGGGCAACCTCATTTGTAAAAGAAACATTACTAAAGCTTAAATCACAAATCAACCTCCTCCCCCCCACCATATTAATAGTGGAAGACTTCAACATCCCACTCTCACCAATGGACAGGTCATGCAGACAGAAACTAAACAGAGAAACAATGAAATAACCAATATTATGAATCAAAAGGACCTAACAGATATTTACAGAACACTCCATCCAAACACAAAAGAATATACCTCCTTCTTAGCACCTCACAGAACTTTCTCCAAAATTGAACACATACTCAGTCACAAAGCAAGTTTCAATAGTTACTAGAAAAATGACATAACCCCTGTGTCTTATGAGAGCACCTTCGATTGAATTCCTAGAATTCAATGTAAATGAGTATACAACATGCCCAAACTTATGGGACACAATGAAATCTGTACTAAAAAAAAACTTCAGAGCACTAAGGGTCTTCATAAAGAAATTAGCAAAAGGGGAGGAGGACATGTTCAGTCCTGATGCAACTTGATGAGCTGAGGTGAATGGGAAAGAGAGCTCCCTTTTTCTGAGGAAAAGGGGAGGGTGAGAGGAAGGGGAAGAGAGAGAGGGTGGGATTGAGTGAGGTAGGGGCTACAAGGACATAAAGTGAATAAAATAAATAAATGAGGAAAAGAAACAGAGAAAATCTTTAAAAAAAGAAAAAGGAATTAGAGAGATCTCCTACTAGCAATTTAACAGCACACCTGAAAGCACTAGAACAAGTAGAAGCAGACATACCCAAGAGGAACAGATTGCAGATACAAAACCAAACTGGGGGATTAAATCAATAAAATAGAAACAAGAACAATATCAAGAATCAATGAAACAAATAGTTGATTCTTTAAGAAAATCAACCAGATAGCCAAACTAAAAGGCAAAGAGAGAGTATCTATATTAACAAAATCAGAAAAATTTAAATAGACCTATAACCTCCAAGGAAACAAAAGCATTCATTACAAGTCTCCCAGCTCCCCACCCCCCCAAAAAAAAGGCCCAGGGCCAGATGGTTGAGCAGATTTCTACTAGACTTTAAAAAAAAGAGGCAATAGCAACACTCTTCAAATTATTTCACAAAATAGAAACAGAAGGAACATTACCAAAGTCATTCTGTGAGGCCACAGTCACCCTGATACCTAAACCACATATAAGAGTCAACAAAGAAAGAGAATTACAGACCAAATTTATCTCATGAGCATTGGTGCATTGACACTCAAACCAAATCCAAGAAGACAATGAAAGATCATCTACCATAACCAAGTAGGCTTCATCCCTGAGATGCAGGGATGGTTCAGCATACAAAAATCCATCAATGTAATCCACCATATAAACAAGCTGAAAGAAAGAAAACACATGATCATCTCATTAGATGCTGAGTAAACCAATAGCCAACATCCAATTAAATGGAGAGAAGCTCAAAGCAATTCTACTAAGATCAAGGCTGTCTACTCTTTCTATATCTATTCAATATAGTACTTGAAGTTCTACCTAGAGCAATAAGACAACTAAAGGAGATCAAGGGGATCTTGAAAAGGAAGAAGTCAAAATATTGTTATTTGCAGATGATGTGGTAGTATACATAAGCAACACCCAAAATTCTACCAAGGAACTCCTACAACTGATAAACACCTTCAGTGAAGCAACTGGATACAAGATTAACTGAAAAAAAAATTAGTATTCCTCCTTTGTACAAACAATAAATGGACTGAGAAAGAAACCAGAGAAATAACATATTTTACAATAGCCACAAATAATATAAAATATCTTGGAGTAATTCTAGACAAACAAGTGAAAACCCTGTATGACAAGAACTTCAATCTTTAAAGAAAGAAATTGGAGATGCCAGAAGATGGAATGATGTCCCATGCCCATGGATCAATAGAATTAACACAGTAAAAAATAGCCACCTTACGAAAACCAATCTATAGATTCAATGCAACCCCCATCATAATTCCAAAGCAATTCTTTATAGACCTTGAAAGAATAATACTCGAATTCATATGGGAAAAAAAAAAGCAACAAAAACAAAATACCCAGGATAACTAAAACAGTCCTCTACAATAAAATAACTTCCAGGGGTATCACCATCCCTGATTTCAAGCTGTACTACAAAGCTATAGTAATAAATACCACATGTCATTGGCATAAAAACAAACAGGTAGATCAATGGAATTGAATCAAAGACTTAAACATAAATCCACACACTTATCAACACCTGATTTTTGAGAAAGAAGACAAAATTATACAATGTAAAAGAGAAAGTATCTTTAACAAATGGTGCTGGTCTAACTGGATGTCAGCATGCAGAAGAATGCAAATAGATCCATATTTATCACCCTGAACAAAACTCAAGTCTAAGTGGATCAAAGACCTCAACATAAAATCAAATACACTGAATCTTTTAGAGACAGTGGGGAATAGCCTTAAACACAGTGGCACAGGAGACAACTTCCTGAACAACACCAACAGCTCAGGTGCTCAGACTGACAATTAATAAATGGGACATCATGAAACTGAAAAGCTTCTGTAAGGCAAAGGAAAGTGTCAAAAGACAAATGGCAGCCTACAGAATGGAAAGAGATCTTCAACAACCAACCCCACATCTGTCAGAGAAATAACTTCCAAAATATATAAAGAACTCAAGAAACTAGACATCAACAAACCAAATAATTCAATTAAAAAATGGGGCACAGATATAAACATAGAGTTCTCAACAGAAGATTCTCAAATGGCCAAGAAGCACTTAAAGAAATGTTCAACATCCTTAACCATCAGGAAAACACAAATCAAAACTACTCTGAGGTTCCATCTTATACCTGTCAGAATGGCTCATCCATTGCTGATGGGAATGTAAACTTGTACAGTCACTTTTTAATCAATATGGCAGTTTCTCAGAAAATTGAGAATGGATCTGTCTCAAGATCCAGGAGTGGTATAACACCACTCCTTTGCATATAACCAAAGGATGCTCCATCACACCACAAAGACACTTACTATGCTCATAGCAGCTTTATTCGTAATAGCCAGAAACTGGAAACAACCTAGATGTTCCGCAACCAAAGAATGGGCAAAGAAAATGTGGTATATTTACACAATGGAATATTACTCAGCTGTTAAAAAAAACATCATGAAATGTGCAGGCAAATGGGTGCAACTAGACAAACAAATCATCCTGAGTGAGACCCAGGAAGACAAACATTCTATGTACTCACTTATAAATGGCTTTTAGCTGTAAAAGTGAAGGATAGCCTTGCTACAGTCCACAGAGCCAGAGCGGTTAAATAACAAGGAGGACTTAAGGGCAGATGCATGAATCTCCTTGAGGAGAAATAGAATACACACTGTGGGTTGACAGGAGAATGGAGGAGTGGGGAGGGGGTGCTGAGTGGGTAGAGAGTGAGAGGGACAGGAAAAGGGGGTTGAAGTTGGAGGAGAGACAACTTGAATTGGGGGGTACCTCAGGGACAAGCTAGAAACGTAGTGTAATGGAAACACCGAGGAATCCTCCCCTAGCTGAGGCTCCTAGCAATTGGGGACGAGGAGCCTGAACAGGCCATCTCCTGTAATCAGACAAGACTTCCTGTAGAGAGATACCAACACAACCCTAAATCCTTCGACCTACAGGTTGTTTGTTTGTTTGTTTGTTTGTTTCTGCCTACAAGATGCGCTATGATAAAAGTGGCGTAGAAATTATAGGAGTGGCCAACCAATGACTGGCCCAGCTTGACACCCATGCCATGAGAGAGCCCACCCGGCCAGGACCCAGAGGCTGGATGACCTAGAGACCTAGGGTGGAACCAAACACAGCTGGCTGGCAACAACAACAAAAGTCAGTGAAATGATCCGTAATGATATTCTGCCCTACTCAGAGATTGGTGCCTAGTCCAGTTGTCAGCAGAGAGTTTTCACCCAGCAGCTGATGGAACGGATGAAGAGACACACAGCCAAACATTAGGCAGAGCTTGGGGAATCCTTCAGAAGAGGGATTCCTGTAGGAATCAGAGGGGTCAGGGACACCACAAGAAAACCCACAGAATCGATTAACCTGGGCTCACAGGGGCTCACGGAGAATGAGCCAACAACCAGGGAGCCTGCGTGGGACTGACTGAGGCTTTCTGCATATATGTCATAGTTGTGTAGCTTGGTCTTTGTGTGGGACTCCTAGCAGGGGGTGCAGGGGCTAGTGCTGTTTTTGGACCCTTTTCCTCCTGCTGGGTTGCCTCATCCAGTCTTAATAAGAGAGGAGGTACCTCCTAATTCTATTGTGACCCATTAATTCATTTCCACCTTAAGAAATATAAAATATAAGTGCTCACCTTATCACATGTAATAAAAATAATCTTGTCCAGGTGTGGTGGCATATGTCTTTAATCCTTGTACTCAAGAGGCAATGGCAGGCATATCTCTGTGACTTCAAGGCCCACCTGGTTTGTATAGTAAATTGTAGGTCAGCCAGAGGCCCCGTGTCAGAACAAGAAAAATAAGCAGGAGAAGGAGGAGAATCTTTCTAAAAACACAACTTTGTGGTCACTATTTGATATCCCCTCCCAATAGGCTAAGCAAGCACTTGAGGAAGGTGGGGGAGACACAGACAAAAATTTTAAAAAGTCCTCCATTTGACAGAGATCTCACCAAGTTGCCTGGGCTGGTATTGAACTTGCTGTAATCTGTAGGCAGTCCCCACACTTGAACTTGCTATCCCCCTACCTTGGTATCCTGTGTATCAAGGATTTTAGATCTGGAACCAGACCATTTAACATTTGAATAATAGGTGTGTATTCTGGGGTGTGATGGTGTATTCTGGAGTGTGATGGTGTATTCTGGGGTGTGAGCACAGCCAGTAGGGGAGAATCAGATGCTGGCACAAACCAGCGCTTTCCCTTCCCACAGAGCTCACAGTTGATGAGGTAATTGTCTACATGGACTCAAACAGTGGGTGTGTGTTGCACATGGTCTATAAGTCTAATACTTAGGTGGCTGAGGCAGGAAGGTCACAAGTTTAAGGCTAATCTCAATATATATATATATATATATATATATATATATATATAAATCCAAAGACTGAGCAGGTGTTTACTCTGTGTGTGTGGCGGGAGGGGGGGGTTGGAGTCTCCTCACAAACTTCTCCAAACTTCAGAGGTAAGTAGACTCTTGTGTTGGTTAGCTTGACACAGCTGTATTCATCTGGGAGAAGGCAGCCTTAATTAAGAGTGCCTCTGTGAGGGAGAGCTGGCCCCAACACTCATCTGACATGAAGGGGTCGGGGGAGAGGATGATGCAACCCCTTGCCCCCTGCCCTTTACCACCTGCTGTATTCAGGAGAGATGGTCCAGGTCACAAGAGAGGGAGAGCTAGCCCTGCTCCTCACTGGCTGGTGCAGATCCAATAATGATGGTGTCACAGAGGCAAGAGTCCTCAGACCAACGATCCATTGCACTGAACAGCTGCAAGTGAAGATGTTGGACAGAGGGATGTGCTGCTTCCCTCTGTCTGCACAGCTTCTACGATGAGATGTTCAATTTTGCTTAGATTTTTTGTTTGTTTATTTGTTTGTTTTTATTGGGGGGGGGTTGCAAGGGCGGAGGGTGGATAAGAGGGGACAGGGAGATGAGCGGGACTGGGGTGCACGATGTGAAATTCACAAAGAATCAATAAAAAGTTGGAGAAAAAAAAAAGAGAAAGAAAAAATGCCTCTGTCAGATTGGCCTGACGGCAAGCCTGTGGTGCACTGACTGTCTTGATTAATAACTGGCGTGAGAGGGTTAAGTGCAGTGGGAGCCTGGCCCACCCCTGGGCTGGGGGTCCTGGGTGCTGGAAGACAGCAGGCTGAGCAAGTCATGGGAGCAAGGCAGCAAGCAGCGCCCCTCTGTGGCCTTTCTGCCCTGACTGCCTTTCATGTGGACTTTAACCTGGAAGGTGAAATAAACCACTTTCCTCCGCCCCCCCAAGTGTAATAAATATTACTTGGTTGTGATATTTATTACAGTAACAGAAAAACTCTCACACTCACTAAACATTATTCTTGATGGCTGTCTTAGTTGGGTGCTACTCCTCTAGGAATGCTGGGGAACCAAGGCAGCTCACCTGGAGCCCTGACAGCTCCTGACAGAGCTAAACTGACAGGGAGGGCTCCTAATGGTAACTCGTTCTAGTAAACAAAGGAATTAGGACAAAACGTGCCCAGGTATCAAAGAGAGCAGAAAGGAACGGAGAAAGAAGACTCTGCTCTTGTTCCCAGCAGCTCCCAGTGGCGTCCAGAGCCAGCTGCGTGGATTTGAGTTGCTAACTGAAAGAACCAAGCTGCTTCTATGAGGTGTGCTGTATTCACAGCCCAAGGACATACAAGAGGAGTTGCCAGAAATAGGTGAAATTCTGCAAGGAAGACGAACTTTGCCTAATACAGTCTATTCTGCACAGCCACTGTATCAGGTGGAACGTTTTGGCTTTACGGCCTTCATATAGTCATTTTCAGGACTGTGTCTTCCCTCTCCAACTGCAGAACTACTTACCTGCAAGTCCTGCTGGTGCCATTCATTATCTCTGCTGATTATAGCCACATTTCACTAAACACTTCCTAGGCAGAAGGCACTGTCTGCTTTCTGTGGACAGCTCAGGGGGATAGCGCACAATGTTGTCCCATTTTACAGCTGAAGAATAAAGTAAATGAGGGACTTTTCCTAGGTCACGGGTCCTGCCAACCCCACATTCTTGTGCTGAGGCCTTAGTCCTCACTTGGAATGTATTTGGAGTTAGGGTCCAGAAGGTAAGGTTAAACAAACGAGGGCATGAGATAGGATTTTGATCTAGCAAGGGTGGTGGTCATACAAACAGAGGGAGACTGTCCTTTCTATGAGGACCCTGGAAGAAGATGACCACACCTGCTTCTCTGGCCAGAGTGCCCTGTGGGTTCCCAGGGCGTGTCTCCTGGAGTTGGGGGCTGGAATATAACAACTAGTGTGAGTCAGTTAGGAGGGGAAGATCCACTGGGGATGGGGGTGAGGGAAGAAGGGAGGCTACAGAACTGGGGATGAGGCAGGGATATTGGATTTGAGGAGAAGAGTGAGAGATGAAGACCTTCTGTCAGCTTACCTGCTTTCGTGGCCACAGTGGCCCTTGGCGTCCCAGAAAGTGAGGGTGGGAGTCTTCAATAGTCACAAGGCGGTGCTGCCATTTACAAAATTAGTGCTTTTACTCAAGAGGCTCAGAGAGCTGCCTTATCTTTCATGGGAACACACAAAGAAGGCACCATGCACAAACCAGCCAGCAGGCCCTCCTCAGTCACCTAATGCACTTAAAACTTAATCTTGGGCTTCCCGGCCCCTCAAACCATGAGGAATAAATTCCCATTGTTTATACACCCTCTAGTTTATCGTGCTTTGTTAGAGCAGCCCAAATGGGATTAAGACATATGTTCTACCTACTCTGTGGTGAAGGAACCCGTTAAGTAGACACAAAGCAGAAAATAATGTCAGTAGAAATTTATGAGGGTCCCTAGAGGCTCCCAGACAAAGATGGTGAAATTCTTTCCACAGAAGCAAGCTTTATCAACAGAACACAAGGAGATAGAAAAGAGAATCTCAGACATTGGAGACATGACAGAAGAAATGTATATACTGGTCAACGAAGACATTAAATAAAAACAAAACAAAACAAAAAACCTCCCAGCACAAAACATCCAGAAAATCTGGGACACTAAGAAAATACCAAATCTAAAAATAATAAAAACGTAAGAATGACAAGAATCCTAGCTCAAAGGCACAGAAAATATTTTCAACAATGTCTGACTCTAAGGGCCAGGGAAGGGATAAAGAGGAAAAAAAATAGCATTCAATTTACAGGTAAGAAGATATGTGTGTGTGTGTGTGTGTGTGTGTGTGTGTGTGTGTGTGTGTGTGACTAAAAAGCTGTTTCCTACCTAGATATTTTCTTGGCCATGTTTTCTTGTTCTTCCTATTCTATCTAATCAATTGAGAAGGTATTTGCTATATTTTTATTACATGTACACACAAGGAATCCAGCTGAAAACATGCCTGCTGTATCCAAATAGCTTTTAAATTTTTGTTTAAAAGCGTGTAATCTTGTATTTTATTCTTTTCTAATTTAATTAATGAATTTATTTATTTATTACAATTTATTCACTTTGCAGCCCCCTCCCTCATTGCCTCGAAGTCCCTCCCACCTTCCCTTTTCTCCCCCTATGCGCTTTCCCTAGTCCCCTGATAGGGGAGGCCTTCCTCCCCTTCTATCTGATCCTAGCCTATTAGGTCTTATCAGGACTATCTGCATAGTCTTCCTCTGTAGCCTGCCAAGGCTACACACTGCCCCCCCAAGGGGGAGGTGATCAAAGAGTCAGCTACTGAGTTCATGTCAGAGACAGTCCCTGTTCCCTGTACTAGGGAACCCGTTGGAGACTGAGCTGCTATGGGCTACATCTGTGCAAAGGGTCCTCTCCATGCATGGCCCTTGGTTGGTGTATCAGTATCAGTCTCTGCAGGACCCCCTGGGCCCAGGTGTTTTGGCTCTGTTGCTCTCCTTGTGGAGCTCCTGTCTCCTCCAGGTCTTTCTATCTCCCTCTTCTTCCATAACGTTTCTGGCACTCTGCCCAAAGTTTGGCAATGAGTCTCAATATCTCCTTCGATACCCTGCTGGGTAGAGTCAGAGGGCCTCTGTGGAAGGCTCCTGTCTTGCTCCTTGTCTTCTCCTACTTCCGATGTCTATTCTGTTTGTCCTTCTGAATGAGGATTAATCAGCTTCCCTAGGGTCCTCCTTGTAGTTTAGCTTCTTTAGAACTAGAGTTTGTAGTATGTTTATCCTATATTATATTGTTAATGAAGCTGAAAAGCTTCTGTAAAGCAAAGGACACTGTCATCAGAACAAAGCAACAGCCTAAAGACTGGGAAAGGTTCTTCAACCCTACATCTAACAAAGGGCTAATATCCAGAATATATAAAGAACTCAAGAAGTTAAACACCAACAAACCAAGTAATCCAATTTAAAAATGGGGTACAGAACTAAACAGAGAATTCTCAATAGAAGAATACCGAATGGCAGAGAAACACTTAAAGAAATGCTCAACATCCTTAGTCATTTGGGAAATGAAAATCAAAACAACCCTGAGAGTTCACCTCACACCAATCAGAATGGCTAAAATAAAAAATTCAAGGGATGATGCATGCTGGAGAGGATGTGGAGAAAGGGGAACCCTCCCCCTTTGCTGGTGGGAATGTAAACTTGTACAACCACTTTGGAAATCAATCTGGAGCTTTCTCAGACAATTAGAAATAGTGCTACCTCAAGACCCAGCTATACCACTCCTGAGAATATACCCAAAATATGCCCCACCATTCAATGAGGACATTTGCTCAATTATGTTCATGGAAGTTTTACTGTAATAGCCAGAATCTGGAAACAACCTAGATGTCCCTCAACAGAGGAATGGATACAGAAAGTGTGATACTTTTACACAATGGAATACTATACTTAGCAATTAAAAACAAGGAAATCAAGAAACTTGCCAACAAATGGTAGGAACTCGAAAAGATCGCCCTGAGTGAGGTAACCCAGAAGCAGAAAGACAGATGGGGTGTATACTCAGTTGTGTTTTATTCTTATTGTTGAACTCACATCACATCAAGTAAACTGGCTTCTTAGAACGAACTTAGTTCTCAGTTCACTATAAGCTAAAGTGTTGAAATACAGCTAATTCCTTGACCACCCTTCTTAAATAAGACTATTTCTCCGAAGCACAGACGAATGCCCTGGTGGTGCTCAGTCACTGAAGGAACACTGAAGGCTGTACAGAGACCTTTAGCTGAAACTCACACCCGAAGGAGGTAAAGCCTGAGCTTGCTCATTGGTGAGCCACTCATTTCTTGTGTTTCATTTTGTACTTATCAACAATTTTTTGATATTGTTTGCTTGCTTGCTTGCTTGCTTGCCTTTATTTCTGAGACTGTGTAACCGGGCTGGCCTGGAAATGGCTCTGTAGATCAGGCTGGCCTCAAACTCAGAAAGATCCTCCTGCCTCTGCCTCCTGAGCTGAAGTTAAAGGTGTGTGCCACCATGCCTGGTATCCCAGGCCATTTTAAAATTCTGATTTTGAGACAGAGTTTGGCTGTGTGGAGCCTCACTGTGGAGCCCGCCTCTCCCCGCCGAGCTCATAATTCTCAGACCCTCAAATACCACTATGCCTGCCTAGCACACTTCAAAATGTTTCTATACATATACAGGTCCAGGAGTCAGCTCGGGCGCTAAAGTACTTGCCACACAATCACGAGGATCTGAATGTGATCCGCAAACAAAACCTGGGTACGTGACACCCACATACAACCTCGGGTGCAAGGCAGCACACCCCCATAATACCATCTCTAGGGAAGAACAGACGTGAGGATGTCAGTGGTTTTTTCCGTGGTTGAATGTCTCTCAGCAGCTGTTGTCTTTTGTTCATTAGCATTTAAAAAACTGAAGTTAATAAAGCATTATGAAATCGATCTCTGGGGCCTCTGTTGACCCTTTCTGTTTATTAAGCATCTCTTTTAAAGTGCAGTCGGATCTTTCTATAACTGCTTGTCCTGTAGGATTGTGTGGTATGCCTGGACTATGTAATATCTGTGCTGTATGTTATGTTGTAATATGCAAAATAAAACAGTTTCATTTTACTAGCGATATGTGCTGGAGCATTGTCACTCTTAACTTGTACAGGCATCCCCAAAATAGCCATAATTTCTAATAAAAGTGTCCTTAGAGAATCAGCCCTTTTGGGAACTAAAAGCAGTTGCCCACTGAAATCCTGAATATGTGTCTATAGTGTGGTGCACATATTTTATTTTTCCAAACTCTGCAAAATGAAACACATCCATTTGCCAATTTTCATTTCTTTGGGTTACTTCCTGTGAGTGATGGAATTTGGTTATACAAAGAACAAGTAGGACATTTCCTTATAATCTCCTTAGCTTGTTACCAAGTGATAGAAAACTCTTTCTTCAAGCCTTTGCTGTTAATATGGTGTTTCTCATGAAATGCTGAGGTTTCTAGCACATTTCTTGCTAATGGGCGATCAGTTTCAGCATTACCTTGTGCCAGGTGACCTGAGAGGCCCATATGAGATCTTCTATGTATGATATACAATGGATTTCCATTTCTGATTACTTGTTGTAGTTGAATAAATAGCAAAATTAATTCTGAATAATGTGGAATAGATTCAATAATTTTAATATGTAAAACAACTCACTCTGCATATTGTGAATCAGTAAGTAGATTAAGAGAGTCAGGAAAATCTAATAATACTATAAGAATGGCATACAGCTCTAATTATTGAACTCAACTATAAGGGCTCTGAGCCATTTTACTTATTTTTTCATGACTTACAACCATCCTTTCCTGATTTATTTGTATTAGTATAAAATGTAGGGGATCCAGAAATTTGTGTCCCTTTTACTAAAGCGGAGAAAATCCAATTAGTTCTTTTTATAAACTCAAGTCTCTTGCTTTTGGGATATTTGTTGTTAATCTCTCCCAAAATATTACTGCAAGCTCTTTGCCAATGTCCATCTACTGCCCACAATGAGGCAACCTCAGCCTCAGTGAAAGGCATTGCAATTTCTGCTGGGACTATTCCTGCCAACCGACAAAGTCTCATTTCTTCCCTCAGAATCTATTTTGAAACCTTTTCTACATAGGTCTTTAACTTTTTACTCTGTTTATGTGCTAAAAAAAAAATACATTCTAAGATATTATCTTCTCTCTGCATGAGAATTTCTATGGGTAAATAAGCAGAAGGCAAAATAACAATCTAACTTTGAATGCAAATGGTCCACATGTGTGTCCTGTACACACCAGATACAACTCTTTTTCAGCTTCAGCTGGTGATTTTATTGGATTATTTAAGTCCAAATCACCTTATAACATTTGAAATAAATTACTTAGCTCCTGAGTAATTAATCCAATTGTAGACCTTAGCCAATTAATATCTCCCAACAATTACTGAAAATCATGAAGAGTTTGTAATTGATCTTTCTTGATTTGTACCTTTTGTGGTAGAATTCTTTGTAGACCTATATTTTATACTAAATAATTAACAGAATTTCCTCTTTGTATTTTTTTTAGGAGCAATTTATAATTTCCATCAAGGCAGAATTCTCTTTACTTCATCAAACTTTTTTTCCTAAGGTATCTGCATCTGAATCAGTCAATAAAATATTATCCATATAATGATAAATTATAGATTGTGGAAACTATTTACAGATTATTTTTAATGGTTGTTATACAAAATATTAGCATAATATAAGACTGTTTAACATTCCTTATGACAAGACCCTCCAATGTCCTTATTGGACAACTGTTATTGTAAGTAGATATTTGGAAAGCAAACCTTTTCCTATCATGCTCATGCAAAAGGGATGGTGAAATAGTAATCTTTTAAATCAATCACTACAATAGCCCATGCTATTGTAACAAAGAAGCCAAAACTCCAAAAATATCTCAGATTGTAAGGAACCCATAGGCTGAATGACTGTATTGGTTGCTAGCAGATCTGTCAAGATCCTCCATTTTCTAGATTTCTTTTCAGTGAGAAGTACAGGAGAATTTTAAGGGTTGATGGACCCTTCCATATTTTGAGCCTCCAGTTGCTCTTCCTGTGCCTGTGATTTCTCTTTGTCATAAGCCATTGTTCTGGGTTGTTTCCAGTTTCTGGCTATTATGAATAAAGCTGCTATGAGCATAATTGATCGAATGTCCTTATGCTATGGTGGAGCATCTTTTAGGCAGTAAGCACTCTTACCCACTGAGTCATCTCTTCACAGTTTCATAGAAGTCTCATAGTTTTGCTGTAGGCCTGTTTTTGCTACCATACATTATGCCAATCCTGAAACAATACGTTTTTGAAACAATAAAGTTTTGAAGAACCAATGAGCTCACTTGAAAGATGTTGGGAGTGTGGAGGTAGGAAACTTAAATTTCAAGTCACTTCCCCAAGGAGTTTGATGCTGTAAATGAGGACAAGGCATCATGGGTTAAGGTGTGGTGGAGACCACTGGAGGAGAAGTAATGACATGCACAATCAAGTTCTATTGCTTCTCATGGGAGGCATGTTCAGAAAATGGCAGCACTCACATAGCCTGAAGGCGGAGATGTGGTGCTAACATCGAAAGGTACCCATACATTGCACTTCTGCATGGGCCCAAAAGTGGTCTTTAAGATGCTGAAAAGTGACCTAGGCAACTGTTATCATAACCCACATGTCAAAGGTGTTATTCACAGCAAAGCTAGTGAGAGTCTAATGTATTGCTTGGGTGCATGACTTTTTGAAACGTTAACTAACGGGTTCAAGTGTGACTAGAATGTCTGTTACAGTTGTCTCCTGATTTCAGTTTTAGCTTTTATGATGTATTAGATACTTTTCTGTTGCTATGATAAGATACCTTGTGAGAAGCAACTGAGCGGAAGAAGTCTTTATTTTGGTTACAGTTCCAGAGGAATACATTTCAGTAGGGTGGGGAGAGTGGGACACACACACACACACACACACACACAGCACAGGACTATAGAGGGAGAGAGGCAGAATGCAAAAGCCTATAGGGAGAGAAAATGGAGGGGGCAGAGGCAAGCTCTAACTCCTCAGAGCCCACCCCAAGGTCATATTTCCTCTAGCTAAGCTCCACCTCCTAAAGGTTCCCAACAGCACCACCAACTGGGGACCAAGTATTCAAATACATGAGCCTGGGGGGGGGAGGGCATTTCTCACCAAAACAACTGCATATACTACAATCCATTTCAAGTTTTCTCCCCATACCTGATGGCCACTTGTCAAGCTTTCTTTACCCTTTCCCTGTGGCTTAAGACTACCTTTCCTCCAGTGAATGACCATGAGTTATGCTGTCAGCTTCAGCGTCATCCATTTTCACAAAATCCCATTTGATCTTTTCTTACTCCAAACCATCCTCACAATGCTCAAATTTAAACAACAACAACAAGTTAAATTAGAAAGGCACAGTTTCCTGAAGTGAACTCTTCGGTGGCTGATGAGTTGCTGTTTAAGATGGAAATGGTCGTTTGGCTGCTAGAACTGTTGTGTGGTGATAGTTCATGGCTGGGTCCCTCTGCACACATCACCCACAATGTAAGACCCACCTTACATAGGATAACCCCTCCTTAGTAATTGTAGACATCCAGAAACCTCTCAGGGTCACAGGAAGCCTTGGCAGCTGACCTCAGCTGGTCACAAGTCTGGACGGTGAAGCCAGGTCCAGGACAGCCCATGGGAGTCAGTTGTGCTTCTGATGGGAACGCGTGGCATTTGGCTGATCTTCCTGCCCTCCCTGCCAAGTGAGGATAATTCCCCCTAAGGTCCGATGCAGGCAAATCTCTGAGTTCTAATGACTTTTTCTTAGGGGACCTTACCTGCCACCATCGCAAAGCTGATTATGTCATTTCTCTGCTCAAAATCCCTTGCCTGCAGACAGTATTAACTCCTATGCTTGGCACAGAAAGGTTGGCTCTGTTCCACATCTTTCTGCCTTTTCACCAGAGGCTGCCCTTCAGCAATGCCACAGGGCTGTAATGACACATCTCCCACAAGGCTCCTTTGCACATGACCGTCCTCTACACTCCCTCTTCTGCTCCATAACCATGAGGGGTTATTTCCTCTGAGGGGGTTTCTATTGCTCGCTCTTCCCCCCCCTTTTATTTCTTACTTTTATTTCTGGTGTGGTAGTGCCGTAGGTTGGCCTCAGGCCTCCTACATGCTAGGCGAGCATGCTACACAGTTACAAACCCAGGTTTCTTTTTGTCCAGTCATGGTTTTCCTATTGTGATGCCAGCAAGGCTTGAACTTGGCAATCCTCCAGTCTCTGTGACCTGAGTATTAGAATTATAGGTGCAGGCTGTCACACTCAGCTAGGACTGTGTAGGGATTTGCATAAGAATTTAACACTCAGCTGGGCATTTAATCCCAACACTCAGGGAGGCAGAGACAGGCAGATTATTGTGAATTTGAGGCTAGCCTGGTCTACAAAGCAAGTTCAGGACAGCGAAGGCTACACAGAGAAACCCTGTCTTGAAAAAAACAAAACAAAAAATTAACATCCAACATGGAAACTTCTAAGTATTTATCTGTCCTCCTGGTAGTTTGAGTGTCCAGACAGAGATGACCAATACCTAGTAGAGCCCCAATACAGTTTTAAAAAATGAATTAAGGAAAGAATGAATGAATAAACTCGAGATGAGCTGGCCATACTACAGGGGATAAGCATCTATAAATTTATGCTAGATGTGGTTCATGGGGTCATCTCTGAAATACTGTGTATTGATAGAGTCTACATTTTCATTTTGAATTATGAACTTCTAGGTTGACCAGTAACAAATCCAAGCACATACTTTGAGGCAAAATGAAATCCAAGTCTTAGATCTTTAAAACTGGTTCTGCTAAGAAAAAAAAAAAAAAAAGAGGAAAGGAGAAGATTGGAGTGCAGGAAACAGTAATAACTCCAGGGGAAAAGTGGAAAGTGATGAAGAGGGACCTGATTAAACAGGATTGCCTAGAATGTTCTTCTTTTTCCCAAGAGGCTTAGGTTTTATCTCACTTTTTCACACTGTAAAATGTCAAATTAAACTGCAAAGTTAATTCTCATCACTGAGGATGGGATTCTAAAGGTATTAATTAAGGATTACTGGGCATTTAATTTTATTCCTTACAGATAAAACTTTTTAATATTTAAATAATTATTTTTACTTCTGCTTATTTATATAATTATAGAATGTTACAATTCAACATCAGTACTTTAAACCCTGTCTTCAGATCTTTGGGAGACTATTTTAATATGAGACCTGTACTTACTGTTATATTCTATTTTGTAATTTATAATACTAGGATTATTTTAAATACTTCTCTTTTCAAAAACTAAATATATAGCAGGATGAGGGCCTATCTTGCGGGAGTTCACTGTAGAAATGGTGAAGGGCTTACTCTCAAAAACTGTGAAATATCCATTGCTTTCTCTTTCAGTGACTTACCTTAGCATGGCAATCACCTTTAGCTTTGTTAAAAAAAAAAAATGACTTTATCTTTACAGGAATTGGACAGGTTTTCTACAAGAAAAGTTTAAAAGAAAGAAGAATAAAGCTATCTTTTTCTTTAACAGTGATGTGGATACAAGAGAAAATTTAAAAAAAAATATTGCCTGTTTAGAAAAAAAACCTCAAAGGTCATAGAAAAAATATATATCTTCATATGTCTTAGACATTGAAATATTCATGAATAAAGTTGAAATCCTTGTCTTCCTGACAAATAAAGGATGAGGACATTATAAATTCTAAATTGCAAAAATATAAACTGATAAAATATAATACTATTTAAAATTAGGCAATTCTTTTTCTGAATTTGCTGCTTTTGGTATTTCCTTTGGACCACTCAGCTATTCTATCAGTAAACAAATTACTCTAATTCAGAAATAATATTTAAAATTACACATACACACACACACCCTTTCTTAGAAAGGAAACAGCAATGGAAAGTCATGGTGATAGAAATGGCACAAAAAAAATCATTAAATTTTTAAATTTAATGACGAGTTATTGTCAAAATAAAGTTTTAACTTTTCGTATAGAGACAGGGAAAGTCTTGCCCCGGAACACGTGTCCTCCTTGTCACTCTGATGGGCAGATTATTATTAACAGTAGTGTCATCTGGGAGCCCAGACAGCCTAGGATTCTGCTGGTGAGGATTCGGAGTCTACCACGGTAGCAGCTGCTTTACATTTAAGAGGGCAGGAGTTAGTTAGCAACATTCTGTAAGAAATTAATGAGCCCTCGGTACTCTGCAATTTCTGGTAACCTCTGAACACAACAAACATTTTTCAGTAAGAAATCAAGATAAGAAGACTACCTGCAATGACTTATTTTCAAGACAGGAAAGATGTCGCTGTAGAAGGCGGGAAGCAGCTGACATTCCTCCACTAGTCTGCTTGGGTTGTCTTCTCCCTCCATGGTTTTCTAATCTTGACTATCTCTAACACTCGGTAATCCTTACAAAGTCTGAGATGGTGATCAGATGAAACAAATCAAGATCTGCCCGAATCACAACTTCACTTTGACCCTGGAAAGCGTTTTAAGTGCTTGTCCCACTATTTGCTTGCTAGAATTTCTTTCTCCGATCTACGTGTGTTGTTTGATTTTTGTTTCTAAGAAACACTGTGCAGAAAGCAGCACAGTTCTACAGCCACAGGTGAAGGGGCCACTGCCACCACATTGGTGCAGTTTCCATCTCTTGATTGGCATCCCAGAAAACTGGTGAAACCCTTCATCAAGTCAACTGTGTAGGATTTTAAGCGCATAACTTTCCAGCATCTTTGTCTATCGTGTTCTGAATATGAATGAGCCATCTTATAAGTCTTCGACTTAGGGTCTTGCCGTATAGCCCAAGCTGGCCTCACATTTGTGTGCATTTTATCTTAGCTCCTCAAGTGTTGGGATTAAGGGAGCAGACCACCACATTTGGCTATTTATATGACTTAATAAGCCCAGTTCAAAGAGGTAACCTCTGCAAGTTGCCATTTCAGTTCTGTGAAACAGATTGTCTATCACCCACAGACTATTATAAACATACATCATACATACATAAACCTTACATACATTCTCTTTGTGTGTCTCCCTCTGTCTCTTTTTAGAATCACCAGGCAGTCTGTGATCTCGCTGTAACACCAGCACCCACAGATAAACTGGAAAACTAAATGCCAGAGCAAAAGTATGACTCCCAGAGCTTGAGTTAGGTATCATAGCACAGTGTCAAACACACTTGGAATGAAGATATAGCAACTTCAGTAATGGCATATTTACTCTCAGTCAAAATTAGTGTTAGATATTTTAGCCAATTAAAGAAGGCCAAAACTCAACAACAATATAAATACTGGAAAAAACAATAGGCAGTTCAGATTTTTTTTCAGATGATAACCCCCCCCCCAATATTAAAATACTTTTCATATAATACGATTGTGTGAAGTGTCCAAATGTAAGCTAAATGTACAAATGTCAGCGGATTTTTTTCTTTGTGACTGCAACTCTTGTGTATAACCAAATAAGTCTAATTTCACAGTGGCTCAGAAAAACAAGCATCCATTTCTTCCTAACAGCACATGAGAGCTGAGGCTGTTCAGGCCTCCGTCTGTCTGGGTGGGCTAAACACACGAGAGCCTAATCTTTTCTACCTGAAATGTACTGAGGTTACCAATTTTGAGAGAAGAGGTTATCTCTACCTCCGGATCAAAGAACAGTCTTGGTTGCAATTTGCTGTGAAACGATGGGATTTCAAGTCTGTTTGTCAAGATCTTTGTATGGGTCCATTCACATCACCACTGCGGAATTGGAGACCCAGGAAACTAACTCAAACCTGCCGACAATCTCGCTGTGGCTTTTGCTGTACTATAGCAGTTTGTCTCCAAAAGGACACCATAGTGTCTTCAGTTGGTATCTATAAATCTAGCAACTTTACATACCAGTTTGAATGTAAACTAAAATATGAGACCCTTCGTGGAACCTCATGGTTGTTCCAAGTCTGCTTCACAGTTACTGTCATTCTGGAAACTAGGCTGAGGGAGGGATCCTACTTGAACACTTAGATGCCAGAGAGCAGAAGCCTGGAGACTAAGTCTACCCATACTTTTGCTTTGCATTATTTTATGTCCACTTACAGTCATTGGCCCAAACAAGTCATGTGACCAGCCTAAAAGGAGAAAGGAAACACCCTTTCTTTCAAGAAAAACTGCAAAAGTCCCCCTCCCCCCGGCAGCAGTGGGCAAAGAGACACCTTGTTAGGGTGGTGTTCTTGTGGATCATCAACACCCAGAGCCCCGCCTACCTCCATGCAGCAACAGCGAGGGCAGAGGAAGACAGACAGAGACCTGTCGACTGCCATGCCATCCCCACACCTGCCCTCTGCGCATGACACAGGTGGGCTGTAAACACTCACTCACTGCCATGCAGCACAGATGAGGATGTCACCCAGGGTCCCACCAGCCTCGTGGCTAGCCTGCAGTGGGAGCCACCACACTGGACAGATAGGAGAGAAAGAGAAGTGGAGCAGCTTGAGCATTATGAACAGAGGTGGAACTAGAGACTCAAGGGTGGAGAAGAGTAGTCTGTTGTGAGTGGCCAGCCCCACCAACTGGGGCCATGGTGAGGTTCTAGCCCGAGCTACCTCTGAGAGCCATGTCTGGGCCCTTGGATACACAGTGGCAGGGGTTGGTGTCGATGTCCCTGGCTCATAGTGCCCCTAGATAACATGGAGACATCCCTGGGCAAGGAAGCCACTGAAGACTATGGGGATGTCCAGGGGCTGTGCAAAACTGGCCCCAACCCTCACTGGCTATGGCAGTCTGGAGAGCTGGCCCCATCTCTCACCAGCAAGCAGTTCTTGGAAAAACTGGCTCTGTGCTTCACCTAGGCATCACAGTGGAGCTGGCCCTGGCGACTTGAGTGTGGGAGAGCTGACTCCAGCAGTTGAGAAAGCTGCCCACAGGGTCGTAAGTGTGGTAGACCTAGCCCTGCCCCTCACCAGCTGCAGAACTCAGGAGAGCAGGCCCTGTGTCTCACCTGGGCAGCAGGGGAGTGTTGGCCCTGGTCGAAGGGGTGGAGGTGGGAGTGGGGGTGGGGGTGGAGGGTGAGGGTGAGCCAACCCCAAGGGTGAGAACATGAGAGAGCTGGCCTGAGGTGTCATGGGAACAGAGGTAATGTGCTCCCGTCCTAGCCCCTCAACACATTCAACAGTTGGGGATGCTGGCCTTGGGGTCTTGAGAGAAGGAGAGCAGGCCCTGTCCCTCACCAGTTGCAGCACTCGGGAGAGTGTGCCCTGTACCTTGTGTGGGCAGCACAGTAAAGCTGTGGAGTGGAGTAGAGTGAAGAGAATGCAGCTGAGCTGGCCCTGAGGGTAAGTGTGTGGGAGAGCTGGCCCACCATTCGTCTTCCATGCCAGGAGATGTCATTGCTGTGGGATGATGCCCTCCCTATTCCCACATTGCTACCTGCAGTAGTCAGGAGAGTCGTCTCCAGGGCATGAGAGCAGGAGAGCTGACCCTGCCTACTGCCAGTGGCAGCATTGGGTGGCCTGGCCGGAGCAGTGCTGGTGAACTCACCCTGTTGGAGCAGATAAGGAAGAGCCAGCGGGCTGACCAGCTCAGCTACCACCCAGGCCCAGATCCAGAGTTCTGAGTTGGCCCATCCCCAAAATCTACATAATCTGTGAACAGTTGGGATGAATGAAAGGGCTAATTTTGCTGATGGAAAGCTGCAGGATATCCAGGACACAGCAACGGCAGGACAGCTAGAGGAGTTCTCATGAGGATCCAATATTGATGGTGTCACAGAAGTCAGAGACCTCGATCCAGATCAATGACTCCTTGCAATGAGCACTTGCAAGTGAAGATGTGTGCACAGAGGGGCAGATGTACTGGGAGACACACTGTGACATACTACTGACGTGGAAGTTTCTGGTTTCTCTAAACACTCAGTTGAGTCATGTGATGTTTTGTTAGAAGTTGTCTTGTAAGAGGACACATGATGTTTTGCTGTGAGCACTTTCGAGCAAGGGGCATGACTTTGGCCAGCTGATAACATCCTGGCCAAAGGGTGGATTCTGAGGAGAGGAGATATATAGAAGCCCACAGACAGTGAGACATCGCTTTTTGAATCGGCATCGTTGCAATTATTTCATGCTTCGACACTTGACTTCGCAGAAAGAAACATTCCAGAGAACTTCTTTCGCTGACTTGTCCCAACCTTCTGAATCATGCTGATTTGGGTTTGTGCTTGGTGTTAGCCTTTGGACTGAACTGCTGGTATCCAGACAATATAGAGTGGACTCATCCCAAGGAACTACTGCTTTCTCCCCTACCTCTGGTCAGTGGGTGGAAGGGAGGTATAAGCATTTAAGAACCCTAGCTAAAGTAGGATAGGTAAAAAAAAAAAAATCTAAGCCTATGTACTATAGCTTCCACAAGGAGATATTTTTCTATATTTTGTTTGTGTGTATGTATATGTGTATGTTTTATTTTGAAAGGGAGGTTTGTAAGAGCAGAAGGGCAGATATGAGGAGGGGGGAGATAAGTGGAACTGGGGTGCATGATGTGAAACTCACAAAGAATCAATAAAAAAATTAAAAGAAAAAACCCTGCAAAATGTCATAGCTATTGTGAGTTGACCTCCAAGGTTTCTTGTGTTGGAAACTTATTCCCAGGGAGATGGTAGGGCCAATAAGAGGCAGGGTCTGGTGAGAGATTAGTAGATTGGTAAATTGGTAGGACATGGCACTGGCAGGGAGTAAGATAATTTTGTGTGGTCGCTAGGTTGTTCTTGAGATAGAGTTGCTGAAAAAGCTGAAGTCTGACCCCACCAAACCCCTCTGGTTTTCTCTTGGAGATATAACATTTCTCCAATTTCAAACCCCCTTCATTGTAATTCACCATGATGTGTAAGCCAAGGGACTTCACAAGAACTGGCTAATAGCAGCATCAGGACCTTGCAACTCTAAAACGAGAGCTGCAGAAACATCTTTTCTTCATATGTAGGCTGTCTCAAGTGTTTCATTACAATAATGAAAACCTAACACACAAATCATATTTAATAAGAACAAATTTATAATATTGACAAGTAAAAAATAGATAATAGCCAATAATAATCTACCATAGCAACAATTACTACTTAAATATAAAAGGAAAAGAAATTCCTATTCACGAATGCAAAATTATCAAGTGATACACTTGGAAAGATGTATTATCTATATGAAAATCTCTCTTTTGAAGTACACATACTTCAGTGTATTAAAACTTAATGCCATATTGATGGATGAAAAGATAGTATCACAAAGGTTCTTTCTCAGCTGGGTGTGGCGATGCTTACCCATAGTTCCATTCTTTGGTAGGCTGAGTGAAAAGGAATGTAACTTTGAGGGCAGCCTGGACTACACTACAAAACTGAGGTCATCCTAGGCTACACAGTGAGACCCTATCTCAATGACAAGAAATCCTAACCTATTTTAATATGTCCTAACGCAAGTTGAGTCATCATCTGTTTATGTTGCTATTTCAGATGAACATGAATGATACATCTGTATGTGGATCAGGAAATGAAGCAAACTGCAGGAAAATATACAACACTATTTTACAAAACACTACACCGTGTATATGACAATATAAATGCATCTGTGCATTGGCACACGAAGAATAGCTTGACTCGCATCCGAAAGGATAAGTTTATATACAGACTAGAAGAATCATTTATCTTGCTGGTGTTTAACAGTGGAGTTCAGTCAAACAGTGACTTAACAATAAAAGGGTCATAGCAGCATTTTAAATCTTGTGTAAGTTTTTATTCAAAGCCGGCATGCTTTAAACCTATCCATACAAACTGAACAAACAACTTTCACTGGGCTCTCCAGAATGAGGAAATAGGAATCATGAACCAGCTGCCATCGTCAGCATTGTGTATTACTCTTCGAAACCAGCAAGGCATGCTTTGAAAGACTGCATTGCATTGATTTCCATAAAGTCATTGTTATAATTGAAATGTCCCTCTATGAAATTGGTTCCTAGCTGTAGTCCTGTTGGGAGATAGGAGGTAGCAGAACTTTCAAGAGACAGGGCCCGACTGGAAGAAGTTGGACCACTGTGAGCATGCTCCGAAGGGGCTGCTGGACTCCAGCCCTCCCTTCTCTCGGTTGGCCTCGTGAACTCCACCAGATCCCCCGCCACATGCTTCCATCATGATGTAGTGCCCAGGAGCTCAGAGGCAGTGGAACCAAGTGATCACAGACAGAAATAGTGACCCTCAATAAACCTTCCCCGCTCTTCAGTTATTTCAGCGGTAGAACACTGACTGACAGACATGACAGCTGAGAGGAGGTGGCTGAAGCCAAATTTGCTGATAACTATGTCTTAAGTCCAGATATAAGCAAACAACATGGGTTCACCTTCTTCAGTGTAGGCTATGTGATAGATAGATAGATAGATAGATAGATAGATAGATAGATAGGGAGAGAGATAGAAAGACAGATAGAGATAGATAGATTAGATACATAGAGATACAGAAAGATAGAGAGGTAGAGATAGCTAGATGATAGATAAACCAAACACACACTTATAAAATGTTTTATGTAGGTAGACATCATCATCATCATCATCATCATCATCATCATGAAATAATTCTCTACAAAACATACAAAATAATAATATAGAAACAACTTAAGAAGAAACTTTAGGGCCAACAAGATGGCTCAGTGGTTGGTTTAGATCCCTGGCAGTTATTCCAGAGGAACTGGGTCCAATTCCCAGAACTCACTTGGTAGTTCACATCATCAGTAGTTCTAGTTCTGGAGAAGAACTCTAGAGAAGGCTCTTTTTCTCGCCTCCACGGGCACCAGGTATGTGTGTGAATGCATAGATATACATGCAAGCAAAATGGTCACACACATAAAATAAAATTAAAAAATTAAAGAAGCCATTTTAATGGCTGAAAAGATTTTGTATAGAGTAGCTCTTGTGTTTTCTTCATTTTGGTGGTACAGAGATTGAACATGCTAGGTGAGTACCCTACCCTGAGCTGCACTCTTTGGTCCATGCCCTTTTAATTACTGAAGAGCAACTCCTTACAACCCTAGGGAACTTCTGAGGAAGCTGTGCCCTCGGCGTGCTACCAAAGATTTATCTGAGAGGCCACTCAGAAGCTAATCCAGACTTGTTCTCTATGGCCATCCATGAGAATGTCTGACCCGATGTTATCATAGTAGGCTTTCCCAGAGATCAAAGCATTCTGCTCTTGTACCAGTAGTTCAGTGAGGTACGGTTGCCCCTGCCTTTGTGCATGCCTTGTGTCTAAAGGTGAAGCGAAAGAAACAGCTGTTTTCTCAAGTCTTCAGGGCTACAACCGAAACCAATATCTTTGAAGCTCTTTCAAAATTCTTCTGAACAAATCAGGAGGAAAAATCAAGAAGAATGTGCAGTTAATCGTGTTCCAGCAATGTGGAAATCACAGCAAGGAATTTGGCAGGACAAACGAGATCAGTTATTTTTCTGCTAAGCATCCAGAACCCTGCCCAGCTATCTGTGAGAACTGCTCAGCCTCCTGAAAATGCTGTCGAGGGGAGTCCTAGAAGCCATGCTTCACCCTGAGAGGAGGTGAGTGCTTCGACTCACATCAAAAGGAGAGCTGCTGGGGACTGTGTGGATAGTTCATTGGTTGAACACTTACCTAGCCCACACAGCCCTGGGTTCAAATGCCAGGACAGAAAACAAAACAAACAAAGCCAAACAAGCAAAAGGAAAGATATTTGACTGTAGAATTTGGGGACTTCAGTTTCAGAATGTCAAGGAAACCACCAATTATCTCGGATTTTTAAAATGCATATTTTTATCAGTGCCTTTATGCTTGGTTGATAATAGCTGGCATTTTAAAGATGAACAGTAGTGTCAGTGTGCATTACGTATATCTCAGCGGTTGAAACTGAAATCCAGTGACCAGCAAGACATGCTTGTGCTGAAATGGATCCCATCTCTTTCTGATTTAGTTTTTGAAAGTGTTTTCAGGGAGAAATGTAAAGTTATCATAGAGTCTGCTTGCAAAATTGATTCCAATAGTATTTCCCTAACATCATTGAAGAACATTTCGTTAGGGAGTTTGAAAAGAGATCTTTGTTCACATTTTGTACTTGTGGAACAGTTGCCAAAAAGAGATCTGGGGGAAATCAGATTTGACTGAGTTGCAACTTCCAGAAAACAACTCGCAAAAGTTTTGGATAACATAGTTCTTATTTTGTCAAAGGTGAGTGAACAAGCCTTGTCCTATCTTCCCTGATTGCTATGGGCTCTATTCGTAAACTCTTCCTCTTACTTTTACATTTCTGCCTAGAAAAGTAAAGAAGCAAGATGGAATGGTTGTTTGAGAAAAAACAAGCAAACATCTTATATTATTGATCCACAACCTCTTCTTGTTTCTGACTCCCAAAAGAAGTTCCATGACAGGCTGAGTACATGCACAATACCATACAAAACATCCAGATGACGTGTGGATTCAGGATTTTCATCACTGTGATAGATGTTGATGGTTTAAAAAGAGAAAAGATTTATTCTGGCTCATTGTTTTGAAGGCCTCAGTCCAGGGCCACTTGGTTCATTGATGTTGGCCCATAGGGGAGGCGGAACATTATGGTGGAGTATGTTTGGTGGTGCAAAGTACCTCATGGGGGACAGGAAGCAGAAAGACAGACAAGAGGGAATTGAGACAGATACATGCCGCCAGGGACTAACTTCCTCGAACCTCCTAAAGACCGTTCAACTTGAACTCATCAGTGGACTAGCCAACTGATGAAATTGGTACCCTCATTATTTAGTCATTTCTCAGTGATTGAATTCAGCAAATGTAGAGCAAACCTTTAATGCATAGGTGCTATGGGATGGAGGCAGCTCACATGCAACCAGAGCACACAGCTCAGGCTAATCGTCAGGCTGTACTTCTAAAATTGAATCGTTTGTGCTGACGTTAGCCACGATATTTAACTGGAAGCCAAGGAACAGTCTTAAGGGCGGGCTGTTCTTAGATTGTTTCTTTGCTTACTTATTGCTTTTCAGGACACACCGTTTTCTGTGCCAGCGCTGCCCTGCTTGCCACTTGCCCAGTGCTGCTGTGGCTCTCAGATAATACTTCCTCCCCGAAATAGTCTCCTCAGTTTATTAGCTGAGCTCATTTCCCCTTGTCTTTCCTATCTCAAACCAAGCAAGCCATTTCTTCCAGAGAAACTACTTATAATGGGATAAACTTTCTATGGACCCATGGCTCCTAAACTCAACCTCTTACTCCAACATTTCCCACAAACTATGCTATCCATGGTCATTTTTTATGGAAACCCACTCACAGAACACCCCAGCATTCTCTCAGAATGTGCCAGGCCTTTAACATTCAGATGTAAATACATGCAGCTATGCAAGTCAGAGGGGTGACAGTTTCACCTTCTTAGTGGTTGCTCTGCAGCCAAGAAGAAAAAAGACGTGACAGCGGAACAATGCTAAGCTGAAGAGGCCATTCTGTGTAGACGGATGAAGATGAAGGAAGCATGGAAGAAGAGAATCCCAGCCAAGGGAAGAGAACACCTAGGAAGGAAGAAAGGAAGGAAGGAAAGAAGGAAGGAAGGAAGGAAGGAAGGAAGGAAGGAAGGAAGGAAGGAAGGAAGGAAGGAAAGGGCATCAAGAAACCAAAAAGGTAAAGAAGTCGGCGTAGGGTGTTGAAGGCAACAGAACCTCAAGGACTGCAGCAAATTAAAGTGCCCATGAGCTCCTTTCTCTGTATCTTCAGCATCTTTTTAACAGTAGCCATCCATACGTGGATCAGACAATGCCTGCCTATAGTTTTGATTTGCGTTTTCCTAATGGCCAATGCTACTAAGATTTTTTTTTCTATGTACTTTTGGTTCTTTATAATTCTATTTTGACAAGTGTCTGCTCAAGTCCTTTGCCAATTTTTAAATTGTTGTTTGGTTTGGGTTGCTTGGTTTTTTATTTGAAAGTGTTTTTATATAGTCTGTGGAAGTGTCACATTGAATCCTGCATATTCTGGATATTAACTGTCAAGTGCATAGTTGACAATTCTCTTATTTCATTCTGTAGATTTTATCACAGTATACAATCAAAGAAAATGAAATCAGAGCAGCAAAGAGACATCTGAGGTCCTTGTTTATTATTGTACTATTCACAACAGCTGAGATATGGCATTACCCCAGGTGATCCCAAGAGATGAACATAAGCGAAAATATTGCCTCTATAGTACTTTTTGACCATAAAGAGATTGAAATCCCTAGAGCCAGAGAGATGGATCAGCAGTTAAGAGCATTGGCTGCTCTTCCGGAGGAACAAAGTTCAGTTTCCAGTGCCCACATGGCGGCTCACATGTCTGTAACTCAAGCTTCAGGGGATCCCATGTCTTCTGTTCTCCAAGGGAACCCATTGCATTTACACACATGTGCATACACAGGCACACACATACAGACACACCCGTGCACATCTTTTAAAAAGACGGACAGAAAAAAAAAAAAAGGAATTTGAACTCCTGTCATTTTCAGCAGAATGGATGATGGACCTGGAAGATGTGCTCTAAGTAGACTCAGCCATACCAAAGACCAAAACGAAATCACAGCGCACCCTTTCACACGGAGAAGCAAACTAGGCAAATAAATAGAAAAGTGATTAGGAAGTAGGCATGTGTGCAAATATAACATTGAATCCTATTCATATGCCCATTTAACATGCAGTAAAATTAAATAAAATGAATAATTTAGAGGTTTGGTATGAAATATTTCAGTTATAGATACTGGCAAGTAATTTAACATCTCCACAGAGGTTGGAGACACACACCTGGAGTCTGTCCAGCAGTCTTTCTAAACTTTTGAAGTCAAGATCTCTCACAAACAAGCTCTGATTCCAGGTTGTGGGAGAATCGGATGGTGACGCCTATTTGCACCCTTCTGAATGTTCTTCCTCAACACATCAGGGCCACCAGATTTGTGGGGAACCCTGAACGGTCTCCCTCCCAAATGAAATAAAAGAGCTAGAAAAACTAGCCCAAATCATAGGCTTTTGCTTACTGTTAATTCTAGACATTTCTCAGTCTGTATTTGCATCAAACCCTCCTGCCTCAGCTTTGCCAGCTACCCTGGATAGTCACCTTTTTTTTTTTTTTTTATTAAATGCACCGAGGGAAGAATAACCAAAGACACAAGCATAGCCCTCAAAGCACTGAGTGGGTAAGAAAGAGAACAAAGTTCCAAAAAGACAGCAAGGGAACTTTGCCATGAAGCAGGGGATTGTGGCCAAGGAGGTCATTTGTCACTCTTATTCTTAGTCCGTTCACCCAGGACATTTGTTTTTATTACTAAGAGCACATGAAAAGTAGGTTTACTGCTGTCCTGTGTGTGTGTGTGTGTGTGTGTGTGTGTGTGTGTGTGTGTGTTGCAGAGTTAACATTCCATGACAAATAATCCAGTCTGAAGAAAGAGACCCACATCTGCTTTACGTTAACCTTTCTGCACAGGAATACAGTCCCGACTCTGCCCAGTTTTCAAACTTGGAATTGTCTCGCGTGGAAACTAAAAAGCTCTCACACACACTGATATTAATCTTGCGGTGCTGAAACTCCTGGAAACCTGGCATGGAATGTCCTTCTCTGATCGGAAACCCACTGGAAATAAGAGAGTTGTGTACCTGGGAGGCAAGTAAGAAGACATACTCAACCAGTGTAGGAACTTGAGGCCCCCGGAAGGAGCAGCAGGGACAACACTTCCGAGGCTGGAGCAGGGATGGCCCCAGAGGCTGCTTGCTCTGTGTGCTGGGTCCTTCTCGTCATTGCTGGAAGCCGTGCAAGTGGAATGATCCCTAAAGAAAATCTGGCAGTGCATACCAACAGCCCTGAACGATGTGGCCCAGTACTTTTTGGAATCTAACTTGAAAACTTTAAAATAACAAGAAAGGCTATGTGCAGTAAGGCTTTGTGTTAACTTTTGCTTTGAGATATGCTTAGACTAGGCTTTAGTTCAGTATACTCTCTTAGGCTGGACTCCTGTAAAGCAACCAGAATTAGTTGGGGGTCTTTATTGAGACTCAGGGGACCTGGTGCTTATACCTCAAAGGATTAGGGATGTTGCACGCGATTGAGGAAGAAGCTAAATTCTCAGCTTGAGTTATGAAGTTGTCCAGTCCAGTCCCACACAGTGAGCTCTATCTACAGCGGTGTCCCAGCTTGAAGAAGAGACTTCCTGTGAGTGCTGGTGCTCACTGACTGAAGGTCACCCCTGCAGCGAGGGACACTTGCCCCTGATTTTTCATGCAGAGCGGTTTGTGTCCACTCCAGAGCTCATTCCATAGTGCTTGGGAGACGGAGGCCCTGGCCTGGGAAGGGGGCCGGGGTGGTGTCCTTCTATCCAGGAGGATAACTAAAACACTGGAGGGTTGTCTTTGGCCCCTTTTCCTTCTGCGACCAGGATGGCTCTACATTTGAGAAAGGTTCTTCCAGAGGAAGCTACTAAGTTGTTTCTCCAACAAGCTCCGCCCCTGCCCTCCATGCCACCCTCTGCCAGAGGCGAACAACAGAGGGGATTGTCAAAAACAAAACCAGACACTGCTGCCTGGGTGGAACTCAGAATCTGCCTTCTAGTTCAAGAGTTGGGAGCATGTCTGGTTCCCTGGTGTCACGATTACAGAGCGCTGAGTCCCAGGGAGGCCCTCCCTCGCTCAGGCACATCTGCCCTGGTCTAGGTAGAAGACTTAATTTTAAAAAAAACGTGTCCCCCGTTGAAGCCTTTGACTGGCACAGGTAGTGGTGATCAAGCCGGTCTTCCGCATTTGATCTTAGCTTTCGTTTCCATTTTTAATTGTTTGATCTTCCCTGGGGAATGTTAAAAGAGAAATTGTAAGGAATCTCAAAGCTGTCAAAAACCGTGAGTCTTCTGTCAAGTTCATTCAGCAGAGTTTTAAAATAGAAATTAAAAAAAAAAGTACTTACACATTTGAGGACTTTGAGAAGCCTTTTAAATTTGGGTTTTCAGAAGAGAGACTTCCTGTGTGAATCAGACGCGATTCAGAAATAAATGATAAACATTCAAACGCAATAGTAATAAATACAGACTACTGAGGTCTTTCTGGCTGAATCTTCAAAATATATTCCAGAGACAAAGGATGTAATAAGGATTTTGGAGCCTGGACAAAAAAAAAAAAAAAAAAAAAAAAAAGCAGAGTTGGGGAGGGCCCATCAGGCTGAGTGCCATCTCCAGTTTGAGCGGCTTCACTGCTTCACACCCACAATTTGGGACAAGGTTCTTAGTCCCGCTGAGCCCCAGTTCCAGATTATAAGATGGGGCTGCCCTTTCCTCCTAAGGACATGCTGAGTGAGCACCCTTGGGGGTCCGTGTGGACTCCATCTTCAGCAGCCGAGCTCCCCAGTGCCTCGGTTTCCTTCCCTGACACCTGAACGAACGGTGGGGTGATGGCCTAATGGGTAAAGTGCTCACCTGGCACCCGTGTGAGCGCAGCCACGAAGCCTGCCTCTGACCCCAGAGCTGAAGGGGCGGAGACAGACCATCCCTGAGGGACCCCTGGCTAGCTAGACAGCCAGCTTGGTGAGCCCTGGGTTCAGGCGAGAGAATCCGCCTGGGAAAACAGAATGGAGAAGGGCTGAGGGAGACAGCCAAGGTCAGCCACTGGCCTACGTGTGCACACACATGTATGTGTACCTACACACGTGTGGTCACGCATTCACACAGGCATACCATACACAGCGTCATGCAAAAAGGAAAGTCTAAAAAAAAGTGAAGCTGGCAAGATGGCTCGGTGAGTTTAGAGCTGTGGCCCCAGCCCAGCGCCCTGCATTTAGTCCCTGGTAAAGGAAAAAGCTCAACAGTGTTACCCTCTAACCCCACGCGTGTGGCCACATACGCACTAATAGTTAATAACACTGTTTTTTAAAAAAATGAGCAGAGTAAGTACACATCTTCCAGGGGATGGTTTGACAGTTAAGGACTAAATACTGCTGAAACACTCGGGGGGAAAAAATTGGCACGTAGCATTTTTGCAACATCAGCTAATCAGTTTTTACTCTTACTTGTAAAATATTATAAAATATGTTTGTAACATTTATTTGTAATATATATTTATGTGTGCATGAACACAGAGAACATGGAGAGAGCATAATGGATGCTGTGACAAGGATTTGCTCTATCTACATTTCATAATAAGGGTCATATTCTACGTGAATGCCAAGTAGGGTGCTTGTGTTGTTGTTGTTTATTTTGAGGTTGTTTTTTTTTTGTATGTTGCCATTTGCGTGAAATACACCCTAAGGTAAGGTATTTAATTATATGTGAATTCTCAAAGCAAGAGAACATCTGACTAAGTTCTCAAAAATCACGGTGTGGTCTCCTTTTATCGCTTCTTTCTCAAGGAATATGAATTATTCTTTCTCCCCCCGTATCATGATGTGTCATACCGACAAGAGCGGGAACAAAGCAGTCACTGAGAAGCAGGTGTGCAATAAAATAAGCCTGACAGATGCAGAGGCTCAGAAAGAGACTGTGAACATACAGGTCACAAAAATAAATGGCACAGTAGCAGCACCGCCGTTATTTGCATCTTAGTGAGTAAAGTGTGATTATGAGCGAGTTAGTCTTCAGTGGTGGATCCTATGACCGGGTGCTATCCGGAGGGGGTTGAGAGGCTCGGGCTGTTTTTTTCTCACCCATCCTTTTTCTGATCACTTGGTCTAACACACACACACACACACCTGCCTCCGCTGCCATGACGCCTCTCTGCCTTGCCACAGGCCCAGTCCATGAACTGAAATGTCCAAAACTGTGAGCCAAAACAGCCTTTTTGTCTTCATAGACTGAGAGCCTCAGGTGTAAGTTACAGTGACAGGAAGCCTGGTAACATGAATACGTAGCTGAGAAACTGAAGTCTACGTGGGGTCATCAGTTTTTCTTAAAAAAACAGGTAACCCTGGCTCAGTGCGGCCCATGGAACAAGGTTATGGGAGCCCTCATTCCCAAACAAATCAGTGTGTAGGTTTTCTTCGTAGTATTAAGACTAAAAATAACAAAGACAATATAGATACAGTAAAGTATGTCTTTGAATCTTAATAATGACTATGCAAATCTTTCTCTTAAAGACTTCTTTTAGAAAGTGGAGTATTTTGCGCTTACACACATTCATCCAGTCACTCTAGTAACTGGGTTTAGGAAAAATTAAGGTTGGAGCAGACCATGCAAAACTACAGAACTTATGCAACCAGAGCAGTGTAAAAACAAAATTGGTTCCGGGAACAATAACCCCAAGAGCCCAGTTTAGCCGTTGTGCTGGCCAAGGGCTATGGACGACAGAGCTAGAAGGGGAGGGGAGTGATGAAGGCAGGGGAAGGACGTGCCAGCAATAGCTCTGGCCTTCAAGTGAAAGCCGAGACAGAGCTCTGCACCCCAACCGGGCTTACTCTGCAGACAGAAAAGCTTTCTTTCTTAAAAATGCCGTTTACAATGGCAAGTGTGGTCTTCAACTTGTTTTTCCTAGCTAATGATGTTCATATTCTGATCCTACCATGACAAGGCCTCTTACTTAGAAAAAAGTCAGTTTTCTGACAGTACTAATCATATTCCCACCAATCACCCATGCACGGCTTGATTTACATTTTACTTTATCTAAAGAAATCAAAGTGGGTTGAAATTCTTTAGCGCAATCACAAATCCACTTACTGAAAAACACTGCTTTTGAGTGTCTGAAGGAGAATAAGAATTTGAATTAAACTTTCAAGGATCTGTAGGGAACTAAGGGGTGAATGAGGAAATCAGGTGGGTGGAAGCAAAATACACGGGAAGAGTGCTTTCCGTATGTATGGATTGGCATGATAATGCCATGATCATGATCATGTCCAGGTAGTCTTGCAGCACCCCCACGCCTAAGGTGGAGAAACGTAAGCACGGAAGGGTCACTTGCAGAGGTCATGTGCTGCAAGTCACAGATCCTAAGGCTGCGTCGGGGCCTGCTCCATTGACTTGCTCTGCCGCCTCTGAGGTTGCCTTGGTTCCTGGATCCATCAAGCTTACATTTGGGCTCCTAGTGAGCCCCACAATCAAGTAGACAGCCTCCTCATGCACAGGTAGAGGTACAAACTCAGAGTGCCAGCTGTGAGAGCATTACCATATCTTTTTTTCCTTTCCTTTCCTTTTTTTTTTTTGAACTCAGATGAATTGTTTTGAGACAGAGGAACTGAACTAACACCAATGATTTACATAAGATAAAATTTAAAAATTATTTCGGTTTATTTATTTTACATCCCAGGGTGCCCCCTCCTTCCTCTCTTCCCAGCCTCCCCCTTCCCATTCTTTCCTCCTCCCTTCCCCCCCCGAAAACGGGATGCCCCCATATCAACCCTCCCCAGCATATCAAGTCACATCAGGACTGAGCATATCTGTATCCCCTGAGGCCAGGCAAGGAAGGCCTGACAGGAGTAAGTTATCCAAAGGCAGGCAAGAGAGTCCATGTTAGAAACAGCCCCCGCCCCCGTTCCACTTGCCAGGCCACCCATATGAATACCAAACTGCCCAACAGCCACATGTGTGCAGGGCACCTAGGTCCAGAGCATGCATGCTCTGTAGTTAATGTCTCAGTCTCTGAAAGCCCCCATGGGACTGGGTTAGTTGTCCTGTTGATCTTCTTGTGAGGTTCCTGTCCCCTCCAGGTTCTTCCATCTTTTCCCCCAACACTTCCACAGGACCCAGAGCTCCACCCCATGCTTGGCTGCAAGTCCCAGCATCTGTCTCTATTGGCTGCTGGCTGGAGCCTCCCAGAGGACAGTCAAGTTGGGCTCCTGTCTGCAAGCAATGCAGAGCATCATTATTACTGTCAGGGTCTGGCTCTCTATCGTGGGCTGGGTCTCAGGTTGGGCCAATTATTGTTGGACTTTCCCAAAGAAATCATGAAATCTGTAGGCAGATGGGTGAAAGTAGAAAAGATCGTTCTAAGTGAGGTAAACCAGACCCAGAAAGACACACATAGTATGTACTCACTTATAAGCAGATATTAGATTTATAGTACATGATAACCATACTACAATCCACAGACCCCAAAGAACCTAACTAACAATGAGGGTCCAAGGGAGGGTGCTAGAATGACACTCAGAAGGGGAAGTAGAATTGACAGCAGAAGTAGATGAAGAGAGGGAACTGGGCAGGAGAAAGAATGGGGAGGAATTTAAGGGTGAAGATCCAGATGTGGGGAGAACTGGGGTGGAAGGTAAGAGGGCTGGGAAAAGGAAGGGGAACTGAGGGCGGGGGCATTTCTTTGCCAAGCTGGAGGCCTGCGACAGGGTAGGCTCCTGGGAGGATATGGGTGTGACTCTAGCTGAGACTCCTAACTGGGGGGACATGGAGACTGAAGTGACCAGCTCCTAGCCAGGCAGGACTAGTGGAGGGAGAGAACACCAACCCACCCACAAAACCTTTGATCCAAAAATCACCCAGCCTACAAGAAGTGCAGGGATAAAGAGCATTTCTTAAAGCCAAAGTGGGGAGGAAAGAAAAGCAATCTGAACAGCATGCAGTTTCCTGGTGGAGTTCTAAGGCAGGCTATCATCAGCCCTTCTCCCCTGCCCCAGACCCTGGCCCTGATATCCTGTTCTCTCTTCTGTTTGTTTAAAGCAAAAGGTTGGCTCTGGAAGGGGCAGTCTGTCTCTGCCGGAAGCTTTCTTAGGATACTTAGGAATCCATCGTTAATATCGCCCCATTTCCTTTTCTCCTCAGGAAGAGGCATGAAATGAAGTCAGTAGCAATATAACATAGGAGAAAGAAGGTCCTTTGTGGGAGACAGAGAAACCCAGGAGGATGAGCCCTGGGCTTCAGGAAGGTGGGCTCGAGAGGAGCTTCCCAGAAGGTACAGGACATCCAGGAAGCACCAGCCTCAATTACACGGACAAATGCCTGATGGAACAAAGTAGCCAGAGAGACTGGTCTCTGTTTGCTCTTTCTGCAGTCAGCCTGTTTCCAGCTGTTTCCAACTTCAAAAGGATTAAAGGATTGTGGCTTGCTTCAGGAGTCAGTGAGTGGGAGGGTATTTATGGCTGATCCCAAGGCTTAGGAGCTGGAGAAGTAAGGCAGCCTTGATCCCACAAAACAGGTGGAGACACTGAAAATCAAAGCAATGGGGCAAATCCAAGAATTTTTGAGAAAAAAAGGAATTAACTGATGTAAAGAAGCCCTCCCCCAATGAGGGGTTCAGGGAGGCCATCTGGAGGCTGAACCCTTCGACAATTCTGCCACACCCCAAGGAGACTTGCATCGTCTAAGCGGTCTAAGGAGGAAGAGCTAGGAGAGGCTTCTCCCAAGGACAGGTAGTTCTGGGTTTCTGTTTTAGAACTACCAGACAGTTTTCAGAAGAAACCGTGTGAGCATTCATCCTTTACATGGAAACATCTAGGGCACCAATTTTAGCTCCATGTGATGAAATGGAAAGACCAGTGGAGGAAATAAAGGAGAGATAGGGATTTGGGCTTGTGGGAGGGGATTCTTGAGCTACGAGGGATGAAGACAACTAGGAACCCATAGCTAGGGCTCAAGAGTTCACGTTCACTCAATTTGAAGATGGGGAAGAGGCAAAGTCTGGAAAAGCCTGGCCATTAACAATAGAGTCAACACTAATACAAATACAGGTACCTACTGCCTAACGACATAATAACTAGGGCATAAATGTTGGTCAAGTGGCCTAACCCATTGCATTCGTGAATTTTATACAAATCTGGGCTGAAATCTCTGCGGCCATGACAGAGAGGCAAGCACCAAGAGGGTATTATAAGGACACAGCTAAAGAATGCCAGCTCCTCCCAGGTCTAGGGTAGGGGGCTGGCAATGCTGTTTCCTGCAGCTGAGCCACTGGAGAAGGGAGATGTCACGGCTAGTGTCTTTCCAGCCCCAGTCTTCGATTTCCTGTTCTGTGTGGGTGTCCTTCTTCAAGCCTGACTTCCTAATTCCTTTCCAGATGTCCAAAGCACTCATCAGAGAATTTACCAGGCCCTTGCTTCTCTCTTTTCCTGACCTGCTTGGAGAGAGAGACACGAGTGGGTCAGCCATCATGAGTAGCACAGATGTCCAGGAAGACTCCATGCTAAGCACAAACAGCCGGTGATGGCCGGTGTGTTCCTCAAGCTTTGCTCTGAAAGTAAAGATGGCTGACCTGGGGTCACGGAGCTGTGACCCCAGGGGCATCGGCACTGTGAACGTTTCCTTGCTCAGACATGCTGCTCTTCTGGTTCATCAGCTGCCTGTGAAGAAAATGTGATCAGGTGACTTGGGCAAAACACCAGCAAGGCACCACAGGACCTGGGGGCAGCCTTCTGCCATCCCCTTTCCCGCCACCATGCATCCCCTGTGGGAACCAGACCATTCGTTGGCACATTTCAACAATAGTCATTTTGGGTCCGTTAAGGAAGCAGATCTTTTCTGTGTTGCTCTCTGTTTTGTTTTAATATTTATTTTTATTATTTTAAGTGTGTGTGTATCACACACGCTGGTTTACCTGCAGGCGCCCTTGAAGGCCAGAGGCATTAGGTCCCCGAGAGCTGGAGTTAGCAAACAGTCATGAGCTGCCAGACAGACATGGTACTCTGCAAGAGCAGAATGTGCCTTAACTGCTGAGCCCTCTCTCCAGGTCTTGTTTTGCGTTTTTGAGTCACTATGCAACCTAGGTGGTTTGGGATGTAAAGTCCTACTCGAATTCCAGGCATGTGCCACCACCTCTGGCCCACGTAGGTGATGAGGTTTTAAACATCTGTAAGAACCACATGGCTTCTCTCTTGCTCTGCCAATTTCACATAGTCACCAGACTATGATTGCTGGACACCACTTTTTTTATTCTCAGTAGTTTATAGCTAAATTCTTACCCCATATGCCTGAAGGACCCAAATTAAATCCCAACACAGCTTGTAGAAACAATGAAGGCTGAGGTAATGTGACTACAGAAATAAGGTAACATCACTGGGGACAGGCAGCTGTACTCGGGCCGGCTTGGTCTGTGTCCACTAGCTCAGGTAGTTGGCAAGGGCTGGAATCTTCATGCAAGGAACGGACTTGGCCTCCTCCGTCAGGACTGTATTCCCAGACAGGGTCAAGGATATGGACAACCCAACTTCTACACTTTAAAAAAAGGTACAGAAGTTCCCCTGTGTGGGAGTGGGTGGGGGGGAGGATAAGCAAGGTCTGGTTAGCTCTGTAGCCAGCTGCCACAGAGCACAGAAAACCACAGAGCTGCCAGCAAAGACTGCATCTTCTTGGAGATTGCCTTCACTTCAGCATGGCTGAGCGGCCATAAGGACAGCTTGCTGTCAGTTGTCACAGGTCCTTTATGAGGGCTCATCTTCTTCCTGAAAACCCCCGAGGACAGAGAGCAAGGGGCGGTCAGCTCTCCCGGAGCCAGCCTCAGTTACCCTGCAGAGGAGGGATGTGCCTCTGAAGAGCCCATGGGCTTTAGCCAAGTATGAACAATTTGGCAAGTTTATCAGAGCAGCCTGCTAGATCGTTCTTCTGGAAGTTGTTCCTGGAATGGTGAAAGACGCAGCTCTAACAACCTTATCTAAGAACCCCCCTCTGGCCCCACTCCACACCGAACTCTGTGCTTTTCATTTTGGAGCAGACAGATGAGCCTGTCAAGAACAGACCCTGTGGTTTGCAAGAAGAGAGTGAAATTTTTAGTAGGAATTCAGTCATCACTGCACTCCTTAGCGAGCAAGAAGGGAGAAAGGTGTTAGTGGCATATAACCAAATATAATAGGCCCGGCTACGTGAAACTCACTGTGCGTCTTGGAATTTTTGAATCTGGAGCTGTCAATGCCAAGATACACTTGGGCAACACAACCTGAGAAAACAAAGTTTTAAATGAGCGTCCTGGCGTCTCTTTCTAATGACACACACGGTTCTGTAATATACCGAGCTAGGTCGTTCCTTTCAACTTGAGGGGGCGCGACCCCATATATGTCTGGCCCCAACCCAGGGGAAAATATGAGCTGGCCTCCCCCAGAACCTCTGTGGCAGCTGCTCCAAGGGGCCTAGGAGCACACAGAAGATTAACATAGCACGCTCTTCCACTGAGGGGTTGAGGAGACCGTCTGCATCCTCTTGGGTTTAAAGTGTGTGTGACTTGGGCGGGGTGTGGGAAACAAAATTTTTCAGCCATTCTGGACCCAGGTGAAGGGTGGTTAAGTTCTCTTTCACGCTCTGAGATGTTACCCAGGAAAACCAAATTGTCTTTCTATGGGCTGACCTCACCAAGAGTGAACTACATTTCGGCCAGAAGAGCCAAAGTCACTGCTAATATGATGCTTCTATGGCTTGAATATTCTAATTACATATCTGAATTTGTTTTTGTGAGAAAGCAGGCAGAATGTTTATGTCGGTCATAGCAACAATCATATCTTTGGCTTGTGCTAAGGACTGTTGGTCTCCCAGGCTCGGCTAGAAATTCACAACATGGAAATTTACAGAATTTTCATAAAAGCAATTGGAATGACAGTGTTTTCATGAGTTCCCAGGGTGAACGTCTATTAACAAAAGATGCTTTGCTTTCCTCACAGCTGCTCGGTTCTCCACGGGGCCCCAAGCGATGCACGATCCAATAGAGCAGCGCCAACAAAATCAAATAAAAGCGAGGTTCCCAGGATGAGAATGGAGATTTACAATATTACTGCAGTCACTGCTCTGGAGAAGGGGTGGAGCTTTTAGAACTGGCTTTTAAAGCAGAAAATTATTACAAGAAATAGATTTGCAGCCATAAATCACACAATTTTGACTGTTGAACCCTCTGTGATACAATGTGCATCTGTGTATCTGTGGAGGGGGGAAGGTTCAGAGGTGGAAGAAGTTCAGAAGAGGTTGGGAGGGAGGAAAAAAAATCTAGCAAAATAGGAATTCCTTTACTTTGCACATTGCTGGAAAAACTTAGGGAATTTTGCAGTATCTGCCTAAATTGTGTTTATACTCAATAGATTAATGTCTTAAGAAAGGGAAACATCAAAACCCATTAAATCCCACTTCTTCCAAAAGGCCTCTGTCTATGGAAAAACAAGGTAACAACTTAATTCCCTTAATTACTAGCACATTCACATTTAAGCACAGTTCCAGTATTTTTAAGGATTTGTCATTGTTTGGAGAGTCACAAACATCTCTAGAATGCCATATTAACAGTTAGCCTCTTCCATCGTGTGAATATGGCATGTTTCCCGCTGAAACTTAATCCCCACTTATGGGACCCTAATGGGAGGGACGGAGCATGGATCTACGCCCTCGTGAATGGATTAATCTGTTCAGTTAATGACTTATCTCAGGAAAAGCCAGTTTGGCCATTTCTCCTATACACCCCCATCTCCCATGATGTGCAGCCTTATACCACCTCAAGACTGCCAGCAGGAATGCTTGCTCTGAAGTCCTTGACCTTGGACCAAATCCATAGGTCAAAATAAGCCTCTTTTCTTTCTAACATACGTGCATCATTTTGTTATAAGCAACGGAAATGGACTACAGATGCACACAGAGACCATACTTACTACAAATAAAAGGCAAGGTCCTTTGCATTTCTTCAAAGAGCTTACTCTTTATTTCGAACAGAAAAATGACAAATACCTAAGTGATGCAAAAATTTCATAACAGGAACATGTTCCTACTATAATCTTTGCTGGTGCAAGAGAAAGAAGTGTCTTGAAGAGCATCCACTGCAGGGTGAAATACGGGTAGGAAGATGGTAGATGGGAGACCAATGAGGACCAAGGCAATAGCTCCACACTGGAGAGGGATGTCTTGGCTGGAGGGACCAGTGAGGGAGGATCCTGGATCAGAACAGGCCAACGGAGAAGTTGTGAATGGGAAAGGACCGAGTGAGGTGAGGCTGTGGGCCTCAGAGAAGCTCAGGCTGGGAAACAGCGAGGACTTCTGTTGCTGTTCCTTAATCTCAGCATCAATCTCAGACACCTGCCAGGTGCGGAGGCTGGCTCAGCTGTGGTCATTACTTTTCATCTTTGAAACAGGCGCTCTAACAAAAGCCTCCTGCTGCAGGAAAAATGTGCTTTGCTCCAGAGGGCTTTCAGGTTCTGTGGTGAGGAAGGCGTGGTGGCAGAGCAGCTGGCTGCGGTGGCATTCGTTGTGGTGGGAGTCTATGGCATAGATACCTCATGTGGCAGTGGCCCAGGAAGAAAACTGAACCAGAACTGTGGCCATACTTGACGTATGAAGGTCCACCCCTAGTGACCTCTTCTACAGACTGGGCCCAGCTTTCTTATGGCTCCACAGCCTCCAAAATAAAGCCACAAACCCAGGACTGAGCTTTCAGAGCAGGAACAGGCATTTTACATTCAAACCATAACGGTGACCCGGACCCTGAGGGATCTTCAGCGAAGCGTCCTACCTCTCCGTGACTCCTCTCGGAAAGGGTAGGGATGTGTCTCAGCGGCAGCAAGGCCAGCAGAGGGTGAGGACAAGGGAGGCTGCCAGCCACAACAGCGCCGTGTGCCGCTCCCATTTCAGAAGGGCTGTGTGTGAAGGAAAAAGTCGGTATATTGGCTCCTACTTGTCATAATTGACTCCACGACAAGGAATTATAGGCATCTGAGAGTGGGAAGAACATGCCTAGCCGCTCAGGAATGTGGAGGCAAGGGAGTTATTTGCTTTGGATGGGGTTGGTCCCTTCCGAGGGTGCTATGGTGGTGCATGTTCAGTGAGCTTACTCAGCCCAGACTCATCTTTAGAGCCGGAGCCTACAGAGCAGTGGTCCTCGGAGGGGGCAGCTCAGCAGCCTTGTGTGTTGGGATGGCTTTTGAAGAGTGCAGCATTTCTTACTAATAATGAAGATTCAGCCAGGTGGGGTGGGGCACACCTTTAACCCCAGCACCCGGGGGTTAAAGAGGCAGGTGGATCAATGTGAGCTGGAGTCCAGCCTGGTCGACAGAGTGAGTCCAGGACAGCCAAGGCTGCACACAGAAAAACCCTGTCTCAAAAACAAAAACAAGACAAGACAAAACAAAACAAAACAAAAAACAAAGAATAAAAGAAGAGTCAAAAGTGTGCAAATGAATTCAGCATAGTCTTTTTTTTTTTTTATGAATGGTGAAAAAAATGGATGCTTACAAATGGAACTCTCCCTCCACACACTTGACTTTTCCCATGCTGCACTGCTGTGACATGTGACGGTTGGTATTTACGTGTTTACACACAAGATCAAGGGCTGTTCCCAGTTTGGTTTCTGTAACTCTCCTTCCAGGCCTATTAAAGAAAGAATGCAGGGTAAGCCAGAAGCTGATACCCATGGTGATCTGGGTCTGAGCAGCATTTTTGCGGAGAAAGCACAAGAGTATTTTCCTCATTATTTGTACTAATAAAATACGTAGTCTATTTGAATCAGTAGTAAGAGTGTTTTTGACCAAAGAGTTTCGAGAATATGTTGTCCTTGATTTTTCTTCCAGACCCAGTGTTCTGAGGCTTCGTCAGGATCACATATCTGTACTCCTCGTTTGGCCGGCAGAGCCCAGACCATACACCGGAAGCTGTGGGAGCAGCCAACTGTCCCCGCTCCAAGATACTTAGATGCGATGGGTCACAGCCGTGCTCGCTGCAAACTCAGACAGACAGAACCAGCAGAGACCAAGGCAGGCTCGCAGGGATTCTGTGTCAGTGGCATCTCTGTCAAGTTACGCAAAACGAAAACCCAGACTGAGGATTCTGGTAAAGCTCAGGACACATAATTCTAGGGCTGTCTAAGTTAGGTGTCCAAATATGGACAAACATGGACATTTGCTGGAACTTATGCTGCCTCTTGGCTCGCAGGTACTAAGCTTTGGTTAACTGATGAGAAAAATCTCGTTTCCTTGTGTTTCTGGCTTCCTGTTGCTTCGTTTTCAACATTTGAAAGCGGTTAGTAGTCACTTTGAAGTGGGATCTGCCCTTGTCCACTGCACTCACTCCCAGCTTGAAGGCTCTCATACAGTAAGCGAACATGTGGAAAACAAATATTTACCCTTGTAGCTCCCATCCTTCATTAAAGAAGCCTGTCTTTGCAGCAGGGGCACGGTCACAGCAAACCACAGCTGCTCAGAAGACAGAGAGCAGCTGATGGCGGGAATCTGGGCCCAGTGGATACATCCGCAACACAATTCTTGCACCTGAAACTCAAGGAACGTTTCGAGAAGAGGGAGCAGGAAGTTTATAAGAGCCAGAGGGTCAGGAATTCTGCCAAGAGGCTGTGTCTCCCGAGAGGACGGGAAAGTGACACCCTTGATACTGAGACAGTATTACTGCCTAAAGGGGACCAACAGACGGGCTAATTGCAGGGGGATTGCAGCAGCCTTCAGGAGACAAAGACCTACAGGGACGAGGACCCGCTCTCGAGGGATCTTCCTAAGGGAGAGCCTTCTGCCTGGCTGTCTGATACTGAACGGCCAGCCATGAAAACCGTGTACATACAAACAATACCACACGGAGCCAGGAGGTTGTATTCATGTGTCTGTGACAATAACGACCAAAGAAAGAGGCAGGAAGTTAGGGGGCGTGGGAGGGGCCGGGGAGAGGACATGGAAGGGGCTGAGGGGCAGAAAGGGAAGGGGAGAAATGATGTAGTTACATTTTAGTTTAAAAAAATGATTTTAAAAACCCACGACAATGGTTGGGGGTGTCGCCATGACATTTTTCTTTTGAGAAGCAGTATAACGTAGGGTTTCCTAGTCAGGCCTTCCGCCGCTGCAAGCAAACACCATGGCCAAGAGCAACGTGGGAAGGAGTTTATCCCATCTTAACGGCGCTCAGGCCCCCTCCATCGCCCAGGGAAGTCAGGGCAGGAACTCAAGGCAGGAAGCTGGGGGCAGGAGCTGACAGCCACGGAGGAGCAGGAATGCTGCTTGCCGGCTTGCTCCTTGGGGTTCCCTCAGTCTGTTTTCTGAGACACACAGGCCCACTTGCCCAGGATTGGCACCGCCTACCATGGGCTGGCCTCTCCCACATCAGCTGCTCATTAAGAAAGTGTCCCACAGGCTTTCCTACAGGCCCGAGTGATGGAGACATTTTTCTCAGTTATGGTAACTCCAGCTTGTATCAAGCTGACAAAACTAAACGGGACAAGAGATATGTGTTGAAAGCGTGGAGCCGGGCCTAGATTACCAAGACCCCCAACTCCCACTTTTACAGGCTACGCCCTCCCATGATTGCCAGTGCTCTAGCTCCCTCTCCTCACCTGCAGAGAAGAAAAAAGACAGGGTTCGTTTCCCTCAGCTGTACCAGTGGGTGGACACAGGTCGTGGGGAGTCATTCCAAGGCAGGGCTGGACAACCGTGTTACCACATTAAAATTGCTACAGTGCTGCTCTTCCCTAATCAACCGGTTACCACCGTTTCCCTTTGAGTACAGGCTGACCCCAAGCACGCCACGCTCTCCCTTGCGTTACTAATCTCTACTTGTGTGTGAGTGAGGCCCGCTTTCCAGCGCGCCAGGGCCTACAGAGGGTCAAGCCTCTGCGCGTGGTCTTCCGAGCTACTGTTAAGCAAACCCAAGTCCTAAAGACAGCCAGAGTTTTTACTTGTAAGGTGGCTCAGAATCCTACAGGATTAAAGTTCTGTGGGTCCTGGGTCTCTTCCTGGAGGTGGACCACTCTAGCTTGGGATCTGGCATGGGGGATGGCGGGGGGCCGGGGGAAGCCAGGCCCTGTTCAGTGCTGAGCTGCAGAAGGCAGCCAGGGGTCAGCCTGATGGAAACAGTGCTGCCCGCAGGGTCAGAGGGTCAGAGGGGCAGGAAGCCAGGCCAGGGCCGGGGCCTGGACAATCAGGAACAGGTGGAGGATGGAAGCAACCAACAAGATGGACTGGGGCAAATCTTTCAGGATACAGCCAGGGACTTTCAGCAGGAGGGGGGGGGGGGGCGGGGTAAGCCCTCCAGCTTAGATTTTTTTTTTTTTTTTTACAAGCGACCTTCTAAGATGTGGTGTTCATACCGCTTAATTATCTGAGGGTAAGCATTCCTTCAGGAACTTCTCACGCACCTTTTGAAGTCTGTGATAGAAAAGTCTGTAATTCGAACTCTGACCCCTTTCTGGGTTCGGTACCTCCGGCTGAAGATGCCTTTTGGGATAAAAGTTCCTGAAAATGAAGTTATGCACATAAGTTACGTGAGTTTCAGTGGTCAGCGCCACACAGCCGAGCGACTGCTGCCAGGCCCCAGCTTCACAGAGCTGAAGCCCCCATGGTGACTTCCTGCCTGACAGGAGTCTTTGCTCCATCCTTAGCTCTTCTCTATGGCTTAATCTCACCTACTAACCCACGCTCTGGCCTGTGAACAGTATCACCATGGGCATGTCTGAATCCCACTGTGTGTGAATACTTTTGTGTGTAAGAAATGGACTGATGTCCTGAAACCAGCCTGAGGACAGATATTATTATTGTCCCTATTTGGGGGCGGGGGTGGGGGGGGGAAGCTGACAAAGTTTATGTAACTTGCCCCAGGCCACTGTAAAAGGTCATAGTCTGTGACTTGGGAATTGAGTTCAGGCCTATCTGACTTTTCACCACGCTGCTAAGGCCCTGGTGAGAACCACAGCCACTTCCTGGCTCAGGGTATCGGTGGATGGCTCCTTTTAGGCCAGGTATGATTGCTTCTCGGACAGCACTGTTAAAATTTGGGCACATCTTCAGTCCTGGGACGGAAACAGAAGGTCGGGATGCAGTCGGAGGAAAGAGAGAGGGATGGAATGGGTGCATATGTGGATCATTCCTTGATCCAGAAAGGCCAGTGGGCTCGGCCTCCCGCTCCTCCACACGGATGTGTGGGCAAAAGCGCCTGGCAGCCGGGGCCTCCTGCCAAGCCTGTTTCAGAGCCTGAGCTTGTATCTGGCCACGTTCTTATCAACCTGCCCTGTGGCCTGCAACCCCAGGGACCCCCACAGCCGCACACCCCTCCACCATGCAGCCCGTGGTGTCCTGGACTGTCCCCTCCCTTCCCCCTACTTCCTAGGTCTGACTCACATGACACTGTGGAAGATGCCAGGTCCAAGCAGCCCACAAATTAACTGATGTATTCGATTCTCCGGTCCTTAGTGGCTGCTTCCCTGCCACAGCCTTCATTTTCTTACAGCATGTTACTGGATGTCTTACATTCTACCTCTGAGGACGTCACCAGCATGTGTCCTCTTTGTCAAGAGGCGGACCTTCAAGTTCTCTGGATTCTGTCACCCCGCTCCACCTCCCCGCTGCTTCCTGCCCATCTTCTCCGGCAGGTACCAGCTCAGGGCGGTGGCTGTGTTTTCGAGAACTTTCCAGGTGCCGTGAAGTTATACCTGCTTCTTCCCGGCGCTGCTTTTTCCTCTCAATCACGTATTTCTAGCAGTATGCTTGTTCCTCAAAATTGGCTCTGATGCTCTTGCTTTGATTTATTTACTTGAAGGAGTAAGGTTGCAGCCCTACCACTCAACACTGGCAGCAGAGGGGCCTCCCACCTCTCTGGGCTTTGCGGCTGACTGACTTGTCAGTTCAGAATGGCCATAAAATATGGCTCACGTCCCAGGCCCTCACTCTCCTCACACTGGGCAAGCTCTGCCGGCCATGTGGAGGCTGCAGAAGGCTGCTTCTGTCTGTCTTTCTTCCCCCTTCCCACCCTCTCCAAGACAACAAGAAAAGCATGCCACAGTTCACCAACCCAAAGGAGCCAAGGAAGGAGACAAAGAAACAACTTCACATCCACCCTGATTCTCAGGAAACAAAGACCCGATCGTTTTCTGTGGTTTTGATAAATATGAGGTGCACTGAAATTAGAGGCCATAAATTTAGAAAGAAAGAGGGGACAATTTAGATTTAATAGGACAAACTGCTACATGAAACCGGCCGTATTCAAGTTAATTAAAGGAAGTAGGAATGGTCATTTATTAGCAGAATTTAGCCCTGCAAGGACTACCTCGTGAATACAGATGTGTTTCTACATAGATCTATGTGTGGCTGTATGGAGCATGTGCCTGGATTTAAAGATAATAGCTTCTAATTCTGCTTCCTCTCCTTCTTCAAGTAGAGCTGCCCTTGACTGTTGATCCTCCTGCATCAGTCTCCAAGTGCTGGCATCATACATGTGCGCCCCTGTGTTTGGCTGTAAGGACAAGGTCTTTCTTTAATTTAATTATCTTTATTTATTTACTGTACACATGTTCCCAAGAGTGCCTCACGGTGTGTATGTGAAGGTCAGGGGACAGCTGTCCTTCCTTCTACCCTGTGGGTCCTGAAGGCAAGCTCAGGTCTTCTGGCTCGGTGGTCCTTTCCCAGTGAGCCATCACCACTGCCTAGCACAAAATCTCTTTATTCAAATGATAAGGCAATGCGATCTTTTTCTGATCTGTGGATTTGCTCACGCAGAGAACACTGCAAGGTGTAGACTCTAAAGATTTTTCGTGTTTGCTTATCTATTCTAAGTAACATTTTATAGCATTTTTCTGTGTCAAAATAGCTGATGAGCACACATGCCATTCCTTCTTTCCTGGACAGTGAACACAGAGCATTAGTTTAAAAAGTCACTATTCAAAGGCATCATTGGTGGGGTGAGGGATGGGCCTGCCGGCCTCCAATCTCAGTTACTTAGGAGTCTGAGGCAGGAGGATTGAAGTGCTACAACATGGGTTCAAGGTCAGCCTGGACAGCTTAGCAAGGCTATTCAACATACAAATACACACACACACACACACACACACACACACACACACGCTCCGACAGAAACAAACTCACACATACAAAGACTCTTACACATACATGAACTCTCCCACACTCAAGGACATGGAGAATCTCTTTATATAGACTTTTAATTTCCAGATTGCTAAAATCTCTAAAACTTAAAATATAATAAAGTTATAATTTTTAATATTTAAAACTAAAACGATAAGAATATAACTCAAGAGCAGATACTCATTCTATCTCAAGCACTTTTAGAAAAATTGACTCTGCTTTTAAATAGAGTCTGAAATGAATTTTATATTTGAACCATGCTTTTTCCCCTCCAAAGTCACCAGCTAATGGTTCCTAGCCTACACTAGCTATTCATACAGACTTAGAGAAATTGGGAATATTAATCCAAAACTGAATAGGATTTCTTTAAATAGTCTGATCTTATTGGGGGCTGAATTTGGGGGCTACATGAGCTGAAGGGGAAATTAAAGAGGAGAAAAAAAACCAAAACATATATTCAGCCAGGAATGGTGGTGCATACCTGTAATGTGTGAGTTCAGGAGGCTGAGACCGGCGAACCACTAGTTCAAAGCCAGCGTGGGCTACACAGTAAGCGCCTGCCTAGAAATAGAAGAGGTTCTGTAACCTGGTTGCCTGAACCAAAAGGATGGACATACCCCAAACTCGTAAATCGGAATCTCTATGTGCTAGATTAGAAGGTTAGCCAAGTTCGGCCACAGGTCCCAGCTGCTGTGAGGTGAACACAGAAGGGCGTGTCTGCTTGCCCACCAGATCAGAATGAGGAGCCTTGAGGAGTCAGGGCACTGTCTCAAATCTTGTACTCACAGAGGGCTGGGGGACATAGTGGATTTCAGCCAATTCATTTTCATTTCCGTGTGCTGTTGGTGACAGCACAAATTGAAACAATTGGTTTGAAAAGCAATTTGGCAATCTGAGGAGTCAGGACACTTTTCATGCCCTCTGACGCAGAGATTAACCTTCTGAGAATTCGCCCTGAGGTAGCTGGAGGAAAAACGTGGAACTTTTTCAATATGCTTTTATTTTTGAAAGCAAAACCCGGAGCATAGATGTGAGTGTCTAACAAGAGGAAATGGTTAAGCAAGCGAGGTTGAAAATCACTATACAAAATATACTCCATCATTTGAAGTGTGGGCATTGCAGTGATACAGAAATGGGCGTAAGATATAGGTCGGTTATTGAGTCATTTGCTTTCATCTTAAAAACTTTTCTTCCTCTTGGGAGCTGTGTTCTACAGAGCTAGAGCTGGGACCCTTCCCATCAGATTTCTTTGCTGGCCAGCTCCCAGCAAAGAATTAGATTCCATGCAGAGTGGGCCCACGGGGACTGAAGACAAGAGGGGAAGTAGGGGAACTGCCCTGTATGTGGGCTTCCAGCTTGTTGGTTTCCCAGCTGCCTTCACAGACGCACCACTATTGCCCGCCCCATTAGAAGCGCTTCTCTGTACCCTCCCAGAGGTTTAAGCTCCCATTCTGCCTCTCCTTCTCCACCCTGCTTCCTGGTCCTGCCTGCCTCAGCTCTCCCGTGCCTTTACCAGTTCCGAGGGGTGTGGTGTGACAACCACTTCCTTTTTGGTTTTATTTCAGGATCTTCTTTACATGTTTTTAGCTCCCCAGTATCTGCCTAACCGAGTTAGTCTCCTAGTTAGCTTCAGCTGTCAACTTGACAGCTCAGGGTTACCTGAGGGAGTATCAGTTGAGGATTTACCTGTGGTCATGTTTGAGGTCTCAATTGCTGATTCCTATAGGAGGGCCTAGCCGACTGCTGGCAATGCTATCCCCTGGGCAGGTGGTCCTGGGTCATAAGGAAGCTGGCTGAGTCCGAGCCAGTCTTTCCTTTTTCCTCTGTGGTGTCTGCTTCAAGCTCCTACCCAGAGTCTCTTCCTTGACGCCTCAAAGACAGATCACAGCCTGGAAGTGGAAGCCAGATCAGCCCTTTTATCCCTGAGTGTATCACAGCAACAGAAAAACAAGCTGGAACTCCAGTCCTTAAACAGCTTCTACAGAACTGATGTTTCTGTTTTCCTGAGTGATTAAAAACAGAAAAGAAACACTTAGGGGTTGAAGCCTCTGTGTACCGCATAGACTCCAGTGTAACCAGGCACAAGGACATCGGCTGGTGTTATAAAATCCTGAGAGAGGTTGTACCAGACATTGAGTCAGGCTTGGGAGTGTTTGTCTTTTCCTCCCCTCGTCCTTACGTCCTTACGTCCTTACGTCCTTACTTCTATTTCAAGGCTGGGGATGGAACCTAGTGCCTTGCTAAACAGAAAGTTCTGGCAGCCCCAGCCCCAGCTCCAATCCCTGTTTTCTTTACTGGTTGATAATGTATTTACATTAATTCATAGTAAAATACATATTATTTATTGATTCAGTTTCATTTGGGGGAGGATGATGTCTTATAAATCTTCAGCTGGCCTTGAACGCACTATGTAGCCAAGAATTACCGTAAACTCTGGATCCTCCCGGCTCCATCTCCCACCATCCTCATCTTAAAGATGTAAATTCATACATTAAAAGAGAGAGAGAGAGAGAGAGAGAATATTTGATTCCAAGTAGAAGAGTTTGCCCCAAGTAAAAGAGAAAGCATGGCCTCTCAGAGCAGGTAGATTCCGGCCTGGGAGATGGGAAGTGACGGCACAATTTCACCTGGCTAACTCTTGAGAAAGAGAAGCAGAACTAAGACCAAACTAACTCAGCTGATGTCTCGCTGTCCTCAAGGGAAGAGGGCGCTGTTCAGAAGTCGTAGGACCAAGGCTGAGGTGGGTCTTCAGCACATGCTGGTAGCCGCCCTGGGAAGAAGCCCAGCTTCCCCCAACCTTACTTTGTTCTTTTTCTTCTGGGATGTCATGTGAGTTGATCACGTTTTCACTTTTAAAATTCATTTCCTGCAGCAAGCATTTGCTGCATGGCTACTGGGTTCCAGGGAAGATAGAAAGATAGAAAGCCAGTAGGTGACACAGCTATTTGCATTCAAATGCTGTCAACATGTGTCCTGCGAGCCTGAGAGACAGCCACCAAGCCTGACAACCTGAATTCAGTGCTGGGAAGCACATGGTGAAAGGACAGAAGCAACTCTGGCCTCACACAAGTGGGTGGCCATGCATTAGCATGTGCGCGCGCGCGCACGCACGCACGCACGCACGCACGCACACACGCACGCACGCACGCACGCACGCACACACGCACGCACGCACGCACGCACGCACGCACACACGCACGCACGCACGCACACACGCACGCACGCACGCACGCACGCACGCACGCACGCACGCACACACGCACGCACACACGCACGCACACACACGCACACGAGTAAACAAAGTATGTCTTGGAAGACAAAGCTTTCGAATTCAAGCTTTTTGTTTTATTTGGTAATATGTAGAACACACCTGGGCCTCTTACATCACCGCCCAGCCCTGGCCAGAGAGGAGAGTGGATTACAAGGAGTGGAGAGGGATTGGGACAAGGAAGGGACTGACATGGGTGTGAGGGAGGGACAGCCCAGGGCTGGGTGGGGTGAGGCACCATCTGGCAGCCAAAACACAAAACCAGGTGGCATATGTTTTCCACACTTGCTCTTCTCAGCGGGGGCCATCAATCATTCTAAATAAGATGTCTGCTCATTCTAATTTCACATGGGTTCTGAGCGTCCGCACCTCAATTCTCTGAATTCCTCCTTAATGCCACAGTGGCCAAACACGCTTACACTTTAGTAATAAGCCAATCTGGTTGTTCAGCAGTGGAAACCATTCTATTTCTGATCTGTACATTCTTCCTTTTAACGCGTTTTTTTTTTCTTTTTTTTTTCTGATTTCATTTTCCCGATTGATTAAATGTATACAGAGTATCAGAGTGGGGAGAGATTTTTTTTTTGCCGTAATGGGATTTTCTATTCTCAGCTCTCTAGTAAAATAAATTCTAACTGTTCTTTGGTATTCTCTGTTGTGTACATTTATCTTAGTTCATATTTTCGATCTCCATTAAGGTGCTGGTTGGAGGGAAAAAACTGAGAAAAAAATCTCTTGGAGATTAATCCAGCTACAGACGTCCATATATCTTTATCCCCTTTCCCCTTGCTGATAAGAGGGCTGTATTTGTAAAATTACAAGCCGTTTAGGAATAAATGAAGTAGAAAATGGAAGTGGAGGGGGTTGGAGGTGCAGTAAGGAGGGCTCAGCGGAGCACCATATTTGGTAACGAACAGGCGCCTACATGAGAGAGCAACATTGAACGCTGGGCTAGGCCCCCAAGTGGGCCTTGGTCACTAAACGTCCTGAGGCCTCTGATGGACAATCAGAAGAAAACAAGGAACAGGGGTAGATGGGCTTAAAGTCTAAAGGCTGGGGCTAAATAATGACTATCACCATGCTTACATCCAAAAAAAATAAAATCACCAGTTGTTTTTTACCCAACTATATTTTAATATGTATGATTAAAATATGCCTTATTAAAATATATGTAGTGAAAGAAAAGTTAAACAAAAACAAGCATGACATAATTTGGGATAAGAGAATTAAGTATAGGAAATATAAGATCAAGGCATGAAAAAAATTAGTATACAATCAAGATGGACACAGTGGTGCACACGTGTAATCCCAGCACTTTGGGAGGCAGAGGCAAATGGAGCTCTGTGAGTTCGAGGCCAACCTAGTCTACAAAGTGAGTCCGAGACAGCCAGGGCTACACAGAAAAACAAACAAAACAAAATGAAAACAAACAAACAAACAGATTGATCTACAATGAAATAGCACACGAAAACATCTGCTGAAGTCACTTGGAAGTGAGGCACATGCTTGCTTCCAAATGTCTTGTACCTTTGTCTACACTGTCAGTTATGTAAATATCTGACCCGGTGTGCTAGAGTAGAGCGGCACTCTCCGTCATGCTGTGACTAAGGAGAATGATTTTCCCTTCATAGAGCAAGAACAGAACAACGCAATGCAAAGTATCCCGAGGTTTTCAAAACGGAAGGGGCACCTTGGTGAGAAATTTCTCAATGTCAGTGGTCAAAGGAATGAGTAAAACTCGTCTCACCGACTCCAGTAAGAGGAATTCATAAAGCTAATGTGGCACGGATGTATAACACCCTGGGAAATTTTTTAGATCAATAGTCCTTGGCATTTCTGAATCATGAGCTACTTTGGAAAACTTTCCAATCAATCATTTAAAATAAATATTTCAGGGCTAGAGAAGTGACTCAGCAGTTGAGAGCACTGGCTACCCTTCCATGGGATGCAGATTCGATTTCCAGCCCTGCCCCGGGGGCTCTGACACCTTCCTCTGGCTTCTCAACACCAAGCTAGCATATCATGCACAAACGTCCATGCAGACGAATGCCCGTAAAATAAACGCCTCCCCTCTGTGTGTGTGTGTGTGGGGGGGTGTCTTTGAAACCATTCTGTCAGCGGCTGTGGCAGACTGGAAATACACACTGCTCAGTTTTGTCTCCAGACCAGCCACCTCAGGAGCCACAGCCCATGTTTGCACTGAGGTCTTGACTCCAGGGAACCCAGAGAAAGACCTGTCGGGGAAATCCCAGAGCTGGCTTTGGCTTGAGGACCTCTCTTGGCTGGCCAACTCAGAAAGGTCCCGAAATCTTCTTCCTTGGTCCTTCCTGCTCGGTCCATTTCTTTTGGTCCAATCCTTTCTTTGGATTCAGACTTGCATTTTGGCTGTGTATTCTCCTTGCCTCTTCCTGCTCCCACCTTTTTGTTCTACACAGGTTTTCCTCCCAGGACATCGCTTTCACATTCAATCCTGTTTTGGCACTTGCTTTTCCAAGGAGGAAAACTTACTTCTGCACACTGACAGGGGTTACCATGACAGCCAAGAATCCTGTTCATGTGGAGAGATGGACCACAGAGGCATACATGCTTAACTGAGGCGAGTCTCTGAAGTCATTAGGACTCACCCCAAAGGAAGAAAAGTGGGTTATAATGCTGGAAAACAGGGAGAGGGCAAGGTGGCTTCATTCATTAATCTGACACCCAAATGTCAGGCACACACTAGGCAGAGGAGGATGAGTGGATTGCCAAGAGTTGCAAGGGTCCTAGAGAGAAGTTCAGGTCTTACACTTGATGTGATGGTGAAATGAAAAGTGTAAGTATACTTTCAGGAACTCACAAAACTCTTGGAATTTACCCATAGGTTGGAGACACAGATGCACGCACACACAGAGAGGGCAGAGGGAGAGAGAACTAGAATGCTTGTTTGGGCCAATTTTCCATAAATATTGTCTCTCGCATCTTTGATAACTATTTGTTGCATTTGGAAACGTGCTGTATCGTCCCGGAGAGACAGCTGCTAACTTTACAGAAAAGCACAAGGAAGGCGTCTTACAATGACAGTGTCCCAGGTCTGACAACATGAGAGTGTCTATTCTCACTTTCAGGCTGTCAAGCGTCACAGCGAACATTAAAACTCAGGATTTGTAGGAGCAGCCCTCCAGGAATGGACACCCCCAGACACTGCTGTTTGTACAGTGCACAGTACTGAGGCAAATGGTCCTGGGTGTGCTAGTATATGTGGTTTCCTCTTTCAGATAATGAATCAAAATTTAGGATCAAGTTACAGGGATTTGAAATTGTACACCTTGACATCTGACGGAGCCGACAGGCAATTGTTCTACCTGGATGCCAGTCATTCCTTCGAGTAGATTAAATGTAGAGATATGAGCAGGGAGAGACTAACCAACCACGTGCTTGGCCATTTATTTGCTCATCCATATATCTATTATCCCTTTAACCCATCCCTCTATCTCTTTTCCAAGACATCCATTCACCCCTTTACTCACCCATCTGTCAATTCATGTGGTCCCGAAGACTTTTAATATTCCGTTACTTAAAAGTTCAATATCTCTTTAAAATAGTCCAAAGTCTCATAACTGTGAGCCTATAAAAATTAAAAAAAAAAAACCAACAACAACAGTGAAATGCTCTTCTTTTTCTAAGAGAGAAGAACCAGAGCACAGTGATAATCAGACCGAAGGAAAATTGATATTCAACAGTGTAAAAAGCTCACTGTCCAACATTGGGGGCTCACTTCGGCTGTCCCACTTTCCTGTTCTGTTTGTCCCACACAGTGTTTGTCTCTTGGGCACAGGGTGGCCTCATCTTACACTGCCATCCTTGGTGGGCAGCTCACGTATAGCATCTTGAAGATGCTCAAGTCTCCGCTGAGGCTGCATCTTCACCAGGGGCCGCTCCAGGCTTCTTCCTGTATGCCAACCCTGCCACAATGGACTGAGCTGAGCTCTACACGACCTCTTCAGGCTACCCAGACCTGTACCAGAGGAGAGACTCTTGGACATGACCATGCTCAGCTGCCGGCTTCCGATGCAGCCTTGATCCCTGCAGGTCACAGCTGCTGTGTGCTGACCTGAGGAAATGCTCAGAATATTTCACCTCAGTGGCTCTGGTCTCTTATTAATTATGTCTTTCCAGTTCCAACTGACCAGCATTCATTTTCCCACTAAAGCAAGTGTTTCACTTCCACAGCACATAATCGGTCCTGGTCGATTCTTTGTTTTCCTCTGAGTCTTAGCAAGCTGGACCTCCATCATCTTGTATTCTAAGAACCCACAGAGAGCCTGCTAAGCTTTGAGCACCCGATGGCTTTTCCAGCCCCAAGACCCAAACACTTCAGTGACCTTCCCAAAAGTCAGCATGGTCAAGTCCATCACAGCAGCACCACGCACTCAATGCCAATTTCTGCCCCAGTTTGCGTCTCATTGTATGATAAACACCATGCCCTAAAGCAACTTGGGGTAGAAAGTTACTTCTTATACCCAGGTCACAATCTATCTGCAGGAAGTCAGGCAGGAACTCAGAACAGGAACTGAAGCAGAGATCGCAGAGGGCTGCTACTTCCTGGCTTTCTTCCTCTGGCTTTTTCAGCTTTTTACTCCCCCACCCCCCATCTCTGGCCTTCCACCTAGGGCTAGCACTGTCCTCAGTGGGCCAGGCTTTCCAACATTAACCATCAATCAAGACAAAGTCCCATGGCGAATCCAGTACAGGACTTCTTCAGTTGAGGTTCCTTTCGAATTGACAGCTGAAGCTAACGATAGTGTTTCCCAGCTGTCGGCCTCTCTCTTTATTGTGTTTGACTGAGAACCGTTCCCTAAAGGCTCTTGTATTTAAAAACTTGATCCCAAATTGGTGAGGCTGTGTGGGCAGGTTATTGAGCCCTTAGGATCTTTAGAAGATGGAACCTTGCTGGAGGAGGAATGCCCCTGGATTCAGGTTTTCTATTTTTTGTGGGAGGAGGGGAGATACAAGTTTTGAGGGTTTCTGGTTTGGGCCTACTTCCTGCTCCCTCTGTTTCCTGTGAATAGATGGAAAATGTGTTCTGCCAGCCCTCTGTGCTGCCCGCTAGCTGGCTTGCCTCCCACTCCATTATAGACTCTTCCAATAGAACTATGAGCCAAAATAAACTATTTTTAAGTTACTTTTGGTCTCGGGATTTTGATATAGCAACCAAGACGAGCTAATACACCACCCATTCCTTCCTTCACCTGCCCATTCATCATCCATCCATCCTTTTATCCACAAATTCATGTCTTTATCTATGTATACATACGTTCCCTCCATAACATTATTTCACTCTGTGTAAGCTGACTGTGCTCAGCGACAATACAGCATTAGCTGCTCCCTCTGGGAGATCATTGTACCTCATGAGTCATGTAAAAGAGTTACAACTTTATCTCAAAATGTATAGTTTGTTCTGTTCTTAAATCCCTTAAGCATTACATTAAAAAGCTTTAAATAGAGAAGTATCACAATGAGCTTGATTGTTGTCTGAATCAAAGTGTTCGACATTTGATCAGGTTGGACAGGTGGCAGGAAAGGGAGCCGACATTTGGAGCCATCTGTCTGAAGATGGAGATCTTCTCTGGGAATCACATTTACTCAGAGCTTTTGAATCAAATGCTCCAGACGAGCAGATGTCATGGGGCTACGTAGGGAGCAGCTTGAAGCCCATAAGCCTTGAACACAGCTGACCTCAGTGTATAAAGACAGGAGTCGGGGTGTCACAGGAGCCTCCAAGCTCCTTACACCCATGCCTTGCTCACCTTGGCTTCAGAACCCCCTCTCCATGGATGACTGTTCCTTTCTCTTGGCTAAACTGAGCTGACTTACTGTCAAGTTACGGCTGTAGTCATTTCCTTCGAGAAACTCCCCTTAGGCTGGGCCAGCTGGCATTGCTATGCGTTGCCACAGGTAGTCCATAAGTTGAGGAAAAAGAAAATGTGTCGAGGGCCAACACTGTGTGGTTGTGTAGGCCATGCTTGAAAGCGAGGCACCATTTACATCATAGCTAGGCTGAATGCTGTGCCCTGAAGGTGGCTAGTGCACGGCCAGCGCTACCGCCCATTCCCGCCCCAACACTTTACCTTACCGTGTGCCTTTCTCATTAGGTTGTCTCATCCGGCAGGACGGAGACCTGCCCCTTTCTCCACATATCCCAAGAGGCAAAAGGATGAGAGAGGGACAGAGGGAGGGAGGGGAAGGAGGCAGAATAGTAGTATGTGCGGAGGACAAGAGTCCTGCTACCTGTCCCAGGCTGGCCTGCTTCTGCATGTCAAATTGCCGGGATTGCAGGCCTGGGCCACCAAGATCAGCAAGGACCTCACATCTCTAGCTTAAGACACTCCCAACCCTCACCTTATTGCTGGTAACTATGAAACCCAAACAGTCTTTTACTCTTTTTTTTTTTTATTTTGTATACTGATGTGTCAATATGAAAAATGTTTGCTGTTGTTTTTATTTCCTGATAAGTTTTGCCAGGCTAGCCACCAGCAGGGCGAGGCATGTGTTCGCAGGGACATGAGCTGGGCTTGGTTTGAAGGACTCAGCCATATGTGGACAGAGAGTAAAGGAGGAAACTTTTCTTGAGGTGCCCCAGAAACAGTGAGTATCACACGTTCCATTCCATTCCATTCCGAGGCACAGGCTGATAACTCAACCTTTGTCCTTTTCATCTGTAGCAGTGCCTGGAAAGTGAAACTCTTTACGTGTTCCTTGTCGTAAAGGTGAATGGATACGACACAGGCCGGGAACATTTGCCGCAGGCTCTGGAAGTGCTGCAGGGAAGGTCATGGCTGTGGCCTACCCACCTCAGCAGAGCTGTCCCAGAGGTGTGAGGCCACTGTTCCGTTTCCTGAGCGGGAAGAAGCGCCAGCTCCCTTCCACGCCCACTCTCCCGCAGGTCCTGCAGCACGTGTGTGTGTTGAGAGTAATTTTCCACTAGGTGCTTACAACTAGCTAAATGATGACCCTGAGAGAGAAAGTGCTCGGCTCCCACATGGTCCCAGGCAGGGCGCCAGGGTTCTGCTCCCGAGATAAGCTAAGACAAACGGCACATGGAAGCAGGAGAGATAACACGTCCCTTCGCAAGGACAGCGTAAGAATCCGGAACAGTCACGTCCTGCTTCCTGCCTCTCCTCAGGCATGGTGCTTTCACAAGTTAAGGCAGAAGCAAAAAGCAAACAAAACCAGGCAAGGAACGGCAGCAAAACCAACTGTTGTGTGGTCTGTGTAGGAGAGGGAGGAGATGCCTGCTGTGAGGCTGCAGAGCCCACTGCCCATGGCCCTGCTCACCTATGGGCCCAGAAGACTGCAAATTCAAGGTCGGGCTGGGCTGCCCAGTAAAACCCTGCTTCAAAACAAACGTAAAATCTAAAAAGAGACTGCAGGCTGGCCTCATGTGGGTATGGGAGGAGGCAGGAAGACAGGAGAACCGTGCTCAGTCCACATCTAGGACTGTGGACTGCCTGAGGGGTCCCACAGAACAGGTTTGTGAGTTCGTAAAGGATGGATCAGAAGTGAGTAGCAAATTCTTAGAGGATCTCATTCACGACTATTCATGTCCTTCACTGTCAACAAACACCCAGAACCAGAACCAGAACCAGAGTCCTTCCTGTTTAAGCCGTGTCTCTAGGACATAATCAGCAGACAATTAAAGATGTCTGCCTGTTTAAAAACAAGAGGAACAAACAGTTTGGCTAAGAAACACAAGGACAACCATCCCCAGAGAAACTCCTCTGTAGTGTATCACATAAAAACCGTGTGTGTAAACGTCATTATTCTGCGGCCTGCCACAGCTGAGGAGGGGTTTGGTCTGCCTGAAATGACATCTTGCCTTCTGGTAGAATTCTCTCTGTGAACCAGTCAGAACGATGCCACATTCATCATCCAAACTCAAGGCTTCTCCAGAAGGGTGCCAGGAAGCAGAGGGCCTAGAGCTGCAGACACACTCTTCTCTCAGGTATGTCTGAGAGGAGAGAAGGGCGCCACAGTCACCTGCTGTGCATGAAGCTGTTGGCTACCAGCACTCCGGGAGCCCTGTGAGTGAGAGGCTGGCTGGCCTGTGCGGGATGCTGGTGGAACTCGAGGAAAACGCTTCGAGAACAGCTTAGGTGACTGGATGGTCCTGACGGGCACAGGCTACAATCACAGCGGCAGACCCAAGTCCAGAGTTTCAAACAACAGTACAAAATGACCAAATCTTTCTCCTTTAGAAACACCAACACATTTTGTAGTCCCCTTTCCTCCCACCTCCTCAAAGGAGGCCTTTGATGCTCCATGACAGGCATCACTAACCCACCACAGCACAGTCTGACCAGCTCTCTCAAGACAACACGTCCATGCCCTGCTGGTGGTGCTAAGGTAAATCCCATTGGCCCCTCTGCTCCCAGGACGGCCCTTCACCCCCGTTTCCTCCTCCATCCTGAACCTAGGCATCGTTTGCTCCCTGAGATGTGGGAGAGGCCTCAGGGAAGCACCCACACTGGCCACAGATCCAGGTCCGGGAAGCCACCTCTCCATTCTCTCCTTGCTCTCTTCTCTGTGTGGTCCCAGGAGGCAGCATCTAGACACGGGGACATGGAGTGGCAACATGGGAAAGGGAACAGAGCACCAACAGGTCCGCCAGGCATGCCCCGCAGCGTGCGGCAGCGGCAGCTCTCGGGGGCAACGAACATGGAAAGGGGTGAGCCCATCAATTCACATTTAGGCAGTTTGGGGGATGGAACACGCTTTCCTTCTCTCACTGAGCCTGGCCCTCTCTGGTGCAGTGAGGCCAGTTGGCCAGGGTGCTCCAGGGACCCACACGCATCTGCCTCTCCAGCACCACGCTTACAGCTCTTCTATTGGCCCTGAGATGCAAAGTCAGGTCCTCATGCTAGTGTGGGCTTTACTGATGGCGTCTCTCGTCCACTCCTCGTCATCCGTAAAATGTGGTGACGACACTCACCCCACCTGCCTCCTAGCCCTCGGAGAGGAAGCAGCCATCTCTCGGATGTGCTATTGCCTGTCAGTTATGGCCAGGTACCCTGAGAGAAGAGCACGGGAGAGCTGCAGCCAGTGGCAGGGACTGCAACCGAATGACTAGCCTTGCCATCTGTCTACCTGACCTTCAGAACAGGCAGCTCTTTCTACAGATTCAGGGGGCGTGCCTGAAAGATTCAAACAGAACCTTGCAGTTTCACCTCTCAGTTCATGTCCAACCACAACCTCTTCACTTTTCTCCCGGCTTAGGAGTCAATACCAACAGGAATTTCAGGGCTTTTTCTTCCGATTGTTCAAACTTGATCCCATGTTTGATGGGCTTGGTTTGGAGGTTTTAAAACAGACAGGTATTGTAGAGCCTGGTGGGGTCGGGGATTGCAGGCACAGAGGAAAGCAGGCAGCTGTGCCTGTCTGTCTCCTTCAGCTCTCGGGGGGCCTTGTCCCCTGCACAGGTCAAGGTCGAGGGGCACATTGCCAGGGGAAGCAGAAGACCTGGACTCTCCAAGCACCCTCTGCCTCCTCTTTCTCTGATCCACGGTGGTGGTGGGGTAGGATGGGAGGCAGCTGACATGAGCAGCCGGCTGCAGCTGTCTGCATCTCAGATCTGACACAGCCACACATATAGTGTGAGGACGAGTGAAACACAGAACTGAATTATGCTAAAAGATAGAAGCATGAGCTTAAATAAGTGCCCAGGATCTCATTTTGCTGAATTCTAATTTTAAAATTGGTATTTAATTTGTGCTTTCTTTTTGTTCCAGGTAATGGCTGCATTAACAAGGCACAGACACTTTGATACAAGTCATTTCTCTTGGGTGAAAATACCTTATTGTTCTTAACTGTTTCTTTCAAACTCACCTAGTCATTAGCATACATAATCTTAGCAGAGAGCACCCAATAAGCTTGATTCCACAGAGACAGGTCTTTTAGGCTTTCTAAGCGCCCCCTCCCATACTCCCAACCACCCCTCATTTTAAATTAAATGGATGTTTGTACACACGTGTTATTAAAACACTGTCAGGCTGGTTCTCGTAGGAACCTCGAAGCGATTGCTGCCGCCTAGAATGCTGTTCCTTTTGCTTCTCCTCAGATTTCCAGCACATTCATATGGTAATACTTCCCAGCTGGTAAGAAACCCAGCCCTGCTCTGCAGCTGCGTGTCATTACGCTATTCCCAGCACACAGGAAATGAACAATCATTTAGCCTTGACAGGTACATCCAGAATCTCACTGTCTTCCTTCCAACCTCCCAAAAAGTCAGGGTCTGCACAAGGTTACTTTTAAAGCATGCTTCGTTGTTTTTTTGTTTTGGTTTTGTTTTGTTTTGTTTTGTTTTCATAGATTATGAAACTATCTTGTGAAAGCTTTTGAAAGAAGCACTCTGGAAAAATGTTGCCAACAGGGTTAGAAACCTGGGAGAGAAAAAAAAAAAAACCCAAGCACCCAAAATATGTTCTGCTTATGAAGATATGAACTTCCCTTGTGACTGGTGAAGGTCAGACTTACTTAGTAGAAATTGGGGTGTGATTCAGTGGTCTTTTTAGTGGGCTCTCAGACTTCACTCACAAGCAAAAGCTGTCAGCAGCGTGCTGCTGTCTAGAAGAGATGCCATGCAAACTGAGCAGGAGTTTATCTTCATCATCGTAATTATTCCCTTTAGGCTAGTGATTTGTCCACTGACTGAAAGTATTTTCATTCTCTAAAGACGCTTTCCTAGAGCAGAAACTTAATACAAAACAATCCTCTTGTTCTATCTGTTGTGTAGCTAAGCTGGTGGCAGGGCTCCATGGACCCTCACCAGCCGGCAGGCCTCCGTGTGATGTGACAACATAGCAACAGGACCTGGGGAGGCTGTGGGCCTGCCCGCCACGTCCTCAGTGGGCTGCCTGGGGTGACAGCTGGTCTCCTGGCTCACAGGCAGGCAAAGCTGTTTAGTCTACAGAGCTGGGGATTTTCAAACATTTACATCAGCTTACCTCTCTCTGCCCCTCATTATGGTCCATTTGTGAGTGTCATTCTTTGTCACTGAACCCAAATCAAACTCTGCCCTTCTCCTGCTGCCTCCTGTCTCGGAAGAAGGGAGCCAAAGCTTGAAAGTGGAGCACAGGTGCTTCTCACAGGGCCGTTCAGAAGGCCAGAACATGAGGACCGGTGCTGGCCTTTCTCCTGATGCTTCAACACACCATCCAGGCCCTGGGTGCTACACTTGAGCCCTCTAGTTCAGTGCCGACACCCCAGATTCCTGTTTCTACCATCTCCCTGGTTCTATCAGTCAGTGAGAAACTTGCTTTTCTTTCCACCTGGGTAGATGCAGCCATGTGCAGTGACACCTTGGTGTGGAAACCTGGAATCGTCCAGTGTCTGGCCGGGCTCCGCGTTGGCAGCATGAGTCATGCTGAGGGCATGCATTCCTGGGCAGCATTCCTAGGTAGCCAGTGGCTGAGCTGTTCGCACGTGCCCCACATCTGAGCCTTCTCATCCAGACACACCTCCACCTTGCACTGGCGTCTTTTGAAGTTCACCTTCACAGGGTGAACAGGAAGACTACAGCGTTTTTACTCCAGCTGCCTTCCTTTGCTGAACTGGCATTTATATATTCCCAGTAGAAATCCCCAAATTGAAAATAGAGAGGTGCCAGCTAACACCTCTTTAGTTATGATTGTGTCAACATTTCCTATAAACCTTGTTTTTCTAGGGTTTATAACTAGACCGTAAAATTTTGCTCAGCTCTGAAACTTGGCATAGAGAGTAAACCTGGGAGTGACTTTTGCAGAATTTGAGAAGGGGGAAAAAAAATAAGTTCAGCTGTTGTTAACACGTGCCTGTGCCCGAGGCGATGAGCTTAAGATGCTCTTTTTATATATATAGAGAGAAATGTGCCCGTTGTCTCATTAATATGGGCTAATTCCTCTAGGCAATATTTAAGGAAAACGTTAATGACTGAGGTCTTGAACTTGAACCCATTGGTTGCATCGGCGGGTACCAGTTTGTGTAGAGGAGTTAGCTGTGTGGAGGAATGGGATCTGGCAAATCACACACATCATTCCAATAATGCTTCAAGGGGCTCTTGATAAGAGGCTAATGGGCCGTCTTGAGACACTCATTCACTGAGGACAGGCTTCCCCGGCTCACCTTTTCCTTGCCTGTAGCTCGGTGTTCTCTGATGACTCCTGAAGTAGTGATGGGATGTTTATAAGGAGACACTCTACATACTCCCCAGGCATCCTTCTCCAAGGAGGGCATTGTTCTCGGCCTCGCCGGCTGCTCACGCTCCCCTGTGGTAGGATATTGGATGGTGGGACACTGGCTGCGTTTGTTGACATTTTGGCTGACTCACTGGCTGGTACTGGGTCATAAGCTCTGGACTGACGGAAGGTCATCACAGAGCAAAATTAATCTCCTCCAGAGTCTGAGTCTGGATTCCTGCATATCCAAAGACTAGAAACAGAGTTCTGTCAACTGCTGGGCAGTCAGTGACCTGTCTGGGGAAAATGGTGCTGCTCAGCAACCTTCCAGGGTTACTGACAGGATGGACCCAAGTCATTAGTCACAGGAAAGCACTCTCAGAACTGTAAAGTACCATCTAACCCCAAAGCACCCACATCAGCTCAAGGTATCCATAGCTACCTCCCAAGCATCAACAGTAAAGCAACCACATGCCTCCTTTGCTGACTCATGGGGAAAGGCCTGGGGCCCCTCAGCACAACAGCCACAACCACAGGAGTCAACCTCAGCCTGTCCCCTGCACTTTCTGGAAACTTCCTCTGCTTTCTCCTCTCATCCTGCTGATCATTGGCCACTTTTCCGAACGAAGATGACATCAGCATTGGGCTGCTCATTGCATAGATTCTAACCCAGGGTGGCTACCGGCTTTGGTTCCTTGATGTCACCTGTTTTTGACCACGTCCATCCTGCAACATCCCATCCTTCATAGCGATGAGAATGTAGTCGGGGTGACGTAAGGTTTCTTTCGGTTTTTGTTGGAGACAGGGTGTCCTGTAGCCTAGGCCAGACTTGACCACCTGTTCCTTTGCCACAACACCTGCGTGCCGGGGTTACCGGTGGCATGTGGCATCACGCCCAGCAGCCTTCATGTTCTCCGTGGGCTCATTTCCCACTCTACCTGAGGGCCTCTTAGAACAAACCTGCCACCACCTTAACAGAAGCGATCTGTATCTGCTACCGGTGGCTTCCCGGTAGAACATCTGTGGGATGCCGTTTTCGTGGTCAGCTCTGACCGTGGCTAGCTTCTGGAGAGCGTAGCCTAAGCTTTCACACAGGCCCTGCGCTGGCTTTTCAGGTTCTGTTCTTGCGTTTTGAACTAACGGTTTGTGACGAGGGTCCCGTGTTTTCCCTCTGAACTAGATTAGGTTGCTGGGCCTGGGCTGACCTTTCCCTTCCTAGCCACGAAGACACAGCCTGAAATGATTTGCTGAGGTGCTAGATGATGAGGGCCGCTGAGTGGGAGGCCCCTGTCCTGAGGTGTGGCTTCTGCCGCAGGTTAGCAAACCAGAGTCCTCTCAGCTGGTGTGACTGGAGACAGACTCCCCATCTGTGCATCCCTCCCCTCTTCCAGAAGCTGAGCAGGAAAGGACACCTCAGAGCAGCCAAGCTCAGGGACTGAGGCCATTCCTCTGCCCCAGCCGACTGACACAAATGCCATCTGAACCTCCATTTTCTCAGGTGGTGGAACCTGGGCCAGGTCCACGTTCCAGACAACCCGGGTGTACATCAGTGAGTGAGACAGAGATGTCCTTGTCCCCAAGAGAAAGAAGACAATGAATGCAGTAAGTGAGAAAATATATGTACAGAGTTGTGTGAAGAAGGGGGATCTGATTTCTAGATCTCAAAATGCTCAGGACCCATGGATTTCCTGAAGAAGAGCATTCTCAGTAGAGGGCTAAGTGGACATCAGACCTGAAGGGCAGAGCGCAGGCTGGCTAGTGGAGGAGTGGCCATGGTGCTGTGTGGCAGGAGAAAGAAGAGAGTAGGGAGGGCCAGGAGGGAGAAATATTGTTGGACCTTAAGAGACATGGCTTGCGCTGGGTTACACGGGGCCTTCAGAGTGGAGAGGAAGCATGGCAGGATCTGTTTCCCAGGGATCTCTACACGCGAAGGCTGCAGACAGCAAAGGTGCAGGTTGGGGAGTTGGGGAGGCGTTCAGAACGCCGCTCAAAAGCCCAGAGGCAAAGTGTTAATGCCCGCCATCAAGGTGACCTCTGACCTCCCATGCTCCTCTCCACACTCCATTCTTTCTAGCTGTTTTCCAGGCCCCAGCAGAAGCACCAGAAATCCAGCAGGTCTCCTGGTCTGGCAGAGCATGATTTTAGAATCGTTCGCTAGATGTTTCCTCCCAAGCCTGCAGCTGGAGGCAGGGCCTGCTCACTCCTCCTAAGCTTCCACCCAGGCCTGTGGAGATGCTTTCTCCAGGCGGCACGTCCAGAAGCTGCACCTGTGCTGTTGGCTCACAGCGAGCTAGCGTTCCAACTGATCCCCAGAGACACCGACTCAAGTTAGTAAAACAACTTTGCAGGCAGTAAAACGTGTATCCCTCTGAGGTCAGAGAGCTCACTGGGTGAGAGAGTAAATAGATGTTTCCCACAGGGCACAGAGAACTTGAGTGAGGGGCAGAACCCCAGGGCAAGGGTTGTATCAGGCCCAGGCATAGCAGGTGAGCAGGGAAGAAGGTAATTAGTAAAAGAATGCCCGTCTGTGCTCCTCTCTAATCTCTGCCATTTCCACCCACCCCATTTCATTCCTCTTTTCTGCCAGGAACTCACGATGTAGCCCAGGCTGGCCTAAATTAATGATCCTCTTATCTCTGCCTCTTAAGTTCTAGGAATGACCATACCAACCATTTCACTGCCCTGTGAATAAAGACACAACCTTTCACTCCAGTCCCAGGTTGTCCAGGACCAAGCAAGAGAGTTGGGAAAGCAGCATCGCTAGCTGGGGGTTGGGGGGGGAGTGGGGGAGGTGCCTCCAGCACGGTCCTTCCTCTCAGCATCAAGGCCACTGCCCTGATGCTTGCAGTAGCTCCTCCAGGGCATCTGGGCCTATGGGCGGGTTCTGGACCCAAAGTCAGAAAGTGCACTGGGCTCTCTGAGCCCAGGCAAGTCACTAAATCACCCAGAGGAACACCTCCTACTTCACAGGGTTTGGTAAAATTGCACAGATAAGAAAATCCTGTGTCAGCTGTTCAGGGCATGCACCATGGCCCAGCTGCTCTTAGAGCAAGCAGAACCTTGAATACCTCAGTATTTCCCTCAGAAGTCCCAGGAGCCGAGGGCGGATGAAACATCACTGACATTTTAGGGGCCTCCCAGCCACATCCTCATGTTTTTATTTTGTTTGTTTAGGAACACAAGAAAGCCAGGTTCCTGGGTCATACTGCTCATCAATGTACTTCATAGCATTAGTGAGAATTTCCGAGTCACAGGGCACAGCAGCAGTGGACAGGAGGTAACGAAGCCCACAGATCAGAATCAAGTAAAAGAAAGGAAGGGAAGAGCTCTAGTTAAAACCAGAATAAACAGCACTATAAAGTGGCGTCTGTGAGGTTCTGCTGACAGAGTAGCTGGCTCACAGGTTAGTGCATTTGCAAATGTTTTATGGGGGGACCTGGGCAAAGGGATCAGTGAGGAGACTGCACGACCTGTAAGAATGGAGACCCGAGTTCAAATCCCCACAGCCACTGTAAAAGCAGACACAGCAGCATGGGTGTCCCCAATCCCAGAGCTACAGGGAGCTGGGAGGGAGACGCAGACCCCAAGAAGCTTGCTGGCCACATGGTATGCACAATGGAAAACAACAAATGAGGCCCTGTCTCAGACAAGAACTGACATGACAGCCAAGGTTGTCCTCTGACCCCAACATGTGTGACAGGCACACACACATGTGCGCAGGCACGCACACTCACAGTATAGAGGGACGTAGGCCTCCCTCTGGTCACAGGGAGTGCTGGCTGAGGGGGATGCCTGGAGGGCTGACACACTGTGGAATCTTGAAACAGCTCTTTCTCCTCAGGAGCTCCTACGGAAAAACCTTCCCCACGCTGCACTAAAGCAGATTGCCTGGGTGGGTGCTCGGAGTCTTACCAAGGGCACAAGTTCTGACACACTGTAAGATGGTCCTGAGGCCCCCATGCTCTCGGAACGCCAGGCTGAGAAGCGGAAAGCAGAGTGGCTTGCTGTGGAGGTCATGAGCCTGGTGTCCGGAGCCAGGGCCCAGGGTGAGCTCCAACGCACTCTGATGGTCCCTGTTTAACTGCTGCCGGTCATCCAGCTGTGAGAACGCGCTCGGTGAGGAGGCAGAATGAGCATGAGACAGGACACCGTGCGCGACAGCTCCCCAAACACTCGAGGCCAACACATTTGAGTGCTTAAGCCAAGTGCTAGGCAGGTCACTTGTACATGAGTCATTCTAATAAATTTTCCAGTGACGCCGAGCCAGGTTCTAGTCACACCTTTGTTCATCAGGCCAGCCTGAACCCCGACAGACTGAAGAGCTTGATGCTCTGCACCCCAGCCCAGCCCAGCCCAGCCCAGCCCTGCTTGTCTTGTTGTTGATGTCAAGGTGCTGGGGCCTGAGCTTCTGGGCTGTGCACAAGTCCAGGAAAGAGCTTTCCCACAGAGCCCCAACCCTAGCCTCTTGTTCTTGTCTCTTCAAAGTGTGTTCTTTGGATTACAAATGCCCAAGTGTGAGAATTCTACCCCAGCAGCCACACAGCCTTAAAAGGAGGTTTTATACCAGGAATTTAGCTGGGATTCTTCTCTTAGGTGTTTAAAGATGTATGTTTGCTCTGCAGATGGAGGAGGGGAGGTTACCTTGTCTAAAATTTAGTTTATTACAAGATGAGGGCTTCAAAGCTCTATATTTGTCCTCCGAAGCACTCAGTGGAAGTGCCTCTCCTTCTCCTCATTGTATGGAAAAGGAGACCAAGACGTAAGATACACACAACTGATAAATGAATGAGCTGGGATCCAGCTCTTTGCAGCTGTGGCTTTGCCTCCTTAACCGGCACTCAACAAACAGACAGACAGACAGACAGACAGACAGACAGAGGGAACTGTACTTCCTCTACCCCTCTAAATAGCCCAGGCTTCAGCAAGGCCTCAAAACATGTTCTGGCACATACACTAAAATTGTGAGCCAGCCGGGCATGGTGGCTCACACCTTTAACCCCAGCACTTAGGGAGGCAGAGGCAGGAGGATCAATGTGAGTCTGAGGCCAGCCTGGTCTACAAAGCAAGTCCAAGGACAGCAAAGGCCACATAGAGCAACTCTGTCTCAAAAAAAACCAAACCAAAACCAAAACCCCGGTGAGCCATACCCAAATGGTATCTGGTTTACTTTCTGGGGAACCACGAGGAGAAAACAGGTCAAACTTAGTCTTGCTATGACTTTCATGCCAAGAGCAAAAACCTGAAGCATTTTATTCCCATAATCCTTTGTGCCTTCAAAGGGAACAATCTTTAACCTTTAATTGTGGATTATAATAAAAAACGCCATGTTGACAAATTTGATCTCAGGATGTCATTTACTAAAGGTCTGTTCAGGTACCCAGAGTCAAGACTGCAGCTTCTGGTGGCAAAGTGGCTGCCCAGAATTCCCTAGCGAACCAGTGCTAATCTCTGAGCCTTCCACCAAGGGACCTTGTCATGGTTAGGAAGATCATCGCTGTGACTGTGGCCTGCCTGCTATGGAAAGCAAGGCTGCTTTAAGAGGCCTTGCGTTCAATGGCCGCAGTTGGATGGCACACGTCTTTTAAGGTAAGGAAGGTCCTTACTTTGTTCCATAACTGGCAGATCTACTCACTCATCTTTAGGTGGGGTACATGTGGACAAGCACGGAAGACAGAGGGTGTCTCAGCACCTCCTGGTGGCTGGAGCCTCTGAAGTCAAGTCATCCTATCTGTCAGGGTGCAGCCAGGCCATTTCAGTCAACAGCATCATTTCTCTTGGCCTTTAGTGTGCGTTGCCCGAATCTCTGCAGAGTTCTCAAAACTGCCTCTCTCTAGGCCCTTCAGAGTAAGAGGCTTGTGAAACCATTTCCTCATCATCATACACAGTTTTTCTAAGACCCCAATAGCAAGGAGGCTTGTCCCAATACTCACCTGCAGGTGACAGAGTCCTTAGACTGAACAGATCTTGAACTACAGTATCCAAGGAGACCATGGCGGTCAAGGGACCCCCCTCTGAGGAGATCCTGTGTGACTGTGAAAAGTTAGTTCTCAGGGCAAGGGCAAGTCAGGACTGGGAGAAGTGGAAAAGCAGATGTCATCTCAGGGGGACACCCAAGCCTGGGAGAAGCAGCAGAGAACTGTGCCTCAGTTTCTCCTTCCTACCTGCCTGGGCCATGCAGCAACTTTTCCTTAACACGTATGAGGACGGAGGTATTCAGACCCCTTCCCATGGCCCATAAGTGTTTGGGCTCTAGGCTGAGACCTCTCACTCCTCACTGTAGTGGGCTGGAGTCTGGGATTTTATCTGCACACGGGAGCTAAAAGTCCGGGTGTCTGCTTCCTGGGCCACTGTGGCAACGGTGCAAGCTGCCAATTCTCATTTGAGTTCACTCTTTCTTCTAGCACGGGGGAGGAGTTTCCATTCCTTCCTTGTGCGTTCAGCTTCGTATTCAGACGCAGCCGCCACAACCTCAGGCCTTTTGCCCACTTACTTTGTCTAAGCGCTTTTCTTTCTGCGATGGAGGCAATAGGTCACCGAGTTTCCAGATGCCAAACCCACACTCTCCCACTGGTGGCTGAATTTGACCTCTGCCTTTGCTCACTTGTAGCATGCCACTGCTGAGCTCACCCCAAGGGTTATGCTTGTTTGTGTCAGACGAGTCGTGAGTGCTTTTATTCTCCTCTCTGTGGCTGTTGGTGAGCAAATGCCTACCCTCTGGAGAGCGACCTCGGAAGAGCATGTGAGGAAGGGACTTCACCCCTGAAACTCTTCATTTTCCCCTCATCAGGCAGCCTGGATGAAAAGGAGATATCTCACAGTCATGAAAGGACCCTGCAGGCTTTGGCGAATCACAAATCCCTTTGGGGATTATGAGCTATGTGTTCTGTCTCGAGGAGAAAGGGACACAGCACTCTGCAGGAGTTTCGTGAAGATGCTCACTCCAGAGCCCCACTCTAAGAGTTGAGTTTGGAGGTGAACAGTTCTTTAGTGAATTCAGAACCCTTCTTTGTTTGCTTTCTCTAAATGGAGCTTACAATGAGACTGGTATAAAAACCTCAATCTTTGCTCCTTGAAAAGTGTAACAATGGTTAAGAGAGTAAACAAACAGTGATGATTTTATATAAAATTTCCTCTTCAAAATACTTTGTGTGAATGAGTTGACTAGCACACAAGCATAATCTCCCCCCGCATCTTTCTTCTTATCTTATTTTCCGACCCATTTATGATACAGACAAGGCAAAGGAATCATTATAAGATGGAGCCAGTGGGGCCTGGTGGGAAGAAAGCTGGATTTCAGTCCTGATTCTGTCAAGGGATCTGGCTTTGCCCGTGGCCAGTGAGCAGCTTTGGGGGATTCCAGTCTCTCCAGGCTTCTTTTTCCTTATCTATAAAATGAGGAAGCTAGACCAGATCAAACGCAGGCTGGCAGTCTGAAGCCTGGCGAGCCAAGCCCAGCTTACAGCCTGGTTCTGTACAGAAAGCTTTATTGGTGAACAGCACACTTGTTCATGTCTGCATTATCTACAGAGGCTTATGGGTCAAGTGGTCAGGCTGACTAACTGACAGAGACCATAGGGTCAGCAAAAGCTGCTGAAATATTCCCTCTTGACCCTTTATGGCAGAGTTTCACAAGCTGCTTTGGCTAAGGGGGCCTGAGCACTCCGCTACTTACTACTTTCTTCTGCTATTCTGCAATCCTCAGAGGCAAAGGGAATGCCTCATTGTTGAGGCTCCTGTGGAACAGAAGTAAATGAGAAGGATGTTCGCCCACTTCAGACACTGACTTGGAATTGAAATGAATGGAGGAACCTTATTGAGTCCACGGTGGAGACTCAAGAGGAATGGAAGTAATTAGGGGAACATTGCTTAGCCCACTTCATGGGCCGATGTGGAATGGAAGTTGATGGATAGTAGTCCAAGATATATTATTTGCACTGTATTGAAGTCATTCTGTTAATGGAGTCTAAACTCAATGCTAGTAAAACATCCAGGGAAACTTGTTATTTTTTTATCCTCGTATGTTATATCCTGACTATGATCTCTCCTTCCTCCACTCCTTCCAGACCCCCACTTCCCTTCTCCCCAAGATCCATTCCTCTTCCATTTCCTTCAAAAAAAAGAAAAAGAAATAAGGAAAGAAGGAAGGAAGGAAGGAAGGAAGGAAGGAAGGAAGGAAGGAAGGAAGGAAGGAAGGAAAAGGAACAGGCCTCCCAGGGATACCAACCAAACATGGCATAAAAAGTTACAATGAAATTAGGCACAAACCTTCAAACCATGGCTAGGAGAGGCAACCCAGTAGGAGGAAAAGTGTCCCAGATGCAGGCAGAAGAGTCACAGACACTCCGATTCCCCTGCTGAGAGTCAAGAGAAACTTCTTAGCCCAATCAAATGTCATCACACTCAAAACACTGTTGGAGCCAGACATGCAACAGTTCCGAATGGCTCAGAGAAATCTGCTGAGGCTTTATTGACAGTTACCATGGTCTATACATTAATAAAGACAGTGAAAGGTAACATGCACATTGCTTTCCCCTAACTCAAACCTTGTTTTGAAACAAACCAAGGCATTAAACAGCAAGAAAGACATGCAGGTCTGTGGTGGAGAAGGCCATGCGGTGTCCAGCTGAGCAGAATTTTCTGGCCTGAGCATTCCACAGACTGATACGTTTTTATGATCCCTATTGTTCACACTGTGCTTTGGGAAGTCGCTGTTGCTACCAGGGTGTGGCCAAAGTGGCAGGCGTCTCAGGGCGTAGGGTTTCCAAGTAAGGCCCCTTTCTACAGTCTCATCACCTTGGAATGCATCTTATTTTAACTTCGCCTTTCCTGTCCCTCTCCACTCATTCCATGCAAGAAGGGGCCGTTTGAACTAATCACCACGAAGCTTTTCTTTCTGAAAGGGATATGTTCAGAAGGGCAGAGCATCTGTATGGAATGCTGAAAAGTGAGATGGGGGAGAGTCTTGGAGGTGAACAGAAACCCAGGCCCAGGACGGTGACTCTTGCTGTCTTTCCCAACCATTAAGCTGCTGCCCCTCCTTGTCTTCCAATAGTGTCACTGTTTCCTGTCACTTTTGCACTTGGGTGCAGGAGGAAGTAACTGGTAATGACATGGTACTTTTTCTTAGCTGACACTTGAAAATGCTTCTATGCAGCTTAGGAAAAAAAAAAATCTCCCTTCTGCCATTTTGTTCGGTAATGACAAACTGCCCCGAGAAGGCGTGATGGTTAAAGAAAGAATATCTGAATGAACTAATCCAGCTGAGAACCTCCAGCTGGCAGTACGGTTCCTCAAAGACAGGGTTGTAGGCCCCATGTCTCTAAAGATACCCAAACTGGAAGGTGTGGAGAATGAGAAATTAAGCAACTCCTGCAAAGTCAGAGGGTGGTGGAGACGAGATCTCTCTGGGCCTGGGGTATCAGACCAATGCGACACAGGCTCCCAGTTACGACTGTCGGAGAGAGAGTCCTTGATCAGAGCCACAGCTGCTGTTCCTGCTTGGAAACTCAGTCTTTTCTAAAAACTGCTGAAGATTTGACTTTTCTTATGTACATTTTCACTTCCTGCTTTGTTTGTTTCTGAAAGAATCCAAGCTCCGTCTCATTCATTTTCTCTAGCATGGCTCCTCCTTCCTCATGGCCCCATGAGTTAATTCCTTTTGCCAGGTATTGTGGCTTCTACTGTTCCTCTTTGCCCAAAGGATCCCTGATCTAAAAACCCCTTGAAAAGTTCTACCTTTTCTCATGCTCAGCTCCTCCTACCTTATTCTACATCAGCTCTCATCTTGGCTGGAAACATTCTCTCCCTGTTGCCACTGGGGGCAAAATGACCTAGAGATTTGCCTATGTGGGCAGAGCCATTGCTGCCCACAGCTTGCTTTGGGTGGGGAAAAGGTGAGGAGAGAGGGGAGAGACAGAAGGGAAAGAGAGAGAAAAAAGGAGTAAGAGAGGGGAGGAGAAAGGAGGGGAGGAGAAGGGAGGGTGGAAAGAAAAGGGAATGGGAGGAGAGGGAGGACAGAAAGGGGGAGAGGAGGAAAGGGGAGGGGAAGTGAGGGGAGGGGACAGTTATTAAGTAGCTAGGCTGTGGCCCATACAGGCTAGAGCTGATGTCACAACGTCCTTCCCTGAAGATGAATTTCTTTACTTTTTCCATTCAAGAGACATTTTCACCACCTTGTCTGGGGCTGGACACCCTGGTGTTACTAACAGTGTTACTAAGCACTTAGCCCCAGGGTCTATCTCTGTGTACATCCGTTGTCTAATTTTGCTTCACTGTTTATGTTGTCTTAGTCAACTTCCTGATCTAAACTCCGCAGAGTTCACCTTTAGCCTGACTGAGTTGTCTCGCTTTCTAAATTAAGTGCTGGCAGTTCCCAGAGTACAAAGCCCAGATTTAGGAATGTCCTGTACACAGAGAAAGCTGGTCCTTTGTGCTTCTGGGAGGCATTATCAGAACTGTCAAGGGAACCTCTCCCATCATGCTTTAGCAACTGAGCAATTCTTCCCATGAGGAGCAAGGGCGACTGTCTTCCTTGGAGACCATTGCACGGGAGGTCCACAGAGGTGTGCACAGCCCGGATCATAGGCAGCTGGGCCGTGACGAAGAAGTACACCCAAAGAAAACGTCTGCCCACGCAGACTTTTGAGGTTAAAGTTGCATGGCTGCACTATGGTGTTTCTGTGGGAAAATGTTTGCTTTAGCGTTCAAAAACTGATTTACAAACAAATTCCCTCCTCCCTGGAAGGAGGAGCCAGTCTAAATTTAGAGCTTCCTAGATCAGCTCTAGTTTTCAGGACAGATTTTGTCTTTCATTCACACAAGTCATCTGGGGACAGGGTCACTGGGGCATCCAAGTGAAACCAGGAGGCAGGCACCTGCCTGGTATAAGCCATGCAGGTGTGTCAGAGCTGGGAAACACCCTTGACAGCCAGGGAAGCTGTTTCGTTGTCAACCCTGCTGAATTTTCTCAGTGGTTATTAATGCTAGCAGCACTGTGAGGATGCAGTGTTGGTATTTAGGAACTGAAACTGCTTCGGGGTTGCCTAGCAACCTATGATGTCATCATGTGTCCCAGGCCAGGTGGCCACACCTGGAAGGCAGGGTTACCTTGCTCCCTAAAAGTGAACAATCTGCCATGTGGTCCCCTTCTCTCTTGCTCCTGGCCTCTTGCCTTCTCTTGCCCTCTCCCCTTTCTCTGTCGGGGCACCCCCTCTTTCCCCCCATCATGTCCTGCTCTCCCTTCTCTCTCTTCATCTCCATCGAATAAACCTTTCATATAAAGTCTGTTGTGTGCCTAATCATTATTTAAATTGTCCCCATCACAGAGAGAACCTCAGCTGGATGTGTAAGCAATCTCTGACCCCGCCCCCCCCCCCCCTGCCCTGTGCACTCACAATCATCCAGTTTGTTGTCTTTCTTGGAAGAAAAATACTACACAAGCCCAGACTTCCGAATTGGTATATCAGAGGGCAAGCAGAGGTTCGCAACCTTCTGAACACAATGACCCTTTAGTGCAGTTCCTCATGCTGTGACTCACAGCCATAAAATTTTCTCATTGCCACTCCATGACTGTAATTCTGCTGCTGTTATGAGTTATAATGCAAATACCTGAGATGCAGGAGATAGGAGATGCTACCCAAAGGGGTTGTGACCTGCAGATTGAGACCTGCTGCCGTCTAGTAAGATGGACTTATCAGGTGCTAGGGTTACCCAGAACTCTCGCTCCTGTGACATTCTACAGAAGCCGGAGAACTCTTAGGAGGCCATGGTTTTGGGTCTTTCTTCTGGTCTGCTCACCTGAAGATCAGAGCTAGGTCTTGAGTCGAATTAACCACTAGTGAATGGGCCCTCCGGTGCCATGGCTCTCGGGACACAAGCCTGGCTTGTGGGTCAGGTGCTCCAGGGTCCTTGCTATCTGCACCCAGACCCTGGGTAGTCAAGGTATGCCTTCCTGCCCTCTATGGACACTGGAGCTCCTGTGTTCATAGGGCTTGTAAGCTGCATTTTATTAGTAATAATGACTGGTGGAGAGGGCATTTTCTGATTCTTAATGACCAACTGCAGGAACTATAGGCCCGAGGCGATGTACATACCACGCTATTAAACTCAGAAATTTGAAAATGTAAAGAAAAATAATTACCTTCTTATACACGTTTCTATGGATACGAAGTTTTGTTTATCACCTCAGCCTTTTCTTAGAGGTTGAAGTCCAGCTTAATAACCAATAGGAAGGAGCCCTTCCACCTCAATTTCCATTCACTGTCTAACGCTCGGCAGTATGTGGTGAGTGTGTTTCTCTAAAAAGCCACCCCTCACCCCCGAAATAGCATGCGGACTGCCACAGCAAGTATTCGTATTCCATCGAACAGTTTAGCAATCAGTCTTTAAAATCAGCTAAGCCCGTAGATGCTCATGCTCATTCCTCCGAAGTGGCAGGAACTTGCATATCATCTTCCGCCCTACAGAATGATCTATTTTTCAGCCCTCAGATTGCATGCACATATTTTATGCATTATGCATTAGTGCCAGAAATACTTTTTCAATCGGATCTATTATTACAGTGCATAGCTCAGAGATTAACTTTTAAGGACGAGAAAGAATATGCCCGGAGAATTACCTAATACTCCATAATTCACACAGCAACCATTTGCTCCACATGTTTCGGGGCCTGGGATACCCCTTCTTTTCAAATGCCATGGAAAGGCAGGAATCCATCAATTTCACATCACTGCAAACGTGCTGGCCCAGACTTACATGACTAACTTCTATTTGTTATCATCTATCCTAGGGATAAGAGACTTTTGAAGGAAAAAAAAAAAAATAGAAAACATCATCCAGAATTTTAAACTTTGATCCTTAAGTATTTTTTAGCTGTTGGCGTTTATGTTTCTTTATTGTAATAAAAGAGTAATACAACAGATTTCATCAAATGCTTAATAGAGAAACACCATTCATTTGTCTGAGTATCTTCGACGTGAATTGAGCTCTGTGATGAGGCGGACCATAGAAGCAGGCAAGCAGAGACGCCTCCTTGTGAGTCAGGGATGCAGGCTGGGCCACTGTGCCCCATGACATGTGTGTGAGGTGATGCTCTGAGCACAAAGCAAGGCCACAGAAGCTCTGCAGATGCAGGAAGGTGTCTCAAGAGAAGTGGCATCTATTTTCTGTGTGAATCCTAACGTGTAAGACACAAGTATAAGATTGGTATTATCTTCCTTACTTAACTGTTCCTTTCTTCAGTGTGAATATGTGTGTATGTGTGTGTGTGTGAGAGAGAGAGATCTAGGCAAGTGTATGTACATGGGTGTGCATTTGTGAGAGGCCAGAAAAAGGTGCTGTCTTTCCCTTTCTTTCCACTTCATTCCCCTGAGACAGGGGAATTCCTGACCCTGAACCCTGAACCTGACCCTGAAGCCTGCTGCTTTAGCTAGGCTGGCTGATCAGCCAGCTCCTGGCATCCCCAACCCCTCAACACTGGAGTTACAGACACTCCTGGCTTGTATGTGAGTGCTGGAGATTCGAACTCAGGTCCTTGTGTTTGCAGAGCAAGTACCCTTACCTACCAATCCACTTCCCCGGGGCCCCGGCCCCTTCTACTGAAACACAAAGTGGACACATTCTCACAGTATTAAAACAGAAAAACCTCACAGTAGTTTCTAAGCATTCCACAATCCTCCCATCCCAGCATATGTATCCCTCTAAGCGGCTAAGCTCACAGAAAGAACCAAGTCTCGGCATAGTTATGCCAAGCCTCACTGACACAAGGCAGTGGGGACAGGAAGAAGGCTGGTTAAAGCCCCAGACACTTCTGGGCTGCAGCCCCGTCGACATTCAGTGTGTGAGCATACCGTTTCCTGTCTTAAGGGAAGTGCATGGGAGAGTCCTGAGGCAGCTCTTTGTGTTATTTTTACCTATGGACAGCCAAATCCTGCTCCATGCCAGCGTGATTTATACAGGTCGTTAGTATAACCCTCTGAAAGCTTATGTTACGAGCAGGAGGAAATAAAGGGACCAAAAGGAAGCTGACTGGATTGTGTGGGTCTAAGCAAGAGCTTCGAACATGCACTGATCATATATATATATATATATATACATATATACATATATATGGACATAAAGATGAGCTGCTGTGGACTCAAAGGGCCTAGACAATATCTAATCTGTTCTTGGGGTTACAGAAAGCTTCCCTGGAACAGGCCAGAGTAGGGAGTCCAGTCCAGAGAACTTAGCTCAAAAGGATATGGGCGGGCTGGGTGGGAGTGATGCACACCTTTAATCCTAGCACTCAGCACTCGGGAGCCAGAGGCAGGGGAGGCCAGCCTGGTCTACAGAGTGAGTAACAGGAGAGCCAGGGCTACACAGAGAAACCCTGTCTTGAAAAACAAACAAACAAATAAACAGATATGGGCAAAAAGGAACAGATGGCAAACAACTTTGCCATTACAGTTGCGTTGATAAATTCCTACGTTCTTCAAAACCACACAGCCGCCATCTTCTGGTTGCTTTCTCTGATGCTGACACCCACCCAACATGGCTCTCACTCAACAACATAACCCTACAATGACACAGTTAGACAAAGTCCCACACCTGCCCTGCACCGTCGACTTTGGAGTTCTTGCACAGTATGCACTTTAGCCTAGCTCAGTGTTTGGAGTCTAGCTGGGAGCCCGAGGCAGCTGACCCTGCCAACAGCAGCAGAGGGTCAACCTCAGGCCACTGCTATCCTAGGGGCACAGGAGTAAAAAGAATGCTTATGGCCACACGGGTCTTGAACTAGAAGGATGTAAGATTCATTCTAGATTTTTGGGGGTTTGTTTGTTGGTTGGTTGGTTGGTTTTGTTTGTTTTGTTTTTTTCAAGACGGGGTTTCTCTGTGTAGCTTTGGCTATCCTGGACTCAGTTTGTAGACCAGGCTGGCCTTGAACCCATCCACCTGTCTCTGCCTCCCTGAGTGCAGGGATTAAAGGCGTGCTCCACCCTGCCCAGCTTTGTTCTACATCTTAAGGAGACCATACGTGAAGGACTGAAGAAGATTCTTGTGACTCTAATAAAGAGAAAAACCTCAAATTTGAATCAGAGCTTTCAGTGTAGGGCCTTCTTACTGCACCTACAAACACAGATGTAGCTAAATTTTGGTTTGTCAGGAGGGAAGCCCAAGGAAACAGCCATTGACCATTACATGGCCATTCAGAGCTGAAAACAATAAAGTAGCTACTGTGCTTTAGATGCCCCCTTACCCTCTCCCCAACTCTCAGGCTGAAATCTTAGCAGGACCTTCAATGGCTCCAGCTGTTAGGTTGCTTATCTCAGGACTGAACTTCTAATATGATCAAGAGATCAGCTCAGTGTTCCTCCCTGCCTTCCGTGCTTCTTCACCGTAACATCCTCTACCACACGTGACAATAAGGAAGGTCCTCCCACAGACAGTGCCAGGTTCCTAGACTCCTCAGCCACCAGAATGATGGGAAATAAATCTCTATTTCTCATCATTTACTCAGCAGCGGGCATTCTGTTACAGCAACAGAAAATGGACTAAGACAGTTGTCCAAGACTGGAAACAGTTTCTTACAGGTTTTTTATTTTTTATTTTTGAACAGTAGCTTTTTCAACAGAAAATCCAGGGGAAATCTAAATGTTTTTGAAGGGAAGAGGAAAAAATACTTCTGCAAACACTCTGACGTCCAGCTGCATGTTGATAAGACAAACAGAAAGGCGAAGCATCAGCCTCATGGACCATCCTCTGGCATGCGCTAAATCAATTGTGAAGGCAGCCTGCAGGAGACAACCTAACCTAATTGAGCAAGCACACAGCCCAGAGAACATGTGTTCTGACTCAGGCTGTCACAGGGCCTGGGCTGAGTCATTCCTCCATGCTGTCTGGTTTTCCACAGCTCCAGCCCCAAACGCCCATCCTCCTGCCTCTGTGGCCCTCCATGAGTAAGGCGTGAGCAGGGCTGGAAAGCAGGTGCTGTCTGGCTGGCCTTTGAAATCAGAGACTAATGAAATTGACAAGACATCCAGCTGGAAGTGAAAGGAAAAAGGGAGATGCCGTTAGCTGCATCTTAGGTGTGGCCTTCCTGGGGGAGGGGCCGCACACCCAATGCACCTCACAACTGGGGCATCCTTCCACCCATCCAGACCCATTGGAGAGGCCTCTTCAACGGCCGTCTCCCATCAGTAACTTTGCTCATCAAAACATACTCTTAAAATTTACGTGTGTGTGTGTGTGTGTGTGTGTGTGTGTGTGAAGAAATTTTGTCTGCTGAGCCTGCCCCCACCACCACCAACAAAGAGAACTCTTTTCCCAGCAGCTCAGGCTGAAGCCTCATACCTGGGAGAGCAGCAGACTGTACGCCCAGTTTCTTCAGGGACCCCTGCCCAATCACACAGACGTGTGACCAAGCAGATGGTGGCAGGGTATGCAGCAATTTCTTTTGCTTGCTTTTTAAAAATGATGTTTTTATTCATTATTTGAAAACTTCATACACTTATGCAACATGTTTTAATCGTATCTACCCTCTGGTGCCTCCCCCTAACTCTCCCCGTGTCCCCGCCTGGCTCCCTCTTTGCGTCGTGTCCTTTTCTGTTTGTTAGGTGCATTTTGTTTTTGCTGACTTCTATGTTTGTGCACGTGAGTTTTCGGGAGTGGATGTGGTGTGCCCTCCGAGGCCTGAGGAGAGAGGGCAGGTCCCCCAGAGCTGAAGTTACAGACAGCCGTGAGCTGCCTGAGGCAGGTGCTGGAAACAGAACGTAGGTCACCTGCAGAGGCAACAAGTGGGCTTCACCACTGAGACATCATGCCACTCGTGTGCGTGTGTGTGTGTGTGTGTATGTGTGTGTCCGAGTACAGTCAGTTCTGCCCATGTATGCATGGGTGTAGGACTGTCCACTGGGCTGGGGGACTGTCCTACTGCTGACCTCTACCCTAAAGAGGAGTGGCTCTCCCTTCTTCAACAGCCACCGACCGTCCATCACTCCCCCAGGGAGCTGGAACTCTGGCTGGCTTGATCTTATGTAGATCTTACGCAGGTAAACACATTTGCCGTGAGTGAGTGACGTATCATGTCAGGAAGTCGGCATCTCACAGCTCTCCTTCTCATCCCACATATGCTCGGCCCTCTCCTGCTCCGGAGCCTTGCGTGGTGCACGCTTGCTGCAGATGGCTCATCCGCAGGCGAGCACTCAATCTTTATACTCAGCCCTTGGACCAGGCATGGGCCTCTGCATTGAGCGTTACTCATCATGAGAAGAAACCGCTCTGTCCAAACCCTGAGACAAGCATAGATCTGTGGATATAAACACAAGTATTTAAAAGGCACTTGGACAGCTTGACTGTTTATCAAAACAATAGTAGGTTTCCCGCCCTGACTCCAGGGCCTGTGATCCCCTCAGTCATTGGCTTTTGGCCAGATTATAGTACTAGGCATGAAATCCCTCCTGTGGAGCCGGCCTCATATCCAATCAGAAAGAGGCTAGTAAATCCCATAATTCTCATGTCAGGCAGGCTGGCACTGCGGCGAAGTCCAGCACTATAATAGTGCTGATGTCCTTTCTTCCCCAGAAGCCTGATACCACTGCTACATAAGCTAACCAGCAGGAGAACTTCCTGGTTAGCCAAGAGCGATTTTCCTGTGTCCTGCGTCCAAAGTGAATGATGTCCTCATCAGCAGTCTCAACATCATTTACTGTGGAGAAGTACCGGCCATGGCAACGGCCTGTGTTTTCTGGGCGCCTCTGGGGCTTTGACGTCCCATTATTTCTCAGGGGGGGGGGCACCCCATGCTTAACGCTGAGATTTTCATTTACTCCACTGTCTTCTGGAGCACCATTGTCCACCTCTGCAGGACACTTCTGTTCAAACTCCTTTTTTTTACCTGTTATAATTTTAATAAGCTATCAGACTAGTGGTTTCCATAACATTTTTTAGATAAAAACGAAGTCCCAGTTTAGGAAAGACCCATCAAATTGGGTAAATTCAAATTATGATTGCAAGTTTTTAGAGTTGCCTGTGGAATGGGGAGCTCAGCTTATACCTCAATTATTAAATATCTGCTGTTTCAATGCAGTTCCATTTCAACAAGCCAGGCATACAAAGGAAGCACAAAACTTTAAGATTCTGGAAATAAAAAATATGAATCCACAAATCCTCATCAAAACTCTGACCATGAATCAAAACAGCGTGGAGTCTCAGTCTGTTGCAGCTGAGACAATGCCTTCTCTTGGATGAAATCAGGCTGGAAATCAGGCTCGGAAGTCTGGCATCGGACAAGGGGTGTGCCCGGAATGAAAGCACGCAGGAGCTCGAGAAGAATTCATTGAGCTTACTGTATGTGTACTGGATAGAAATCAGTGCACACGTAACCAGACTCTCATTAAGCATAACGTTTGGTTTTAATAAATTATTATTTTAAACCCAACACTTTTTCTGGAGTTTATCAGCCTAGAAACATAAACCATCTCATTTTATGGGCTGTCGTGGGTCACATTGCCAGGAAGTGCTCTGGGGAGATCAGTGAGATAGCTCAGTGAGTAAAAAAGCTAGCCACCAAGGTTGGCAGCCTGGTGGAAGGAGAAACTGACTCTTACGGGGGGACCTCTGGCCTCCATACCTACACCATGACACATGTCCTCACACAAAATCAGTAAATAAAAAAGGTCATTAAATGGAAAATAAAATGCTCTTTGGCCTGACGTCTGAAGGGCGTGGTAAGCAGAATGAAGCAGGGGGACATTAATGTGGACCCAGGGAAAAGCTCCCACCAATTCACAGGGAGCCCTTGAGGCTTGCTCCAGATCAGTTGTGGTGGGTCACGGCTCCCCCCTTTAGTATCAGCCATCTGAGGCTGGCTCTTCCTGGCAGATGCTATACTTCAGATGAGGCAAGGCCCACAGACTCACGGCCCAGGGCCACCTTCTGCCCGCACCCTCAGCAGCTGGGAAAGACCTTGGTTCCTCGGCAGGAATCCGCTGGAGCAGGAATCTGGGCAGTTCATCAAAGCACAGCTCCAGCCCACCCCGGCAGCACCGGGCTTGCCTCTGCTATGAGCTTTAATCAAAGCTTCTCAAGCCGAGAGCCTGTGCTCCCACTGGGAACAGAAGAGAAATTCTAACAGGGATGGTACAGATCCCAAGGTGCCAACAGATATGCACCTTCACCCTCCTCTGTTATCCGCTGCAGACTTCTTAGTGTCAACAAATACCACTTTTCATCTTGGTTTTCCCAGTGACAAGAGCAGGTCATTCCTGAGGGTGAGCCTTCCTGTCCTTCCCAGGCTGTAGCTTCTCTTCTTCCCAAATGGAGGGATGTGCCAAAGGTCCTAGCAGATGGCTTGGGTTTTATATCTATGCTTTCTCCCCATCTAGAACAGCATCTGCCTTCTCCCTGGTGATCTCTTCCAATATGGCCGCTCCTCTACCTTGCCAATTGGTCCCTTGAAACAAGGAGCACCCATAGAGTAACTACCACACAGAAATTTTGATTTAAGGTGATTTCTAACCTCACAAAGAATCACCTATGAGCTGCGCTATCAGCTAAAGCCTTCCTCAAGAGCATCTATGCCTTTGTCCTCTGACTGGAAGCTGATCGGGGACCTAACACATGACTGAAGCAGTGGACTCCGCTGGCGTGTGCCTCCCAACCACTCCTTTATTGAACAGTGGGTTCCTTACCCTTATGCAGTAGTATATGGAGCTTAAAAAATGTGTTTAAACATCGTGGGAGTCCTCATACAGGGGGTCCTGACCAAAGTGCTATGGTCAGGGTCTTTGTCACTCATTCTTCTATCACCGCAAAGAGACACCATGACCACTGCAACTCTTAGAAAAGAAAACATTTGATTGGGGGCTCGCTTAGGGTTTCAGATCCATTATCATCACAGCAGGGAGCAGCATGGCTCCGGAGCAGTGGCTGAGAGCTACATCCTGATCTTCAAGCAGAGAGGCAGAGAGAGAGACAGAGACAGAGACAGAGACAGAGACAGAGAGAGACAGAGAGAGATTGAACCTGGCATGGGCTTTTGAAACCCCACAGCCTGCCCTCAGTGACATACCTCCTCATACAAGGCCACACCTTCTCAAAGAGTGCCATTCCCTGGTGACTAAGGACTCAAATATATGAGCCTGTGGGAGCCATTCTCATTCAGACCGCCACAGTCAGGAAATATAAATCCACACGTAAGGTATTTTTTTTTCATTCAGATTAAAATTAACTGGAGGATTTCCAGAGTCCGCGTCTGTGTCCTTGAGGAATGGCGCTATGCGGCAACCAGCTTCATCCTGCTGTTGGAATATTAAACACCTGGCTGCAGCAGGAGCTGGAAAGGCTTTGGGAGGTGTGTGTGGGGGTGCTGGTGGGCTCATGCAAGGCCTCTGTGCGTCTATGATGGTGATGGGTGAGAACACTGAAGCAGTTCCTGGAGCATGGCTACCATTCATTGGTTGGCCATCATGGCCACTGCATGGCTAGTGCCTCTCACCCAATTAGCAACACGTGATTCAAAGATGTTCATACCCTGTGCTCATTTTCACATGTGCAGGCACATGACACCATAGAGTTTTTTCCATCTGCCAGTCCTCCTTCTTAGTGCCCATCCAGTCAGGATATCTGTTGTTTGCATTGGTTTGTGTATGCTGTAACCCCGAGGCTCTTCTGTTTATCACAGAATAGATTACCGGGGATCACCTGAAGCTCTCTCTATTGACTGTCTTTCAAGGCCACCCTTGGAGGGGGCTGGGAGCAGCTGCCATGCTTGTTTGCTTTGAATTCACATCCTTGAAGCAAGCTTGAAACATTTCCAGCAATCATCCGATCAGGAAAGAACTTCCACGAGGTCATAGGTACAAACCGCTAGAGACGTGCTGCTGGAGAGCTGGGCCAGGGGGAGCTTCTGTGCAGTCCGACGGCCCCAGCAATCCCAGCTGTTCCCAGGCTCGTCTCACAATGGGCTGGTTTAAGATCTATTGACACATCATTACGGCTCTGACAAAACCCAGCTCGTGAGTGGCTTCCCTGGCACCTGGCCGTTTGGCCTCCTAGACTCTGTATCTGCTTGGGCCCTTTAGTTTGTCAGAGGACTAGTTCAGAGTTGTGGAACTTCTGCTTCGGATAGCGTATCCAGCGGCCTACATTTTGATAATCCCAATGGGGCTTCACTGGCCACCTCTGGTACCACGAGCACAGGAAGGTCATAAGGTCCAGGCGGCAGCGATGCCTGCACTGGAGGCACGGTCCTTTCTTTCTCTGGCCCACCTTCAAAGCCGCTAATGAAGACGCTGTTGTAGTTTACATGTGAAATGCCCCCTTGGTGCTATTTAGGGAGGCGTTGAGGTCTTTGGAAGGTGGAGCCTGGCCGGCACAGGTGGGCACAGGAAGTAAGACGTTGACGGTCATGCAAGATGTGGGCAACCATCACTACAAACTCTGGCCTCTAGAGATGGAACTATTCCAGCTACCACGTCTTCCCTGCCACAGAGGACTGTAACACAGAAACCCACGAGCCGAGGCATGCTTCTCTTCCCTTGTTTCTGACGGGGGCTTTGTCATAGAAGCAATCCAGCTATGCGGACTGAGGCAGGATTCCTCAGTGAGGAATTCCTCACTGAGGCTCACTGTCCAGAGGCCTCCTCTCTGTGTGGCATGTAAGATGCCACCTTTTGCCTTTTCCTTTTTACGTGTTGTCCTGACATGGCCCTGCCTGTTGCACCCATCTAAGAAATACTGACATGGCTGGCTAAAGTAGGAAATTTTCCCTGGCTCTCTCCTCTGAAAATCTTCCTTTCTTCCTGTCAGTTTCCAGGTACCCGCTAGCTGGCATGGGTAGCTCCTGGCTCCTCTTCTCAGTTTTGCCCCGCACTCTCTTATTGGTGGCCTATGCTTGTTAGACCACCCAAGAAGAAGGCATGCTAACCTGATGGTTCCACTCAGTTACTAGCAGGCCCCAAGTATGACCCCGAGCAGTCCCCATTCCTGGCCTTGTGCCTGGAGGGTGCCCCTTCCTGCAGGGCACCCTCATCGGGAGGAGCCACTAACAGCCACAATGACACCCCACACACACACACACACATCATCTGCTCAGCAACCTGTTCTAGACAATTCCCCAGCTGAGGCTCTTCTTCTCAGGGGACTCTAGGCTACCTTACGTTAACCACCAAGCTGAGCAAGGCAGCTGCCAGTCATCAGGAAAGCCCGAGAAGCTGATCTGAAAAGGGCCCTAAGAGCAGAGGAAGAGAAACGAGCCATCGACCAAGTGTGCCTGGAGCTGGCTGGTCCCAAGGCACTGAGGGGAGACGATAAAACGTTAAGAAGCCAGGCCTGCTAGGAGATCTTTACAGCGTTGGGACAAGTTCTCAAAGAGGACTGTGGGCCCAACCTCACCCTTTCCCTCTTTTAGTTATCTCTGACTGTGTCAGGAGGTTCACCCTACCTGTGAATTATTTCACACATGTCACTGGACAGAGACTCAGACAACAAAGTGAAGGGTAAACTTTTATTTGATTTTTATTATTTTATTGGCATTTATTACACGGACTTACACGAGGAGATGTGAAGAAAGACAGTATGACTTGTTTTGGTTAAAGATAAAAATAACATGAGCTTCTCCTGGCCTCTTTCTAGATGGCAGATCCTGAGGCAAAAGCCCCAGTACAAACATTTACTGGGACACATGCTGCAGAGAGTAGGAGCAGGAGATAATGATGACGTGCAGAGGGCTGGAAAACCAATATTGAGGGCGATTTTGAAGTTGGACAAATCTGACGGCCAAAGGTTCCAGGGCGGCTCTTTAGGAGCTTCCGGGGGACTCCGTGAAAGGCGCATGGCCGACTGTCTGGGGGAACAGAGGACAGCATTCATCCAGGAGCGCTTGTGAGGCATCTGCCGAACGTTTGCCTCCAATGTTGCTCTGAGACGGACAATACGCTGGTAACAATATGTAGTTACCGTTAGGGTAACTACAGGGAAGATTCTGGAAGCCTCCAACACACTAGATATAGAGTGAAGTCCCAGGGAGGGGGCGTGCATGCAGGAAGCAGATGAGAGGGGGTAGGAGGTCCCCAAATACACCAAAGTGGTACCCAGGAGGTTCTCAGTGGTGCGCTCCCCGCTCCGGAAGCACCTTTAAGATCTTTAGAACCCTAGCCCATTACTACTCTCTTGGTCACAGTCTTCCTGAAAGAGTTAAATGATGTCCCAAAACTTGTGGCAAGCACTGTGTCCAAAGCTGAGTTTACTTACATCACAGCTGACATTTGACAAGTATGTTATTTGGTTCGTATGTTAAAGTCTGAGTCAGAGAATATTTCTGAAAAGAGATGAACTCCAAGCATCTAGTGCGGTCAGCTCACCCAGGCTAACCACTTACACAAGAAACAGAGTCCCGAAAATGAAGTCGAGAAAAGCTGGTCCCCAGACCAAGGGCCTGGGTGGGTTCCTCGCCACCACTGCCAGGGGTAAGGGGGTAAGTGAACCTGCTGGAAGATGAGCATTGAACTGGAATCGAGCTTAGCATTTCAATAGAAGTTCTGATTGTCAGAAGAATTCTAAACACAATCTTGACTTTCAGACCCCACTATCTCTCATCACTTTTTCTGTGCTGGGGATGGACCCCGCCCCCATGTTAGGCAGGCTCCCCAAACTCCAGCCTACTATTTACATTTCATACCCGAGGCCCAAAGATGTGAGGGAACCTCCAAGTTCATATCGCTAAGACGTGACACGGCTGGCTCAAACTCATCACAAAGCACACCCCAGTCGACCTGCTTCAGATGCCTTTCCTGACGTTTCCATCACCCAGACTGCACAGTGGTCTCAGCCTATTGAATGGAAGATTCTAGAAGCGAACAGTTCGTGAGTTCTTTCACGTGTGTCAATCTGCACGTACCTGTGCAGGGCAGAAGTCAGCCTTGGGGGTTGTTCCTCAGGGACCTCCCACCTTGCTCTTTGAGGCAGGATGTCCCCTGGGACTGGGACTCATAGATTGGAGTCTCAGGCATGGCGCTGCCTCTGCCTTCCTGTACTGGCCTCGTAAGGATGGCTGTTTTGAAAACATGGATTTTAGGCTCAAATTCATGCTTGCCTCGAGTATTTTACGGGCTGAGCCATCTCCCCAGACTAGTTTACGTGTTTCAAGAAATGTTTTTAATAAAGTATAACTTATACTTACTGTATTTTATTATGACTTATTGGCAATCTCTCACTTGTGCCCACTTGACGAACTGGCCCACAGAAGTATATTAGCTTGCCTTCCGTTGCTGTGTGGGACAGCTGGTTAGCAACACCTAGGAAGAGAGAACCTCAGCTGAAGAATTGCCTTCATCAGCTGGCCTGTGGCTGAATCTGCGGAACACGGTCTAGATTCTAGGGGTGCCCTGCCCACTGTGGGCACCCCCACCCCACCCCGTGGCATTGGTCTGGTGGTGTTTGAGAAAGCTGGGTACGCACAAGCAGAAGCAAGCCAGCAGCCACCACTCCTTCACGGTCTCTGCTTCCTTCCCTGCCTCCAGGCTCCGGCTGTGGGGTCCCTGATGAGGACCTATAAGGTGGAAACTAAAACATACCCTTTCCTGCCCGAGTTGCTTTTAGTCGCCATGCTTATCGTAGCAACAGAAAACAAATTAGAACATTGTGATAAGCACCGTGATGAAAAACAACCGGGAGGAAGGAAGTTTACGTGGCTGATGCTTCCTGATCACAGCCCATCGGTTCACGGAGTCGGGGCAGGAGCTCAGGTCGGAACAGTGGCAAGAACCATGAAGGACAGTTGCTTATAGGCTGGCTCAGGGACCTTCCTTACACGCCCCAGGGCCAGTTACTCGGGGCCAGGACCACTTGTAGTCAACTGGGACTCTTTATGAACTAGCAAGCAATAAACTGCCTCAGAGACTGGTACCAGGTCAAGATGATCTGAACAAATGGTCAGTTTCCACTTCCTCTTCTCAGGTGTGTGTGAGGCAGACAGCTGGAGCTAACTCTGACAACATGTATGGGGAAATCCTGGCACATGTAGGACTTGGTACTATCTAAAGCTCTGAGCACCCCCCCGGGGTTGGCATGTGTTCCATGTGGACTAAGGGGGACTGCGGTGCCAGCCATGCGTGTTTAATATGTATCCCCGATTTTCTCCTTACTGTCGAAAACAAGGGAAAGGAGCGGACCCTTCTGCTGGCAAGCTGACTCTGCCCAGCGCCCCTCGAAGCTTCTCCACCGTCCTGGGGCTGGAAGGGGTGGGGCAAAAGCGGTGTGCCACCCACATCCCCAGCTGCAGAATGTTGCCTGGGCCCGTTGGGCACAATCTGTGCACGACACTGCCTGGCCTGAGCACAGGCAGCGGAGAAGCTTGTTTGCCAGGGTGTCCCTTCACGAGGAGCTCCTGGCTTGTTCCCCTCCCCAGAAGGCAGCTCTCCAAACTGCAGGGTACTGCGGAATGAGGACATTCAGATTGTGTCCAGCTCCTTCTCTGCAGTCCCAGCTGGTACCTGGAGTAGAGCAAGCAAGCAGGCCAGGCACCTCTGGCCTCACAGCACAAACAATTCCCAACAGCTGAAGAAAAGCCTGGTTCTCCATCAACTCAACAAATATTAGGGACTATGGTGGGTAAGGCGCTGTGCCGGCCCGTGGTGACTTTCTATTAACAGAATGGCTGTTTGCAGCCTGAAAACTAAGAAATGAGGGAGGTAGGTGTGGCTGATGCTACATTGGAGCAGCACAGGGATGCTAAAGGGTCAGTTAACAGAACCTCACCTAGGCAGAGCAGCAAGGAACTTTGCCTTACCTGAGGCCTGGAAAGTGGGCAGGAGGGGAAGGGAGAGTGTGTAAGATACAGCAACGGGTAGGGTGGGGGTGCAGACAGAGAGACCTGCCTGCGAAGAGCCTCTCCTCACCCTGAAGCCCGCTCTTAGGTGCTCTTCCTGCTAGTGTCTAGTTTAACACCCTCTCATTGGCATCTGTAGCATGTAAGTATATCCCGGAGAGCTGCTATGTGCATAGCATCTCCTGAGGAGAGAGTGCAAAGGCAAGACTACCCCCCCCCCCCGCCTTCATACATTGCCAGATATCGGGCATGCAGCAATGCTGGAAGGAATACAGGGAGGAAAGGAGGGCATGAGGAGAGGTAGAGCCAGTGTGACCAGTGCCTAACTGCGGGCACCTCCCCCCTGTGTCTTGTTTGTCACCACACAGAAAAGGAGACCACAGCCATCAGGGGTGGCAGGCCTGTCTTCATTCACACGCTGATTCAGACGCAAATCAGATGCTGTACACCCGAGGGTAACTAGGGTGCCAGTCTGTCTTCAGTGAGCTTGCAGACGAGGGTGGATACCCAACAGGACAGATCTCCCGGCCTTTTGCTCATGTATGAAATGGGATGGACTCGCAGATTTTGTGTTTCGGTGCCGGGGATACAACTGGAAGGGGCCAGGCACATGCTAAGCACACATCCCTCCAGTGAGCCACACAGCCACCCAGGCCTGCTTACTTTCTACCTCACCCCTCCTCCCCTTTCCTCTCCTCTCCTCTCCTCCCCTCCCCTCTCCTCTCCTCTCCTCTCCCTCTCCTCTCCTCTCCTACCTCCCTTCCCTTCCCCTCCCCTCCCCCTCCCTTCCTCTCCCCTCCCTTCCCCTCTCTCTCTACCCGTCTTTCTCCTCTCTCTCCTTTCTCTCCCGCTCTCCCCCCCTCCTCTTTCCTCCTCTCATCTCTCTTTCCTTGCTCTCTCCCTCTTTCTTATCTCTCTCTCCCTCCTCTTCCTCCTTTCTCCCTCTCTTTCTTCTGTCTCTCCCTCCCTTCCTCCCTCTCCTCTCTCTATTCCCCTCTCTCCCCCTCTTCCTCCTCTCCCCTCCTCTCTCTCTCTCCCCCTCCTTCCTCTCCCCCCCCCGACTGCAGATGCACATGGCAGTGTGCACTTGTGGGGGACAGGGCAACTCCGGGCACTCATCTTCACCCCCCACCTTCTGTGAACGAGGCTCTCTACTGTCCTATGCTCTCCAGGCTAGCTGCTCCTCAGGTTGCCGGATCCTCCTTGCTTCTGCCTCCCAGCTCCTCAGAGAAGTGCCTGAATTACAGATGTAGCATCCAGACTCAGACCCTCCTACCATGCAGTAAGTGCTTTGCCTCACCCTGGCCCCGGAATGCTTTTATAGGTGAGGTTCAGCTCAGCGAGTTCTGCTGTGCCAGTTTTTGGCATGTGTGTAATATTCTTGATCTCATTCACCTGCTGGCTCTCCTTTCTGCCCCCATCCATTGCTCAACAGTCCCCTCTGCTTTCAAGCATTTTTTAAAAGAACATTTAAAAACCTTGTGTATATGTACGGTCCTGCTTGTCCACATGTGTGCCACGTGCATCCTGGCATGTATGCACACACCTGCGGGAGCAACTCAAGTCCTCTGGAACTGGAGTTACAGACAGCTGTGAGCTGCATCTGCCGAGACAGCACCACCTGTTCTTAGCTCCTGAGCCCCCCTCCACCTTGTCTCCTTCTCCTCCTCCCTGTCCGTCCGTCCTCCTCCCCCTCCTTCCCCTCCTCCCTCTCCTCCTCCTTTAGCCCTTTTCTTTTTCAAATCTATATTGCCCACAAGGGCAAAGATATTACAGCTGTCTAAGCGTGGCTTGTTGGGCCCAACATGCTGGTCTCCGGTTCTATCCATTTTCCTTAAAATGTAAAACCTGGGCAGTGGTGGCACACGCCTTTAATCCCGGCACAGGCAGGCGAATCTCTGTGAGTTCGAGGCCAGCCTGATCTACAGAGTGAGTTCCAGGATAGCCAGTTGTAGAAGAATTTTAATTCAGAACATGGCTGCTCTGGCAAGAGATCACACCCAAAGACCCTCTAGGTCTGTGTGATCTGGCTGGAATACAAACATACCTTTAATCTAGGAGATCTGAGTTCAAGGCCAGCCTGGTATAGAGCAGGTTTCAGATAAAGAAAAGCTTAGGTCCCAGCATTGTGGTACCTGCCTTTAATCCCAAACAGTGAAGGTAAATTTAGTTTGTAAAATGAACCACCCATATTTGAAGCAGAAACGGTGACGATTGGAAAAGATTTGACAGAGCGGGATACATCCAACTCTGAGGAGAAGAGAAAGGAAAATAAAACTACTTAAGGGACAATGAGAGAGAGAAGGGGGAGAAACAGTTTACTGGGACAGTAATAGAGAGACAGGTTGCAGAGAGAGAACTCAGGTGAGGATGACATGAGCCAGAGAATGAGAAGGAGCCAGAAGATGAGAAAAGACTGCTGCAGTGGAGGCCAAGCAGAGCAATCCAGGGCCTGAGATTAGAGCAGACTGAATAAGTCATCTTGGAGAGGAGTTTGAGTCAGGGCAGCTGAGCTGGACCAGCCAGCCCAGCTCAGAAAGAACGAGAAAGGGTAAGTCTCAGAGGCCTAGCTTAGATGGTCCAGAGACTAGAAACGTCCAAGACTGGGCCAAGGTTACAATAACTGAAGCAGGCAAATAAAAGTTCCTTTTACACCCTGTCTCAAAAAAATGAAATGAAACGAAAACGCTTCAGCCATCACACACATACAAGTGCACTCTGTCCGTCCTTCCGCTCTGGGACAGTCATCTGGGTCGATCCCACGTCTTTGTATCCTGACTAGCGCTGCAATGAACAGGCCTGCAATAAAGCCTGTGGTGTCCTGCGCTGAAGACCTTCTGCTAAGCACCTAAGTGTGGGATGCAGCTGGAGCGCAAGGCACGTGGGTAGTGGTTTTTTTGTGGGCTCTTCACGCTGATGTCCACTGTGACTAGCGTAGCTTACACTCCTACCAGCCGGCTCCCATCCTCACCGGTGCTTGTAATTTGCTGTCTTGATGATAGATAGATAGATAGACAGACAGACAGCCCTTCTGACTGGGGTGGGACAGATGTAAAGGCGCTTTGAAACTGCACTTCCCAGCTCTCCACTTTGAAGTCCATTGTCCAGACAGAAGTTCAGTGTTGACCACCAATGCTCTCTTTCCAGCTACCAGCCCAAGGACCCGGCTCCAGAGGGCAGAACTGGCTGTCTAGGCTCTAGTGTTCCATTCATCCATTTGTTCCTTTTCCTCAAAGGCAGAGAGCCACAATCCCTCTCCTAGAACAGAGGGGACTGTCCCCGAGGCCAGCAGGACAGGACTGTTTTCAGCCCATCATGCTTGTGAGGCAGCGAGCTTGCCCAGGGGTCTGGCGCCCACTCTGCCCCCACCCCACTTCATCATCCTGCTCAAGGGAGTGACCCGGCCCCGCCTTCTCAGCTGCTCTCCCCTGACTGGCATGCCAGGGGTGGGCAGCCTTCTGCTGCGGGTGGGGGCGGCCTGTGGAACCCCAGCGTTCAGCAAGGAGCTCTGGTGAAATTAGAACCGGTGCTCTAAATTAAGGGGAGCAGATGTCCCTGTTTTGCTCACCAGGCCTGGGTGGCCTGCTGTTCAGAGCAGAGTGGTGGAGGCGCTGACCTCGGCGGCTGCTGTCAATCTCTGCGTGCAGATGGCCAGCCCGGAGCCGGAGCCCCTCTGCATTGGAAATGCGATGGCAGGCAGATCCGGGCCTCTGGAGCGGGGGCGGCAGCAGGCCCGGAGCCGGAGGGCAGGAGAGAAAGGCCGCTGCGTGCACAATGGAGCCCCGCAGCGGCCCCTCGGAGGACAATGGGGTCCTCGGGGACCGAGGAAGGCTGTGCCGGCCCAGCCCGAGCTCCAGCTGCCTCTTCAAAACAAGGCAGTGCAAATAAGCACACTCAATTCTAAATCCTCTTAGGCACTCTCCGTGTGAACGAGAAGAGGGTGGCCTTACAATCCTGAACAATCTGAAGCCTGAAGAGGCCTAGAAACTGCAGCGCCAAGGACAGGGTCTGCAGCACGCATGCAAATGCAGTCTCTAGACCACCAGAAAGGCTTTCTGCCTCTCCGTGGCCGGCCGCTGCAGGAAACCCAGCGCCTGCAGTAAACACTGCTATCTGGCCCTGCAGTGCCCCATGGTGTCCCCAAACATTTAAGGATGTTTCCCCTGCAGAAAGGCCAGCTGAGCTGTGCGGCCATTAGTCACCCAGGTGTTTGTGCTGTTTTTCCTATTTCCTTTTGGTCTTGGCCTCGGTGGTCAGTGGTATAAAATCCCTGGGAACTCCCACCTAAATATCAGCTTCCTGTTTATGTGCCGAGCAGCTTTAACATCAGACTGTTAAAAGCAGTTGACCCAAACTGACGGGGAGGAGGAGAGAGAGAAGGAAGAGGAGGGAGGAAGAGGACGGAGGGGAGGAGGGAGGAGGAAGAGAAGGAGAACCAGAAAGGAAGAGGAGGAGGGAAGCCGAAAGAGAAGGGAATGGATCAGGGGTCCAAGTTCATTTTAAATTGCTTATGTCAAAATAAGAGGAGGAAGAAAGTAAAATTAAAATGTAACTTAATGCCTAAGATCTTGGCTCCGTTTCATCCCGGCCCCCACGCTTGCAGGCACCCATAAAACACGTTCAGTAAAGTATGAGCGCTCTCATTTGTGGTCCCCCCCCCCACAAATGTGGCGTGACTTTCAGTTGTTATCAAAGGTTAAAATTACTGCATTAGCACAACTCGTGTGTGCCTTGCTCCCCTTCACGGCTGTTTCCTGCCCGGCAAAACACTTCCCTTTAGTCACCTGCAAAGCAGCCTCCCTGGCCTGGGGGTGGGGGCAACCCAGCTCTTGCAGTCCCCTTCTGGCTGCAGTAGTGGATTTTCTGTATTGTTCTTAGGGAGGGGATGGCGGTGGTCTGATAGAATCCTTAGCGATAACACCCCACACCCAGTGCCTTGGAAATAGTATTATTCCGTGGCTGTCTTATATTTTGGTATAAGTTTTTAAAGCTGGAAACAGCCTCCACCCATAGAATCACACTGAATAAATCTAATTTCTCTTCCACATGACAATATCCTTCGGATATTCGGAGACAGTTCCATCGCCCCGCCGTACCCTCCTTCAGCCGAGCATCTGCAGAGCCTTCAGTTCTTTTCCCTGTATCCTCTCCAGTCCTCCTCTAGAGATGGCCCAGCTTGTGGGAGCTCCTTTGAAATGAAAGGCAGCCACCGGGTTCAAGCGAACATCCAGCTTCCCATCAGTGCAAAGGGAACATGGCTGAAAACCAAAGGAGAAATGGGTCAGGCCACGGAGCAGTTACTCAGAGAGAACTCAGTTTTGCTTTTCTGCTCTGAGTCAGGAGGAGCAGAACCAGCTGTGAGCCATAGAACATAAGAAAGTCGCTTGGCTGCTGCCAACCTTTTGTGGTTCCCTTCCATAATCCCTGAGGTCAGCTGACCCATGCCAGCGCCACAGCCTAGGCAGCAGCGTGGTCTCTAACGTGCTTCAAGTCTCTAAGAAAAGCGGCCGCCACGGAGGTCAGTGACCAAACTCCAAAAGGTCCCGAATTTGCTTTTCAGCACATTTTACAACGTACAGCTTTTCTTTAAAGCCAGATTGTGTATATATCATGTTTATGCAGCTACAAGGACTTTTGAAATACAAGTTAAGAACTTTAGGGAGGGGGAAAAAAAAAGTCCATTTTGGAAGCAAATGAAACAGAAATTCCCAGTTGGAGCCAAAAGTCAATCCTGAACATGCTTTTCTTCCAATGCCATTACTTAACAGCAAAGTGTTCTATTCCCCTTGAATTTCCTGCTGCGGCTGAGGGCAGGCCAGGCCCTCGCTGCTGTTTCAGTTTTTCCATGTGTCTCGGCCCTATCAGAGCACCGTCACCGCCCTGCTGAAGGCTGCTCCCCGTGTGTCAGTTAGTCAGGGGGAAAGAGACTGTTTCCCATGTGTACATTTTAATTCTTTAATTCACAGCCTGCCAGAACAAAAATAAAACCACAAGGTTTTGATCAGCCCGTCCACCACGCTGCTGCTCTCTCACGGTTGGGGGGGGGGACCTCAAACACTCCAGGTGACATCTGTACATTCCTCCTCAAAGTGAGTAAGCATTGGCATGACATGTTAGGAAAATGTCCCACAGAGGGCCAGCCAGTGATGGAGCTGGTCCTCAGAGGAGCCTCAACTCTTCGGGCCACTGCCACGCACCCCTGTCTGCCCAGGGGGCTCCGCCTTAGAGAGGTCATCCAGCTGTTGGCTTTTGCTCTCATTTGCACACAATGCCTGGGAGACCTTTCTCTTACTACTCAGTATTTAATTTTTAAATTAAATACTTATTGAAGGACAGGTACATGACTTGTGTGTAGAGGTCAGAGGACATGGCAGAAACCAATTCCCTTCCACCGTGTAGGTCACAAGGATTAAACTCAGGTCATCAGGCTTGGTGTCAAGTGCCTTTACTAGCTCTGAGCCATCTCACTGGCCCTGGTATCCTGGGGCCCCCATATGTGTGGGACAGCCCTGAAGCTGCTGTCACACTGATCCACGTCCTTTCTCTCTGAGCCTCATCTTAGTTGTAAAGCACTGGCCATGTGTGTGTGAGGACCCAGGTTCCAACCTGCAGAAGGCAGTAGTGAACATTTGTAACCCCAGAGCCACACACACACACACACACACACACACACCATACGAACACACACACACACACATCATACACACACATACCACACATACACACACACACACACACATCATACACACACATACCACACATACACACACACACACACACGCCACACACGCACCCTCATACACACACTACCTACTATGACTTATACCTACCCCGTGCCTTGCTGTCTGCATGTCTGTTTAAAGCTTAATCTCCTTATTACTTGAGTGGAAGTCAAGCGACCCCGTGTCTCTTGTTGATGTCACGGTACACAGTAGGACAGCAGGAAAGCTGTCTGAGTGAATGAATATGTCTTTTGTGCACACGTATTTCACTCTTGTATCCTTATCGCCTTCAAACAAATATTTGGGATAGTTAACTTCATAGAGGCAGAAAATAGAACGGTGCTTGGCAGGGCTTAGTAAGAGGGTGGAGCTCGGGGACCGAAATTCAGCTGGGGGAGATGACCAAAACCCTGGACGTGGGCGGGGCTGACGGTTGAGCAACAAAGTGATGGCTTGATGCCACTGAGAAGTGATGAGCATGGAAGGGGCTCACATGTGAGGCACGCAAGAGCGTAGCAGCTGACTAAGGGCCGAGGCAAGAGAGAGAATTTTGGGTGTACGTATACACACAGAAACTAGAATAAAGTTTCAACTTCAGATGAAAGCTAAAAGTCTCACCACCCTAAAGTACAGATCTAAATTATTTGAGTTAGGCATGCTGGGTGAAGGTGTGTGTGTGTGTGTGTGTGTGTGTGTGTGTGTGTGTGTGTATGGGCTCGCATGCACTTAGTTGTTTTATCTGCATATTTACTACTGAGAGTTAATAGCTTTTCATATCTTCATTATTGCTTTGTAAATAGCCTGTTTTTAAAAGCATGTTCTCTCTCTCTCTCTCTCTCTCTCTCTCTCTCTCTCTCTCTCTCTGGAGCAGTTTCTCTTGCATTGAATTGTCTGACTTCTATATGTAGTAAAGGTACTAACTCCTGGCACACCATGTTGTTCGGGAATAACGTTAGAGGCTGGGAGGAGGGTGAGAGCCACACCCAACCAGCACTCGGCCCTGGTAGGGGTGGTGGCTGTCCGTCGTAGGCCGAGGTGGTGTGTGGCAGTCTTGTGGACGCCCTCCCTGCAGGGTGCCGCCTGGAAAGCCTCACTCACTGTCCACTCATTTCGGCAGTGAGCAGCCGCTGAACATGGACCCGCACGCTGGAGCTCGGAAGTGGGCAAGGCAGGCGCCCCTCTTAGCATGGACACCTAGTCCAGCAGAGGAGCTGGGCACACACCTCTGATAAACCATAGACTGCCCCCTGTGGCAGGTGCCGTCTAGACAGGAGAGTGCTGAGGTCTGGGCGAGGGAGAAGGTCCAGGCCTGGCATCAAGATCCCTGAATTCCTTAATCCAGCTCCTGACGTGAAGTCCCCGCCCCCATTCTACAGATATTTAGAAATGTTTCCGCCACATCTTCCTGCGTTTGAAAGTTTCACCATGAGCACAGAAAAGAGCACATCACAGGGTTGAACTTAACTCATACGTCATCCTTCCTCCCAGCAGGGGCGTCCTCCTCTTTTGCCCTTTGACACCTTTTACTTGATTGCCTTTAGACCCGGATGGAGTCTGTCTGGCCCTAGGCCTGGGCTAAATTGCATGGCCACTCTATATTCAGATCCGAGTCTGGAAGACAGCAGGCCAGCCCGAATTCAGAGACCAAGTCACATCCATCAAGAGCCCCAGCCCAGTGCACTCACCGCCCGGGAAGGAGGTAATGAAAACCACCGGGCGCTGCAGTCAGGACACACCAGGGCTGCCGGTGGCCACACTGTCGCCTGAGCTAGTCCATCGTCCCTATGTCCCACATGTCAAACACTCTCTGGATTCCGTTTTGGGCTTTGAACATGTAATTATGCTTCACATTGTTTCCAAAGACACAGTTGAGCCTCAGATTATATAATTAATTGTGAGTTACGTGGCGTGCTTGGCTCGGTTTTTGCTTTCATGTGCAGTGTTTAACACAAACGCTTGCTTTGCTCAGTACCACCAAACAGCATCCAGCCACACGCAGCAATCAAATGCGCGTTGGTCCAGTCGTTTTCAGCTGTTGATCTCCACAAGCAACTGGAAGTGACCAGACTTAAAATAGAGCAAAGTCAGGGTTTCCTTCTGGTTTCTGTACGTGGCCTCCACTTCTTTCAGTCTTGAACAATCGTGTTTTTTACCCACCAACTGAGTAATTGATTAAGCCAACCTTGGTTGAACTAATTCAACCAAAAAATACACAAAAGATCTGTTTATTCATATAGCAGACAAATACTTATTATAAATATTTTATGTGTTATATGTTCTAATTGTTTAGTATATTATATTCTATATATTATAGACATATAAATTAGATATATTAAGTATATGTTTACACATAAGTAATTAAATAATATATTGACATATAGATGTGTGTTTACGCTTTTACATTAATATATTATTTAATTTATGTTTATTTATCTGCTACATGATGAATGATGTTAACTGTGCAGTAGAAAGCCTTTTTGACCGCAGAATCATACACACAACTGAGTTGGTACCCACTCTGAGGCAGGCACTGTCAGGGAGTTACACCCGAATCAGCTGGGCAGCATTCAGAAGTCACAGGTGCCCGCTCACTCCATGCCCAAATCCTCAGACCCAGAGGAAGGGAACAGAATATCAGCCAGCAACAGAAACATGCCTGCTCTGGCAATCTCGTTATGGTACACTGTTCTGAAGTCTTCCTAGAACTCAGCTCCTTTGTGTTGGCCATCACAACCCCAGGCCTCTCTTCAGCCAAGCCTTGGCCAACAGTAGTTTTGGGCTCATGCACGAGATGGCCTGCTCACCTCTGAAGGATTGTCCCTCACTCCAGGGTCAGGCCTCCCTGGCTGTCTCCTTCCTCATTAGCAGGTACATCTTAACTGCACTTCCCGAAGCCCCTGGCCTGGGCATCTGCACTCTAAACTTGGCTGTTTCCTCATTGTCTTCTAAGCTGTAGGTATGGTAGTCACAGTTATGCCTCATGTATGTCTTATTTCCCTTCTGTGAAGATGCTCCAAAGAGAGTCTCAGGGCACAGAGGGTGCGGAGCCCTGAGCGTCTTGGATGAGCTTGCCAGTCTCCTGTGACCTGTGCTGTGAGGAGTTGACAGAACAGTCAGAGAAGGACACATAGGAGGTGTTGAACTGTAAAAGAGAGGTGGGTAAGAGGCTAGAGAGAGAGAGAGATGGCAATGTGGTATAGCACCCCAAAGAAAGAACCACCCTTCATTCCCTGTGGCAGGAGAAGATTCCAGCTGTGTATGTGGGGGCGGTTATCAGGTATCCTCAGGGATGAGAGGGGTATAACAGAAGTTAAATGCCCAGCCCTGCCTGCACCTGCCTCTCCATCCTGACCACCAGCCCTGGTCCAGAGCCATCCTGCTTCACTCCACCTGGGGAGTGACTGAAGTCTGCTGGGCCATGCAGGCACCTTGTAGAGACACGGCAGAGGCGTGTTTGAGTGACAGCGAGTGGCCCGCCTCACACGGTGCCTGTTACCAGGTTGTGAATTCTGGTTCTTTTACTCTTTAAATGCCAGGGCTCAATCAGACTTCAGAGTACGATTGATACGGATGACAAGTCGGAGAAGATATCTTCAATATTTGACAACGATGCTCCAACCTCAGGAGGAGGATGCCATCTGGCTCGGTCAAGTTGGATTTGGTTACAATATGTCTCTGACCTGATAGTCAGCTCGTGAAGTCTTTCAAGATTAACAGGCTTTGTAAGTACGTATAAACCCAGGAACCTGGAAGAGCCAGACTTGAGGTTTTAGGCTTTTCTACTTGGGCTGCTTCCTGTCTGTTGACTTACATCACAGCTTTCTGTGACTTGCCATCTGTTTGTTGTCGATTCAGCTCTTGCTTGCCACTCCAGCTGGTCCAGCCTCACACTCCCACCGTGCCCTCACACCCCTCTGCAGTGGACCTGCAGTAGAGCGGGGTGACTGAGATGTGGTTCTCACCCCGCAGCTTCTTCCGGCCCGACAAGGGTGACAGCCAGATAGTAACCCTATTGAGGAGGCAGACTCTGGTGGCCTTAGACCGAGACATCTTGAGGGACGCAGAGCAGGGGCAAGGAGAATCCCACCACAGCGACTGGTGCACAACTCTCTAATCCAGAGAGCAGGGTGGCCAGGTACACACGCAGCTACACGCACGCAGGTGTGACTTTCTGAGGGGGAGAGCATGATGGGAATGCAGACCCAACAGGTGGCTCGCTGCCAGCCCTGGCCCGAGTCCTCAGATTGGCTGGCGAAGGATCTGGTTCCTGAGTGAGACACTCTCCCCGTGAGGGCCCACAGGCCCTCCTCAGCTCGCAGCCGAGCTGGAGGGGAGAATCTGGACCCACGCTCTTGTTCTTCCACGGTGGACGGGTTGTCACATTCTGTTGACTTCTCTTCCTCTTGACTTGGAAGCCAAAGCTGCCTTTGCCCATTGTGCTCGCCCAGGGAGACACACAGCAGTCACATGTCACATCCGGTTCAGACCATCCTCGCTGGAGATGTCCGCCTGAGCCCCCCAGAGAGGTCTGCAGCACCAGTCTAAAAATAGACCCACAGAGAAACACAGACTCAGGGATAAACGCTCCTGCCAGGCCCCACGAAAGCAGCTGTATCAAATGCAGGCTTCCTCCCGCCAAGCCACAGGGTCGTGAGAGACTTCCCATCTTGCCTTCTTGAGCTGGGAAAGGAGAGGAGGAGGTAGGGAGGCAGGATGTGGTGAACTGGGTGTGTGTGCGCCGAGGGCAAAGGCCCAGAGCAAAACTCCTCCTGATGATTTTCTTATGGCTATGCTTAGCAGCTGAACACACACACATGCACGCACGCACACACACAGAGACACACAGAGAGAGAGAGACACACACACAGGTACACACACACAGAGGGAGAGACAGATGATAGGCAGACAGACAGAGCTCCAGACAACCTTAAGTTTCTGGTGGAATCTTGGCGCTGGGACGGCTCTCTCCTGGGGCAGCTGCTGGAGGCAGGGTATTCTGAGACGCACAGCCAGGAACAAGACCACAGGAGACACGGTCCTTACAAAGTCACACAAGTGTATGAGCAAGCCGGCAAAATCCAGCTCCAGCCTGTTTACAGCCCCGTGACCTGGGCCAATGGATCTGTGACCATCACCTTGGTGCCAGTGTCCCAGGGTCTCTAGAGTGTGGTTGAAGCCCAGAGGCGGGGTGACATCAGGATAGACCTTACCTGGAGTCACACTGCTCAGGTCCGCTTATGACACTGTCACTTGCAAACAGTGCAGCTCCGGATAAACTAATCTCACGGCAACTCAGTTTCTTCTCTCCAGTGCGAAAGGGGTGACTTTCACAGTCATGGGCCCGTGTGGGTCTAATGGACTAACAACGCTGAGGCACTTGGAATGGTGCCAGGAAACGCCAGCTCCTCCCCTGTAGATCAAGAACCATCTTGGGCTGGTTAAACGCCCTTCATCTGGAGGGTTGCAGCCACGTGTGCACGCATTTGAACACTTAGGACAGGGAAGGGGGGCAGACCAAGTGCTTCCCACGGAACAAACTAAGTTTGCCTTGGGGAGCATTTTTGTAGGGGGGCATGTGCTCTCCGGGGCACACTCACTCACGGCCATCGCCCCAAGCGGAAAAGCAACTGCCCCATGACAGTAAAGTCATGATTTAGATCAAGCCGTTCCCTGACCCTTCTCCTTTTTTATTTCATGAGACTTTACGCAGTTACTTAATTTACGGCGCAGACTTGAAGTGCCGCAGAGCGCATTTGCATATGGTGATGGATGGGCTTTTGACGGCCCAGGGCTTTTCTCTGCCGGCATGTTTATTACCCCTGGATATCGCCAAACGGTCAACCTGCGCAGGTCTCGGGGATGCGAACACCCCTCCCGGGTTGCAGAGAGATTAGCTGGCCAGTTTAGAACTCCCAGCAAGGTTAGGGGCGATGGCAAAGCACTCCCTGTGCCACCTGAGGGCAAGAGCTGTGACTCCTCAGAAACCCACCGCAGGCGGGAGCGGGGTCCTCAGAGCAAGACGGCTAGCAGGATTAGAGATTATCACTGATCTCTGGGTTTAACCGAGACCCTGCCTCATTGAAGGCAGTAGAAAAGCCATTAAAGACTATTCCTTGAATCTTGGGCTTGCACACACAATCCTGTATCCCCAAACATGCATGCCCCTCTCCCACACACGCATACAAATAAATGAAGGAAAGAAGAACAATAAAAACCCCAAACAAAACAAATACCCAAAACACTGCCCAGAAAACCAGGGTCAGGCAAATTGAGTTGCCGTTAAGCCACTGTTCTTTCACGGGGAGGTAGAGTGAATGAGCTGACCATCCCCGCCCATGTGTTTTTAATTAGAAACAGGGGCCATCAGGACTTTTGAAAAACAACCCTACTTTTCGAGGCCAATTAAAAATCCCTGTCACCACAAGTCCGTTACTGAACCTCTGGAGGACACAGCATGAGATGAACGCTGTGATTTGGCTTTCCAGCATCTCTGCGGAGGGAGCAAGCCCCTGAGGATCCCAAATAGCCGGAGGGGAACAAGGCAGAGCTCAGAAGTGGCCGAGACCCACCCTCCCTGTAGCACCAAACAGCCACTGACTTTTTGCGCCATCCTCCCTGGGAGAAAATTGTACTGCCTCCCGTTCCAAATGCTACCCCACCCCCAACTCAAGTCCAAGTGTCCCTGGTCAAGCGAAAACACGCCTAGACCTCAGAAGTGCTTGCTCGCCAAAGACTGTTTTTCCTGACTTTGTCATTTGGTCAGTTATCACTGGGTTTTGGTTCTGGGTGGTCCAGGCTCCTTTGGGAACGTGGTAACTTCCATGGTTTCAGTTTCCGGAGTTTTCTGCTTGTCTAGGAGTTCCAAGGAAGCTGAGCTTGCTGAGGAAGTGGGCGGCAGCAATCCAGCTGCAGAGGTGGTTCAACTTGGGGAAGAGAAAACTTAACTTGGGAGTCCTCCCTCCTTTTCTTTTAAGCCAAGGGTTGGCAGGAGCTGGCCCCCGGCTGAGGTAGCACACCAGCTAAAAAAATGTGCTCACCTGAAAATGCTCGCATATTGGATACTAATTTATACAATTTCTATAGGTGCCATTAGCTCTCTTCCGACTTCTTTGAGGTGTCAGCCTCACTAAGCCTCGGGCAGCAGCCTCCCTGAGGGCCCAAACCTCCTGCCACTTGGGTGGTGTGAGTCTGACTTCGCCTGCTTTACTGCATTCCTCTAATTTGAAGTATGCAAACGAGGTCTCTCCCTTCACAGCCATCCTCTGCAATTTGGTTGAAGAGCTGATCATGTTTCCCAGCAAGAGAATGGGGACCTTCCAAAAGGGATGGAGATTGCTCAAATGAACAATTTGCATTTATAGCCCTCCTGGGGGAAGATAAACACAGAAGCAGCTGCTGGGAGAGCTAAGGGGCTCGATTCCCCAACTTTCTCAGTCCTTATTCGGGAGGCAGAGCAGAAGGTGAAGCACTCAGCCTAACACATGGTGCTAGGTACGGAGGTGGGGCGGCTGATAGGGAAGAAAGAACAAGACAGGGAGAGTCCCTGGGCTGATGGAACTGGTCCTTCGCAGTCTTCCCCAAGGCTGTCCCTGAACAGGAGGAGCCGTCAACTTGTGCTCCGCAAAACTAACAAACAAGAAGGCTCAGCTGGGCCTCTAAATGGGCAGGAGTTCTTCCAACTTAAAAAAACAAAACAGTATTTTTCATTCTTTGGAGATTTTTACAGTGTATTTTGGCCATATCTACTCCCGATCTCTCCCAATTCCCCCCTCCCCCAACTTCGTATCTTTTTTTTTTTTTTTTTTTTTTTTTAAATAACTCATTGAATTCAAGTTTTGCTCCCTGAATGGGCATGGATTCGGGCCACGCACTGGGCATAGGAAACCTGTCAGTGACTGCATGTCTCACCTTCCTCACAATGCATCAATTGTCTTTAACTCCTCAGCCAGGGAACTCGTGGACTCTCCCCCATTCGGTGACAGCCTTTTGTCTGGCTCAGTGTTACAGCACAGTTGAGCTCATGAGCACAGCACCCATGCCATGGACGAAAGATGGTTTCACAGTGTCCACCCCACACGCCAGCTGTTGCGTTCTTTCAGCCCCATCTTCGGAGATACGTCCTGAGATTGGGCAGGGGTGGGGAGGGGTTAATATAAATGACCCATTAGGGGGTGTATTCTCACAGGAACTTATTCTCAGCACGTAGTTAGGAGTCTGCAATGACCACTACAAAAAGAAGCTTCTGTGACCGAGGTTTACAGCCGCACTATCTATGGGTATAAACATAAGTGTTTAGAAGGAAGTCATGAAAACTCGACTATTTAATAAACAAACTGTAGAAGGTTTCTCCTCCGGGGCCCAGAGCCTCCCAGCTGTGAGTTTCTGACAGTTTTGACAGTTTACAGTGCCTGGCTTGCACTCCCCTGTCAGCAGGCCCCAGATCCGATCAGAAAGTCTTTTTGGTTACATCTATGTTTGTCATGCCACTATTGCACTAAAGAGCACATTTTGCCAGGCAGGTTTGGATTGTAGCACGTAGGGTCCAGCCCCAGGTAAAAATCCTTGTGAAGGCTCTTCCAGTGCTTTGCCCAGCATCTTTCAGCAATAGGAGGCTAACCAGCCAGGGGGACGTTTCTCCGTTCGTGTAGGTATCCTACACTCAAAGCGTGTGATGACTTCAACGACAGGGTCTTATTATCCAGCAGAGGGTAGTGGCGACAGCCTGTACCGTTTGCCGTGCCTCAGGACTTCTATCTTCCCACACCTCTACACCTGGCTGAACGCGTCTTCCAGAGGTGTCGGGAATGCATGTTTGTTAGAACTGACCAGATGAAGGACAGAGATGCCAAGGGGAGAGCCAGCCACCTGGATCACTACATCTAGTCTCCACGGTCCATCCTGGGGGATTGTAAGAAATCAGGCAGCCCTGGACCCAGAGATCTCCATCTGGTCAGGGGCAGCATTTTAGCAACCCCAGTATGGTGGTCTTCGGCTTTGTGCTCAGAATCATTGATTCAGGACTAGCTAGTGAGGAATAAAGCTCGCGTGTTCAGCTCCACAGAGGAAACCACCTCTCAGGGCTTGGTGCGGGGCTCCTGCAGAAAGCCACGTTTTGTGGATGTACTGGCCTTCTCGGGTGGCAGGTGGGACTGCTCCAAAGGCTCTCTGCTGTGATCTGGGCTTGTTTGGTCTTGCCTGATCAACCAGGTCGCTTTCCTGAGGCAGGTCGGCTCCACTGGGCAGAGATCTCATCACTCAGCCCCACACCCCAGGATAGGAGAGTTCCGTGCTGAGCTCTTGTCTTTGCTGATGTTGGTGCAGCATGCTGACACCCCCTCTGTCTGGGCTGCAGAGGAGCCCCTGCTGCGGCCAGGGAAAAACCTCCCATCACAGCATGCCTCTTCCTTTCTCGGGATATAACCACCAGACTGAACCAAGCAGGGCTAAGGAAAGGAGGCCTGTGCACAAGGCTGGAGAAGGGAATTAGAGCTGGCTTAGAAGGGTCTGTGGTCCCCTCGAGGACCCAGGGAGACCTGGGAATTATTGCCATTCCCGTCCTGCTTTTGAAGGATGTATATTGTGCTCGAATGCAAAACATACCAGAACAAGCCCTGAGGAGCCAGCGTCACCCATAAAACTCTCTTCTCTAAGGACTGTGGTATTCCCCTTTGTTAATTTTTTTTCTTTGTTCTTATTTTGTGTTTCTATGGGTGGGTGCTTTACCCGCATGCCTGTCTGTCTGTGTCCCACATGCATGCAGTGCCCGTAGAGGCCAGAAGAGGGCTTGAGATCCCTCTGCGGATGCCGGGAATTGAACCCAGATCCTCGGGAAGAGAATCCTGGGCTCTTAAGTCCTCCATGCATTCTCAGTGTATTCCAGCCCTGCCTCGGTGTACTCTTACCTACCGGTTCTGTGCTCGTGATGTGAAGGCAGCAGCGCTGAGCTTGGGGGTATCTGCACAGAGACCGGTCCCTCGTAGGTCCTGAAGTCCTCAAACAGGGAACTAGACTGGAGTTCTATCACAGGATTTAAAGACTCTACGTTAACACGATGGGCGGGGAATTGGTGAAAGCTTCTCGTGAGGCTTCAATGAGTGTGGACTCTCGCCTGAGATACAGCTTTCTAGCAGCAGGTGCTGGGACGGGGGATGTGGCTGGGAACTGGGTGTTGCTGGTCTCCAGCGTGGATGAAGGTATCTGGAAGCACATGGGAAGAGACCCCAGCCAGGTGACCATTTTCCTGTTTGTGGTTGCTCATTCTCTAGTCGCTGGCTGGACAGGACTGGAGGCTGCCAGCCACTCCCTTTTCTCCTAGTGCTAACAGAAGCTTCCTCTGGTACTGAGGCCAGCAATGCACGAAGCTGGGCTCAAGCTCAGCTCAGCCGCCCAGGGCGGCCGCACAGTGCAGGCTGAGCTGAGCTTGAGCCCAGCTTCGTGCATTGCTGGCCTCAGTACCAGAGGAAGCTTCTGTTAGCAGTGGTCAGCATGGCTGTGGGGTCCAGTTCCCATCCTCCCATGGCAGGTACACAGCCCTGCACAATCTTCTCCTCACGATACAGCACGCCCAAGCCCATGGCAAATTCAGGCTCTGAATGAGAAGTCGGCTCCTCACTCAGCCCAGCCTTCCTCCCCAAACCAAACTGACTTTGAAGAACATCCAGGAAGTAGGAAGAAAATAGAATTTCTTCCCAGAAGAAAGGAATGCTGCACGAAGACCAACGCGGCTTGCTTCTCCTCCCTTCATCACTTGCTTTCTCAACCAGGAAGGAAACACACATCTGGTATTTTTTTCATCACAGTGAAATCTCTCCCACAAACAAGCATAGCGCTCTCCTTGTGTAAATATAATGGCGACTTGAGACGGCCGGGATGCTCTCTCTCTGGGCTGTGCCACTCCAGGCTGACACCAGCCTTTCATTTAGGTCAAAGGAGAAGAATTGTCAAAATATCCCAGAATTACCTGCATGCGCTGGTCCATGCCTCTAATCCCAGCTCTCAGGAGACAGAGGCCAGAGCTTGGTGAGTTCAAGTTCATGGGCTGCATGGACGGTTTGAGGTCATCCTGGGCTACATCGTGAGATCCTGTCTCAGCAAAAGCACTCCCACTATTTCAGATAAACCTGCCCTCTCTGATCGCAGGCCCGTCTCCCTGGAGCTGTGGGATGGTTGTTGTTTTATCTGTGTACGCACTGATTCACAGTCTGTAGTTTCATTATCGACGTTTATTTCAGCACCATTTAAGTTATTTAATTCCTTTAGAAGTTGGCAGTGCTCAGGGTTTGAGGGTGGAGACATGACTCAGTAGGTGAGAGGGTTGCACTGTTCCTACAGGGACCAGGGTTCAGTTCCCAGCACCACCATGGCAGCTCACAAGGCATTCAATGCCCTCTTCTGACCACCAAGGCATCAGGCATGCACATGGTGCTCATACATACAAGCAATTAAGGAAACAAAAAATTAAAAACGGATCTTTAAAAATAAATGGAAAAACTCAGTAGTGGTATTCCTATTTCGTGTTTCTGACCCAGATTTGGGTACCTATAATTCTCCTACTATTTAAAATCATCACACCATGCGAAGAGAGTGCAAAGCTTACCACGTCAGTACAGTCGTGTTTGGAACAACTCTGGATGGATTTTCTAGCATTTCCTGATGGACCGACTGGCAAAATTACAATTATCTTTCTGCTTTGGGAATAGTTCCCCCTTTTTCATGCTTCTGAATTAGAGTCCCAAGGAAACACGCGGAATGTCAAAGCAGCATCCCCAGGCTGCAGGCAGTTAGTAAACCACCTCTTTGTGAAACATAAGTGTGACAAATTCTACGCTGGTCCCTCTTCAGGCAAACTGCCTGAGCACATGCAACAGGAGGAACAGACAACTCTCGCTAGAGACTCCTGCAAAAACATCCCAAGCTTTATATTTCCAGGAGGGCGTGGTGTTAAGTTCCAGAGAGAGATGGTGGGATGTTCACCAGGAAATGGCGTATTTTCCTTAGATTCATCTGCATCATCTCCAAGTGAGCAGGTCCCCAACATTCCAGGAATAGCAGACTCCACCCTCTCCCTACTGTGCTCCACTCATCCACTTCAAGGAGATCTGTGAGCTTTGAAACAAGGTTCTTCGGTCTGGACTTGCTGGACGCCCGGTCTCCTCTGGTTATCCTGGTTATCCCCACATGCATGCTGTTGGAGTTTTTGTCTTGTCTGGAGAGCAGCGTGATTAGAAAGCCATTTGGCCCACCCACAGCCTCTGTGGTCCTCCCAGGCCACTTCTGTTCTGCTTTGGCTGTGTGCCGGGGTGTCTAGCAGCTTAGTGCTCCTTTGCCCGGGGCCCAGGCTTGGCCAGACTGCCAGATGTGCCAGATGGAAGCCTCGGGGTCACTCTGGAGCCTGTGTCAGTTCTGAGTCCCAGAGCTGTGACACCCAGCGCCAAGGAGGCCCATGGGCCTGTCAAGCTGAGTGGGTGCAGAGACCCCAGGAGGAGTGTTCAATGTCCAGTCTCTGAGCTTGAGCCTTCCTCACTCCCAAGTCCTGGTTCCCACATACTAGGCATCATCATTCAGTCTCTTGAACCCCGCTCTGCATCCCAAAAGTTGGTCTTTCTAGTCCTGCTCTCCTACCCTATCTTGGGCCCTTTCCTGTGGTCCTGACTTGTATTCTCCATTCCTCTTTGTGCCATGAGGATTACTTTCCTAAGTAATCATCTTTAGCGTTGGTAACACCATAATGTCCTCTTCCTCACAAAGCACCAGTGGTGTTTTTCACAGCCGAGAACTTCCCCGGCTAGAGCTCTGTGCGGCTGCCCTGGGCGGCTGAGCTGAGCTTGAGCCCAGCTTTGTGCATTGCTGGCCTCAGTACCAGAGGAAGCTTCTGTTAGCACTAGGAGAAAAGGGAGTGGCTGGCAGCCTCCAGTCCTGTCCAGCCAGCGACTAGAGAATGAGCAACCACAAACAGGAAAGTGGTCACCTGGCTGGGGTCTCTTCCCATGTGCTTCCAGATACCTTCATCCACGCTGGAGACCAGCAACGCCCAGTTCCCAGCCACATCCCCCGTTCCAGCACCTGCTGCTAGAAAGCTGTATCTCAGGCGAGAGTCCACACTCATTGAAGCCTCATGAGAAGCTTTCACCAATTCCCTGGATTACTCCAATAGGGTTTAAACGTAGAGAGGAAGCAGGAAGGACTGACACAGACAGAAGACAAGGCTGTGTGACCACAGAGACTGGATGCAGTGAGCCAAGGCCAGCAACTGCCTGATGCTAAAGTCTGGGGCATAGCTGACCCCGGAGTCACCAGCCCCAGCCTGCCCTGGCCACAGTGCCTTTGCATGGAGTTGATTAGTAAAAGCTAAGGCCCTGCAACACCAAAGCCCAGAATGGTAAGGGAATCTGGAGCCGTATTGTAGAGCTGAATCAGCAAATGTCTTCTGTAAAGGACCAAATACAAATATTTTGTAATGATTTATTGTGTTGTTTGTTTGTGTGTGGTGTTCACATGAGTGAATACATATGTGTGCTGAAGTCAGAGAACAGCTTTAGGAAGCAGGTTCTTTCCTTCCACCGTGTGGCTCACAAGGACCAGACTCTGCTCCTCAGGTGCAGTGGCAGGCACCTTCACTCCCTGAGCCACCTCACTGGCCTCCACACGGGAAACACTCAGGCTTTGCAGAGCTGTGGGCTCCGTGACGTCATTCTGGCACAAGTGCAACCATAGATAACCCAGAAATGAGTAGGTTCGACTGTGTTTCAATAAAACTTTATTTAAAGGAAACAGAGATCAATTCTCTGTTCTTATTTCAACACCTTTGGTTAGGTTTTTTTGTCTAATCACCGTGTCTAGGATTTCCAGCACTGCTGAATAGAAGGGGGAGGGGCAGGATCCTTGCTTTGTACCAGGTCTGACGTCAGAGCTTCCAGCCTTTCCGTGTTGATATCAGCGATGGAGCTTGCATAGACAGTTTGTGCGGTATCGAGGCGAGCTCATTCACGAGCTGCTTTGACAGTTTCTACTGTCATCAGAAATTGAACTGTGTTAAAATGATTTTTAATAAATATTAAAATCATCATGTTTTCTTCTCATTCTGTTAATGTGCTGTGTCAAATAGACTTGTGAATGATGACCCAACCATGTTTCTCAAGATAAATCCCACATGGTTGTGGTGCACTCTTTTTAATGTGTGGGTGAGTTCACTAGTAACTTTAGTTTGTGAACCTTGTGAGTTCATGTATCTGTTTCTTCTTTGAATGCTTGGTAGGAGTCATAGGAGAAGCTATGCCAACAAGCTTTGTTTTTTTTTTGGGGGGGGGTTGTTATTGATTACATTTCTTTATTTGTTGTTTTCGTATCTTCATGATTTGGCTACAATATGCCAAATGAGAATTTGTCTATGTCTTCTGTACTATCTATCTACTTTGTGTTTTTTTTTTTTCTCTATAGGACACCCTCATCAAATTAAATTGAATTCCATTTGGCTTACGATTGCTTCCATGCATCTTTTAAGATTGTTTTAACAGTTTCTCCTGAAAAGTGACAGAGAAGCTACACTGAGCTATAATAAGCAGCCTGGGACCTCACATTTTCCCCAATGATCTAACTCCTAGCCTTGTTGAGTTCCCTGTTTTCCTGTTCTCCACCTGATTGACATCTATCTGTTCAACTTTTTATTATTTCCTTCCAGTAACTTTGGGGTCAATTTGTTCTTTTTTTTCTTGTTCTGTAATTACTTGAGGTGTAAAGTTGTTTATTTGAGATACTTTTTAAATAAACAGTTTATTTTCGATACTTTTTTGTGGCAGCCAAAGCTTTCGTGAATTTTCATTTTGTTTGTGTGAAGCTATTTTAAAATTCCTTTTGATTTCTTCTTTGAAGTGAAGGCTATCAAGGGCTTGCCACTCTGTTCCACGCAGTTGTAAATTTTCTGTTTTCTTGCTGTCACTTATTGGTGTCTCCACCGTGTTCTTCAAAGGTGTGCAGAGGTCTTTGATCTTCAGCAGTTCCCTGAGACCTGCTTTCTTCCAGATCCACCCTGCGATCTGTCCCGCAGTCTGTTCTGCCACCGCGTCCTAGTTAGCTGTCATCAGACTCCGACCCGCAACAGCCAGAGGGAGAAAGGGCTTTGGCTGAGAGGTTACGGTCCACCCTCGGGGGAGCCGCAGGTGGAGAAGGGCCACAGAGAACACTGCTCACCGGCTCGCTCAGCTTGCTTTCGTGTACAACCCAGGTTCACTTACTTAGGAACGACACCACCGCAGTGGTCTGGGTGGCCCTACCTCTATCAGCTGTAAGAAAACGCCTCACAGACACGCTCACGAGCCAGTCGGAGGGAAGCAATCGCTCAGTTGAGATTCCCCCTTCCCTGCTGACTCTAGTTTGTGACAAAAATGACTTGGACATATTACACGGGTATTGTGATTGGACAGCAGGTCATGCAGCCCGGCCTGAAACGCCGTTACTCACGGAAACACCACGTCAAGCCAGCAGTGCTGTCTAAACCGGCCACTTCCTTACTGGTTTTCTCTCTGGCTCCCTGTCTTTGAGAGCGGTTGTTGAAATTTCCAACTTAACTGTATCGCTCTCAGACTCTCACTTCAGGCCATGAAAGTACTCTGATGCTGGTTGCATGTATATCATGATTACTGTGTCTTTCAATCCTTCAATAATGACAGAATGGCCTTTGTGTGTGTGTGTCTGTGTGCGTGTGTGTGAAGACATATTTAAAGTGATATTACCCTCATTCTCCTGGTTGCTGTTTGCACGGATCACACATTCCACCCATGAGGCCGTGGGCTCACTCTAAGGTCTATCTTGTATAAAGGAAGTTACCGGGGCTGGCAGGCAAAGGTGCCTGTCAGCAAGCCTGACCCAGGGACCCACCGACGGAAGGAAGGAGAGAACCAGCTCTTGCAAGTCGTCCTCTCACCCTCACGTGTAGCAGTGAGCATGCATGCACACACACACACGTGGCGCACACACACTATATACATACATACACATATGTACTTCATACATATAACATGTAACAACATGTTACATATTAATTTACAGCATATATTACAGGTTGACATCTGTAATATATTAGGAAGTCCTCTGTATTTTCTTTTCTTAACTCTTCAGCCACTCTAAATCCTTTGATTACAGAGTCTTCACCATTTACATTTCACACCACTGTCGGGCTGTGATGGCTCCTGAAAGCCATCTTGTTCACACTGTGAGCTCTCTCCCTCTCCCTCTCATACATTCTTAAGGCAGGATATCACTATGTAGCTCTGGTTGGACCTCTCTCTAACTCACAGACATCCTCCTGCCTCTGCCTCATGAGTGAAGGGATGCCTGACCATGTCTCATTTCTTTCTCTTTTGGCTTCTTCTTTAGCAGGTGGTTTCCGGGGTAATAATTTACTCTTATCCTGAGTGTCTCCAGCTTTTAATCTGTTGTTGCTATGAGGTCTGACACAATAGCATGCAGCTATCATCTGTTTTCTTGGTGATTTCCAGACTATCTTTGCCCCTGGCTTTTGACTGCGTAGAGTGTTTCCTTCATATGATATTTTGACATCCCTGTTTGGGAATTTCTGAATTTCCATGATTTTAGATGACATTCTCTCTCCCAAGGTCTTAGCTGTCTTCAGATGTTATTTCTTTGAATAAGCATTAAACTACTTTATTTCCCCCAGTTCCAAACATGTCCCGAGACAATATACTCTTCCCCTTGAGGTGTTCCTTAAATTATATAAGCTCTGTGCATTCTTCCCCCCACTCTGTCTGCAAAATTCCAGAGCTCTGCCCTCTGCTGCTGTACTGAACCCTCCACGTTCAGTATTCTTCATTTGGATGCTTCGGTTCCAAAACTTTTGGTCTCTCTAAACCTTTGTTTTCTTTGTTGAGGCTTTTTCTGTTTGTTGATTGCTTTTCCAGGTCGGTTGGGTTGTTTATCAGTGTTCTCCCCTAGTTCCTCAAGACTCTTTAAAATTATTGTTTTCAAACCTTGGTCCGGGAGTCCATTTCTTTGCATTGGTCACTGAGAAATTCGAATGCAGTGTCACAATACCTGGCCTTTCATGTTCCTGACTGTGTTGGGTTGGTTCAAGTCTTCTGTATTCACAGATGGCTCAGGTGTGGACACTGGGCCAACTGGACCCAGAAAAGACATTTCTTCCCTACAGGTCTGTGGTAGTCTATCCAGGAAGGATTAGCTGAGAGATAAGAACTCTCTCCAAAAATGGGCTACACCTTCCAGAAAGCAGTTAAGATACAAAGGGGTCTGAGGAGAAGAGAGTGCTGCCTGCCTCCCTGCCTCTCCTCCCTCTCCTCTCCTCTCCTTCCTCCTTTTTCTCCCTCCTCTGCCTCTCCTCCCTCCTTTTCTTCCCTCCTTTCCCTCCCTTACTTTCCTCCCCTCCCTCCTCTCCCTGCCTCCTTCCCTCCCTGCCTGTTGCTGAGAGTCTCTGTCTTGCCATTGCTGCCATCAGCTTTCACTGACACCAAAGCCCAGCTTCGTTGGGCTCCAACATGGATTGAAGACCAGCAACTGTCCAGGAATTTTCCAGGTCTTTGTCACCACATTGGGACTACCGAGGCTTCCAGTGCCGTGGACTGAACACCCACTTCTTTGGCAAGTAGATGGGCACGGTTGAACTGCCAGGCTCTGGTAGCACACTTACACAGGCCATTGTCAGTACATTCTCATGTAAGTCAGTGTCACACATACATGGGCAGGTAGGTAGATAGGCGGTTAGGCAGACAGACAGACAGATGGAGAGATAGATGGGACGATATTATATTCATTCTGTAGAGAACCCTGACTCAGTCACCAGCAAGATGGTCTTTGTCTCGGAGGCTGCAGGCTCCAGGCTCCTCGTCCCAGGGGTGCAGACTGGGGTCGGCTCTGATAGACACATGGGCACCAGATTTTTTTTAATTACATTTGTTTGTGTGTGTGCGTGTGTGGCATAGCACATATGCTGAGCACATGTGGCCTTAGAGGATGCCCCAGGGGAGTCAGTACTCCCCTTCCACAAAGCGTGACCCGGGGATCAAACTCAGGTCACGAAGCTTGGTGGCTAGTGTGCAAGCCAGTCGAACGATCTCGCTGGCCTCCGACCCAGATTTTATGAGGACTCAATTTAGTCGCTTCTGAAGCTCTCTTGGAGCAAAACAACTCAGACTTAGACGTGCAAAATTTGGTGTGAATTACGTTTTATGAAGAAGGAAAAACAGAAGTAAAAAACAAATTACAAGTTGTAAAAAGATGACAAATACCGTAAATAGTACATGATCCAGAGACGGCCATGATTTGGACGACAGCTCCCCACCAGCACCCCAGAGGTCCAGGCTCTTGGGGTGTGGTGCTGGAGGCCCTGCGGACTGTTAAGAGGTGGGCCCGGCGGATTCTCACTAGGTTGTTAGTAGCATGTCTCCCAGGTATGGGGAGACCGCACTCCCCCTCTGTCCTTGTGCACACACATGCGCGTGTGAGTGGAGGTGCACGCTGTATGCCTGTGAGGCTCAGAAGCCAGACTCTGCCTTCCCATTTGGAGTCACGCTGTCTCGCCAGCCTAAGGTATCAGGTAGGAAGATGGACCAGTGATCTCCACGATCCGCCCAGCTTCTCCATCTCACCATCACTGTGATACATGCCACCACACCTGCTTTTTGTGAGTGCTGGGAATCGAACTCAGGTCCTCACGTTTGTGAGGCAGACACGCCAGCAACTCAGCCATGTCCTCAGCCCCTTTCTCCTTTCTCTGTCCCTGACTGAAGGTGTGGCCGCTGGCTTCTGCCCGGATGTGGTGCCCTCTCCGGTAGCCCTCTTTTCACAGTGGTGTTTCCCAGTCCTGCTCTCGATGTCCCCGAAAGTGCACCTTGGGGTTTCCTTATGCCAGTGGAAGCCCATGGAAGTGGGGGGGTGGGAGGTGGTGAGCTGTCTGACATCTCAGGTGGAACACGTTGTCTCTGTACTTTCTGAATGCCGTGGGAATGCCACTCGACACCGGAGTCGCCTCTCTAGATGCTGGCCAACCTGTCACCCTTTTCTCTCTAGAGTCCTAGATACCATCTTAGTGGCTTTACCAAGGATTTATCTGGAGCCTACTTTGGATAGTTTAAGCAATACTTAATACCAATCTGTGCTCCAGAGGGGTTTCCCGTGATGAAATTTTCACCTTTTAAAAATTATTATTATTATATAATTATTATTTGCAATTTATTCTCTTTGTTTTTTTATTAATTTTTATTTTTTAAAATATTAATCACAGGTTATTTACTTTGTATCCCAGCTGTAGCCCCCTCCCTCATTCCCTCCCAATCCCACCCTCCCTCCCTCATCTCCTCCCTGTCCCTTTTCAAGTCCACTGATAGGGGAGATCCTCCGATTCTCCTCCCCTTCCATCTGACCCTAGCTTATCAGGTATCTTCAGGACTGGCTGCAATGTCCTCCTCTATGGCCTAGCAAGGCTGTTCCTCCCTCTGGGGTGGCGGGGAAAGGAGCCAGTCATTGAGTTCATGTCAGGAACAGTCCCTGTTCCCTTTACTAGGGAACCCTCTTGGATACTGAGCTACCATGGGCTACATCCGAGCAGGGGTTCTAGGTTATCTCCATACATGGTCCTTGGTTGGAGAAATGTCTCATAGAGGACCCCTGTGCCCTGATATAATTGGTCCTTGTGGAGCTCCTGTCCTCTCCAGGTCATACTAACTCACCCTTTTATCATATGATTCCCTGCACTCTACCAAAGGTTTGGTTATGAGTCTCAGCAACTGCTTTGATAAGCTGCTAGGTAGAGTCCAATTTATTCTCTTTGTATCCCAGTTGTAGCCCCCTCCTACATCTCTTCCTGGTCCCACCCTCCCTCCCTCTTTCTCCCCTATCCCTCTCCCCCAGTCCACTGACAGGGGAGTCCTCCTCCCCTACTGTCTGACCCTAGCCTATCCGGTCCCATCAGGACTGCCCGGATCTTCTTCCTCTGTGGGCTGGCTAGGTTGCCCCACCAGGGAGAAGTGATAAAGGAGCAGGCAACTGAGTTCATGTCAAAGACTGTCTCTTCTCCACTTAGTAGGGACCCCATGGAGACTGAGCTGCCATGGGCTGCATCTGAGCAGGTGGCCTCTATGCATGATCTTTGGTTGATGCATCAGTCTCTGCAGTCTCCCCGGGCCCCAGCTTTTTTTTTTTCCTGACTTTGTTGGTCTCCTTGTGTGGTTCCCGTCCCCTCAGCTTCCTTCTATATCCTTCTTCTCCTATAAGACCTCCTGTGCTCTGTCCAAAGTTTGGCTGTGAGTCTCAGAATCTATTTAGATCCCCTGCTGGGTGGAGCCTTTTAAAGGAGATCTGTGGAAGGCTCCCGTCCTGTTCCCTCTCTTCTACCACTTATGGTATCTAGTCTGTTTTCCCTTCAGAATGAGAATGAAGCATCTTCCCTAGGGTCCTTCTTGTTTAGCTTCTTTAGGTCCATAGATTTAATATACATATATTAAAATCTAATATATTTGTGTGTGTGTGTGTGTGTGTGTGTGTGTGTGTGTGTGCGCACAGGCATATGGATGTGTAACATCTCCATCCACCATGTGAATCCTAGGGGTCGAACTCAGATCCTCAGATGTGGCTCAAGAGCCTTTCTTTACCCTCTAAGCCATCTTGCCATCTTACTGTTCTGTCACCTTGTTGCTGTGATTCCATCATCACCTCATGCTTTGTGGTTGGCTCTTAACTGGATTCTATGTATAGGACCAGCAGCAGAAGACAGGGATGGGAGAGGATGGAAGATGGTTGGAGGCTGCTTTGGGCAGAAAAAGATAGCAGCTATATGTACCTCTATGCCATTAGCAGATCCTGAAGGGCTGCTTTTGGTCTCTGCAAAGTCTGCTCGCCCCATTTTCTCTTTGAGGGTAGCCTTACCTACTTGCAAGGGATTCTGGGAAATAGGTTTTGGTAAGAAGACAACTGTGTTTCTGCCGTAAGAATGTTAAAGGTCACTTGACCAACTGCATTGTCCCACTTCCTGGTAGCCAGTTTTACGGAAGGAAGCATCTTAACCTGTGACGTCTGAACCCAGGGCAAGCGCAGAGGGGTTTCACTGGGCCGCCAAAGCACAGATGAGTAAAGGGCATTGGGTGGTCATTTCACGTGCCGTCTGATGACTGTACCTGTATGTTCCCCTTGCTCCACTCTCACAGGGCAGGGGTGGCCAAGAGGAGGACAGGGAAATCACAGAAACTTTGACTGCAGAACTCAAGCCCAGTGAAAGACATTCAGCTCCTTGGATCTTGCCAGGGACTGCTGGCTCCACTTTCCTGGCCAGATGCATGGGGTGCTGATGCTCCGTGCTCCGGGGCAGACCAGAGGGACAGCCAGGAACATCTGTGGCCCATATGCGGCTGCCTTCCCTAAGGGCTCCGAGAGCCATGGGAGGGAGGGATGGCCTTAATCCCCAGGATCCTGCAGGTCTGCTTTTGGTCTCTACAAAGTCTGCTCATCCCCTTTTCTCTCTGAGGGTAGGGTTGAAAGGCCACAATGGCCGTGGATGATAGGTAGGGGCTTCTCAGTGTAACACAGTTGGTTTGGAAGAGTTCTGCCACCTGTCCTGCACTCTAGCTTCCTGGCGGTTGGGGCAGGATGACGAACCCATCTGCTTTCGCGCAGGCCAGCACTCCAAGGGGTCTGAAGTTCAGCCCAGATGCTGCACAAAGAGATATATTGATTTGGTCCAGATTCCTGCCTTCCCTCGTGACTGTGCCAGAACCACGCAGTGCAGTTTGCTAGGCCCGAGGTGCTCAGCAGAGAACACCTTCAGCTTCCCGTGTGCTCGTCCATCCACGCTCTCGCCCCAGTGTGCAACTTTCCAGGGAAGCGGTCTGGGGAGGAGGTGGGCCTGTGTGTCAGACCACTGACTGCACAGTGCGGGGAGGATGGCAAGAGTCCAACGGATGTGGAAGTGGTCAATCCATAATGTCGTTTTAAAGGAAAGGTCAGGTTTGCCTGCAACTTCAGTGTCAAAGCAAAAATCAAGAGCAGCCACACCTCTGAATACTGCTGCCCAAATATTCTGTGTGTGTGTGTGTGTGTGTGTGTGTGTGTGCGCGCGCTTGTGCACGCAGAGGCTAAAGGACAACATTGGCTATCTTCTTTTTCAAGTGTTGTGTGCCTTGGCTGCTTCTCTTCCTCCTCCTCCTTTGGCAGTGGAGGGGCCTGTAACTGTCACTGTCCTGGGGCTGACACATGTAGATTAAGCTGGCCAGCCAGGGAGAGCTGGGGACCTGCTTGTCTTTGTGTCGCAGCACTGGGACTGCAATCACAGTACTGCCATCACCCAGTTTTGTTTTGTTTTTTTTAATTTATTTAACTTTATTCTATGTGCATTAGTGTGAAGGTGTCAGATCCCTTGGAATGGGCATTACAGACAGTTGTGAACTGCCATGTGGGTGCTGGGAATTGAACCCAGGTCCTTTGGAAGAGCAGACAGTGCTCTTAACCACTGAGCCATCTCTCCAGCCCCATCACCCAGTTTTTTATGTGGGTTCTTGGAGTGGGCCTCAGATCTCCATGTGTTTGCAGTGGAAGACTGGCTAAGCTGTCTCCCCAGGCCCCAAATATTCTCCTGTCCCCAAGAGTCTTGATTTGGATAGATTGTGTATCGACCCCGGGAAGGGTTCGAGTTATATTTAGATTTATTATTAAATAATGCCCTGCCAATGGCTGTGAGAAAAGTATTCATTGTTTTAAGAGTATAGAAAGCAGGGAAACTCAAAATGCACTTGCTTTAGGATTGGGGATACGGCTCTTGAGGTGAGCAACGCAAGACACCTGTTTCCATTTTCTTGTCAGTGACTGGCAATTGTCTGTTCGGATTCCTTCATCTTCAGCACGAGGGGTCGGGGGTGATTCAGAGAGGAGGGGTGCACCCAGTGCAATGGACAGCCCACTGTCCCCAAAGCAGGGACTTAGGTAGCTCACTCCATGCTATGAAAATGTGGTAGTTTTGCCTGCAATATGAGGGCTGCTTCCTTGCAGCCACAACAGGGTCAATGAAGCTCCAGATGTCAAAGGTCAGAGGGCTGCGCTCTGCTTAGGGCATGGGCAATGTTGTTTTTTAATTGGGTTAATCGAGGTGGGGAGATGCCCCACCCTTTGAATGGGAATGGCACCATTTCACGGACTGGGCCCCGGGCTCTCTGAGGATCCAGAGAGCTAGCTGACCTCAAGCATGCTCATTTCTTTCTCTCTGCTCTTGAATGTGCTCGGGCTGTGAGTCTCTGCCTCGGGTTCCTGCTGCCGTGGCTTCCACACTGTGATGGACTGCGACCGAAACCGTGAGCCCAAATAAACCTCTTCACCTTCAAGTTGCTTTGTCTCTCCTCACGGCCACAGGAATAAAACCAGGATATTTGCCGAGTGTTTCTGCAGTGGTCATGCTTGGGAGCCACACTTTGAAACTCCTGCTTTAGACAGAGCTCAACTCGTTTTTCTGGAGCCAGAAAGTAGCCATTTTGGATGTAGGGCTAAACATGGAAACTGGGGAAAATATCAGCCCTCAGCCGGCGGGAGGAAGGGTTTTGGGGGTACCCTGCCTCAGCTGGAGGGAGGAAGGATGTTGGGAGCACCCCGCCTCAAGCCCAGGACGTTCCCTTGTGTCCTTTCCCCTCTATTTTCTGAGAACATAACCAGAATATTCCAGCTTTCTCTCAGGAAATCATTGCAAATTGGATGACTTTATTGAAATATTTTCATTAGTTTCATTTCTACAGCAAATCTTCTTCCTTTGAGACTGACATCGATCCCAAATCCATCACTGTGTGCTCCTTAGCTCTCTGCCTGGTACCCTGTTTGGAAAACGCGAACCTCCCTAGTGTTTGCTCAGCCAGGTGGGGTCTTTCAGCTCCATTTTATGTTCCTCACAGCCCTCTGCTGCTCTCCCATCCAGGTGGGGGTATTTCTGTTTTACGTTCCTTACAGCCCTCTGCTGCTCTCCCACCCTCAAACTGCACCATCAGCAAATGTTCCTTCACTGCTAGGCATGCTGACCGTGGCTTCTGAAGCCATCAGACCAAGGCCAGCAGCAGCCTCTGGTCAGTGAGGCCGGTTTTTAGGTGGGAAATAATCTATATTCAGTTTCATTTTTTTTCTCCTGTGCAGAAATTGTAAGAGAAATGCAATTTATTATTTTTGCTTCTGTGGCTCCATAGATAGTTTATTTTTATCTTACAAGGGGTTTGGTTTTTTTATGATGCTGCTTGTAAGAAGTCAGCCTAACCCAAGTTCACAAAGATTTTTCTCCTTTAAGTTTGTCTACAAGTTGTAAGGTTCTTTTTGTGTGTGTGTGATTTGTGTGTAGTGTACACACGTATGTTTATTTGCTGGTATGTGGGCATATGTGTACCCAGGTGCACATGTGTGTAAAGGCTAGAAATTGTCTACAAGTGTCTTCCGTAGCTGCTCTCCATTTTATGAGCTCGTGACAGGGTCTTTCATTATAGAACCCAGGACTCACATATTCAGTTAGTCCAGGTAGCTAGCCATCTTGCTCTGAGGATGCCATTTCCATCTCCCAAGCCCACCTGGCCAGGGATGCTCCCACCCACAGTGGGTGGCACCCTTCTCCATCACTCACTAATTAAGAAACTGCCCTCCAGGCCTGTCTGATCTGTGGGGGCATTTTCTTCATTGAGGCTCCCTCCTCCCAGATGACTTGTGTCTCATTGACATTAAACTATGCAGCACACGTGTGTGGACTGAGTCAGAGTTGGTTCTTTTGTGTACGGTACTGTGTTAATGGCCTCCCTATCGCTGTGAGAATGCATGCAATGACCTCAAGGGAAGAAGGCTTTCTGTTGGCTTGTGGCTTCAGGTCAGTCCATGATCAGCTGGCTAACAACTTATGGGCCTGTGGTGAGGCCACATATCACACAGATGTGGGGAGGGGGCGGCTGTGTCTCACTATTCCTCTCAGGGACATGCCCCAATGTCCTTCCCTGAGGCTCTGCCTCCCCATGGCTCTCCCGCTGCCACGAATGCTACAGTCTGACATTTGAGCCTATAGCTTAAGGACCTTTGGGAGCTGCTCACAATCCGAAGCGTCATCTTTCTAATTACTCCAACCACGTTAATTAAACCCACCGTTCTTTCCTCCCTGAACCATCTTTACATTTATCCTGAGATCAACAGAGCACGTCCGTGTGGGTCTACTCTGAGCTCATCTTGACCTGGCTCATCTTGATGTCGAATTCATACCTAGCTGGTCCGTTCGCAGCTGCTCCCCTCTGTTCCTCTCTCCCTGTTAACCCGTCATCCTACAAAGCCAGAGAATCTTCATTACATTAGCTTCGTAACCCCAAAGTAAGAAAATGCAGCATCTGTTCCAATCCTTCAGTATTTTCTTTCTTACATTCCACAACACGGATTTTTTTTTTTTTTATGTATCTGTGTGTGCAAACATACAACAGGTGTATTTGCCAGCGAGCTTGCATGTGACGGCCGAGCGTCTTCCTCGGTTGCGCCCCACCTACCCTGAGCCGGGTCACTCCTTGAACCTGGAGTTCACTGATTGCTGACCGAGGAGCTCCGGGCCCCCATCTTCCCCTCGCCAGTTTAGGACTGCACACATGCACACTGGAGCTCCCGGCTTTTCTGTGGCTGCTGCAAGCTGAACTCGGGGCTTCGAGCTTTCTACAGACTGAGAGTCCTCCCTAATCCTCCAGCGTGGATATTTGACTGGAGCGTGTCAGGAGAGCTGGCACAGCTGCACCGGGTCATTGGATACGTTCAGCTGTTCTTTCCCTCCATTTGTTCGTCTCTGTTTCTCTCCACAGCGCTTTCTAGGTTGAAGTGCACAAAACTTGTTCATGTTTCGCCGGATTTATCTCCAAGGTTTTCGCATTCTTAGGCACTGTAAATGGAATTTTAAAAACATTTCCACAGCCAAGTTATCCGCTGGTCATTTGTATAAATAACTAGCTTTGTGTTTTCACTTGGGATCCCACAAGCTTTTGAGAACTATTATTAGTAGCTCTCTGACAATTCCTTACAGTTTTTACATAGATCTTATCACAGGCGAGTAAGGACAGCGTTATTTCTTTTCCAGTATGAATGGCTTTCCCCCTCTCTCCCCTCCCCTTCTTCTGTGTGCCTAGCCAGAACCCGCCTTGTAGTGCAGAGCTGAGTCACGGGAGGGCACACCCTCAGGCTACCTCTGACCCTCAGGAACATCCCTTCACGACATCCCTTCCTCCCCGAGCTACCCTTTTGAACCAAGAGGATTTCCCCTGAGCTTTGGTTTCCTGGGTCTTCTTGGAGAGGTCCGCAGAAAACCGACGCTCTCAAGTTTTCATTGCCTCTCTGGGTTTCATTTGTTGAGTTGCCATTGCTAGGCTCTCAAGCTGACTAATCTTTTCCTTTGTTGTGACTGAATTGTTTCAAAGGCACCTGGCGTGTTGTTTGCTTTGGATGTTGTCGTTCTCCTCGAACTTCCCACGCCTCTGCTTTCGCCCAGTTCCTTAAACATGTGGAATACAGGTGTAAAAACTGTTTGATTGCCTTTGCCTCCCATGTGTCCAGGGCATGCACGCATGCATCGGCTTGCTTAGCTCAACTCCCCTCCCTCTGCGGGTCAAGTTCTCCCTGAGTTTTGGATCACTCTGCGTTGCTATAGCAAAGTCTCTGAGACTGGAGACTTCATGAGGAGATAGGGCTTGCTTTTTGTTGGAGGGACTATTACCATCTAGATCACGGGCTCTCTTGCAGTGCTATTGCATGGCGGGTGGGCTCACACCTTGGGGGCACACACAGGAGGGGTGAGCCGTGTGCCAGGAGGAGCCAAGCACATGGGGCGGCTGGGTTCTCTAGCCTGCATGCTCTCGGCAACGATTTCAGCCCCTGAGAGCTCATCCTGATCGGAGGGGCATCAGGGCCACCCAGTGTAGCAGTCCACAGCTCCTCCCAGTAAAGACACCTCTCGGTCTCGTGTGTCTTGCGAAGCAGGTTAGCAGTGAGGGGCTTGCTCTCATCCCTGTCCTCTCAGCTCTGACAAGCATCTGCCCGGGTGGACCTGGGTGGGTCACCTTAAAGCCTTTGCCAGCAAACGAAATTCAGCGGGCCCTGGCCTTGTTCCTCCTGGGCTTTTCCTGAAAGGAAAGTCAGCAAGTGTTTCCAGCAAGGCACCAGAGCCCATGTGCCGAGGGTACACTGGCCAAAGCTATCTGACCTTCACAAGTGACCAGTTGCTCAGAGCCTCAGTTTCCTCATTTGTAACCGAGGGATACTTTAGTCCCATGGCATTTAATTGTACACGTTGGCCCGCCCACACTATGATTCTGAGATGTTTGGTCAGTCTACTCTAGATGTGGCTGTGAATATATTTCACAATCATAAATTAATGGTTTTACTAGGCGACTTAATGAAAGGACATTTGGTGACGCTGGTGGGGCTCCTCCAGTCAGTTGAGGACTTTAGAAAATGGAGATATCCCGGAAGAAGGGACTTCTCTGGGCAGAGCCTCCCTGAGCCTCTTTCCTGCCTGTCTTCTCTGCAGACTTGGATGGTCCATACACGGGTGAGAGCCAGTTCCTGCAACCTGACCCGATAGTTTCTAGAGCCTGAAATGTGGAATGGGGTGAGACATTTAGTAAGTCACCAAGACTTAGTATAGCCACTATCTCATAAGAAAACACTCAGGAACATACCCCAGCTCTGTGGCACATACCCACAATCCCAGAAGCCCAAGGCCAGCCACCTCGACACTGCAAGTTCCTGGCCGGTCTGGGCTACAAGACTGTCAGAAACTTAGAACTCTTCATTCACAGCTCTGCCTCTGCTTCTAAGCACAGCCGGATGATGAAAGAAAATGAATTCAATAAAATTTTAAAACATGAGACAGGTCTCATTATATAACTTAGGCCTCCTTCCATAGTCTCTCTCCAGGGTTCGCAGACTTACGTCACAATGCCTGGATCACGAATGAGGCCTCGGAGCCTCTTTATCTCCTGACTAGGAGCCGCTGCACTCACAGAGGTGGAGATAAGCCAAGCACAAAGCAGCGCTTTCTGAAGATGAAGCTGGATGCCGGGAGGGTCAGTTCTTTCCCCTGTTCGGTCCCTTCACACCATCTGGACGTGAGCATAAGTTGAAAATAAATGTAAATTACGTGTGCACAAATCTCCTTTATCCTGACAGAATTCTGTCCACCAGTTACAATGTGTGAATCGATCTCTCAAAAGAAAACTCATCTTGTTTAAAAGTATGTCCCTTTGTGTATTAAACACAATCTCTGTAGAGTCAGGAGCGGAAGCCACATGGGGCAGGAGACCGGCATCACGTCCCTGCAATCATCAAGTCTGAGAACTTTCTGAGCCGGGCTTCCAGAAGGTTCTTTCAACCTCTCTTTCTCCCATCACTGAGGCCTCTGGGAACGGTGCACACTCTTGCAGCCTAAGTCCAAGAAACAGTTCCAGAGGGGCCCAAGGCACTGGCAAAGTGACATTATATTAATAATGAAAGAAAGAGAAAACCCCTAAGTTGCATAGCAAACAATCTCCCTGACAGAGTGTGGGGCAATAGCTCTGGATCGATGTGCCAGGCTCCCCAGAATTGAGGGAGGGTTGCTTCCCCTCCTGGGGTGGTGCCTTGCCTGTGACCCTGCTCCTAGGAATTAAAGCAAGAAGGTTCTGAGTTCTCAGATGGGCAAGAATACTCCACAAGCAAAGGCACTTGCCACCAAGCCTGATAACCTGAGGCAATCCCCAGAACCCACATGGCAGAAGGAGAAAAAGACACCTGTGGGCTGCAGTCTGACCTCCACTTGCAAACTGAGCACATCTGCCCACACTCAGACACTCAGCGATTGAGTGGATAAATCCATGCTTATAAAGAAAAACTTTCCTTTAAAAAAAGCAAGACATCCTTTTTCACCTAAGAGGCTTCCTTGCCCTTTTGCTAACATTTGAATTTTCTTCTTGATTACAGCCTTAATTGCACCATTAACACGGAAACCTACTATTGAAATGTATGGCTTATGTTTTCACTATTAAGCCTGTCTACACGGAGCTCCCGGAAGTCTGATGGATCTTCGCTCCACCAAGGCACTGCTAGATGCCTCCATTAACTCAGTTATAGGAAGAGAAAGATGGGCTCTTAGCGCTTCCTGCAGACAGAGGTTTAAGCAACAGGAAGAAGGTGATTGCCTTCACTCCAGTAAGCAGGAACAACTCATCGAAAAGGAGAGAAACACAGCATAAAAATGAAATTGCTATTTGATATTTTAATTTACATGGTGCGCCTTTTCTTTTCGCAGTAGATTTAGGAAATTAAAATGTGTAAACTGAAACCATTGGAGTTCTAAATCCTCAGGTATTGTGATGTGTGACTGTTTTAGCCACATTAAAATGGAAATTTTTTGCTTTGGAAAGGGAAGAGACGGTGGAAATACAAAGACAGACGTGCATAACTCAAGAATGAGTTTTAAAGGGTGCTTGATTTACTCTCGTAACCTCCACAGTGCGGTTGTCATGAATAAGCGTGAAGAGGCCTTCTAGAATGCACATAAGTTTGGACATTCTGGCAGGGGAAAACCGCCTTGTGCATCCCGGTGAATCACATCTCTCTAAAACTTTTCCCTTTCTTTGGACTTTTATTGGCTTTTTCTTGCCAGTTATTACTCTCCGCAGTTGAATCATTACAGCTGCTGAAAAGAAAGCTAAAATTCAGGCAAAAACACAAAAGAAGACTAGATGAGTTTTAAAATTGTGAACACTCCAGGAAACAGTCAAGATAGCACACCTGCTATAACACGTACTTGGACCATTTTCATAGTTAATGAGAAGCGTGTTCCACCGAGGATAACACAGAACGGCACTGCCCAGAAACCGCGGACAGCCCTGCAGCTCAGGGAAGATTGAGATTTTATGGCTCCCGCTATCACCAGCAGTATACAAAATGGATTAAACTCTCAACACGGGGCCCTGAAGTCATGCCAACCCCTCATTAATAGGATATCCTATGAAATGAAAATGAGAAAATCTCAACAATATCTACAGAGAATTGTGATACACACAGTCGACGAATCATCTACTGTAGCATGGATCATTGGCCAGAAGAGGAAGATTCTCTAAGAGAATGAAGTGTTTATTTGAGCGGAGGACGGATCAGGGGATAGGCACCTGTGGCTCCTTTGGTGTGTACACGGTCCATTCCCTTCTCACAAAGTGGCAAATGTCCCATTTCCCCCAAATCGAATTCAGTTGTTCAACAAGAGCCGCTGTTTTGCCATCCTGAAAACAGCCCAGAGGTGCCCCCGCTTCTCTGTAAAACACCCCCTCTCGTGTGCAGTGTGTGTCTTGTTCTCATCCATCTTCTCAGGTTCAGTGGGGTGGGTCATTTTGGAGCAGGATTTTTCTTTGGAACTATCAGCTGAAAAAGCTCTTCAGCCTCACGTTGTCTCCTGAAATGTGCTCTGATTAAAACCAGACCCAGGGTGTAGCTCTGCTGTCGTTTCTTCCTGAAACACAAACAGGGCAATTTCAATAAAAACATTCCAGTTCCCACCAGAGACTCGCTGAATGGTAATCCAGGTATTACCCTATCTGCAAACACGCATCTAGCAGTCAGGGCCCTCAGGATGCATTTTAGAAGCCTGACCTAAGATTTTCATATTAAGAATGGAGTGCAGCATCTTTTGATTTTTGGAAGCCCCGCTTTTGAAGAAAGGTGCCTTTGCAACTGTTCCCATTAGGACCTGGCACGAACAGGTACCTCGCACAACGCTGACTTCATTCTTCTTCTCAATGTCTTTTAAACCTGAACGCACGGCATCCAGGGAGAGACGGGGAAGGCACACAGCACCGAACTCTTTATAACAGCCTCCATCGCATTCAGCCTGACTGTCCCTCACGAGGGGACCAAAGAAGTCATCCGCAGACAGGGAGATGTCCACTGTGAACCCTGGCCCTGCTGTACTGCTTCTGTGATCTCGGGTACCTGAAATAGACGTCAGTTTCTTCACCTGTGACATAGAAATACTACAACAGCTAGCTCTTGGGATAACAGATGCTGATGTCCCTGGCACCTACAACAGTGTCTAAAACATGGCAAACACTTCGTAGGTACATGCTGAATACATAGAGATGTGAAGTACACGGTCCACTCGCTAGTGCTTTTGTGGCACTTTAATTACGATTAAGAAATCTTTTAAAAGTTTTCTGTATCAGTGTACAAAAATTCAAAAGTATAAATAAAAAGCATGTGCTGGAAAGTTTATGAAAATGAGAAAAACTGGCAAAATACACATATATAACTGCACACACAGGCAAGGCACACTCACACACAACCTTTGGAAACACGAACAGGCGCTGGGCGCTTATTTTCCTTTGCTATTTGTGTGCTTGGATTTTGACCACTTGCCAGGAAGAGTGCTTTTCTGGAGAGCAGTTTCTCTTTTCTCTCCTTCTCGTCCTTCTCCGTCTCCTTCCTCCTCTTCCTGCTCCGCATTCTCCTCCTTCTTGCCTTCCTCCTTCAGACAAATACTCTATTGCTTATTTCTGGCCTAGGTAAGTTATTATGTTTAGATGAAAATGACGTTGGGGGACAAAAATAACATAACGTTTAACTGACACAACCTAGGGTGCCGTGGGAAGAATCTCAGCGAGGAATTCCTCACATTGGGTGTGCTTATGAGCGCGTGTGTGACTGCTAACGATGTGGAAGGCCCAGCCACTGTGGTCAGCACAGCCCCCTAGCCAGGGCCTATGAACTGTACACCACAGAAGAGAGCTGCTGAAAGCAAGCAAGAAGACCTCCGGGGCACACTCGCCTCTCCCTGCCGTTCACGACAGACGTGATGTGAGTCCTGCTTGAGGTCCAGTCTTGATTTCCTTGCAGTGACAGGGTGTAAGCTGGGTTGGAAGCCAAACAAACACTTTATTTCCTATATTGTTTTTTTTTTTTTTTTTTTTGTCTGAATATTTGTCAAGGTAACAGAGATAAGATTAGAAGCCTGGGTGAAGGGTGTGGAGATTTTCTACTCCATCTTTGCATTCTTTCTATAAACCTTTCTTTTCCAAATGAAAAATTATTTTAGAGCTTTTTGAAGTTCAGCTTTTTATACCCATTATTGTTTCCAAGTGCTCCTTGATCTGAATGAAGGGATTCAGAGCATAAATGCAAGCCTCTGGTTATTTAAAATATAAAGCGTGATTCTCATCCTGGGATCCTAAAGCATTGTATGAGCTATCTATTCACATTTAGAATATTTATTCCCTGATAGCAACTTTATGAGCAGAGAAATCCCTGCAGTGAAAACCAAGAAACTGTTTATATAAAGCTGTAGTGAAGACTTAACATTACTCTTCAGTTAGAAAATTCACGGCAGAACTACAGATGGAGGGTAATTCAGGAATGAATTGTTAGAGGGCAAACACAAGCTGGGATACTTCCAGGTCAGCTCTGCCTGAGTGGCTAGACTCTGCCACAGCCATGAAACTCACGGAGACATGCTTTCGTGTGGCCTGTCGGGAACAAACGGCACCCGAGGGCATGTAGCCTACAGCCAATGGCTTCCTTACGGTTGAAAAGAAGTGGGCAGCTGTGGAGATTGCTCAGTGGTGAGAGCTCTTGCTTCACCAGCCCAAGACCCGAGTTCAGATTGTAGAACCACATAAAAAGCCGTGTGTAGCCGTGTTTGCACCTGTCACCCCAGCACTCACAGCCAGACTGTGAGAGGCAGCACCTAGCAAAGGCTTCCTGTGCACACCTGCGCACAGGCTCAACCACACCGCCACCACTGTCACAGTGTCAAACCTCGGGGCCACAGCATGCTGACATGTGTGTTTGCCCGTTTTACATGCTGCTAGTTTTTATGTGTTACCTGTTTGCCAGAAGACAAGCAGGGGCATAGTCTTAGCGGGATGGAGGGTGGCCTGAGAGCTTCGCATCATCTCTTGAGAGATCACATGAAGGTCACAGCAGGCCTGAACCTGGGATCCTCGGCATTCCCTCATGAATATGCATGTCCCAACTTTGCTGATCTGCACCGTGCCTGAAATCAGGCGGTGTGTTCAGATATGATTTAGCCTGGTAGTTTGAAATGAAAGTGAGAAAAATAATCATTTAAAAATAAGTTTGTAGTTTTTGGTTGTGAGCCTCGCCTTCAATGACTGAGTCATCTTTGGAGAAATTATATACTGAATTAAATTATAATATCAAAACTAAAACATACATTTGTATTATCTCTGATCATTTCAAACATACGTAAGTAATTGTATTTTCGTTGTATCCACCCTTCACTCCCCCAAACTCCTTCTAGAACAAGCCCTCCCAATTTCATGTTTTTTTCTTTAAACCCTGAGTCTGGTGAGCACCGCCCGAGTGTGCTCTGGTGCAGGTCTGTCCTCTGGAACATGGCTAGCCTGCCAGGAGACACTCCTGAAAAAAAGGCCATCTCCCTCTACCTGCAGCCATCAACTGCCAATAGCTGCTCAGCTAAGGGAGGGACCTCATGAGACCATACTAGAGGAAAATCCTTGAGGGAATTGTTGATTGATATCTTTTCATATCCACAAGTGGTGAATTTATTAATTCTTGGAGAACTTCAGGACACATACATTGTATTTCGATCATATTCGTCTCCACTCGTCCCTCTAACTCCTTTTAAATCCACCCCTCACTTTCCTACCCTTACTCTTTTTTTTTTTTAATGACCTGTGGAGTCTGGTTTGTGCTTTCCATATACTCACCGGTGTGGGGCGAGCCTCTGGAGTGTGATCAGCCTAAAGGGACTACACCCTTATCAAAAGCAGATCATCCCTTCTCTGGAAGCTGCTGCCTGCTAACAGGTCCCGGGTCCCAGTGACGGTCATGGCTGAGCCCCTCCCTGTCCTCTGCTCCAGCATTGGTCTGCTTGTTCTTGTGTGGGTTCTGTGCGGGCAGCTGCAGCTACGAGGAGTCTAGAAAACACTGTCTTGCTGCATTCCTCTCCCAGCTATGGCCTGTGAAGTCTTTCCACCTCTTCTTCGACAGTGGTCCCTGTGTCTTGGGTAGGGTAAGGGGTGACAAAGACACCCCACTTGTGGCTGAGTTCTCTACAGACACTCATTCTTTGTTCTTTGCCTGGTTACGAATCTACATTAACTGCCACCCACGACACAGCGCACTTGTCAGGCCTGAGATCTGCTTTAGTCTTTGGAAACACTGATGTTAACTTAGATGTTAGTCTGACACTGTATGTCCACTTAGCAAAATAAAAGTAGTAGGTTCAGCCCAGGCCCTGAGAGCTTGCCGCCATGGGTTCTTGTCCAGATTTACATGTGTTTTTTGCTGTCAAGTGGGCCTCAGAAAGCAGCTGACTAAGCCTAGACCCCTCTTGAATTCTACTCATTGAATATCTTGTCACTCCGGCTGTTACTGATCTCACAAGATTCACAGCTAATTTAAGTGAGTGAAAATTTTCCCAGCCGTTCAAATTTTTTAAAAAGCAGTGATTTCTGTCTACATACATAAAACCGTGGAAATTTTTAATTAATTCTATCTTGTTTTCAATATACAAGAAGTATTTAAAATATCGCATATTCCAGCTAGTTTGCAATAATAACAGCTTGACAGTCAGGAAAATGGAAATTTACTGGCTTGTAAGATAGTCACAATTAGTGAATGGAACTTAAAACGGGTATGGTAATTTTGTAGTTATAATTTTCTTAAATGACTTGAATTTGAATCTATGTATCTGTGGGTGCACACCAAATACAATGACTTCAACATCAACACATACACACAAACTGCATCTGATTTCACTATACCACCAAGTACTTACTCAAGACTTTCAGTAGCTCCATTCTTTTTTTTTTTTAAGATTTTTTTTTATTATGTATACAATGTTCTGCCTACATGTGTGCCTGCATGCCAGTAGAGGGCACCAGATCTCATTATAGATGGTTGTGAGCCACCATGTGGTTGCTGGGAATTGAACTCAGGACCTCTGGAAGAGCAGACAGTGCTCTTAACCTCTGAGCTGTCTCTCTCGTCCCAGTAAGTAAATTCTTAAAACATTATTTTCACTTAAATATTGTTCATATTTTATAATGTTCACAATATGCTAATGTTTAATGTGGTACATTACAGCTCAATAGAACATTCAAGTACATATACTAAATATTATTTTTTGTTTTTGTTTTTGTTTTGGTTTGGTTTTTTTGCAATACGGGCTTTCTCTTTGTAGCCCTGGCTGTCCTGGACTCACTTTGTAGACCAGGCTGGCCTCTGACTCACCTGCCTGCCTCTGCCTCCTCGAGTGCTGTGATCACAGGGGTGTGCCACCATGCCTGGCTCTAAATATTCCTTTTTAAATTTTGTGTGTGCATATTGTGCAAAACTGTGCTTTTCCATGTGTGAGCATACGAAGGCCTGGGGATCACTGTGTTGGCTTCCGCCATTGCTCTCCACCTGGGTTCTTGAGACAGAGAGCTCTGGGTTGGCCATTGTGCTAGACTGCCTGGCCAGAGCCCATCTCTGTCAACCAGCACTGGCGTTACAAGCATGCACTGCCACACCCGGCCTTAGATTGCCTGGTTTCTGCAGATGTTGGAGATGTGAACTCGGTCTTTGTTTTCCCACTGAGTTATCTCTTGCCCCCCAAATATAAACATTTGAAGTATGCTGGAATATATGCTCCAAGTATTTCTTTTCTTTGAAAAAAACACACACACACAAAACAAAGATGGATAATCTCTCACGGAGTCTGCTGTAGAGAGGGAGGGGGCATCTGGCCCTATTCCCCTGTGGGGAGAATGTTCTCTCTTAATGTGTGGAGCATCTGGCTGCTAGAGGAATGGCACGCTTGCCTTGGGATAAAGTCGTGTGTCCGGACTCAACCCCAGAGACTCGGAGTCCATCAGAGACCCCACAATCCACATTATTTTAAACAGCCCAGGCATGTCTGTGAAGTCACTCCTCATTCTGAAGTTAAAGCTATTCCCCAGTGGCAAGGAGATGCCCACCAACCAGAACCCACTCTCGAACTTTCCCAGCCCATCCTTCCTCTACCCAGAACTGTCCTTCAGTCACGTCCAGCAACTCCAATGGAAACCCATTGTCTGTCTTACTAGGTCTATGTAGACTGGAGAAAAGCAACTCAGTAGCTCCAGTTTCAGCGCTTGGGTTAGAAATCACTCTGCTTGCAAGCCATCCTTTGAGTGTCCTGGTGAGATTAATGGCTGCGTGGCTTTATACAGCTAGAGACAAAAGGTTGCCAAGGCTTTGTTGTAGTTGTTGCGTTGCTAGGAGAATGCCTGTGGCAGAATCTGTATTCAGTGCAGGCTTCCTTCTCCAGCATGACCTGCCATGTGAAAAGGGACGCCGAGCATGAGGGGAGTGTGGCCGTAATCACAAGGCCAAGGCCGGGAGGAAGGGAAGGAGTCCTCTCTGATGCTGAGGACTGCAGGATTCACTTATCTGTGGAAGGAACACCGGTTAAAGTTGCAGATATTTTCTGGTTTTGCTTTCTTCAGACTGCTCATTCCCCTGACAGTGTTTACAGCAGATAGAACTGAGGGCGGGGCGGGGGGAGGGGAGGGGCTGACATGGAACTTACCCGGCAGTGACCAGGCCCTGAGCGTGATGGACTGGTCTCAGGATACTCCAAGTGTGATAGCAGGAGGAGGGTAGGCTGATTGCCCAGGCATTGAGATGACCGGTCAGTCAAAGACAGACAGTACGGATCAGAGAAGAGCCTTCATGTATACGGCGGGCAGGTAGCCATGTTGTCAGACATGTGCTGACGGCAAGAGCCACATCTACCTCTTCTGGCCATGAGTTTTTGCAAGGCCAGCCTCCAAGGATGATGGTCTGCATGGACTTTTAGAATGGGAGAAACCAAGAAGAGTAAAGAGAGACTCCACTTGGCAGTTACCTTTTTCGACATCTTTGAAAACTGCCAAGGGAAATAGAGCTCCTTATTGAAAATTCTGACACAGCTCATTTAAAAATATGCCTGCATTTAGAGGTGTGCGCGTGCGTGTGTGTGTGTGTGTGCGTGTGTGCGTGTGTGTGTGTGTACAGCCTGTGTCGTAGTGTGTGGTGGTGACTGGCTTGTAAAGATTCCCTGAGCTGAGCATGCTTGCCACTTCTGGACTCTTTTTGCTGGGCATTATCCTGAGTCCTGTCCTGCACTGATTTGGGTCCAAGGGCTTGGCTTTGTGTTCTCAGGCCTGTCCCTTCATTTTGAGGAGTCAGAGCTGGAGACAGAGGAAAAGAAAGCAACGGTGTTCCCTGTAGGTAAAAATGGGAAGCTCACAGAGTCCAGGGAGGATTCCAGAGCAGTGAGAACTTCAGGAACAACAGCTCCATGTACTTAGGGATGCCCAGTCCAGGCCTGTTTCTCAGTGTCCACAGGAGCCTGCAGCAGCCTCCCACAGTGGGGCTGTCCTCTCCCTGTCTCAGAGGAACAGATGATCATACCTGGATGGACTTAATGAAACCAAGAGACGAGGGCGGGCCACTCTGCAGAGAGGCCACCACCATAGCCATGGTGCAAGGAAGGCACTCTCAAATCCAGTCATGTTGTTTGACGAATGAACAACAATGTCATCTCATTCACACTTTCCATCTCCTTGTCAATAACGCAAGACATTTCAGGATTGGGCTGTGCCTTTATGGTTGTTTTGGTAATATCCGAGAGAGATTTCCACCAGGCTAAACAACATCTTTTTTTTTTTTTTTTTGTCCAAAGGTTTGATTAGTGTGAAGGATCCCTAATCAGAATACACTGCAGTCTATTGAGCCTGCAAACAATGATGCCATGAGATGAGTGTGCTGGGCCTGGTGTGTAGTGAGAATTTTTGTTTCATTTAAGAACACAGAAGTGGCCAGGCATGGTGTCTTACTCTTTTAATCCTAGCACTCTGGGAGGCAGAGGCAAGCAGATCACTATGAGTTTAAGGCCAGCCTGGTCTACAGAGTGAGTCCAGGACAGCCAGGGCTACACAGAGAAACCCTGTCTTGAAAAAACAAAACAAAACAAAAAACCCTAACCAACCAAAACAACAAAAAACAAAGAAATCACGGAAATGTTTTGTTTTAATCCCAGATGTGGGATATGGGGCTGCTTCAGATTGTCCACAGCAGCTGACTGTGATTTGCCTCATGCTCTGTGAGGGGTGTGATTTTGCTGGCTGCAGATAGTTCCTGCGACTGTATGATGTTTGGAATCCTGGATACTCCTGAGAGGTTATATAAATGCCCGAGCCCAGAGAGGGGCCATGGCTCCTGCTGCTGCTGCTGGTTGTTCTTGCTGCTGTTTGCAGTTTGTTAAGTGGTTGTGCACAAAGAGACAAGAAGAAGGAATTAGATATCTTGACAGCAAAGATCAAACTTGCCCCAAAGAACTCCTAACTAACAGGAAGTGGTCTAAACACCTACACCCCTTCTCCCCTCTAGCCTTCTTTCTCTCCTACCTAGTGCTGGGGGTTGGAAGGATGGAATAGGGCCAGAGAAGGGTAATAGAAAAAGAAACCCATAAGGCATCCAAAGTCCAACTACACTGGAGTGTCCTGAATGTGTATATAAGGCCACACCTGAAGACTTGTGGCAAAGTTCTGACCTAGCTCCCAGACAGCCATTTTCTCATTAGGCTCCTAGCTTGGAACACCAGATAATGTTTTTCATCTTCTGTGTCTCCATCTTTTCTAACAAAAACTCAGCAATTTCACCCTCAATTCAAGATCCTGAGACTGGTGAGCCCACCTGAGCAACTGAATGGGGATGTCCTAAAAGACCAAGGACCAGAGGCCAGGTTAGCAGATCATGTGGACACTGAGCCAGGGACATGGGCTGTGCCACAGGAGAAGCAGCGCCCTGGGGTAGGGCGGCACAGGACAGACACCGTTGACCGAGAAAGCAAAACCCCCTGTCCAGGAGGCCAGGCACCAGAGGTGTAGCTGAGAGACGTGCGTGCTTGTGTGTCCAGGGATGAGCACAGAGGAGAGAGGCCTAGAGGAGCCATCGGTGAACAAGGTGGTCTCGGACCCTGTGCCGCCTGTCAAGGCTACGAGGAGTGGCCCTGTGGAGAGAGGGCCTCTCAGGACATAAGAGGTCTCCACAGCCTGGTGCGAGGATACAGAGGCCAACAGCAAGCGCCTGGCCACAGGTGGCAGGGAGGCGTGGCCCCACCCATGCACGCACGGCCGTCGTCATCCTGCATACGGCCCAGTGAAGTCTGCACAGCCTGGGTCTCATTCTGGTGTGGTTTGCCCTTTTCTGGGCCACCACAGGCCTTCCTGGTGTGACCAGTTGGGTCAGTAGGGAGGGCTACTATCAGCATACCCTGATTCCACTCAGCACAAAGTCCTCTTAAACATTTGTCTGAACTCTATCACAGCATCAGTTGTCACTTGTCACCCTCTCCATGGCGGCCGAGCTCTGGAGACAAGAGGAAGTCAGGCAAGAACCAGGAGACATGACTGGGACCTTGCATCAGCTCTTGAAATGGACACACTATCCCAGCTTTAAGAGGGACCTAGGTTTTTACCTCCATAAATCAAATTTTCTGAGGCTCTAAGGACATTTTAAAAATCACAGAGAAAACCCGCTATATTCAAGTAACGTTCACACAGTCCTGTGAAAACCTTCCTTAGAGGAAGGAATTACTTCACAGTGATTGGCTGTTTTTTTTAAAGCATGTGGGGCACTTATTTAGGGATCTGTATGGACGTGAAGACCCGGTGAGACACTGTGCATACCGCTACTGAATGGGCATGGGGCTCCTGGGAGGTGGGTGAATTCTGCCCTTAAGTGTGTGAGTGATGCTGGTGACAGCTGCCAGCAAGGGTGCCCGAGACATTCTGGTCCCTGTTAATAACGGCCTCCGGATGATGTCTTACACCTTGGCTGACCAGAATCCATTTCTAGCCCACGCTCTGGAGGTTCTCCAGGTTAGCAGTCCTGTCAGTATTGACTGGAATAGTGAGGTCCAGGTGGGTGGCTCGTGTGCTGAAGACGGGTCACAGCTGGTGGGGCTACTGAAAGGTGGACTCAGGATGGGGCTGACGAGACAGCTGACCATCCCATTGACGTCTTAGCTGGCTGGCCATGAGGTTGGTCCTCGCTGGAAGGAGTGTCATGGCGAGTTACCTGGCCCTGCCTTGTCCTGGCCACCCCTCCTCTGCCACCTCCCAGCAGCCAGGAGGTGAGCAGGCTTTCCCTTCATGCCCTCCCACGCCCATCCCACAGGGATACTGTGCCTCACTCGCCACAGCAAAACAAGAGCCAAGCGACCACGAACGGAGCTCTGGAGCTACACCGACATAACGCTTTCCCCTGTGGCTGGCTGGCTCACGGATTTCACACAGGTACCTTTGCAACAAGGAGTGACTAACAGACACGGCTGGGTGGAAGAGAATGAAATTAAAAGTCAAAGTCTATTAGGCCCCAACAAAGAAGCAATTGTATATTATGGAAAACTGTCCAGGAGAGGTACCGATGTGCTGATTAACAGGAGGTTGGGGAATGACCAGATACACAGAAGTATTTATGGCAAAGTAAGTATGAAGAGCAACATCATTAATTCATTTACTCAGCCACCCAGCAAGCTTGAAGTAAGTACTCACTTTAGGCTTGGCATGAGGCAAGAGTGAGTGCATGTGTGTGTGTGTGTGTGTGTGTGTAGGTGTGTGTATAGGTGTGTCCATATGCACATGTGCATTGCATGTATGCCTGAGCACACTGTGCCTGTGGCTCAGTCCATGGTGAGTCTCAGGCCATCGCAGTAGTGAGGCATGGCAGCAAGAGCATGCAGCAGAGCCTGTTCACACTGCGGTGGACAGGAAAGCAGCGAGTGTTCCAGAGCCAGAGCTGGTCTAGAACCCCCTGGCTGGCCCCTGGTCACCCGCTTCCAGCCACCACCTCCTTAAGGTTCCACGCCCTCCCAGAAGAGCGCGCTGAGGAGCAAGTGTTTTAAGGACCAGAGTGCAGACACGCTCGCACTGAAACCACAGCACCGACACGGCGGAGCCCGTGGCACACCCACTCAGAGCAGGCGAGGCTGTGGTCCTGCCAACAGGGGCTTGAGAAGAGCACAGCCAAAGGCTCTCCTGAAGCCCGGCGAGGGAACATGGGTCCAGAGCGCTCATGCACGCACAGCCATCCCTCTCCTGTGCACTTTCAGCCCTGACCACACGTTACAGCACAGAGACTGGGCCCCAGAACCTCGGCACCCGTGTGTGGGTGGCAGGCCGGCTCCCTCACCGAGCTGCCAGGGCACAGGCGGCCCTGGGGCTGCAGAGGGGGCACAAAGCCTGGGTGTGCCCTTAAAGGGGAGCAGGGCGGGCCGGCAGTGTGCCCCATTCGGTGGTTTTGGTGCTCTTGGGCTGAGGAAATTGCTCCTGGCGTCTAGCCTGGTGCTGACTTGCTCTAGGCTTTGTCCTGCTTTACAATGTGGGATCCTGGCTCCCCGAGTCAGGAGAGACGAACATGGCAAACATACAGAGGGAAGGAGAATGAGAGCCATGCCTCCCTGTCACCTGCTCCTGTGTCTTCACCACTGCCACATGCCCTGTTCTTTGCTCGCTCTTGTGAGTCAAAGGCCTCTCTTGCCTGCAGCATCTTTGCTGTGCACACAGACCTGCACACGGTCAGACCGCTCTCTCGTGCACTCACACTCCTGGGCAGCGTGCCTCGTGTGTGCTCGCCCAGGGAATCAGGAAGTGGGTGTCGCAGCATCTGCCCCAACACGCTGACCCTCGGACCCTCTCCTCTGCACCCCTCCTCGGGCACACTTTTGGCTGTGCTGTGGATTTTCAGTTACAGCGCTCTTCTCTGCTTCTGCCTGGGCTCCGGGCTGGGGCCTGCCGTCGATGTCCTCAGTCTTTGCCTGCTCTCTTCCTCAGCCTTGGGCCCATTGACTACCACAGGCTCTGAACTGTAGTCCACAGGAGTCTGGCCCCAGCTCACGAGAGATTGGACTGTGCTGCTGTTACTTCTGGGAGCCACTGCTCGCTCCTGGCCACTTGTGTGGCTGTGTGCATCCGCCTGCTTCACACACCTTCTCTGTAGCCCTCTGAGCCCTCCCAACCCCAGAGGGGACTGGTGTGTTCCCTCCCTGACAGTTTGACTGACTTTCCACCTCTTCTGCTGCCTTTCCTCAGCACTCGAAGCTGATTCTTCTCACACAAAGCTCCTACACTCCTGTGGGGAGAACCCTGAGCAGCAGCTGTCCACAGGGTCCTGGAAGCCAACTGGGTTCATGGCCATCCACGCTCCTGCTCAGATGGGCATCTTGCTCAGAACACACTTACGCTCTAGCCCTCTGCGTCAGCCACGGCAGCGCCTCTCTGCTCGTCACATCCCCTTGCCTGTTTGGCCTCGAGCCTGTGCCTCTATCCTGTCATGTCACTGTTCAGTCTGGCGCAGAGGGAATCCTATCATTCTTGTCCTTGGATCTTGAGCCAGGCTCCTGGATGGGCCCCGCTGTGTCCAATAGTGTGGCTCCTTCAAGACCTCCTAGCAGCCCCAAATGATGGTCTCTGGGGTCCTGACTGCTCTGTGACTTCCCCTTCCTTGGGACCCCTGCCCTCCTGCCCTCCTGCCACTGCTCAGTCCCTAGGCTCATGCGCCATGCCTCTTCCCAGGGTTGGCTTATATGTTGGCTTTGCTTCACTATAAAACAAGTCGAGAGAAAAGGTTATCTTGGTTCAGACTTTGTGGTTTGGGTTCAAGATCTGCCGGCACTGGCCCTGTAGCTTCAGAGTCAAAGGTGAGGTCACGGATCATGGCCGAAGCGAGCAGCCGAGGAAAGCTGCTCAGGGCATGACATGGAAGCAACAGAGAAAGAGGAAGGGACCAGAGCCGCCCATTCCCTTTGAGGCCACATCCTCAGTGACCTCAGCACCTCCCTCTAGACCGCATGGCTAGACTGCTCTCCTTCCACCCCTGCCACATCAAGCTGGAGGCCGAGCCTTCACCAGGCAAGCCTTGAGGAAAGTCTAGACCCAGCAGCTGGGTGCTCCTTTCCACACCACTCTGTCTTTGGCTGTCATGAAGCCCAATGTGACTGATCTCATTCCTCGCTTCCCAAAATTCCTCCCTCATCAAATAGTAATTGACTGATGGCCATCTGTCAGTCCCGACCCATCACCCGCCTTACTGCACTGCCTCCCTTTTCACAGCAATCCTCAAACACACTGCATTCCACCCCACGCGTATGTATGTGTTTACACGCATGTGTGAGCAGGCACATGTGTGTGCATGTGCCCAGAGGCCAGAAGCCAGCATCACTTATCTTCTTTGATGCTTCTCTACCTGCTATACTGAGGCAGGGTCTCTCATTTGAATCCAGAGCTCCGGATATTCGGCTAGGCTAGCCAGCAGCTCGCTCTAGGTATCCCGTCTCTCCCTCTGCTCGCTGAGACTACAGACCCGAGGCTCCACCTGACCACCGCTCACTTGGGTGCTGGTGACTGAGCTCTTTCCACACGTGTGGCAGGAATGTGGCCCACGGAAGCACCTCCCAGCCCTCCCAGGCTGCTCATGTCCGTGAATGACAGGACCCCTTTGCGCCATGTCCAGAACCCCAGCACTTTGATGGTTGATGGGGGCCTTGATGCTGATGTCACATTTATGCGCCAGAATATTCAATTAACTAAAACACTTCTATCGATCATCCCGTAGCTCTTGCTTACTGGAAACCCTCGCATGATTACCTTAGGCAAGGACTTTACCGATTAGATGATCCCACAGAGAAAGCCAGATGGAAGGCAGAGCCGTTGAAAGGTCGGTGAACTATTTTTATCTTTGGGTGGGGGGTGAGGGTCCAGACTCCTTAGGGTACTAAAAGTCAAATCCCAGGCCGGCCCGTACTGGAAACCCTACCCACAGCAGGGTCCCACCAGCAGTGGCATCGCCTGCCACTGTGACAGATGCCTGTACACAGGGAAGTGTTTGTCCTAGGACAGGGGCACTCAGAGAAGCCCCTCCCTGGGGACACTAGGTTCCTTCATTAGAGAGACCATGGGAACAGGGCTCCCGAAGCCAGGACCTTGAGCAGCCCGTCCTGGAGGCCTGCGGCCTCAGGGCTGTCCTTCCCAAGGCCGGATCTCGGCTGCCACTCACAGACGTGAAGATCCAAAGAGGCCAAGAAGTAACAGACGCTCACTCATGATAGGGCTCTCGCTGGTGGAGCTAGGAAATGTGGAAAACTCCCTGAGTCCTGGCTGCCGAGCGGACCCCTAGCTCGGATGCACATCGTGTGTGCAAAGTTCCCTGTGTGAGAATCCTCTGAGCTGAGGCTGAGCTCCCCCATGGGGATGGGGACTTGCCCTTGCTTGCTTGTAAATGGTGCCAACCTGCAACCCCTTTGGCTTGGGCACGCAGCCAGCTCTGCGGGCCACACAGCCTTATTCACCTGAGACAGGGTCTCTCAATGATGTGGAGCTAGCTAGACTGGAGGCCACCAAGCCTCAGTGGTCCTCCTGTCTAACTGTCCAGCAGTAGAGCTGTAGTGTCCACACCACACCCCCCCTTTAACACGGGTACTCAGGATTTGAACTCAGGTCCTTGTGCATGCCCAGGCAGCTCTGCTGCCCCCGAGCCTTCTTTCATTCTCCTCCCCAGCCTTGTCTCCCCTTTTTCCTACATCTACGCCACAGCAATTCGATGGACACAGCAACAGGTTATAATGAAAGCAGAGCAATAAACATTCAGGGCTTTGCAAACGTTAATCTCTTCTGTGGCTCTGGAATTTCCTAGTCTTTGACGTGTAGACAGTTAGATGGCAAAAGCTGAAAAGACATTTAGCCTGCAGAAGTGTGTGGGCAGGTGAATGAGAAAAAGTTGACCATAGTACCCCGTGCAAACCAGGATCTGAGCCATAAGTGCGTGTAAGTGCCCATCGGGGGAGAGGGCTAGCCTTGTAGACGCCTCAACCCAGAGGCTTACTGCACCCTTGTCTCTTCCACTGCAGAAGCTTCAGTACGCCTGCGTCCTCAAAGGGAAGAACCAGCAGACAGCGCTGGTTTCTTCAACGCTGTCCACAGTGCGGAAGGGACCAGAATCCTCTGCAGCCCAGCTCATTGGTGGAGATCCTCTGAAACGCAGCTCATCGGTTGAACCAGAATACAAGTGAGTGATTGTTAGGGAGTGCACAGGTATCCAGAGGAAGAAAGAAGAAAAAGTGTGTGAAGAATACTATCAACACAATTGCCTCCTGTGACTTCTGCGAAGAGGACTTTGATGAAATTAAATTTTTAATTTTTCTGATGTGATTTCCTCCTAGACTTATAACTGACGGCTAAGAAGCCGACTCCTTCTAGAAGAGAAGTCTGATCCTGGAGGGCAGCCTGCTTGGATGTGTTGCTGTGTCTTGCTTCGCCTAGGAATGCTGTTGTTGATCCTTAAGCAGGATCTTGAAAGCGGTGGGTTTTATAAAAATGTGATATTTTATAGAAATGTGGAGAGAAGAGGGAGACAGGGAGGGGTGGGGGTGGAAGCCCATTTACAGCACAAACTCTTGCCGTAACTTGAATGGTCTCCATCCATCCCTGCAAGTCAGCAAATCGCGTCCTGCAGGCCAGGCTGCTGCAAGGGAGCTTGGCCTTACCCTGCTCCTCCTGGAGGCAGCGACAAGGGCTCGGCCTGGTGCCACGTTGTGCATTTGGGAGAAGGATTGCATTATAAAACCTGCTCCATGCTTCCCGCTGCTCAGGCGGTGGAAACACCACAGAGCCTTTGCCCCGACTTAAGTCTGAAGCCCATCTAGAGCTCAGACATCCCCGCAGGAGCCCCGTTCCCTGCTTCATGAAGCTCCGACGCTGGGGGGGGGGTATTGCTTTCCACCCAATACCTACGTCGGGGCGCGGCGGGGACCTCAGGCTTTCCAGAAGATGGCTCATGTGGGGAGACTTGGGGACCCTCTCTAGAGAAGCTGGCAGGACCCCCCGAAAGAGGCCGGCTGCACCCCGACTCCGTCAGTTAGTACGGAAGAGCTCGCTGCCATTCTCTGAAATGTGCTTGTCGCTGAGCTGACCCTGAAGTTAAGGAAAGGGCAGTGTCCCATCAGCAGGGACTGACAGTCCCGTCAGCAGGGACTGGGTACCAGGAACCCGACACCGGGGCCCACCCTTGCCGAGATGGTGGCTGTCCCCGGGGAGGTGACACTTCTGCCTGTGGCTGTCTGGGATGCCAGGACAGCGGATGACATGCAGAGCAGCGCCTAGAGGGCAACATGCCTGCGTCTGCTCCGAGCTGGGCGAGAAGAGACAAACTCTCCTGTGGGAACACGCAGAGGGGCCTAAAGCAGTCCGTGTGACCCGCAGGGCCGGCTGCGTGCCCAGCTGAGGCGGCTGCAGGCTGGCACCAGTTACAAGCAAGCGAGGACGAGCTCCCATCCCCACGGGGGAGCTCAGCCTCGACTCCCAGGTTCTCCCACAGAGAACTCCCCAGAGCGACCCAGCAGGGTGCCCAGAACACCCACGAGAAGAAGCCAGCACTAGTTAGAGCTCCAGAAACACCCCTGTGCCAGGAGCTCCGGGATGGAAAGCGTGAGGCCTGGCACGCTCATCAGCTCTGTCCAGGGACGGTGACAAAGCCAGGGCTGGTGACAAGCAGGAGGAGTCCGGCACGGAGGTGGGATGGACACGAGCTGAAGTCAGCCTCCGCCTTACAGCGGACCTGGAGCCAGGCCGGGCCACCTGACCCGCTCAGAGCAAGACGGAACAGAACTCAGACACCAGAACCTGGTGGTCACCAGCAGGCTGCTGGGGTCCAGCCTGTGGACCCCCAGCTCTGCCACAACCTGGAAGAGACTGCGGGGGGAGAGGGAACCAGGAAAGCGAGGCAGCCGTGAGCTGACCTGGTGGCGTGGGCCTAGAACCATGTCAGCCGTCGGACATGCTACCCGGGCATCCTGGGCAGTGGGCATTTGCCTGGACAGCTCTGGGTGGCCGAGCTGGTGCTGGAGGGCCAGAGCTAGCTCTAGCTGCTTCTCTGGCGTCTTTGTGGCATTCTCCAAGCTGGAGAGGACGGGACCTGCTTTCAGCCGTTCCGTTTCACGCTGTCCAGCACCCCGCTCCGCTGTCCTGGGTGCCACCTCCAGGACCACTGTGAGGCAGCCCTTATCCCTCAGATGCCTCCAGAGGTCCTCCAGAGGGCCCGCTCAGCTTCCCCGCTACTGGCCAGGGTACCAGGGCATGACCAAGCGAGAGGGAGACGGGGTTTACTCCAATCAAGACTTTCCAGGCCACCTCTTGGTTCTGTTTCTGGACTTCCGTTAGGCTTCTGTTCTACGGTTGCCTCTCTTTATACAAGAGACATAATACATTCATCATTACCATGAGGGCTAGCAAACAATAGGGTACTTTTCTCAAACTGGCATTTCTTTAAGACTCTCTTGACGGTTTCTAGACTTTTGTATTACTGGGTAGATTTCAGAGTCAGCATTTTGATGTACACTTCCCTTCCTCCAAATGTCCGGTGAGAGAGACTGGAACTGACTATATATTTATTCTGTAGATCGACATGTGGAGGTGTGAAGGATCCTAAGTCAGTCCCCCATGTATGACTGGCATAGGTTAATTCATGCTTTCTCTAACTTTGTGTCGTCTGTTGTAATTCTCTAACTAGAAGTCTTGCACATTTTTCCTGAGACGCGATGCTGGGTATCTGGTAACGTTTCTACGATTATCGACGTATTGCGTGTGTGATGACAACTTGCAGGGTCCAGTTTTCTCCTCCCTCTCTGTGGGGTCTTGAGATTGAAGTTATGGTGTCACGCTTGGAAGAGAGTACCCTAACGGCACTGGGCTACATCACCGCCCCCATATTTGACAACTGATGGTGCTGTTACATATTATATAATTAATTTTTCATTTAAAATTCCTTTTCACCATTGCTAGGATTACTATATAGAAATACAAAAGATTGGCTCTTTCATTCCTAGGAGCCAAACTTAGCACCTCACCCATGCAAGGCAAGTTAAAGCACTGTGCTGCACCCGGCCTGCAAGGTGCGTGCACTGATGAGGTATTTAGTGCATTTAAGAATGATAATAGGTTATAAATTATTTTGAATTTCCTGAACGCAATGACAGTTTATTTTTTCCTTTCTAACCAGGAAGACATGTGACATGTATATGTGCAGATACCACATGCTCACGTGGGCACACACACACACACACACACACACACACACACGTACACACGTGCACACACACACAGAGACACAGAGACAAAGAAGAACTTTGTGTCTCAATTTTTTCTCATAAGTCACTAAAATTTGCCTGCTAAAGAGTCGATAAACATAGAGAATTTGATGTCAAGATTTTTAGGTCCTTTTTTTCAGTCTCTTTTGTTTTCCCCTGGGATATTGGTCCTTTGTGTCCTGGCTGCTTTAGACAACCACTGAAACCAAAATTTACTCTTTTTACTCAAAGGCTTGGACAGAACTTCTTGAGACCCACAGGATGGTCTTTCTACTTAACTGTGGCTTTTTATCAGCATCTTTAAACGTTTCAGCAAACCCAAGGTTTTTCTTAATCGGCCATGGATCCTGAATTTCCACACAGATCCTGTGGCACTCCTGCCTGAGACAGTGCCTGCTCGTAGCTCAGCCCCGGTGAGCCTCCCAGACTGGCTATTGTCGACCAGCTGCTAGCATGGCCAGAAGATTGTTTCACGGAAGCGTTTTCTCTTTATTACTCATGGCCAGTTCACTCCGTCAGCTGTCCCTCCATCACACAGCTTGAGAGGTGCTGGGCTGGAAAACTTGAAACAAAAGTTTTGGAAGGCTTTGGAGTCCACCAGACCCACTGTCACGGTCTTTATGTGCTTCAGTTAGCAACAAATGCCTTTCAAAAATCAAGCTTCAAAAACAGCCACATGAAGAAAAGGCAGTTCATTTCTTTTTATTTATTTTTTTCAGTTATCACTCCTGCGGGTTAAAAACTCAAGTCAGTCAGACACGTGAGTCTCCAGCTGGAGGGCGGAATGTGTTCGCCAGAGTCGGGGTCTATCTAGGTTATTTGGGCCTTGCAGCCACCAGTACATTCTGAATCATGGCTCAGCAGGGAAAGCACGTACTTAGGAATCTGAACTCCTGACTTTGCAATCTCCAAGAAAGGAAACTTAAGAGTTTACTGTAACTCACTCTTTTAAAAACGTTGTGATGGTCTGCACACCGAGTGACCTTCCGTGTGCTCGTGTGCCGGACGCTCTGTCTCCAGCTGGTGGCTCTGTGCTGAGGGGTTATGGGACCTTTAGGAAGTGGGGGAAGTGGGTCACCGGAAGGCGGAGCTAGGAGTTTATAGACCTTCTCCACTTCCTCTCCGGTGTCTGTTTCCTGTTCTGAGACAGGAGGTGGGCAGTGGGTCCCTGTGCACACCCCCACCCCATGGAGCAGTCTGCCGCCTGCCTTCCCCTTTAAACGGGAAACAAGAAAATCCTTTCTTTTTCAAGCTGCCTCGTTAAACTTTTTTTTTTTTTTTTTAATCACAGGGAGGATGACAAACACCACTAATACAAATGTCTTTTAAAAGTCTGAAAAGGAGTCTCCCAACACTCCTGTTCAGTGAAGTCAGCGTGCTATTTATCAGCTGCTAAGTTACAGACTGATTTGTTCATCTGGACTCTGCCATATAATTTTTTTTTTAGAAAGAAAATTGATAAAAATCAAATGTGACTGAGTAACAAATGGATTCATTATAGTGAAAGTGAATACATGTCTGTATTTTAGAATAGATAATTTAAGGCAAACACGACAGTATGGAAATTAGCATTTGTTTTTTTCCCCCTCAGTCCTGGGGCATGAAACAATATTCTCAGCTCTTATTTTTCAGTTACAATAGCATGAATAGATACCAATGTAGTCTATTATTTCAGCAATAATGCATATTACAACAAGCGATTATTTATTAGCAATAAAATGTTTCTCCGGGGCTTCATTTAGAATGCCTGAAATGAAATAACAAAATCTCCGCCTTGGAAGTGATCCTCTGCCTAGTTACTGCTTAGGGAAATCTTTACGGCTTCACAGCGGTTTCTGCCTCCTAATTGCGTGGTTTTTGACATGGAGGCATATGGAGCAGCCCCGACTGTTGGGAAGGATGCGCATGAACGCGCACAGCACCGGAGGCTGGCCTGTGGGAGGGGGTGCTAGGTGTCCGGTAGGTGTATGTGAGATGGGAGTCTCTTCCTTCTCGGCGACATTTGACCCTGGCTCTGCTGCTTCCTAGCAGCTCCCACTCAGCCCCACGGCTCTACAGACAGATGGAAATGCTGACGACGAACGGGTTAGTCCACGCAGCTCCACGCAGAATGAGGGTCGGTCACACATCAGCAAGGTGAGGGTTTTGTCCCGAGGACTCTGGGGCAGGGAGGAGCCCGATGACCAAGAGTAAGGCAGAGACGCAGACCTGGAGCTTCTGCGTGGTGAGTGTGTTGAGGTCAAGGGCATCACTTCTGAGACTCAGGACCGTCAGCCAGAGGGTGGTGGAGACAGCTGGAGCTGTCTCCTGACCTGAAGGAGGCCTGCTGTAGAGCTGGGGACAGACTGACCAAACGGCCCAACCTGGACAATAGGATTTTAGGCCAACCACCTTTCTGTATTTCAGGGACCCCTCATTTTCCTAAGGGCCTTAATTTGGGACTCCACCTAGAGAGAGCTTCTCCTTGAGCGTCAGGCCTCATTCCAACCTCTCACGGGTGCTCAGCGCAGCTGTCGATGGCCAAAAGGGAAGGGTGCACCCACCCGGAGCACGAACGTGAATCTCCTTAATGGAGCTGCTGGCTGGGGGAGGCCGCTGCAGACTCCCGGCTGGGCCCTCCAGCCAACGCTTACTTCTGTTATTCTGAGCTCCGGGCTCTCAGCAGATTGCTTAATTATTTGGAAATTTGCTGAGGCAGCAGGTGGCCTCGCTCAGCTCACCACACTGCAGAGGGCTGTCACCTCCCTGTCTCCCGAGCAGACCTGGCCCTTCGAGACCACCCAGCAAGCTAAACAGGATTCCTCCGTCCGATGCTCTAACACCAAGGCTGTAGCTTCAAAGGCACAGCCTGGGCAAGCTGGGCGAGGCTGGAACATACTGACCAGGCATGGTGGCCATGGCGGCGCCCTGGGCAGGGGGATGAGCGAAAGCGGTTTGGCTGAGGGGAAAGAGCAGTATATCCGAGACGGGCCTGACGGTGAGGCTGCAGAAGCAGAAAGGAGACATGTGAGGGCCACACAGGGAAGGGAAGAGGATGCTTACATGTTACATGTGTGCATGCGTGCATGTGTGCATACATGTGGGACACAGAGGCTGACATCTGTCTTCTGTAATCTCTCTCCACCTTTTTTTCTCCTTTGAGACAGTGTCTCTCCCTGAACCCGAAGCTCACTGATACAGCTGGACCGGCTGGCTAGTGCCCCCAGGGTCTGTCTGAGCCCCTCCCAAGATGTCCCCACAGGCCTGCACTGCCACACCCAGTTTTGATTTGGGCACCTGGGGATCAGACTCAAGTCCTCCCGCTTGCTCTGGAAGCAGTGCTTGACTGCTGAGCCATGCCCAGCCCGAAAGACTGGCTGCAGGCTCTCCCAATCACACACGGTACTTCAGTGGCCCCCTCCCTCCCTTCCTGCATTGACCGAGGCTTTCTGTGTGCAGTTTATAGACCAAACTCAAGCTGGGGAACCCGGGACCTCCAAGCGAGGATCAGGAAACGGTGAATCAAATGAAGACACTATGGCTTTTTAGGTGTGTACCTTGCGCTAGGCATCTTCATATAAAGGGTTTAATTTAATCTCTGATACAATCCTGAATAGATTATGATTCCCAGTTCTGAAGTCGGGCAAGAAAAGCACATTTCATGAATGTAGGATCCAGGGGAATAAAGCCAGAGCTACCACAGGCATCTGCACGATCCATGGAGGCCCAAAACCGGAGTCCCTACTTAACCCACAAAGCAGATCTGCACAGCTGCCTTTAAGGAGAGTTGGCAGGAAGACGCTGCATTAAGCGGCAAATACTCCAACCCCTGTGCAGAGCCTGACAGCTGGCAAGGGCTGTTGATGACAGCATCTTCTTCATCTTCCATCTGCAGTGGTAGACACAGACGCAGCCAGTTGCTGGCTCATGCCCACAACTCTTGGCACTTGGTGGTGGGGAAATGAAGCAGGGGGATCATGGCTTCAAGGATCAGCCTGGGCTACAAAGTGATATTTTGTCACAAAACCCACGCCAACCAATACTGGAGGGACACAGAGTAGGAGCCTCGAGAGGACAATCCACAGCAAGGACAATGGAGTGGAACTCTCTAGCTTCACACTCCCGAGCACCAATCTTGATGGGCCCAGACAGCAACAGCTGGGGTGAGAGAGGAGGCAGGTCATCTTGAGCAGAGCTGCGAGTGTGAGAGATGCCTCGGAATGACGCATGGAGACTAGACCAACTCTGAACGCTAAGGCAGGGAGAGGCTGGGCAGGTGCCCCCGGCAAGGGCTCAAACCCGCTGCTCCCCATTCCCATCTCTGGGAGGCAGGCCTCAGTCCTCCCGCTGTGACTCAGCCCCAGCTCAGCCCTCCCCACCTGTTTTGCTTTGCTTCCCAGATCTCAGGGCTGACCCCATGGGTCCCAGGATGGTATTTTCCAGGATGATTTCACTTCGGTTCATCATAACACACTCAGGGTTAGTCATCTGAAGTCCAGAGCCCCTCGAGCTGCCCCGTGAGTCACCAGAACTGTGGACATCAAAGTGTTCCCGTACAGAAGTGGCCAACCTGAGCTACAAAGTGATAGCTTGTCACAAAACCCAGACAGGAGTGGCTACACATAAAGCCACCCCCAGGGAGGCCCCACCCTTCTCCTGGCCTGAGAGATCTGTCCTTATCTCCATCCTCCTTCTCTCTCAGTTCTCTCTTTGTGTCTGTCTGTCTGTCTGTCTCTGACACACACACACACACACACCCTTAGGAGATGATATTTTGGAAACTTCTCTTCTTGGCTGCTGAATATTCTGATTGCTTTCTTCCTGGGATTGCATGAAGCCAAGTCCAGCACGGAACTTATCAAAAGGACTTTCTCTGACTCCTGCTCCTCAACCACACCATGACTGAGGAGCAGGAAGCACGGTTCATTTTGTCTCCTGGTGATACCGTGTAATAGGGTATGGATAGTAACACACTTATCCTATTTCTTCTGGTTTGAGTCTCTGTGTAGGAGCCATCCTGGAAATGGCCAAAGTTCAGACCAATGTGTTATCTGAATCCGTGTCCACAACATGTCTGCTGAAGTTGTCAGTGGTGTCTCAGAAAGAATCTTAACAAAGCGCAAGTGGGCACCAAACCAAGAACGTGAGAGCGGGCGGGCCTACCCTCTTCATTGCTTTGCGTGTCCGTATGTAGTTTCTCACACGCCGTTGGTTGAAAGTGCCTTTCCTGATTGAATAGTGACTTAACTTGGTGATATATTTTTAAACAGATACATTTTTAAATTGGTGCTTAAGCTTGTTCATGGTTATCTTTGGCGCTAGAAGCCCCATCTGTGGTCAATCTTCCTATAACCCGGGAAATACAAGTTGGAGCCTTTTGTCTTTTTTCTCGATTTTGTCCTTTGTTGTTTTATTTTCAAGATAGCAGTTTTAATTTCGTTTATAGCCCTTTTATTCTTTTGATTGGATGTAATTAAATTCTAATCTTAATTATTTTTTTAGATCATTTTCTTATTCTTTTCCCGGCTTCTTAATCCAAACACAAACCTATTTTTTTTAAATAAATATTTTTAGGGTAAGTATTTTGGGCTATATATTTTCTTCTGGTTAGCTAGCACATTTACTGCTGCTGAGCAATGAACACGATTTCTGAGTTCTTCTAGCGTGTTTTAAAGCAAATGTTTTATTGCCAGTTGTGCTGCTTTCTTCTCTCACCACTGTGATCGAATATCGAATAAAAAGCAACCTAGAGCAGAAAGCGTTTACCTGGCTCACGGCTGGAGAGACCCAGTCCACCCTGGTGGGGAAGGCGTGGTAGCTGGATTTCTGTGGCAGCAGGAGCAGCTGGAGGCTTGCTCACATTTGGGTGGATGGGGAAACAGAGAAAAAAAAATCAGAAATAGAATCTGCCTCCCAGTGACCCACTTGCTTCAGCTCGCCCTTCTACCGCCTCCCAGAACAGCACCGCCATCACCGCCGGCCGATGAAACTCGAGGACCCGAGGGGACACACTGTGCCCAAATCATAATTTACATTCCTGCTTCCGCTTAGGGCTGTGGACAGCACCTAGTGCAGAACACAGTGAGGTCAGCTTCTTAAGTCCCTCGGATCTAAACAGTTTCAATACTGTCCAGGGGGCCAAGGTCCAAGATTTTGAGACTTGAGACAATCTTTTTACTATGTGTTCCTCTAAAAGCAAAAGCAAACAAAAAAATCAAAAAACAAACAAACAAACAAAACATCTGGTTAGGTAGTTCCAGTACGGAATGGCACAGACATTCCCGTTTCAAAGCGGTAGAATGAGGCCGTGGCGTGAACACTGTGCAGAGACTGGGCGGGGCAAACACTACGTTTGCAGCTCTGTGGTGAGTTTCCGTGGCCCTTGGGTGGCTCTGCCCTTCCAGCTCTGTCCGGAGCATCGGCTCTGGTGCCTCGGCCTGTCCACCCCGTCCATGTGGCCTCCTCACTGACGGACTCTGGTGTCCTGGGCTGCCCACTGCAAGCGTGGGCTCCACCAGCACAGTTTTAAGCGCCGACCTCGCAGGACCTCTTTGCGGGGAATCTGCCCCTGCCCTGTGCTGCTGATCCTCGGCGGCTTTCTGCGGTGTTGGCTCAAACCTCCACGACTCCATGCACCTCGCATGCTCACAAAGTCATAGCCGCGAGCGTGCCACCATGTCCTGTCTCCCCGTTAAGGCACAGTCCGCCTGCCTGGGACACAGTTGTTTGAGGCCTTCCGGCTGTTTCCCAGCAGAGGCCCTGAGGCATTCTCTACCTTCTTAATCTCCCTTCAAGTTAACTTCTGATACACCCGGAGCTTTGGGTGGGTGGAGTCCTGCCTCCTCAGTGCTGTTTTACATCCCAGCGCACACGTCAATATTTCTCTTCTGATGCTAGTACCTTGATCAGCCAGTTTGAGTTTGTAGCAGGGTTCTCTCCTTTCTACACCTAGATGCACCTATTTCATATCATTTTTCTTTACTTTCCACACCCCCCACTGTTAGCTGAATATCATTTTATTTAGAGAAATTCCTTAAGTGTTAAAACGTCTTTAAATATATTTAGCTTTCTTATATTGCTTAGAGTATAATCAAAATTTGGAACCATTCTAATTATTGAGAACATACATTTTTCTATCAGAGTGGGCGCAGCCTTCTGTACGAAACTATTAGGCTGTTTAGGCGTGGTGGTGTGCATCTGTGATCCCAGTAGTGAAGGCGTGGAGGCAGGAGGATCACAATTCAAGGCCTACACTATGTAGTGTGACTGTACCTATCAGTAACTAAGAGACTGTCATTAGGCCTGCTTTATTGGCTCCTGCTTTGTCACTGAAAACCGGCTCGCACTCTTTGTAGCAAAGGTCCCTTCCTTGGTGCTGTGCATACACCAGGAAGCCATCTGATGGGCGCCCAGAGGCTCCCAAACCCTCGGCCCTCGGCAGCCAGCACGCTTGGGTGGTTGTGCAACCTCGTTCCTCGCACAAGGAACTCCAGGCATGCTCTGTCTCCCTGTGGTCCCCAGCGCCCTGGAGAAACCTACACCAGGCATTAGCTTGCTGAAGGTGTCCACATCTCCATAGTCACTGGGCCCTTGCCTTTGTGCGTAGATTTAGGGTCCTCTCCTGTGAAAAGAGTCACAAGCTGAACTGCCTAAAAATATATTAGGCAAATATATTAGGCAAATAAATACATGTTTTTAATGAGAGATTTTTTTTCATCTGTTAAAAATTCAATCCAGAACTTGACTAAACATGTCCGCAGCTAACTTGTCTCGAAACCCACTTTTGTGTGGGTCACATGTTACAGGGGTTTAAAAGGTTTCCAGAAACTGCGCATGACAGAATGGCCAAAATGTTTGTATCCAGCATTTCCAGAAGGCACCTCGCTTGCCCATCACACTTAAGTTGCCAACTTCTGCGCCGTTGCCATCGCACTCCGCTGTCTTCTGTTACGCCCGACATTTTCTTCTCCTTCCCCCGTTTCCTAATTTCTTTCTGCTATAAATTCTGCTCTGTCCCTGACGACCATTAAAATTTTAAGACATTTTTGCATATAAAATTTTAAACAAAGTCTGAAGCTCTTCAGCCTCTTAACCTCTTCCCACTGAACATTTTCAACTTGCTACTCAGGGCTTAAATTTACAGGTTTTTAAATTACATTTCTGTTATTTATAGTTTGTTTGTGAGGAGGTATGTGCCAGCCTGTCACAGCGAGAGTCTGGAAGCCGGAGGGTGACTTTCAGGGGTCGGGTCTCTCCTTTCACCGTTTAGGTCCTGGGGACTGAACTTGGGGTGTCAAGTTTGTAGCAGGTTTGTTTACTTATTGAGCCATCTATCTGGCCCCCGGGTATGTATGCATGTGTGTGTGTATTTGTGTGTATGTGTGTGTGTATGAAAACATGGATATGTAATTATATTTGCAATATAATATACAATTATATGTAAATCTGTAATTACATATAATATAATGTTAGGTATAATTCTATTATGTAAATGTGTGTTATATAATGAGAGTCTAAGTCTTCGTAATTATGAAAAGTCTTCATGCATCTTAACAGATTTGTTGAGTATAAAACTTCACGCGAGAATTTCCTCTCCTCTAGGACAGCCTTCACCTGCCAACAGCAACAAGCGTGCTGTCGGCCACTGAGTCTCTGCGCGTTGAATCTGATTCCATTTCTGATAAGTTCAGTATTGTCTCTTTATCCTTGACATCATCCAGTTTCATAGTTGAAGCAATCCTGTGTTTTAGAATTTAATTTTTTTGTTTATCCATATTAAAAGTGCATGTGTGTATCTATGTGTGTGTTACGTGTGTGAGTATAAACAAAGGCCAGGAGAGAGGATCAGATCCCTAGGAGCAATGGCTGTGAGTAGCTATGAGCCCCATAGCATGGGTGCTGGTAGCTAAGCAATGGTTCCCTGAAAGAGCAGCAATGACTGATTAACATGAGTGTGCTCTCCACACAGTCCTGAATTAAAACACTGCACATGCTCGCACACACACATGTATGCACACCATCCAAAGACATTACACAACCCCCCCACACTATACATACAAACACACCACACACACACCATCCAAAGACATCACACAACCCCCCCCACTATACATACAAACACACCACACACACACACCATCCAAAACCCTTGCTTAATTTTTCTACAAAGTAATCATAGCATTTTCCTGTAGGACCCTGGTTCTCAGCCTTCCAGATGCTGCAACCCTTGAGGAACCCAGTTCCTCACGTTGCAGTGATCCAACCATAAAGTATTTTGTTGCTGCTTCGTGACTGTGATCTCACCGCTGTCATGAACCTGTAAACCTCTGATGTGCCCGATATCAGCTGTGTGACCCGGTGAAAGGGTCCTTCGACCCAGTGAGAACCATGATCTAAACCATCATCACTACCTCATACACTCTCCTTCTTCCTCCAAAATGCTGCCGTTGAGGCAGAAGCCTGTCCAACCATCATCACCGGACAGCTGAGAGATTCCCAGCATGCAGCAGTCCTTAAATGTTGGTTGAGTGAATGATTTTGCTTCGTCACAAAATTTAGTTAAACTTAAGCCAGAAAGACATTTCTATGAGGATATAGAGAAGTCAAGGGGTTTGTCACCTTGTCACCCTCATGGGCCACAGGGCGTGTGGTGCTGGTGAGACCTGAACACAACAGAACAACCTGGGTAGTTGGATGAGTCAGCTCAAAGCAGAATGTCTGTTCTTCCTTCAGCCACACAGGCTCGAAGGACCAGGCAGCTGGAGGGGTGCAAACATCCTCAGGACCGAGCCTGCAGGAGCAGCCCAAGCATCTGCAGCGTCCTGTAGAGACACGGTGTGTGAGGCCGCAGTCACATCCCCACATCCCCACCGCCTCACACGGCAGATGAGGTCTGTCCATTCCCCCATCGTTGTTCTGTTGTGCAGCAATTTTATCACCACCGTGATGCAGTTGAGCTTTCCTGAGTTAAATAAATCGTTATGGTTTCCCAGGATTTGGTTTTGTCCCTATTCTTACACGGTACTTTGCCCTGTTTTCTTGCCTGTGCTCCTTTGGTCCCCTGACCACCTCCTAAATTTTTTTTCAGGTTGTCGCTTACATATAGGCACTGCTAAGAATTGCTTTCTGCTTCCTGAGAGACAGGGGCAGTGTGTATGTGTGTGTGTTGTATGTGTTTATGTGTTGTGTGTGTATTTTGTGTTTGTGTGTTGTGTGTATTGTGGTAATGTGTGTTTGTGTGTTGTGTGTGTTTGTGTGTTGTGTGTTGTGTGTATTGTGGTAATGTGTGTTTGTGTGTTGTGTATGTTGTGTGCTGTGTGTGTGTGTCCGGTGCATGCATGTGTGTGTCCCACAGTACCCCCTCACCTCTATGTAGTGTTTATCACACACATTCCAAGTTGTACCTTTATGATTATCTTCCCAGCAACACAGGGTGACCTTGTATCAGTTTGCACTATTGGTGTGATAAACACATAGAGATGACGCCGAGGGAAAGGGCCTAGCCCTGCTCAAAGTGGCAGAGGCCTCGTGCGGCACTCCCCAGCTGGCTTCCAGGAAGCAGACAGCCTATGTTCCTGGGCTCATCCCAAGATGCTCTCATTCACACTCACCTCACCAGCCCTCTCTGGAAACCCCTCGCCAAACAGAAGGGTGTAAAATTAACCCTTCGCATGCCGTGCTGCCCATGATGGTGATGATCAAGATGAAGCTCTCACAGCTGCTCAGGAACAGGGACTGGGAGAGATGGAGCCCAGCCCTTGCACAAGGACTTCTTGTAGACACTCATACAATACAAAGTAAGAAAGAGGTAGTGCCAGCTTCCAGATGCCTGAGGAGACAGCTTCACATGGCTTCACCCTTCCTCACAAGCATGAGCGTGTAGCTCAGCAAGCAGGAAGACCTCAGGGGAGAGACCGAGAGCCCCCGGCACCACAGCAGAGAGGAACAGGAGCCAGTCCAAGCGTGCTAAGTTGTCAAAAACTCAGGCTGCGGCCTGTAACTCCAGTTTTCCCTTTCTGGTGCTTCCTCAGGTCCCGTCCCTCATTCGTGCTGACTCGAGGCACCGAGTCTTCTCCTCCTCTTCCTCCAGGCAGCACCACCAGCTCGCTGCACGTCTGAGGAGTTCTGGAACTAACTGGGGCAGAAGGACTTGCAGACCTGTGAGCAGGATGTTCTCAAAGAGTCTGGCATTACTGTCCGTAAGGAGCGGCCCACTTCTCGTGCTCGATCGAGGGTTCCTCATTTGCTACGTGGGGGGAGAAGGCAAACTCAGGGAGAGACATTGGGGTGGTAAGAAGCAAGCGCCTACCTTGGCTTCTGTGAATTGAAACTGATGCCCAATTCGATCCAATCCGTATGCACAGACCTATTTTCCAGCAAGTGAAATCCATGGTTATTCTTTCGGGACGGCTATTCTTAGGGCTTTGTTCTCCACACGGGAAAGGCCACCTTGGGGTTATATATGTTCCATCCCACGTCCTCAGAAATCTATACGGGTGCTAATAGAGGTGCTCGTTTCTCCTCCAAGAACCCCTCTGTGACAAAAGTATGTTTGGGTCTTGCTTAATGCACTGGTAATAAATGTATACGGCCAGGAAACATCGCGGAGCCCCGGTAGCCTGTTATTTGCTGTAATTGCAGAATGTGAGTGGACATTTTAAAGAGAAGCTTACAAGTTAGTTGTACCTTCTGGTGGTAATTACCTCCCACAAACATGACTCACTTCGGCAGCTTAATGCAAGTGCTTGGTGTCCCAAAATCAACAGCCTTATAAATAAGTCTCTGAATCATGAACTGCACCAATGTTTTAAGTATTTCTCCTTGTGTTGAGAGCTGAGCTTTTTTACATTAAAATACCTTAGGAGAAAAACCGAAAACAAAGAGACAGGATTCTCGAAGCTTCCCTGCACTGTGCCGAGGCGTCCTTTGCTTTGAAGGACCCAGTCTCTGGCGCAGGCTTGCCTCCAGCCCAGGGGAGGGGAAGCTAGTGCCAGCTGCTCTAGGGCAGAACAAGGTATTGTTCTGCTTTGAATGGTACTCGCAGAGCGCCCTGTTCTGGGAATGTAGAAGCAGGGCTGCATCGGGACAGAACTTCTTGGGAGCCTCACGGGTATGTTACTGAGGAATTGTGGTTATGTTGGCCGGGAATCCTGAACAAAGAACCGCCCATGCCAGATGGAATCATTCATGTTTTGGGAAGGCTCACTCAAAGACACTGTGTATCTCAATGAACTTTGGCCCTTACAAGCCATAAAACTTTTTTTAATATAAAAAAAGTACATTCTGAAATTAACAGAAATCTAGGCCCTGAAATCCACCCAATAGTTGTTCTTTTTTCAATGTGAAGCCCCAGAGGTTTGTTCTTCTCCCATGAGGGAGAGACGCTAGAAGGCTGTTCTAGTTGTCATGTGGCCATGTATTTCAGAGCATGATACGAGTCACACATGTCAATCTGAGAGGAGAATGAAGGCAGAATTCTTTTCATCCATGTTTAAAGTATGAAATCACTTGTCTATCCACCTCTGCTTTCGTTTCGGTTAAAAACAGCCTCATGGGGCCCAGCTTATCACCAACTTCTACAAAATGTTTGCTGTCAGCAGGGAATGTCTTCTGTGAGAGGTCTTTCTTGGGCTTTTCTGAGTTTGTTATCTATTTTGTTCCTAGTTATTTTCATATCCCCAGCTGCTGCGGTTACATTCCCCTCTCCTGGAAGGATCCAGAGAAATGCAAGTTTCCCCTGTGGCCAAAGGGAAAATCCTTGCCAAGAATGCTGAGCTGGTGAAGGTCACTAAATACTACCAGACAGCCTAAGACAGTGAATAGTGTTGGAGCACATAAACAAATGGCCACTGCAATGGCATTTCTTGGGGAAACCTGATAGCATAGAACAGCACAAGTGCATCCAGACAGGCGTAGAAGAGCAACAGGCCGTGTGGCGACTCCACGGTTAAACAGCAACCAGCCAGAAGCTCAGACCAGCCTGGGATAATCACCATGACAAATACCTGGGATCTTTGTTTGCACATATTAGCTCCTGAGTAGAACTCAGGCTGTGAAATTTCCACCTGGCCCCACTAGGACGACCTCGGGAAAGATGGGGAGTGAGGCCCGCAGTACTTTCCCGCACGAAACGGACTTTCACACTCACACCACTCCAAATGAAAGGGTCCGGCTCCCTTTCTGTCTCACTGGAGATGCTCCCGTGGTACCCAGGATGATGCTGCCCAAGAGAGTTTGAGTTTTAGGGAGTGAGGAGGCCGAGAGAAGGGTGTGTGGTTTGGAAGAGCTACCATCCTCAATTCACTCTTTCCAACAATGAAAGGAAGGAACCCAAAGGTTGTTTATTACATATTTAAGTATCTAAGAGTAGAAATTGCCTGGAAGCAAATCAAGAGGGGAGTGGGATAGGCCAAAGGTGGCTAACTGACCCTCTGATTCACAGGATCCCTTGCCATGGGAATCCCAACGATGGCACTCTGGACCCTAAAGATAATAGCAAGTAATCTGGGCTTTTCAGATCCCATCAGCTTGTTTTCCTTTCCCTAGGTTATCCCACCAAGGACAGTCCTAACACCAGGAGACAATAGTTCCCTGTTGATGAATGATCCCCAACCCCTTCTTATACACACACTTTCTGTCAATTTTATCATAACGGGAGAAATATAGAGATCGTAAATAACGTGTTCAGAAATAAATGTGACAAACTCTCTCTGTGAGTGTCATCAACATGACATTCTACGAGGGGGAAAACCCTAGATATTACAAAGGTACGACTCTGCCTATTGTCAGATGTGCTCAGCCCCAGCTTGCTCTGGGTCTTCCTGTCCCCGGTGACCAGGATGCACTGGGTGCTGAGCTGCGTTCAGCTACCAAGTGTGCAGCTTCAGCTTCCAGCAGGGTGACGGTTAAGCAACGAAGGACAGCCGGTCAGTAGGACCTCACGCCTGCCCCTGATTCAGGTAGTGTAAGAAGGTAGGCACACAGATCCTCGGAGGACGTCTTGCAGGACACACCTCTCCATTGCACAGCTGGACAACCAAGAAACAACACCCTGTCCCACTGTCTTCGTGCTTCACGGTTCTTGACCCTGTGGTGACCCAGAGAAGATAAGGCCCTTTGTTGTGACCCGAGCTTTCTGGAGAAGTCAAATTGAGACACATTTGAGGGGTGCGGCTCGCCTGGAAGGGTACCACACCACAAGAGAGAACTGACTTCTCACCTGAAGAGGGGACTGGGTAGTGCTGGGCCGTGTAGGTCCATCGGCGGAAGCTAACACCCCACCTGACACAGATGTTGATAAAGGTGATCAGCTGGTGTGCAGATGTGTGTGTTTGGAGTGGGGAGCATAAGAAACCTCTGTACCCTAACTGTCCTGAAAAAGAACGTATTTTTTCAATAATGGCACAGGTGTTCTAGAAAACCATTACTTTACACGCATCGTATAACTGGAGTTCCTCTACACAAGGCCCCGTGCTCTTCCCAAAAGTCAAGTGGTCGGATAAAAAGCACACTTCTCCTCACCTGTCACTCCCAACAACACACTTCTAATGCTTTTGATTGCCTACTAAAACTTGGTGTTAAGACACAGGAGTCACAGGACATGGAGAAACCAAGCTGAGACCGACCCTGAAATCTGCCTTGGGTGCGGTACTGGCATAACTGATACAGGGCAATCAACTGCTTTCTGGGTGGATGTGAGGCCCACTCCACGAGAGGAAGCACATACCTGATACTGTAGACCTGGCCAAGAACCCCGGTGGTTTGGGAATCCGTGGACATACAGGGTATCAAATGGCCATGAAAGTCAGTTTCCCTGCGTTTATAGATTACTGTCGCTCTCGGACCCCGTCCCAGAAGTCACCTTGTGCAGTGGGCAGTGGCTAACGCAGACAATCACAACTGAAGTACAGATAGTACGTGTCGGTCAGGTGCTCAGCTACATCCTCAGAGACATCCATAAGGGGACATCCTCGCCAAGGCTCCATTGCTGAAGAGAGGCTGGGAAGAGTGGACTCAGCAGCTGTGGTTCCCCCACACAGGACTCACCAACGTCCTGCCAGTACCCCCGAGCACAGTGCAGGGAGGACTCCAGCCGCTGTGAGCGAGGACAGCTGGTGGCTTCTCCGAGGCTGTGGCTCCTGGTCAAGTCTAACACACTCGGAAGACGACCCCACACCCCAGAGCAGACAGGCAGCACAAACTGGAGTCCAGGGGTTATTTTAAAAGTGAAATTAAAAAAATAAAAGAGGACATGAAGTTGGGGCTTACAGAGGTGGGGGGCTGGAAGAAATCGAGATGACTATGATCAAGAGACACTTACGAGTCGGGGTGGATCGGGGGCGGGTTGAGTAGGGTTAAGTCACACTTAGAAAATGCTCACACGATGAACTAAAGTATTTCAAGTGTTAAGGAAGTAGCCTCAGTATTAAACCAAAACGTCACTGCCTCACTCAGCATGCTCCTTCTTGGGAGGATAACTTCGCTTGCGTGCCAGACTCTCCTGGGACGGAGCTCTAATCTCCATGACAGCCCGCGTCCTTTATGTCTTCATCTTAGGGATTGAAAACAAGCACGAGAAATAGAAAGTTCTCTAAGTTTTCAAAGCTAGTGTATGGAGAGTTGGGAAATGAACCCCTTAACCAAGGAAATACACGGGAATCTGGGTGAAAATGAAGTGTATAAAACTAGGCATGTAACACACACACACACACACACACACACACACACACATACACACACACAGGCCTGTAGACTCAGCACTCAGGAAACTAAGGCAGGAGCCTCTTGGGTTTAAGGTCAGTCTGGGCTGCACAGTGAAATTCTGGGAGCGAGCATCGCGCTTAGGTGACTGCCCAGCTCCAAAGGGAGACAGCTGAGGTCCCTGCAGAGACGAGAAGGTGATTCCAGGTCCTAACAGATGTTTCCAGACTGCAAAGAAAACAACTTTTCCGTCTTTTTAATTTTTGTTTTTGCTGTGCTGGGCGCAAGGCCACACAGTGACTATTCCCCGTTGGCTCCGGGCTCAGAAGAACTGTGCACGTTACTGCCGTGCCCCGGGGTGAGGTCACGGGGCTCACTTGGGCCACTGGAATGGGAGCACATCTTCCTTTAGCTTTGCCTCTGCACTCCAGGATTTGAATTGCCCATAGTCACCTGAGGTCTGGGAATACTGACA